>NC_063988.1:2500000-3125000 GCF_932276165.1 Plutella xylostella
CGTTACTAAATCAAGAGTCCATTTATTTTAACACTAATTACGCGAGTGAAATTAACACGTCCGATCGGGCTGGTGATGTCGCGGGAAGAGAGCGAGCCCCGGGGTATCCCGCTGTGCCTAGGGTGGCCACAGGGCGACACAAAGTGTGCCAGATGAAATGTATTAAAAACTACCATGGTTATATAATCTACCAAGGGTGGCTTTCGCCACATCACCCCCCTACGGAGAAAAGAAAGTCATACAAAAATAAGAAAAAGTAGTTATAAAATCGAAGTTACAAACAACACAAAAAAAAAAAAATAGTTAATAGAATTACCAAAAGAAATACATGGTAGGTAATGCAAATACGGTGCACAAAATAAAATACAAAACAATAAATCACAAAACGTAAGAGAATTGTTTTTCAGTAAATAAAAGTGTTTTTTTAGTACTACTTATAAATAAATGCTACATAAGTAGTTAGTTTAGGTAAAATTTAAACCTTACATACTAACAATGGCACATACTTTGGTATAAGTCAAAAAGACAAGATAAAACTTAATATTAACATAACTAGAATACGTTCATCTTTAATAATGTAGTAAAAGTTTGTAAAAAAACAACAAAATGAATATGATCATTTAAAACATATAAAATTCATGTTGTATTACAAAAGTATAAAAGAAAAAATATCGAAAGAAACATAGGTGTAATGTAAAACTTATAAGTCTAGAACATCTCTAAACCTAACTTTCCTACCAGCCCTAGTGGTAACTTGCCGAGAAGGGGCAGGTGGGGGTAATTGAGGAGCAGTTTTATGAGGTGGAGATGCGGGTGAATGAATTGGCGCATCTGGTGGAGTGGCCGGAAGAGAAGTAGGAGAGTGCCCAGCTGGCGCCTGATTGGCTGAAAGTGGAACAGTGTCAGGAGGCGCAAAAATGTATGCGGGCTTGAGCCGGTCAATGCTGACCGTATTCTCATTTCCGTTAATGTCAAGCGTAAAAGTTTTATCACTTCTATGCAAAACACGATAAGGACCACAGTAAGGAGGCTGCATGGAGCGTCGGACGGTATCGTCACGAAGCATCACGTGTGAAGCAGTGGCCAGGTCTTTGAATACAAAGGTCGATGGCTTAGCATGGTGTGATGTAGGCTTCGGACGCATTACATTAATGCGCTTCCTGAGCTGATTTACAAGGTCAGAAGGGTCACTTACGTTGGTGGTTTCTTCTGAAGGTGTCAGAAGTTCTCCTGGCAGGCGAAGAGGTTCGCCATATAGCAGTTCCGCTGATGAAAACCCAAGGTCTTCTTTAAGCGAAGATCGTATGCCGAGGAGCACTAATGGTAGCGCTTTACACCATGTTTCGTTGTGGCACATCAAAGCCGCCTTAAGTTGGCGATGCATGCGTTCCACCATACCGTTAGCGCAAGGGTGATAAGCAGTTGTACGAATCCGATTAATACCGCATAAATGCATGAGGCGTTTAAACAAGTCAGATTCAAACTGGCGACCTTGATCGGTAGTTATTGTGGTGGGTATGCCATAACGCGCAATCCATCCTGTCAATAAGGTACTGGAGACTTCTTCTGCGGTGATTGATGACATTGGCCAGACTTCAGGCCAACGTGAGTAACGGTCGACTGCAGTAAGACAATATGTAAAGTTGTCAGAGTGAGGAAGAGGGCCAATTATATCAATATGGATATGTCTGAATCGCTGGGAAGGTTGGTCGAAATGTCCAAGAGGTGATGATACATGTCTACTTACCTTGCTGCGTTGACATTGAAGACAAGTCCGGGCCCATTCTTTGCAGTCCTTTTTCATGAGTGGCCACACAAAACGGTCAGACACCAGGCGTACGGATTCTCGCATGCTCGGGTGGCTAAGGTTGTGAAGGCGGTCAAATGCGGGTCGACGGAAAGAAGGTGTGAGATAAGGTCGAGGTCGACCCGTTGTGTTGTCACACCAAAGGATGACGTTTGTGCCGGGTATTGAAACCTTAGTGAGCTTTAAGGAAGACGGGGATGCAAGTAGTTTAGCAAGCTCAGGGTCTGAGTCCTGGGATATTGCCAAACTGTGATAGTCGTCTTCAAGCGAGAGTGCTTCAACACGTGACATGGCGTCAGCGACAACGTTGTCTTCTCCTTTTATGTGTCTTATATCAGTCGTGAATTGACTTATAAACGACAGGTGATTGAGTTGAGATGGGGGTAACTTCTCACGACGCTGTATAAAGGCGTATATGAGGGGTTTGTGGTCCGTATATATCGTGGCATGCTGAGCTTCCAGGATGTGGCGGAAGTGTTGCACGCTTTCATATACACCGAGAAGCTCGCGATAATATGCGGGCCACTCTGCTTGTTTCGCTGAAAGCTTCTTACTAAAATATGCAAGTGGCATCCAGTCGTCATCCTCTGATTTGCGCTGCTGAAGACAGGCACCTATGTGGGTGCTAGATGCGTCTGTGAAAAGGCCTAATGTAGCTTCAGCATCAGGATGTGTTAATGTGGTTGCAGTGGTAAGACTGGCTTTGCACTCATCAAAACAACGTTCGAGGTCAGGTGTCCAAGGAAAAGGCTTGGCACCTTTGCTATTTGTAGCAGCAACGGCGTCTATGAGTGGTGCTTGATATTTCGCAGCATTTGGTAGGAAGCGTCGATAGTAATTAAGCATTCCTAAGAAACGTCTCATTCCTTGAACGGATTTGGGAGGAGGAAAGTCTGCGAGGGCTTGAATGCGATCCTCAGGTGGTCTGGTGCCAGCAGCGTTGATGCGGTATCCAAGGAATGTTACCTCGTCAGCACCAAAAACACATTTGGATGGGTTAATGACCACGCCATAGTTATGGAGCCTCTCAAATAGTGCTCTGAGATGGATGGCATGCTCTGTGGGATCTTTGGAATATACCAAAATGTCATCAACGTAAGCGAAACAGAAATCTAGGCCTCGCACGACCTCGTCGATGAACCTTTGAAAGGTTTGACCAGCGTTTCGAAGTCCAAACGTCATGAATGGAAATTCAAAGAGGCCAAAAGGCGTAATTATGGCTGTTTTCTGAATGTCGTTTTCAAAAACAGGGATTTGTTGATAGGCTTTTACTAAATCAACAGTGGAAAACACTGACGAACCAGCTATGTTATGGGAATAGTCACCTATGTGACGAACTGGGTATCTGTCGGGAACTGTGCGAGCATTGAGGGCACGATAATCACCACAGGGACGATAGGTGAAATCCTTCTTTGGGACTAGATGAAGTGGGGAAGACCAAGGACTGCTAGATGGCCTAGCAACACGAACTTGGACCATTTGTTCAAACTCTTTCTGAGCGGCGCGAAGCTTATGAGGCGCGAGTCGGCGAGGACGAGAGGTGACAGGTGATCCTTCAGTTGTTTTGATGTAGTGCAAAGTAGAATGACTTACATCGGGAGTAGTTCCTGGTGGGCGTGTGATACTAGGAAATTCAGCTAAAATTGCGGCATAAGGCGTGTCAGGTAAAGAGACCAATTTGACACTAGGCTGGTTACCATCGGCAAGCACTGCGGGGATAGACAATCCTGTCTTTCCGTCACGCAACTTACCTTGTGCACAGTCCGGTAAAAGATTATAGTGGGCCAAAAGGTCGGCACCTATAATAGCGCCGGAAACGTCTGCCACCACAAAACTCCATTTTAAGTCTCGCCGTAGTCCCAAGTTCAGATTTAGTTGCACCAAACCGTATGTTTGAATTTTTGAGCCGTTAGCAGCGACCAGTTCATACGTTGCTGGTGCCCGTAATCCTCGAACATACGATTTGGGCAGGCAACATAAATCTGAACCGGTATCGACTAAAAAACGTCGGCCAGTAAATTTATCGGTGACAAACAGACGGTGGCTTAGTGGTAAACAATCAGTGGCCGTCATCACTGATTGTTGCTGGAGTTTCCCTTAGTTAATGGGGCACCTGTCCAGGAGCACGGTATTGTGCAGTGATCCGCTTTGTCACCGTGCTTTTTATGGTACCAGCACAAACCAGCAGGCACACGGTTACGGCTGCTATTACGGGTCCGGCTAGAGCTGCGATCACGGTGGCCGCTTCGGTTGCGCGCTGATTTTAAGGCTGTTAAGTCATGTCTGAGGTTACTTACCTCCAACTGAAGCTTACTTACAGCTTCATTCAAGCTATCAATCACGATCGGTAGATAGGAGCTGCTGACGGGTGCGGGCGTACGACTAGCAGCATTTACACCGTAATGAACTGGGCCCGGATGCTTCATATTGTGCAGCTCATCTGCAAGTTCTCCCAATTCTACTAGTGATGCAGACTTCTGCGACCTAAGTACGCCCTGCATGATGTAAGGCAACCGGTCCAGCCAAATCGTTTTGATCGTGCGCTCTGGAAACGCGGTGCCAGCCAAGGAAGATAAGTGTTGTAGGAAGGAGGATGGTTTTCGATCTCCGATTTCCTCCTTCTCCAATATTTGGCGTACATTTTCCTCGTACGTCTGCTCGTACTTACCTATTAATGCTTTCCTCAGAGCGGAGTACGGGTTATCTGCAGGGGGATCTAGGATAATTCCTTTCACCTCGTCCGCTACTGCTGGGGGGAGCTGCTGCACCGCATAATAAAATTTTGTGGTCTCGACCTTTATATTATTGAGGATAAACTGCGCCTCTAAAATGGCGAACCACAGAACTGGCTTCTCGTGCCAAAAGGGCGGCACCTTGATAGATATCCTATCCACTGCTACGCTAGATGCAGATGTGTTTGCGGGCTGTTCGGACTCCATTATTAACAAAGTACAGTGAAGATAAAGTAGGTAGGTATGTAGGTATGTGTTAACTACTGTACGAAATAAAGTTAAACTTAAAGTCCGCTAAAATTAAAATTAACACTTTCACTGAACACTGTTCTATTGTCTTTACTTGCGTCGCGTCGGTCCGGCAGGGTTGGCTTGGGTCGGCGCAGGTAGTCGGTCAGTCGGCTTGGGTGCGAACTTGACCAGATGTTGCGCAAGGGCGTCAACGGGATCTGCGGCGGCGGCGGTGGCGGCGGCGTGGGTACGCGACGCGAAATTACGCGGTGGAGTGTGTGTGGTCTCAGAGTTATGCGACCACGAATTTGATGAATTAACACAGCACGGTTCGGAAAAACGACGAGAAAGTGATGAGATGTACAATCTGGTAGCACTGCAGATATAGACACGGATGGCGCGATATAGCGGGACGCGTACGCAGAGTTCGGCACTTCACTTTTACTTTCACTGCACTAAAATTGGCGGTAATTAATGTTTTGAATTAATCGCGTTTAAATCACGTCGGGGTCACCAATATGGAGTATTTGATTAACTGAAACTATGTCGTTACTAAATCAAGAGTCCATTTATTTTAACACTAATTACGCGAGTGAAATTAACACGTCCGATCGGGCTGGTGATGTCGCGGGAAGAGAGCGAGCCCCGGGGTATCCCGCTGTGCCTAGGGTGGCCACAGGGCGACACAAAGTGTGCCAGATGAAATGTATTAAAAACTACCATGGTTATATAATCTACCAAGGGTGGCTTTCGCCACAATAGTATGATTGGCTGATGATGATGAGGTGTTATTCAGGATGGGTACTTAGGTAATTTACGCGCTCCTCCATACTAACCCTGACCTTTTACCGTACTTCTTAAACCTGCCGCTCCTAACCCTCCACGCCTCCTCGTCACAGCACGAAGAACAGATGCGTCAGCTCCTGGCCCCCGCCGAGCAGCTGATCGAGGCGTGCTGGTCGCGGCTGCGGGGGGTCTACTCCGGCTTCCTGCAGCAGCACCAGCCCGTGGCCGCCCACTACCAGCTGCTGGTGGAGAAGGACGACTTCTACCAGAGGGATATCGCGAGGAATGAGAGGCAGATTCAGCGGGCTACAGTAAGTTGTTTGGGGTTTAGACGATTCTATTTTTGTTTAGGTTGAACTAGTAAGTATAGTTATTAGGTGTGTAGTTTATAGACGATATAGGTAAGTAATTATACCTTAGGTAGGTACCTATCTATACCTACCTTAGTTTACCGTTTGCCTATGCATAGACGTTTATGGGTTATTTATTACGAATTGCCAGAGACACGAGATAGCTCTGATCTTATCACTTGACTCATAATTATACTTAACTATGTACTTATTATGTTACTATGTACTTTTCTTTAAGTGCTTACTACAATTACATACCTCTTTCCCAGTAGGAAATCAGTGCGTACATTGAGCGCAAAACTGGCAAACTCGACTCGATACGATACGCGCCGCTAACTCAGTCGGCGGCTAACAAATTCTCAACTGTTAACTTAACGCAGCCTCATATACATCTGATGATGATGATGATGTCCTCCACGACGTGTCCGTCGACGGCGACACCTTGTCAGTTCCTGGCATGTGCTCGTACGTGGCTTGCGAAGCCGAACTTGGTCTTAAACGTGCGGCTACAGATGTTGCACTGTAACTGTCCGCTCGTGTTGTAGGTGTAGTTGTAGGACACCTTGGGACGAGTTTTCCGAGCGTGGCGTCGCATATACATCTACCTACATACTGACCATCCACTCATCCCCATCCCCAGCACCTGCTCCTAACCCTACAAAAGGAGTACCACCGCACCGTCACCGTGTCCAGCGTGAAGCTGCAGCGTCTGGTAACCCGTAAGGAGGAGCTGGCGCGCCGGTACTGGCAGCTGAAGAGGGACTGCAAGAGCGCCGGGGGCAGGGGGGATGACCGGCTTGTGGTGCTGGTGGAGGCCAGCCAGGGGGTTGTTGAGGTGGGTGGTGTTCATAGACCAGACCAGAACCCAATTGTACTAATATTAGGTTTCTGTAGTTGTGTAAGTACTATAGATGCTTGTAGATTAGCTATATTGCACTCCAATCGATAAAGCGCTATCAAAATAACCACCATACGATAAATAATTGAGTGCCTACCTACCTACAACAGTAACAACTCATATCAAGGATAGCTACATGAATTCATGTTTGTTTCGGTACCTAACTATATTTATTTAGCGTGTAGGCAGGGCATATGAATCTTGTTTATGCACGGTCAGGTGCAGAGAAACCTGACCCCCCTCTCATAGTACCAATGCTTCTGAGGGGGGTCAGGTTTATCTGCCCCTTACTGTACCAACCGGATAATTAAAAATACCTCTATGTACCTACTAAAACTATTGTAACTATGTTTTACCTACCTACTTCAGAGAATGGAAGATTTGAAGAGAAAGCTGGAGAAGATCCAGCAACTGGCTGAGATCTGCAGCAAGTTCGAGAAGGAAGAAGACCGGGAAGTGATGGGCCAGAGCAGTGACAACGAGGGTGGAGTGGTGCTCTATGATCATCTTGATGATGCTATGGTGGTGAGTTTATACTAGACCACCTTACTACTAACCTTAAACAAGACCAAGGTAGGCCAGAGTGGATTCATGTATTAATCATTTGTAAGGTAAGGCGATCTGGGATAATTCAGTAACAAAAAAAATGTACCTATGTATTGTATGGTATGGTAGCAATCTATGTAGGACTGTAGTGTGTACTAGATTGTTTTTCTTATAAGATACCTAATTTAAATTTCACAGAAAGAGTGCACTGAATACAGCAAAATGGACAAGTTTATGCTGAAAATGAACCATGTAAAAGTCCAAGCTTTGTGCTTGAAAGCTGAAAAGACTAAACTGTCCAAGGAGAATATCCAACTGAAACATTACATCAAGAAGTATTTGACAGAGCTAGCGCTGAAGAATGAGAAGGATCGCCCAACCACAGTGAAGGTGCAATCAGGCATAAATAAGGCAGAGATGCCTAAAATGTGAGTATTTTGAAATTGACCCCTTTTCATTGCATTATCACTGTTCGTCAACTACTTACTGTTCCTTGCTATCATCCCACCATCCTGGTAGGACCCACGAGTAATTGTTTTACCCATGGTACCTACTGAATACGTAAGCAGCGCAAAGTAGCCTACTTAGGACACATTTTGCGTAATAAGGATACCAGCTGCTACATACCATAATAATGGGCAAAGTGGAAGGAAAGAGAAGGCCTGGAAGGAGAAAATTGACGTGGCTGTGCAACATCAAAGAGTGGACCGGTGTAAAAACCGTGGAAGAATTATTTAAAACAGCAAGGAATAGAGAGCGCTGCAAAGAGCTGACTGCCAACCTTCAATGATGGAGAGGCACTATAAGAAGAGACCTACTGAATATATCAGCCAACTAATTTATTGGTTCTATAGCTATCCTATTTGTCTCACTACTGTTAATGATAAATAATATACAGTAAGAGATTCATTAAATCAATTTATAATTCCAGACTCCGTCCAGTGACTTGCATAGAAGGTGCAGTTTGTAATGCAGTGATGCATGAGAAGAGAATGAAGATACTTGAGAAGAAAAACCTAGAATTTGGCGGAATTCGAGCCTACCCTCGCATGCAAAATTGGATGCATTCTTAATGATTTATGTTATATAGCCAATTTATAATATTAATCATAAATTTATAAGGTGGGATTATTTTAAGCCAAACAAATGTATATCAAAATATCACTTTATGGATTATGAAATACAGTACTTATCAAAAGCATATAACAAACACTTAACCTAACTTATAATAACCTCCAAGTAACACCTATTCCATAGGTGTGACGCCATTCAGTCCACCCGATCCAGTATCTCCAAGGTTCCAAGGGTCATCAAGCGCAGAGAGCAGCTTCGCTAATGCTTTGTGTCCTTCGGTGTCGATATTCTTGGTCATTTCTTCAGAGAATGGGACATATTCCTCACACAAGATACTCTTTCCTTGAGAGACGCCACTTATTTCATACCAGCCCTCAACAACATCGCTTAGAGGTCTTCTCAGCTTCACAAGGACTTCTTGATCATCAACTGTTTTTACGTAGAATCCTTCACTTGCAGATACTTTTGTAACCTTTCCCCAAAGTGTAACTTTCGCGCCATTCCTTTGGGCTAAATTACCAGCTGTAACGTAGGGAATTAGTTCGTCATTGTCCGGAAACTGGCTGTCCTCGAAGTCATCCTGGTCCGCCATGTCGTTGTGTGGAACTTATAGAGTTTTTCAAGGATATCCAATAAGTAATTTTATAAAAATTGGGAGATTTGAAGTGGCAAACCGGCAAACAAAGCGAAAGCGAAACTAGAATGAAATGACATTTGACATTTGTTGGTAATCTGTGGTGTTGTTCAAATTTTAAGCCGTCCATACACTGGGCAAGTAAAAGTGGAAAAACCGGCCAAGTGCGAGTCGGGCTCGCGCACAAAGGGTTCCGTAGCAGCAAATATAATAAACTTATTATGTCAATTTATACACCTATCTCAAAAACTATAAGAGATACTTTGATCAAACCAAAAATCGTTGAAAGAGTTAATTAGCATGCATCACCTCTATTTTTTTTAGAATTTTATACCCCGTAGTTATAAAAATAGAGGGGGGGGACATACTTTTTACGACTTTGAGAGCTGATATCTCAAAAACCGTTCACTTTAAGAAAAATGTTTTTTAGAAAACTTTATATCATTTTAAAAGACCTTTCCATTGATACCCCACACGGGTATGTACATCGAAAAAAAAAATTTCATCCCTCAGTTACATGTATGGGGGGCCCCACCCCCAATTCTTTTTTTTACTATTTAGTGTCATATTTTTGTAGCGGTTCATACAACACATATTCCCATCAAATTTCATCACTGTAGTACTTGTAGTTTCCGAGTAAATCGGCTGTGACAGACGGACAGACGGACAGACGGACAGACGGACAGACGGACAGACGGACATGACGAAACTATAAGGGTTCCGTTTTTGCCATTTTGGCTACGGAACCCTAAAAATATTGTCTTGCCTGGAGGCAGGCAACGCACACCGCCAACCCTACGCTCGGCAACTGGACCTTCGGCCCAAACGGTGATCCATTTGCGAGCTAAACCGCTCGTTCGCTAGCGGAGTCACAAGCTAAAAGTCTAAACCGCCAAAAGAGCACCATATAGTCTGCGAACTTAAAACCTGGATTTGCTCACTGGCTCCTTGTGCAAAAAATTACCAGTCGATCTGGTGAGCCAGCGAGCCAATAGTTTTTTTGCTAGTAAAGTAACAATGTAAGTTGGTCAGGGAGCACGCCATGTTTTCGCCGACGATGAGAGTAGACTGTGTGGTAAGCTAATGGAAGTATTAATGGATCATCAACGCGAGTCGACGAGCCAACCACCTAGACGTCTTAGAGTCAACTTTACTAAACACATTTATCTACTACGCATGTCATGGCGTCAGTCGCGGCGTTAGACCGTTAACTTACCTGTAGATCAACGCCCATAATTCCACCGTGATAGTTCAAACTTATGGTTATATCTTATTTGGTATAAAAACATACTGAATGTGAGGGCGACTCACTGTACTTGGTCTGTGTAATTCTGGCAATACCATAGACATACTCAGTATCATAGACAATAGGGAAGTTTTTTTAAAAATATTGCAAATGGCTGCCAATGCGCTGCCATTTTGCACGTAAATATTTTAACGTTGATTCTTGGGAAAAATACAAGAGATCAAGTTTTTATTGTTAGTGCAACAGTTAAAACCATTTACTAGCAGGAATAAAAGTAAGTACCCTTCCTTCCTTCATATTCTTTCTTCTCAAATAGAACCGATCAAACACAAATGTTTACCGGCGGGGACCCACGCTGGCTTTTCCCCCCAAGCTTTACGAACAACAGTTACCTTTTCATGCGAGTGGTATTCGTGATTAATCATCGTCTGTGTATTTAAACAGAAGGCGGTCAGCCATGTCGCTGCCGCCGTATCTGCTGGGGCCCAACCCCTGGGCCACTATGATGGCCCAGCAGCAGTTGGCCGCAGCGCAACAGGCGGCGCTGCAGGCCCACGCCGCGGCCGCTGCTGCCGCGCCGCCCATGCCGGCCGCGCAGCCGCCCAAGCCGCAGCACATTCCTGAGGAGAAGATCAAGGAGAAAGGTGAGAGAAATGTTGGTTAGAGGTTATGTTTGTGGTGTTTACTTTGATGACCCACCAACCCTTTCTTAACCATGAAGTTATTGTGATTTGCTGATGCATAATAGAGATTATTTACTGTTGTTTGAAGGAGGGTTGTGCAAGAGTGATAACAATCATTTATCCAATATTACCTACATAATTATTCACCTTATCTAGGTCATTATTATTGTGAAATTTTTCTTTACGCCTACTTTTATTTTAATCTCATAAAAAATACAAAACTTTTTATACTTTTGCCATTAGCATTCTGTAGGAGCAGACAAATCTTTTACCACATCCAATCTTCATCATCATGTCATCTATGTATAGTTTTATTATGTGCTAAATTCAGATGGGCAGGTTTCTTCACTATGATAGCCTTTACTAGCACATGGTATATAAGTATTTTACTTCAATTCCTTATTAAAAATATTGCATTGGTATATGCTAGGATTTCATCTCACAGCCTCTTGAATGAGAGATCTTTCCTGTTATGCCACAACAGCGCATATAATAATAATGCCCATAACATAGGATCATTACATATAAGATTGTATAATTTTAGATAATAAGGTGAACCCTTTTGGCCCAAGGTCTCATATGAAAGCTTATATAGAGACCATTCCTGGAGGGAAGATAAAATTTGCAATAGATATTGAGTTTTCATAGAAGTCATATGTAAACTGCTGTAATTGCAAAACATTTATCTGCAATTAATGCTGATGTAGCCCATTAGCCACAATACTGCCCTACACACACTACCTGTTACCAACAATTCATACCCCTTTGTTGTTTCAATGTAATTTTTTTCCCACCTCACATCATGTGTTCATTACTTCATTATGGAAATATAGTGTGGCACTATTATTGCAGATCAGATTAGTGCAGAATGCCTGACTTAAAAGGAAAAAAAACCTTAAATATTTTCATATTTTTCTACAGCTGCAAAATGGCTGCAGCTCCAAAACAAGCGTTTCGCGGACAAGCGCAAGTTTGGCTTCGTGGACGCCCAGAAAGAGGATATGCCCCCCGAGCATATCCGCAAGATCATCCGCGACCATGGAGACATGACCAGCCGCAAGTACCGCCACGACAAGCGGGTCTACCTCGGGGCACTCAAATACATGCCACACGCTGTCATGAAACTGCTGGAGAACATGCCCATGCCCTGGGAACAGATCAGGGATGTCAAGGTCCTGTATCACATCACGGGAGCCATCACCTTTGTGAACGAAATCCCCTGGGTCATTGAGCCAGTTTACATCGCCCAGTGGGGCACCATGTGGATCATGATGAGGAGGGAGAAGCGAGACCGTCGCCACTTCAAGAGAATGAGGTTCCCACCATTTGATGATGAAGAACCTCCATTGGATTATGCAGACAACATCCTAGATGTGGAGCCGCTCGAGCCTATCCAAATTGAACTGGACCCTGATGAAGATGGTGCCGTTGCTTCGTGGTTCTATGACCACAAGCCTCTCATTGGCACCAAATATGTGAATGGCTCGACTTACAGGAAATGGAACCTGAGTCTACCTCAGATGGCTACCCTGTACCGTCTGGCAAACCAGCTGCTGACAGACTTGGTAGATGACAACTACTTCTACCTCTTTGACTCAAAGAGTTTCTTCACCGCCAAAGCCCTGAACATGGCTATACCCGGAGGGCCGAAGTTTGAGCCGTTGGTGAAGGACAACTCCGCTGGTGATGAGGACTGGAACGAGTTCAATGACATCAACAAAATCATCATCCGTCAGCCAATCAGAACTGAGTACAGGATTGCGTTCCCGTATCTCTACAACAACTTACCGCACTTCGTGCAGCTGTCTTGGTAAGTTCTATCAATTCTCCTGGTTTTATCCATATTTACTAGTTTTCCTGTACCTCCTGTTATTGGCAGGTAAAAAATGCTATTAGCATTAACCGCACCTTTTGATCATTTATATCCTTTGTGAAATAGAGTTAAATAAATAAATATTTAGATATTTCCTACCAAAAATGAAAGCCTATGTAAGTACCTATTTTATAGCAAATAAAAATAAGCATATTTTATAAATATCTGCAAAAATGTTTGTATCTTTTATAGCCTATATAGTTATAGTTATAGAAAAGGGGAGGGCAACCAGTGCCCATTCGCCACTGCGACCTAAAAGATCTATTGTGACTCCCCTTGCCGAGTCAAATCTCACTATCCAGGCCCAGGTCTTTTATAAACCTGATGATAACCTTTTATAGCCTAACATCTAATCCCAATACCTCAGGTACCACACACCAAACGTGATCTACATCAAGACCGAAGACCCTGACCTCCCAGCGTTCTACTTCGACCCGCTCATCAACCCGATATCCCATCGGCACTCGGTCAAGTCCTTGGACCCACTACCTGAGGAGGAAGACTTTGTGTTGCCGGATGAGGTTGCACCATTCCTGCAGGAAACTGCCCTGTACACTGACAACACAGCTAACGGGATTGCCTTGCTGTGGGCCCCTAGGCCATTCTGCATGAGATCAGGTGAGAACTGAGGAATGAACTATGAACATCACAATTGTCTAATGTCCAAAGATAATTAATTTGTATTGATTCGCACATGTGGAGGAATGGTTGGTTGTGGACCAATCCAATATGATAAGGGTTCCGATTCTATGGGATTAATTTGATGGCTAGCAAGTCTGGAAACATGAGTATGGCGCTCGACGCAATGATTTCAAAAGGAAGGATACGCCCTTCAGAACATTTTACTCAAACCTTCTTCATACAAGCAAAATAACTGCCATCTGTCATAATTTGTTGGAACTATGTCAGAGCCGAGCCGAGCCGAGCTAACTCCTGACGACGCAACCTTGTACGTGCGTTCATATTTTACCGTCGCCGGACAGTAGGTACATAATAATATGAGTGAGTTTTATGCGGACGTCCGTACAAGGTTACATCGTGCGGCCATTGTAGACTTTGGTAGTAAAATAATTATCGCTTTAAAATGTGTTTATTTATTAATTAAGGATGATACGATATTCAATATTCCCTTTTGACCTTCGTATCATAGTTTTTGTAGCCTTTCACAACAAAAATAGGCATATTTACACAAGAAACAAAGACTCATCTCTCCGTCACAGACAACTGTCGACTGAGGACCGTTGGCCCTAAAATGTCTATTTTAGGGCCAACGCGCGGGTGTCATTTTCTTGAGTGGTTTGGCCTGTCCTTACGCAGTAATATATAATGTCAATGGCTCGACGGCATTTCCTACATACGAAACTTAGAAATGCATAGACAAGTACATACCTAGTGACATTTTAATTGCCGCCATAAAATTCCGCAAGTTAAATATCTCTCAACTCGTCATAATACTAGCTAGCCAACCCTAAACCAGCTCCCTACTTCTCCAGGTCGCTGTCGTCGTGCGATCGACGTGCCGCTGGTGAAGACGTGGTACAAGGAGCACTGCCCGCCCGGCCAGCCCGTCAAAGTGAGGGTCTCCTACCAGAAGCTGCTGAAGTACTATGTGCTCAACTCGCTGAAACACCGCCCGCCTAAGCCGCAGAAGAAGAGGTGATTTTTTTCAGATTTTGTGATGTTGTCTATTCAAAGGTTGTCTGAGAGGAGAGTCTTCTAAGTTTGTAACAAACTAGATTGACAGACCACATTACAATTGGAAATCACAAGTGTAGTTTGATATTCAGACATCTGCACACCAACGGCATCAAATTAACTGCAATGCACATTTGGTTTGTAGTTCTATTCCAGTACTGTCAACTGCATTCAAATTACGTCTGAGCTGCTATGTGCAGTCTGGCTGTCTGTACTTATACATAGCATTTAGTTCTTTGTCTAACATAGTTGACTCATAATAAAATAACAGACTCACGCATCCAACACTCACTTTAACCAATCAAAATTCCCCCAGATACCTCTTCCGCTCGTTCAAGTCAACCAAGTTCTTCCAAACCACCACCCTGGACTGGGTGGAAGCCGGCCTGCAGGTGTGCCGCCAGGGCTACAACATGCTGAACCTGCTGATCCACCGCAAGAACCTCAACTACCTGCATCTCGACTACAACTTCAACTTGAAGCCGGTCAAGACGCTCACGACTAAGGAGAGGAAGAAGTCGCGGTTCGGGAATGGTAAGTAGGGTCTGGGTGAAGTGTGTGAATGTTCAGAATTTTATACTTGTTTGTATAGCGTGCATTGTTGCAATAGTCACCCATTTATATAACAGAGACACCATGAACCGAAAGAAGATATCCAAATTAATTTCCGTAATACAATAGCGCTAATAACAGTAGCTTAACTGGGTACAGCGACTATGAATTCCAGATTATTTTATAACTCCTAGCTATTGAATAGAACAAATAAATCTGGAAAAAACATTCTAGGAGTCATGTCCTAAGTATACATATCTCCTGATTAACATTGCACTGGACTATCCAGCACTACAAATAATATTCATGATCATCATCAGCCTATAACAGTCCACTGCTGGACGTAGGTCTCTCCCAAAGGACGTCACTGGATGCGACCTTTCGCAGCCACGAATAATCACCCACTCTCATACACAAACTCATCCATTAATCAACCAATCTAACCCTTCCTTCCATCCCCACAGCGTTCCACCTCTGCCGCGAGATCCTCCGCCTCACCAAGCTCATCGTGGACTCACACGTACAATACCGCCTCAACAACGTGGACTCGTTCCAGCTGGCCGACGGACTGCAGTACATCTTCGCGCACGTCGGGCAGCTGACCGGCATGTACAGATACAAGTACAAGCTCATGCGGCAGATTCGGATGTGCAAGGATCTGAAGCATCTGATTTACTACCGGTTTAATACTGTGAGTTTTGGTTTTGTTTATATTGGGTTTAGATAAAACGGTTTCCTCAAGTCTACAATAAGCTGACGTTGTACTCCCCTATCTGGATGCATCCAGACAGAGGATTGATATGATAATATTTTGAATCTAGTGAAATACATAAGTACCAATAGGATCCATGGATGCTATGTATTATGTGTGCATTACATGATGTATAAAATCGGTCTTACTATGAAAAGGTGAGGAAACCTACATGAACCATCTCTTGAATGGAATCTTTCTCACAAACAAGGTGTAAACTGCCAGGATTACTATTTATAATCATGTTTCTCCTCAGGGTCCGGTGTCGAAGGGGCCGGGGTGCGGCATCTGGGCGCCGGGCTGGCGCGTGTGGCTGTTCTTCATGCGAGGCATCACGCCGCTGCTGGAGCGCTGGCTCGGGAACCTGCTGTCCAGGCAGTTCGAGGGACGACACTCTAAGGGTGAGTTGCATAGTCAAGTTAGGGCGGGTTTACCTTCGTTGCAATAAGTCGCATTTTAGCCAACCAGGCAGGGTAACACGGGTATCGACGTCGATAAAGTCGTTTAATGCGCGTTCAACCAAACACAGCGCCGTTTTTATGGCGGATCGCGACATAGTGCCGTTTATCTATGTCGATAACGAACCCGTGTAGCGGCAGCTGGCCGGTATAACATAAGGGACATACAAAATTCACCAATCACTTCAAACTACTAGAAAACTATTAAGTTGCCTTTTTTTAGGAAGATGGTTTTAGAGTCAGAGACCTTTGACTGATCGAGACGCCTCATCAGAATCATGTGTACAAGTACAGTATACAGCTTATGTTTATCACATTTTTACTATTCCTCAAGAAAGAGAGGAGATACGTAAAGTCGTAAAGGATACGTAAAACGGTGTCGAAGCACCACTTTGATTTAACTAGCCGTTTCATTAACTCACTTTTGCCCCAAATAATCATTATTACCCCTCCACTAACCCCCAATCTCCCCACCCAGGTGTCGCCAAGACCGTGACCAAGCAGCGCGTGGAGTCCCACTTCGACCTCGAGCTGCGCGCGTCCGTGATGCACGACATCGTGGACATGATGCCCGAGGGGATCAAGCAGAACAAGGCCAGGACTATACTGCAGCATCTGAGTGAAGCTTGGAGGTGCTGGAAGGCTAATATACCGTGGAAGGTTGGTGGAGTGTGTTTTGTTTTTAGTGTAGCGGTGGCAAGCACTAGAGATGGTCTCAAGTTTGTCACCGTGATGAGACAATTAGCCAGTCGGATTAGCATCAGTGGCTGACAGGCCAAGGTGCGCCGGAAGTATGTAAAGTAGAATACGTCACTCGGGGAGTCTCTTTTCGTAAACTCCAGTGTGTTTATTATATGCGGTGTGTCACTGCTCAACAAACATGTCGATATTTTTTTCGGACATCCTATAATACCTACAGCTACAGCATTCATAAATCTTTGCACCCTTTCTGTACTGTTAAGTCTAAGAATCAGATTGTCATGTTCTACTTTCATTCACTACCTATCCTCTCTCTCCCAGGTCCCCGGGCTTCCCACGCCGATAGAGAACATGATCCTCCGCTACGTCAAAATGAAGGCGGACTGGTGGACCAACACGGCGCACTACAACCGCGAGCGCATCCGCCGCGGCGCCACCGTCGACAAGACCGTGTGCAAGAAGAACCTCGGCCGGCTGACGAGACTGTACCTGAAGGCTGAGCAGGAGCGCCAGCATAATTACTTGAAGGTTTGTGGGCGTCTTTTTATTATTAATTTATTATTGAAATCTTGATTGCACATAAATAAATAAGGAAAGAAGTTTTAACGTTGATTTCGTGTTCGGTTTTGCCATTCGAGATGACGCATTCTTGTGAATACTCTGTACCGTGATAAGAAATCAACTGGTCTCGGCTGGGACGACCTGGAAGCTGCCGCGCAGGATCGGGAGAAGTGGAAATCCTTTCTTCGAGCCCTATGTCCCTGATGATGGATAAGAGGATTTCATCATCATCAACATCATCACAATAGTCCGCTACCGTCGAACCCTTATACAACATTCCCATACTGTTCAAAATTTTCCAAAGCTAATCAATAAAAAAATATCAACTGTAAATGTAACTGTAGATAGCTGTAATTTCAAACACATCTAAAGACCCCTCCCTTCTCCCCTTTCCCCAGGACGGTCCATACATCTCTCCCGAGGAGGCCGTAGCTATCTACACGACCACGGTGCACTGGCTGGAGTCGCGGCGGTTCGCGCCCATCCCGTTCCCGCCGCTGTCGTACAAGCACGACACCAAGCTGCTCATCCTCGCCTTGGAGCGGCTCAAGGAGGCCTATAGCGTCAAGTCTAGGTGAGGGAGAATGTTATGTTTCTATATCTTTTGGCCGCTCTGTACATCTCTACTGAGGAAGCCGTGGTGATCTATACTGTATTCAATCTTATTTGGCACAAAAGGTAAACAATCTTTGTGTGTCTTTTAATCAAAATAATATTAAACAAATAAACTTCAGGTCTGCAGCCAAAATAAATGGTTTAATTACGAAATCAATAATTTTTGCTTGTAAGTATTTTTCATTTTATAACTTAGTTTTTACATTTATTCAAATAAAAAGACACACTAAGATTGCTCAACATTTGTGCCAAGTAAGAATAAATGCATTATACACGACCACCGTGCACTGGCTGGAGTCGCGTCGGTTCGCGCCCATCCCGTTCCCGCCGCTGTCGTACAAACACGACACCAAGCTGCTCATTCTTGCATTGGAGCGGCTCAAGGAGGCCTATAGTGTGAAATTTAGGTGAGCGAGGTGTTTAAATGTGCGTGTGCTAACACACATTTTAACAACGCCTAAGGCCCTGGGCCGGTCTGCAAGATTGATCTGCCGAAGAAAGTTTAATTAGTCTATAAAACTTTCTTCCAATAGAACAACTCTAGTTTTTATAACAAATCCAAGAATATATGGTAGCGATGCGATCTCTTATGTGTTTAATGTATAACTGCATGTAGCCAAATCTGCTGTAATTGATGATTCGAAGAAGCAGACTTGACAAACATCAACAAGAAGATACAATCTATCAAAAAGTTTATCAGTCGCCTAGAACATAAGACAATTATGCTTTATCTTTTTAGTAAAATAAGTTGGTTTTATTTGATCCCAGATTAAACCAGAGCCAGAGAGAGGAGCTGGGTCTGATCGAGCAGGCGTACGACAACCCGCACGAGGCGCTGTCCAGGATCAAGCGACATCTGCTCACGCAGAGGACCTTCAGAGAGGTGAGGAGCTTGTCAATGACTATAATGATTATGTAGTGGTTAATGTTTTGTTGCGTGATAGTTTCAGTCTTTCTAGGTTATATTTTTTTTATAATTATTGAGTGAATGATGATGTCCTCTCTCGCAGTCGATTAAGTCGTTTTTTCTTGTAACCATACATGGCATTGTAATTGCTACTTTGAAAACGAGAGTACTCAGTAGTCCTGTAAAAGAGAATGTAGGAAAATAAAGTAGAAAATTTATCTAGAACGCGCGCAGATCGAGAAAATGTGTATAAAAATAGCGTCGCACCATAAGTGCACCAACCGCAAACTCCACTAACCTTCCCCACTTCGCAGGTCGGCATCGAATTCATGGACCTCTACTCCCACCTGGTCCCGGTGTACGACGTGGAGCCTCTAGAGAAGATCACGGACGCGTACCTGGACCAGTACCTGTGGTACGAGGCGGACAAGCGGCGCCTGCTGCCGCCGTGGGTGAAGCCGGCCGACACCGAGCCGCCGCCGCTGCTCGTCTACAAGTGGTGCCAGGGTATGTACCGAGAGTGCTGTAAGAGAGCCAACAGACGCTATACAGCTGCAGCAAGCCGTGTGTCACAAGAACATATACGCGATGCGAAGCATATGAGGAAGGGGTGTCCCACGCGAACATATACTTATGCGAAGCATATGAGGAAGGGGTGTCCCACGCTCTATATACTTATGCGAAGCATATGAGGAAGGGGTGTCCCACGCGAACATATACTTATGCGAAGCATATGAGGAAGGGGTGTCCCACGCGAACATATACTTATGCGAAGCATATGAGGAAGGGGTGTCCCACGCGAACATATACTTATGCGAAGCATATGAGGAAGGGGTGTCCCACGCTCTATATACTTATGCGAAGCATATGAGGAAGGGGTTTCCCACGCGAACATATACTTATGCGAAGCATATGAGGAAGGGGTGTCCCACGCGAACATATACTTATGCGAAGCATATGAGGAAGGGGTGTCCCACGCGAACATATACTTATGCGAAGCATATGAGGAAGGGGTGTCCCACGCGAACATATACTTATGCGAAGCATATGAGGAAGGGGTGTCCCACGCGAACATATACTTATGCGAAGCATATGAGGAAGGGGTGTCCCACGCTCTATATACTTATGCGAAGCATATGAGGAAGGGGTGTCCCACGCTCTATATACTTATGCGAAGCATATGAGGAAGGGGTTTCCCACGCGAACATATACTTATGCGAAGCATATGAGGAAGGGGTGTCCCACGCTCTATATACTTATGCGAAGCATATGAGGAAGGGGTGTCCCACGCGAACATATACTTATGCGAAGCATATGAGGAAGGGGTGTCCCACGCGAACATATACTTATGCGAAGCATATGAGGAAGGGGTGTCCCACGCGAACATATACTTATGCGAAGCATATGAGGAAGGGGTGTCCCACGCTCTATATACTTATGCGAAGCATATGAGGAAGGGGTGTCCCACGCGAACATATACTTATGCGAAGCATATGAGGAAGGGGTGTCCCACGCGAACATATACTTATGCGAAGCATATGAGGAAGGGGTGTCCCACGCGAACATATACTTATGCGAAGCATATGAGGAAGGGGTGTCCCACGCGAACATATACTTATGCGAAGCATATGAGGAAGGGGTGTCCCACGCGAACATATACTTATGCGAAGCATATGAGGAAGGGGTGTCCCAAGCGAACATATACTTATGCGAAGCATATGAGGAAGGGGTGTCCCACGCGAACATATACTTATGCGAAGCATATGAGGAAGGGGTGTCCCACGCGAACATATACTTATGCGAAGCATATGAGGAAGGGGTGTCCCACGCTCTATATACTTATGCGAAGCATATGAGGAAGGGGTTTCCCACGCGAACATATACTTATGCGAAGCATATGAGGAAGGGGTGTCCCACGCGAACATATACTTATGCGAAGCATATGAGGAAGGGGTGTCCCACGCGAACATATACTTATGCGAAGCATATGAGAAAGGGGTGTCCCACGCGAACATATACTTATGCGAAGCATATGAGGAAGGGGTGTCCCACGCGAACATATACTTATGCGAAGCATATGAGGAAGGGGTGTCCCACGCTCTATATACTTATGCGAAGCATATGAGGAAGGGGTGTCCCACGCTCTATATACTTATGCGAAGCATATGAGGAAGGGGTGTCCCACGCTCTATATACTTATGCGAAGCATATGAGGAAGGGGTGTCCCACGCTCTATATACTTATGCGAAGCATATGAGGAAGGGGTGTCCCACGCTCTATATACTTATGCGAAGCATATGAGCAAGGGGTGTCCCACGCTCTATATACTTATGCGAAGCATATGAGGAAGGGGTGTCCCACGCTCTATATACTTATGCGAAGCATATGAGCAAGGGGTGTCCCACGCGAACATATACTTATGCGAAGCATATGAGGAAGGGGTGTCCCACGCTCTATATACTTATGCGAAGCATATGAGGAAGGGGTGTCCCACGCTCTATACACATATTATTATGTGACATATATTATCTTTACCTGCGGCACGAGGTTGTCTAGTGGTGTCAGGGTATGTACGGTATGGGGGTACATAGAGCTGGGAACATGTGTGACGTCACGCGCTCTCGACTAGAAAATCTGCGAGTGGGATGGAGACGTGTTTGCGATGTGAAGACGCATACCACTTTTGTATTCTAAGCGGTATGCGTCTTCACATCGCAAAAACGTCGATAGGTACAAGTCGATCGGACATCTCTAAAACTGTCAAACTCAAAACGTCCCACATGTCTTTCCCCGCGAAATAGAGTATAGTGGATCTAGTGGATGCACCCAGTAAATGATGAAGTACAAAGACTCTTTACAAATAGTCTCATGATTGTATGCCTTGTATATCTTAATTTGTATGTAATTTACAACTTTAGCTGTTTTTTACACGAATACGAAGACGTCGGAAGAATAACAGAAGAAACAATGCGACCGCCCATAGTGTGTGTTGTGGCAAAGGAGATTTGTGTGGTCGTGCCATCCCCTTGTTACTACCTCACTTTGGTTGGTCGCGATAAACAACAGGAGAAGAAGAATATCTATACATTTCCTAGTGTTGTGTATATTTTCAGCCATTGTTGTAAAGAAGAGAAGACTATCACTATGATTTTCTCTGCTGCATTTTATTTAAATTTCCATTGTTTCAATAGTTGGTAGGTACTGTTGCGATATATAGTCGAATATTATATCTAAACACCGTCAATCATACTGCACTTTTTACCTTTTTCTTTGTCAAATTTAGAACAATACTCCATTGCTCACGTGGAACCACGGTCATATATTAGTTTTGTACTATTTCCCACTTATTTTTTATTGTTACCTATTCAAAACTATTTTCTATCTCCCTTCCTAACCTCAAACCCTCAACCGCAGGCATCAACAACTTACAATTGTTAAATACTTTACATTATTTTTCTATTTCACTTCCTAACCTCTAAATCCTCAACTCCAGGCATCAACAACTTACAAGACGTGTGGGAGGCGGGTGAGGGCGAGTGCAACGTGCTGCTAGAGTCGAGGTTCGAGAAACTCTATGAAAAGATCGACCTGACGCTGCTCAACCGACTGCTCAGGCTGATCGTGGACCACAATATTGCTGACTACATGACCGCTAAGAACAACGTCGTGATTAATTATAAGGTGAGGTTTGAGGGTTGTGATGTTTTGTTATCATTTATAATTAGGACCGTTTTAGTAAAAAGTCTTTTTTACATAATATTAATAATAGCCAACAATAATTTTTAGTAGTAAATAGTTTTTGTAGGCACTTTAAATACCCCATATTTATAGAATTTAGTAACTTATGTTTCCCGCCTTTTGTGAGTTTAATGAATATGTCGCCTTTTTACGCCTGGCTATTACTAGACACTACGGGCAAAATGTGTGTACCCAACAAACCAAAGCTTTGATGAACTCTGGATAAACGGTTTGTAACCAAATTTTCCATCCACCCAGGACATGAACCACACGAACTCCTACGGCATCATCCGAGGCCTGCAATTCGCCTCCTTCATAGTCCAATACTACGGGCTAGTTTTAGACCTGCTAGTCCTAGGTCTACAACGAGCCAGCGAGATGGCGGGCCCGCCGCAGCTGCCCAATGACTTCCTGTCGTACCAGGACAGGCAGACGGAGACTGCTCATCCGATTAGACTGTACTGTCGGTACGGGGATAGGATTCATATCTTCTTCAGGTGAGTTGATGGTGACTAGTATTTTCGTTCAAGGGATTCCAAAGTATACAGTGTGTAGTGGAGTTTACTGAAAATCACACTATGTTCAGTTTATTTACTCTATAGGTCGCCCACTAATTTACCTTTTAAACTGCAAGGATGTCACGTAGTACCTAGCTGGACAAACTAAATGGCAATGATATGGGATCATTATTATAATCTAAAACGATTTAATTAAAATCTCCTCACAAAAGGCTGCCAGTTTCATTTCCGTTCGTAAAGGGATTGGAAACAAAAATGTTCTTGAGGCGTGATTTTGAAACATCCTTATTTTGAAACGAGTGTCAGATCTCATGCAAAATATCTTTATTTATGAATGCTATCATCTCTATTCTCAGGTTCTCAGCGGAAGAAGCCCGCGACCTGATCCAGCGCTACCTGACGGAGCATCCTGACCCGAACAACGAGAATATCGTCGGCTACAACAACAAGAAGTGCTGGCCGCGGGATGCGCGCATGCGCCTCATGAAGCACGACGTTAACTTGTAAGTTGTTTATTTATGTTTATAATTTTTCACTGCACTGACATATAGGTAAATATGGATTCATAAAACGCAGATCGTTACACACACACAGAGGCACGCTCGGATGCCTCGCTATTTTCGATTCTCCTAAGGGGCCGTCCATTAATCACGTGAGGTCGATTTTCTCATTTTTTGACAGCTTACAATACACGATTGGACGCCGCATCGTACTATGTTCAACCTAACTGGAAGAAAGTAAAATGCTAGCCGCTGAAAATTGTTTTATAATCACGAAACAATTGTCATCATATCTATAACATCCTATTGTTTATAGTCCCGCCTTTTGTGTTTACATCAAGAAACAAAATGTATTCTAAATTCCATTTCGTCCTTCAGGGGTCGCGCAGTATTCTGGGACATCAAGAACCGGCTGCCGCGCTCGGTGACCACCATCCAGTGGGAGAGCAGCTTCGTGTCCGCCTACTCGAAGGACAACCCCAACCTGCTGTTCAACATGGCCGGCTTCGAGTGTAGGATACTGCCCAAAGTGAGTACCATATCATTTATTGCCCGTTATTGCACTATCCAATGAAGTTAGTTATTGAAGTATACAATGAGGTAATGACTGTTATGAGGTAGTAAGAGGCAATTTAGGGGATAGACAAAGCTTCCATTCGGGATAGCCAGTTGCAAGTACACCACAGAATAGAAGCCTTATTCAACTATAGAAACTCTTGCTACAATATTTCTTTGTCGGATCTTGTGGCTAGTAAGCGGGTTATGAATATCTTCCCATATGTTAGTATAGAACCGTAGCACAGCCCTAGCTAGGGTATAGGGACTCTAAACAATGATAAGTACATTATAGCTATTAAATTATCATTGTTTGGAAAATCCGGGACTGTTATTAGTTGCAGGAGGATCTAGTGGTAGAAAAGTAGGTGCACATTATGAAATAAATAGTTTTATAAAGTCGTCGAAATAATAGGCCCGCTTTGACAGCTACACAAAATTGCAACATACGGGCCTATTATATTTCGACGATTTTAATACTTATCACAGTACTATAAATGATATCCAACCCCTAACCTTCAATTTCCTCTCACCCTCAGTGCCGAAGCCAGCACTCCGAGCTCTCCCACCGCGACGGCGTCTGGAACCTGCAGAACGAAGTGAGCAAGGAGCGGACCGCCCAGTGCTACCTGCGAGTCGACGACGAGTCACTCGCGCGCTTCCACAACCGCGTGCGCCAGATACTGATGGCGTCCGGCTCCACCACCTTCACCAAGATCGTCAACAAGTGGAACACGGCGCTCATTGGTGAGTGCTTTGTGTTGCCGAGCTGTGATTGGTCGCTTTCGGTGTGTGTTAAATGCGTCCGGTCAAAAAGCGCCAACTGTCCCGAACACGCTTAATTCCACGCTACTGTTTACCACTTACTTCGCGATGTATTGCATTCGTCCAATTATTATAAAGGCCCAACCGTCAAAGGCGCTCTAATAAGCGCGCGTTGCATATATAACTCTTGGAAATAGCGTGCGAAGTATAGTATAGATAGAAGAACAATCATTGAATGCGACCGATCTAAAAGCGCAAACAGTCAAACGCGCTATAATGTCGCGCTACGGTGGAATACTGGCATCGTAAGGGCCGACCGTCAAACACGCTTTATTAAAAGGACGCTTGTTTTAATAAAAAAGCAAATCGTCCAAATAGGGTGTGAAGGCTAGTATATAGTATACAAGAACAGTTTAAGAAGGAAGTGAGCTTGGACCGCCCAGTGCTACCTGCGAGTCGACGACGAGTCACTCGCGCGCTTCCACAACCGCGTGCGCCAGATACTGATGGCGTCCGGCTCCACCACCTTCACCAAGATCGTCAACAAGTGGAACACGGCGCTCATTGGTTAGTGCTTTGTGTTGCCAAGCTGTGATTGGTCGCTGCCTTCTGCATGCATTGAAAGTGTCTAATTATAAAGCCTCAACCGTCAAACGCGTTCTAATACATGCTACGGTTGCCTGCATGCGTCCAATGGACAACATTTCAAAAAACTAAAGCTACTATAAATCGAAAACCATTTCGAGATTTAGCTCTAAAGGCCTCAAAAAAAATATTTTTGTATTTTTTGGATGTATCATTTTTGAGAAAATCATAAAATAGTAAAAAAGTGCTGATGACGTCATGCATCAGGTGCGATGCATTTTGATGATCAAAGCCTATAGATTTAAAAACAAAGTAACTGTCACTTTCATTTTTGATTGACGTTGACGTTTTATCGTGACGTTGTTGTTTATTTGGGTCATTTTCATTAATTCTGTTCTGACACTTTCTGACTATTTTTTTTATTTATTATTAAGAGATGACATCTATATAATATGTTCCAGAGCATGCCACCGCCTACACAGCTGAAAAAATGCTTCTGCTTATTTTTTTACATGATAAGTACCTACTTTCCATCATCAGAAATATCAAGGTCATTTGAAAATGACCCATTTGTTGGTTGGCATGTAAACAAAGTTTAAATGTCACTTGTCAGTGTCATTTATGTTTTTTTTCGAGACTCAGGCTATAGACAAAAATAAAAATTGAGCCTAATATGTGACGTCACTTCCGGTTTTAAAATAATTAACTTTAAAGTTAAAAATAACATGCACAAATGTATGTATATACAAAATAAAAAAATACGGGTCCACTAATTTTCTATAAACTTTCCGAATAACTAATAAAAATATAGGGTAAAGAAAATGAAATGTTGTCCATTATAAAGCGCCAACCGTGAAACGCGCTCTAATAAACGCGCGTTTCATATTCAACTCTTAGAAATAGGGTGCGAAGTATAGTATAGATGGAAGAACAATCATTGAATGCGACCGATCTAAAAGCGCAAACAGTCAAACGCGCTATAATGTTTCTCTACGGTTGAATACTGGCATCGTAAGGCCCAACCGTCAAACACGCTTTGTTAGTATGCGTGTTGTATATATTATGCAAATCGCCCAAATAGGATGCGAAGGTTAGTATATAGTATAGAAGAACAGTTTAAGAAGGAAGCGAGCTTGGAGCGCACGGCGCAGTGCTGCCTGCGAGTCGACGACGAGTCACTCGCGCGCTTCCACAACCGCGTGCGCCAGATACTGATGGCGTCCGGCTCCACCACCTTCACCAAGATCGTCAACAAGTGGAACACGGCGCTCATTGGTTAGTGCTTTGTGTTGCCAAGCTGTGATTGGTCGCTGCGCTCGGTGTGTGTTAAATGCGTGCAATCCAAAAGCGCAAATAGTCAAACGCGCTATAATGTCGCGCTACGGTTGTCCACTGGCGTTGGGATGTATTGCATGCGTCCAATCAAAAAGCGCCAACCTTCAAACGCGCACTATGTTTATATTGGACGCATGCATGGTCCGGATGCTTAGGATTTGCAACTCGTTAAATAGCGTTTACAGGTGGTCACGACGTATGGGTGACTATTATTATTAACACACATCTTCCTCCCGACTTTCAGAGAGGCTACCTACTCATAATATTTCCGTTGTAAAACATAACTAACTGTAACCCTCATCCCCAGGCCTGATGACATACTTCCGCGAAGCCGTCGTCAACACACAAGAGCTACTAGACTTGCTGGTCAAGTGCGAGAACAAGATCCAGACGCGCATCAAGATCGGGCTCAACTCGAAGATGCCTTCGCGTTTCCCTCCCGTCGTGTTCTACACGCCTAAGGAGCTGGGGGGATTGGGGATGCTGTCTATGGGCCACGTGCTTATACCTCAGGTATGTTATTGTCCATTATTTTAGGCTTTGTCAAACAGGACGTGTTACTAGCGCCTGGCGCTCTGATTGACGGTATTTTACCATAGTTGTACACATCTTAGCGTCATAGCGCGGCGTCAAGTCTTGACCAAAGCCGTTAGACTATTTAGCACCTTGGGGAAAACGAAAGGAGTCTACTCGAGTGACGAGTTTTATGAATTAATACTCCTAAAATGAATATGACTTGTTCAGAAACTTGGTCTATGTTTGTGGTTTTGACATGATGAATCGCGTAGGGGTCCTGAAACCAGAGAAATGCTGTGCTCTGGCGGCCGCGCGGCACTGGATGAACAGCGTCGTGCCGCGCGGTCGGATAATACGCTATCTGATCAAAACACTACATAAACCACTCCTTTCTTATATGCAAACCAATGTTCAATGATTTCACTGGAAGTACAGTTCTCCCATATTAATAATGCGCATGCAAATCTTCGCAAACTGTCGTATTCCCGGAAACACCCGAATCAGTGCCCTAAACAAAGCACTTGCATTTTGATCCTTGTTCGAAAGAAATAGTAGTCAATATCATGTGACATTTAATCGAAAACAATTTGGGCGGTCGGTGGCTGTCACCGATCAGTCAAGGGTCTCAAGGTCAAGATCAATATTACTTTTGTGGAATTATAAAGAGCTGCAATTACACATCGTTCTTGTTATTTTTTTCAAATGTGAATTTAATGTCAACTTTAATTATTTTTGACGATGCCATGATTGATTTGATGCCATTATGAGGCACATTTAAGAATAAAATATGCGACACATTGATAGACTTCACTTTGCCAATAAAGCCACACCCAAAAGACCAAGTTTGTAATTGTAATATTATTGTGAATGATCAGCGCTGTAAATACTTTTGAACTGAGATTTTAATGTAAACATTTTTATTAATGTGAAATAATCAGTGCTGTAAATACTTTTGAACTGAGATTTCAATTTTTTTATATAAACCTGTGTTTGAAATCCATTTCTCCTTATAATATAAACCTTGTGTTATTCAAACCTTCTTTCATCCATCTTTACATCAGCTTCAGTAAGACACTTGAAAAGTACCTACTGTAACATTTTCGAAGTAAATTTTAATATTATGGAATATTATGAATTATCGAATCAAATTTCATTACTGATAAATCAATTATCTCTTTTAGCACCAATTACATAATTCTACTAAAATATCATGAAGAAAATGCACTTAACCACTCTAAATACATAATAGTTTTCTAACGCTCGGGAATATGACCGTTGCCGAACAATGACGAAGATTTCTATGTGCATTATCAATTTTGGGGAACTGTATATGTCTTCAGAATAACTACAAGCCATAAAGAGCTTCCATATAAATATGCTCTACAAACCATGATAAGCCTCCTAAATCGCACAGCATCTCTTTCTATACCAGCGATGCACAGACCGCGGCCCGCGGGCCGCATGCGGCCCGCCGGTCGGATACTGGTGGCCCGCCGACAGCAAAAATAATACTCTTGTACATTCAAAAAATATTTAATTCTAAAAAAATCTTCGGTCATAAAAAAATATGTTTGAAAAGTACTCAATCACACGCAATTCAAACAATTCCTTGATGACATCGAACGCGAATGTAGAGATTTATTGTATTACCTGTACAGAAATAAGGTGGCTAAAGTCGTGGATTGACACTGGAACAATTTCTTAATTTCGCCATTCAAAACGACCGAATGGCGTATTGTTTAGTGTCCCTGACTACTGAGCCGAAGGTCCCGGGTTCGATTTCCGGCTGGGGCAGATATTTGTTTAAACACAGATATTTGTTCTCGGGTCTAGGATGTGCCAGTAAAATGGCAATAGGCCCCCCTATAACATTGGGACTAACATAACACTGGCGAAAAGTGGGTGCAGCAATTCACCTCTGCCTACCCCGCAAGGGAGTACATTAGTACAAGGTGTGAGTGTTTGTTTTGTTGTTTTGTTTGTTGACATTTAAAACGACCAAAATTTACGCAACTAATTCAACAAAAGAAAATTGCTGAACTTTTACCGCTGCATTGGTAAAAATGGGTACACTACATAATTCCGAATTACTTTTTTACGAATATGAAAATAACGATTTTTAAAATTTCGAATTTCATAGTTCCGAATAATTCACAATCCCGAATTTTAAGTTTCCGAATAACGAAAATCACGAATAGTTTATAAACGAAATTTCAAACAACACATTTATTAAAATGACGAAAGTCATTTTCCGAATATTATTATTTCGATGTTTCAAAAGTACGTTTTTTTATTATATCGAATTGTTAAAATTACGAATCCCGAAGTTTTAATATTCCGAAAATACAAATTCCCGAATGTTTCTTAGTTAACAAGAAATGGTTATATGAATAATGCGTATAAAAACAATATTTTTTAAGCTATATTATGTGAAACGGTCCGCTTTGTTTTTCGATATCTATGTGCACCTAACACGCTCCTTCTCGCTTTGCTCGTCGTCGCACCTATCTTTAGGTTTAGTTCCTAAGGTTTTTAAGTTTAAACACCATAAAAATCCTAGCAATTGTTTAGCTCTAAATTTGAAACGCTCCGCTCCGCTTCGCTGCGCTCCGCTTTGTTTTTCGATATCTATGTGCACCTAACACGCTCCTCCTCGCTTTGCTCGTCGTCGCACCTATCTTTAGGTTTAGGTCCTAAGGTTTTTAAGTTTAAACACCATAAAAATCCTAGCAATTGTTTTGCTCTATATTTGAAACGCTCCGCTCCGCTTCGCTGCGCTCCGCTTTGTTTTTCGATATCTATGTGCACCTAACACGCTCCTCCTCGCTTTGCTCGTCGTCGCACCTATCTTTAGGTTTAGGTCCTAAGGTTTTTAAGTTTAAACACCATAAAAATCCTAGCAATTGTTTTGCTCTATATTTGAAACGCTCCGCTCCGCTTCGCTGCGCTCCGCTTTGTTTTTTGATATCTATGTGCACCTAACACGCTCCTCCTCGCTTTGCTCGTCGTCGCACCTATCTTTAGGTTTAGGTCCTAAGGTTTTTAAGTTTAAACACCATAAAAATCCTAGCAATTGTTTTGCTCTATATTTGAAACGCTCCGCTCCGCTTCGCTGCGCTCCGCTTTGTTTTTCGATATCTATGTGCACCTAACACGCTCCTCCTCGCTTTGCTCGTCGTCGCACCTATCTTTTGGTTTTGGTTCTAAAGTTTTAAAGACGTTTATGTTTTTTTGTCAAAATCACGAATTATCATATTTCCGATCGGGATTTGACTTTTTCGTGATTATAATAAATCGGTATTTTATTTTGGGTAGCAATAAAACGAGTGACTGTAAATTACAGTTCTAAGTTTCAAAATTAATTAATTTGGGTTATAGAATTACTAAGTGAGCGACTGACTGCGAGTGACGAGAAATCAACAGAACAGCAACTTACAAACATTAATTTGAGTTACTTAAAATACAAAATGAGCAGCTTCATAATATTTGAGCGACCTAATATTTGTTTGAGTGTCAACGTTACGTCCTGCATTTTTTTCAATATTTGGCAAATGTATTTTTTATACTGAGCGGCATTTTATCTTAAATGAAGTGTTTCGAATACAAAAACCACTTTGAAAAATACACTAATGAGCAGAGTATAATTAGCTCACATTTAAAAAATAAAAATAATATGAAAAAACTATTTGAAGAAACTCTATTCTATTAGTTGAGAAATTTTATTATTGAAATATAAGGGTAATTAAATAAAACAATGAACTCCGTAAAAATAAAGTAATATTTCAATCAAATATAGGATTTATTTCAATCAAATTAACAAAAAATAAAATAAGACGCTTCAGCCAACTAAAAAAAAACTTGTTATTAATACCTACTAAGAACCATTGATAGGTATGAGGAGCCTTACTACTCATCGTCACTGGTAAATAAGTGCGGGCTTGCACTTAGTGGGCCGGCCTCGTTTTCTTTTTTGTCCAATGGGTATCATTTTTGCTTCCAGTGGTGGTGTTGTTAGTTTGAGCCGAATTGCTAGCCCCAAAACGTGTTTGCATATATATCTATTGAAAAATTCGGGACAGTCGCACGATCCTTTTTGCCAGTCCAAATTTGGCAATGTGGTTTTCTGGAATGCAACTGACTGCTTTTTATACTCGTCAAAAGTCTGCCAACTATCATTGTAGTTTAAATCAGCAGCATTTTCGTTGCAAATCAAATATACTTTTTTGGTAGGATCCGATGCTACTATCTTTATATTTATGCTTTTCTTCGCCCAGACGTAAGCTTCCGTCCATTGTCGAAGCTCAATAGTAGGTGCCTCAGGTAACGAAGAGTTTTCTATTGACCACTGGGCTACCATATCGGTAGCAACAGACAGAAATCGCGACAGAGGAAATCGTTCTCGCAATGTATTATGGTCTTTTATGTTTCTATTAAATGACTCGAGGGCATTATTTGTCGATGGCGACATAGGTGCTGCACCTAAGAACCAATTGCGATTCTTTCTGAACCATTCCTCTTCCATGTACTTTACAAAGGTGGTTTGTGTTTTCCATTTCTCAAGGAACGCTTGCGAAGCGGCATTAAACACTTCGAGTGAAGCTGCGTTATGCAAAGCATCTACATCCCTCAAAACGCTTTTTTGTTCCTTTTTTGGCACAATTTTTTCTACTTTCTTTTGTATATTTATTTTAGCATGTGCCCAGCACATACGAATAGTCGGTTCTTCACCAAAAACATCTGAAAATGCGTTTTTTATACTTTGAGCTGCGTCGCAGATCAAAACTCTGGGTTTCATTGTGTAATCGTATAATTGCATAACTTTGTCCTTTATTCCTTGGAACATTGTCTGAAAATCTTCTTGGCGCTCATTTGTAGCTACTCCCAAGCAAATAGGATGAAACTTGCGATTTATATCCGTAGTTCCAACAATCATCACCGGAAATCCCTGCCATATCAGTTTGTAAGTGGCATCAGTGTGTATGAGTTCCGTGAATAAAATTGTTTTCAATAATGTTTTTGTAGATAGATTGAATCGGAAACTTGGCTGATCACTTTCAATAACGTGGTAACTAATGACGAAAACCTCGTTGTCATCTTCTGGAATAGCGGTACGTTTAAATATCCACTGCTCTAATTCGCCCAGACAAATACCCGATTTTCCAAATTTTTGTGCTCTGAGATCCGACAAATAATTGTAGAGTTGCCTTTTTGATGGTAAGTGTATTCCTTCTATTTTACCAAGTTCTGATAAAATTGCTTTGGGTTTCAAGCGTAAATTAAACAATTTCTTAATTTCCTCTTTTGTATTCTCGTGAATGCCGTAAGTATCTCGGGTACCAATAGCACTATGGTTATGTTCTGAGTCAGTTTGATACACATTTACCTTATCGTCATCATTAACAAATAACAAATAAAGCTCCGCGTCGCATTGCGGCCCTCTCCTTTTGACTTTATTGCAGCGATAGAACCTTTTTTGACCATCTTCAGTGGCACGTGTGTAATTCCGCGACCAAATACATTCAGAATTTACGAAGTTCACAGCATCTTCTTCGTTAGAAAATTGTTTTAAAAATATCCAATCTTTCGTCTTCTTTTGCTTTTTAGTCACTGTTATTTCTGTTTCACTCTCAGATTCACTTTGGTACACTGGAACTTCATTCATATTATCACCACTTGTCCCTGGTAAGCTAGAATTGTTCATGATTGTAACTATAACCAGTTAAAGATGTTAAAACAAATTAATTACGCAGCACGTCTAAATATTTCGTCACATCAAAACATAAACAAACGCACAATGCAGCGTGCGAGCACATGGCAATCGTAAACACGCAACGCTATTGGTCCGCAGCCCAACTCACCTGATTGCAACGAGTCGTCGCCCCGCCCCCATTCGAATTCGCGCGCATTTAAAAATCAGTAGTTTTCATTAAAAAGGCGTATCAAAATAAAAAACATAAGCCCTCAAATAGAATATCAGTAACCAATATTCATTAATAAAGCAGCATACAAAACTTTGCTCAAAGTGAACTTTTTAGTAGTCCGCTAAGTATAACCTCACTTAGAAAATTCGAATCTATCTTGATATTGAAGTAGCCCTCTCTGTATTTCCAGTCGCTCACTTAGTAATTAAGTCGCTCGGATAAAATTTTAATATCTGAAATGGATTTATCACAATCCACTTTTTGTAAGCTCGTTCTGGATTTTATTATAAATCAATATTCTTCGTCAGTTTAGTTAATTTTTCGCTTACTCAAATTCATACCGCTCAAGTTATTAAAACAGTATGTCATCATCAGTCGCAAAGTTTTTTTTTGTTCGCTCGTTTTATAATTCCCCTTTTATTTTTCGTATTTTAAAGTAATCGTATTTTTTAACATTCGTATATTTAACAATCGTAATATCAATATTCGTGATTATAATATTCGAAATTATTATTTTCGTGATTATTATAATTCGGTATTTAAAAAAATCGGTATTGCAATATTTCGTAAATTACATATTCGGGGTTATCAAATTCGGAAAAAAGTTTTTCGGAATATTTGGGTGTTCCCGGTAAAAATACGTACAAAGAGTTGCGTATAAACTCTGCTCTGATGAAAATGTGTCAGCTTATTTGGTTATACATATATGTGAACAAACCTTTTCAGTACTATATCGACAAAAAACAACATAAGTACATACAGACGAATTGAGAACCTTCTCCTTTTTTGAAGTCGGTTAAAAAATCGAAACCGCCTTGCAAACGCCTTGTAAATAAGATAAAAGAAAAAAAAAAGAAGCGAAATAAATAAAAAAGATTGTATTTAAGCACTAGGTATACAGTGCCACGCTTCAAAATAAAGAAATTCTTTTCCTAACATTATTATCGATTCTTTATTGCCTTTAATTACCTATACTTCTGGCGGCCCGCCATCAGTTCAAAATTTGTACGAGTGGCCCCTAGTCTTGATAAGTCTGTGCATCCCTGTTCTATACCATAACTAAAACTACTACCCTCTTCCCCCACAGTCGGACCTCCGCTGGTCCAAGCAAACGGACGTGGGCATCACGCACTTCCGGTCCGGCATGTCTCACGACGAGGACCAGCTGATCCCCAACTTGTACCGCTACATCCAGCCGTGGGAGGCCGAGTTCGTGGACTCGCAGCGCGTGTGGGCCGAGTACGCGCTGAAGCGGCAGGAGGCTAACGCGCAGAACAGGTTTGTGCGACTGTTTGTAGGATGAGGAAGTCAATTACATACTCTATAAATCAGATTTATAGAGTCAACTCTCTCAGCACAAGCTTTCTTGTGTTGGGGTCCACCAACCCGCACTAGCCCAGCGTGGTGGACTAGACCTCAAACCCATGCCTTAGCAGTGGGGACGTGATCGGTAGTGATGAAATCATAGTTATGTCTTGATCAAAATGGCGGCTAAGTGTGGCGTATGTTGCGATTGTCAACGGATGATTAGTAAAGATTAGGACCAGCGGATCCCCAATCTGTACCGCTACATCCAGCCGTGGGAGGCCGAGTTCGTGGACTCGCAGCGCGTGTGGGCCGAGTACGCGCTGAAGCGGCAGGAGGCTAACGCGCAGAACAGGTTTGTGGCTAGTTATATTGAAAAGATAGTTGTGTCTGTAGGGTTTGTATAGTGTCTTTGGTGTCAATTGGACCAAAAATGTGTAGAGATATTGCAAAACTAAATAAATACTTTGTTTACCTTAGCCAGTTGGGATAGCATAGTCCTGACCGGGATTGGCGTAAGGTTCTTGTTGCATCCAATCACAGGCGAGGCAATCGGAAGCGTCGTGCCGCGCGCCCGGATAATACGCTATCTGATCATAAGCACTACCTATTACACTATCAAAGATACATATTCATGAATATGAAGGCGGTCTCAAGTATCCACATGGATAGAGACGACTGCACGAATCGACAAAATAAACATTTTTACTATCTTTGTAGCACATTACGTATACTTATGTAAAACTATAGTTGTATCGTTTATCTTTCAGGCGTCTAACTCTGGAAGACTTGGAGGACTCGTGGGACCGCGGCATCCCTCGGATCAACACTCTGTTCCAGAAGGACCGACACACGCTCGCCTACGACAAGGGCTGGCGTATACGTACCGAGTTCAAGCAGTACCAGGTATCGTGTTATTTATTATTACATATTTACATTTTAGTTTTCAGATAAATATATCTAAATTTACCTAAAAACAGCCATCTTGACGAGTGTATAAAAAACTTTTTAGATATAAAAACAATTGACTTCCTAATAGGAAATATGCACGTATTTTTCTATATTCTTATTCGATAGTTTTACATCGCTTTATTATAGTAAAAAAAATTCAACGCAAAAAAAGTAATTTAAGGTATTTTAAAGAAAGTTAAAAATGTATAACCGACTCGTCCACTATAACGCCCAAAACTTTGTGTAAAGAGGTGTGACGTCATCATGTTCGTTTCACGGCTCAGAATAATGACTCTCGCTTGTCGCGCCGACGCTCAGTTCTATGGGCATAGATTATTATGAGATTGACATATCGTCACATCCGTTCTAAGAAAATCCGTCACGTTTCAAAGATTTAAAGTTACCAAAGTTTTTTTGTACTTTTCAAAAATTATTTACTCGCTCAAAAATGAATTATAATCAAAAATATTGATAGAGGCATAATTCTGAAATAACAAAGTTTATTAAAAATAATATTTGACCTATATTTGATTCACGTGCATATTCCCTATTTCCTTTCCAAGTAAGGAAGGCCAAATTTGTCTACATGAAGTCAAAAAACTTGTAAGAATTAAGCTACGTTGCACACTGATCTAGCCGTCAACTACAATCCATCTTTCATTCCGTCCAGTCAAGTTCAAAAGCTAACGACAACCCTATTTTCCCTCACCAGGTGCTAAAACAGAACCCGTTCTGGTGGACGCACCAGCGCCACGACGGCAAGCTGTGGAACCTGAACAACTACCGCACGGACATGATCCAGGCGCTCGGAGGGGTCGAGGGCATCCTCGAACACACGCTGTTCAAGGGGACCTACTTCCCCACCTGGGAGGGGCTGTTCTGGTTAGTAAAATTTATCATTTCTGAGGTAATTAGTATGATAACGAAGGTTAACCGTATGGTGATCTGACAGCAGCTGGATCAGACGAGGTCTCAGACAGGCAATCCAGCCCGGTTTACTGATAACCAGATAGTGGCTGGAGGAAGGCCAACGGTAAGCTACTCCACAACAGGAGAGGGGGGTCACTCGGTAAATTTAAAATAAGAGATCGTTGTTTGTTTTTTAAAGTGTTTTGACATGATGAATCGCGTAGGGGTCCTGAAACCAGAGAAACGCTGTGCTCTGGCGGCCGCGCGGCACTGGATGAACAGCGTCGTGCCGCGCGGCCGGATAATACGCTATCTGATCAAAACACTACAAAATTATAACCTATACCTTTTTCCGTTTATGTCGTTCCGTTAAGTCGCTTATTTGACTAGCTATTTTGGTTTTTAACCTTTGTGTGACAGATCCAACCAAAACCCCCTTGTATGCCTAGTGACAGAGCTGTCCCAAGAGCACTTCATCACGATTTTTGTCGTTTTAGTTATTAAATTCCATACTGTAAAGATCCTGTAAGAGGTATATTTGTGTGTTATAAATAAGCTAACCTACTATTGCACAAAACAGGGAGAAAGCCTCAGGGTTCGAAGAGTCGATGAAGTACAAGAAGTTGACGAACGCGCAGCGCTCCGGTCTGAACCAGATCCCCAACCGGCGCTTCACGCTGTGGTGGTCACCGACTATCAACCGAGCCAACGTGTACGTCGGGTTCCAGGTCAGTTTACCCACTTGTTTATGTATAGGTTTAAAAAAGGAACATTCATGTTTGAGTAGCTTATAATTGGCGAAGCGAGTGTCCAATCATAGTGCAGAAGTACCTACTACAGCGGTAGACATGCTATGTTTCGACACAGCTTTGGGTGTAATTAGGGCGTCAATAACAAACTTCACGCCGTTCGACCATAGTGGAAATGACTCACGCTGGAACTACATTTCTTTTATATTTGTAACTTTATTATGTGGTTTTGACATGATGAATCGCGTAGGGGTCCTGAACCCAGAGGCCGCTGTGCTCTGGCGGCCGCGCGGCACTGGATGGTCAGCGTCGTGCCAAGCGGTCGGATAAAACGCTATCTGATCAAAAAACTACCACTTATGCCAATACCTTGCAGTAGCAACAGATAGAAAGATACTGCTTCGGCCGTCTTTGGAACTGGAGTTTTGATGCACAGTACTGTTCTTCAACCTGTATTCTAACTTGAGCATTTAATGTGTGTGTTGTAGGTGCAACTGGACCTGACTGGTATCTTCATGCACGGCAAGATCCCCACGCTGAAGATCTCGCTCATCCAGATCTTCAGAGCTCACTTGTGGCAGAAGGTGCACGAGTCCATCGTCATGGACTTGTGTCAAGTAAGTCGGACTTTTCAAATTATTACTCACTCTATAATCATTATTGTTTATAATAATTTTATTAGTTACTACGAATACGTGTTTTTATGGCTCCAATCCAAAATAGCCAATAATTGAGTTTTTGAGTCATTCCCTTTTTAATCTTGGACCTTACTGTAATGGGTTATACCAATCAGGGTCAAATGCGGTAAGTTTATAGCGCTACTTCGGTATTTATCGACCAAGTACCTAATCACATAATTTGACTCGAGTCTTGATTGCCCAAAGCTATTTTTGGATTTACAAATAAATAGGTACTCACTTACTCCGCCGGCTCAGCGACCCGAAGTAGATCTTGGCCTCAGACACAAGAAGACGCCAAATAAATGCTGATCCTATAATTATACGACATCCGGCAATTCGTAAAGAATCCCCCCGTCCCTTCCAGGTGTTCGACCAAGAGCTGGACGCGCTCGAGATCGAGACCGTCCAGAAGGAGACGATCCACCCGCGCAAGTCGTACAAGATGAACTCATCCTGCGCGGACATCCTGCTGTTCTCCGCCTACAAGTGGAACGTGAGCCGGCCCTCGCTGCTGGCTGACACCAAGTATGTTGCTACAATATTATATGTTGTGGTGCCTGTATCTAGATCGCTTGAGTGCGACCTTATGTGATTATTACATTAGGACTTGGGTGACTTCCACTGCGGTTTAGTCATCTAGATGATTGAAAGTATGTTTTCTTAGCTTTATCATCTTTGAGGAGGGCGCGCGGAAGGGGCCACCCCGAGTAACGTAGCAACAATAGGTACCTTAAATATGTGATACATGCGATATTCATTGACTTGAGATCGCAACGGGGCTGAAAATTCTGCTTCGGTACAGTGCATAAATATTTCGATGATTCTACATTCCTTCCATTAGCTAATAATACCGTAGAATGGCTTCAAACTTCCCTCCCACCAACCTTTCGAATATATTCCGCATTTTCACTATGATTCATCCCCACAGAGACACAATGGACAACACAACGACGCAGAAGTACTGGCTGGACGTGCAACTCCGGTGGGGAGACTACGACTCTCACGACATCGAGCGTTATGCCCGTGCCAAGTTCCTGGACTATACTACTGACAACATGTCCATCTACCCGTCGCCCACTGGCCTGCTGCTGGCCATCGACCTCGCTTACAACTTGCACAGGTAATGATAAACCCATGGTGGTACAGTAGTGGGGATAGCTAGCAGCCGTATCTCATGTATTCAGTGCTGCAGTTTTTAGTGACACATTGTTGGAAAACAAATATTAATTATTTGCTTCGGCTCGTGGGTGTTTAATGTTAGTGTTGTGTGATATCTTCACTGCGCCTACCAAGCGTGGAGTCTATGGCATTAGCCCTCCAGTCTTGGAGGAGGTCCAAGACTGGATAAGTCAAGACCAACAGCGATAAAACATAGCATGTGAAAAGCATAAAGGCCCGATTTGATCTAAAGAGGTAGTATTGAATGCCTACTGCAGCAAGTAACAGTTTTTTTACCTGCACGCGTAGCACAGTATGGCTGCGACAAGATATAAATGACAGCTAGTTGCAACAAATTGTGTGATACCAGTTGTCCTCACAAACGCTAACATGGCCAACACGAAATAATCACAAGATGTGAGTTACAATTTTGACAGCGAGATTGGAAGATTTATCTTATTTCCTAACATGGGTGTACCAATTTGTCCACACTTGTCTCAGTTTGACATTTGTTTAGGTAGCATTTTATCACTCAAATTCGAAGGTGGTGATAACGTGTGACACAAATTATTATTTGTTTAGTTTTTGTTAATTTCATCCTTGCTCTACAAGAAGAGATGCAGGAAAGGAAAATTACTATAATACTTATAGGGAGGATGATCCGGGACTCTAATAACCCGTTGAAAATGCTTTAAAAACAACATTTGTCAAAACACACATCCTCTTTTTATTTGACTAAAATTATATATCATATTACTTATATGTAGCGGTGTTTGCTCAGACGGGTAAGCGCCCGCCCCTCACGGAAGAGATGTGGATTCAAATCCTGTCGCTGACATGTGCTAATAAGTTAGATAGATAGACATTAATTTGTTCCACTTAAACATTTGTACACTTAAATTAAGAGGCGAAAAGTGTGTGTTGAAGCAGACCAACAGGGAAGCAACTCAGCGCATATGTTTGCCCTTAGGAACAAACCACAGATTTTCAGTTGTCTCCCATACTTATACTTTAAGTTTGCCTATTCACGTCAAAGTATGTAAGTAATGAAGTGGCTAATTGAATAGTTTGAATGCTAAATATAGAGTTCACGAAATGTAAATAATATAAACTGTACATTGAATACATCTGGCACACCGGGCAGTCAGCGACTCATTCTAATCCTTCACCACAGCGACAAACCCTAGTCAGGCTTTATGATTTATCAACAACACGTGAACAACACACTAACTGAGATGAAGTGGCTAATTGAATAGTTTGAATGCTAAATGTGGAGTTCATGAAGTGTAAATCATATAAACTGTACATTGAATACATCCGGCACACCGGGTAGTCAGCGACTAATCCTTTCACTACAGTGACAAACCCTAGTCAGGCTTTATTATTTATCAACTACACACTAACTATAAAAAAATAAGTGGGTATGCTAGCATGTACTTACAACTATTTTAAATGGTTATAAAAATATAATATTTTCTTTAGGTAAATAAAACATTTATTAAACTTTTAATTAATAAATTATAAAAAGTATACTATTTCACACACCATAAAAGCATATTAGGTATTCTTAGTTATCAACTATCACAATAATCAGTCTGAACTTTGCTTATATCGGTCATCAAATGGGTCTCATAGTATGTATGCCAAGTTTTTCAACTTTTTCAGTTCGGTGCCGCTCCAGTTCATTGTTTCACCACAAGGTTGCTAATGTCATCTGACCATCATTCAGCACCACCATTCACCATTCAGGTGGTTTCTGCCAACAAGAGCTCTCCAACCGTGTCTAGGGCATCAATTTCTGACCGGTTTTGACCATCTTCCGTCTTGCCTACAAGCCAATTTCAATGTTCTGTAACAAACAAAAATGTTTCATTAGATTTTAGTTATACTTATGAACTAAGATTATGACTCCTATTGTCCTCTTCATCATCATCATAACCCATCACGTCCCCACTGCTGGGGTAGGGGTTTCCTTCCAATGAAGGAAGGGTTTAGGCCTAGCCGACCAAGTAGTGCCATGTGAAAAAAGTTTTTTGAGTTGTTTTGTGTGCATATGCCCAATTATAATAACATGTCACGGGTACTCGCACTTACCTACTGTTTTTTTCCTTCCATTGATTATATAAATATTATTCAGTCAGGCCGTGGGACAAGCATCGAAGATGATATTCTGCGCCCGTCAGGATCCTGCCCGGGCTTTTTTCTCAAGGCCTTCTAGCTCCTGGGTCCGGGTAGACAGTGGGTGGGTCATCAGTCAGGTGGCATGCTGTTTTTGTTCTTCGTCTCAGGGATCCGATGCATCGACGGCTGCCGATAGCAGGAGCTCCCAAGGAATCTGAGCGTGCTTGGTCGGGAGCAAGCTTGGTCGTATATCATTTGATGAGACGATGTCCAAGAAACTCAATAAAGTAGTTTAATGAGCCAATATGAATCCATGGGGTAGCGCAAAGCAAAGTAATATTACCAAAATAATACACTCGAAACTCTCGAAAGCACCAAACAGTCAAAATTTTCTTCAAGTTTGACGTTTGGTGACATTTTAATTGTCAAAAAACCATAGACAATACAAACAACAACCACAAATGAGAGGTTTTCGGAAAAAAATAACATTTGAAAAACTTATTTGCACAGAGCAGAAAAGTTACAGTGTCACTGGGACTAATGCCGAATCACACAAATAAAACGAGTCCCATGTACACCCTATGCCTCAGATCAACTACAAATAGATTCGCAATCGCCGTGTGCACTATTCTCTTTCTCACTCAAACCATAGATGTTGCCGACAAAAAAATAAAACCTAAATATGGGGAAATTTAACTTATCATAATACCAAAAACAAAACTTGAGTATATCGTCGGTTGATAGGAAAAAGTCACTAAAGGCTAATTTTTCAATAGCCAGACAAAAGTTTTGCTGGGAAATAATTTTGATGCTGTTGCGTCTCAATGTTTCTCAATGTTTGTATTACCCAGATAACATTTATCTGAATATTGAAAAATCAGCCTTAGTGAGTTTTTCCTGTCAACCGACGATATAAGAAAAAAAACTTTACTCATACTTATTTGATTTCAATATAATTATTTAATATACACAAACTGAGTGGATTGTATAATTCATTGTCTTCGTCCAATCGAAACAATCCTCTTCAAAATGTGCCGAACACAATTTTTGTATGTTTCTTTGGTTCCCAATTTGTGCGACCGGTAATGTCTATCCATTTTCTTGATAATTTTTTTTCTGTCGGAAACCTATGAAGCATAGATAAATGGATGAGCATGAGCATTATAATCGTGGGCCAAATATGTAATGGGGTTTTTTTAAAGGAAACACGTATTTCGTATCAATACAATAAACTTTATATTATACAGAAGAAATCACACATAGAAGAAAAAAACGAAACGAAGGTTTCCTCACAATGAGAGGCACCTCATTTGAAAGAGGAGAATGACTTCTACAAAATACAATCTTCACAAAAACCGAATTCGTGCGCCCCATTTGTAAACCCAACCCGAGTCCGTTACAATTTCTAGTATTTTCTTTGCATACTATAATATTTGTGGGTAAAATAAATTTTCAATAACTTGCAACACCATGTGATTTGTTATGATATGGTACCTCGTAATTTTTACTTAAAACTGATACTAAAAGACCTTACAGTATTAAAATTAGTATCGTTTTATATTAAAATCGAGCCAATAGATAGTACTATGATGAATGTAAGCTTGTTAAACTTGATAGTATCTACTTACATGTGAAAATATATCTCATCCATCATTCCATCGTGTTTTCGTTCATTATGCTCTATACAACCGAACAAAATCCACCCACCCATGTCACACACTCGTTAAGTGATGATAATAGTCTAATAAACTTAATAAACACCCACAAATCACTAGCAAATCAAAAATAAATAGCATTTAGAAAATTTTGTTGTAACTGTCAGCCTTTGTTTGGCACAGATTTTTCATTTGTTTCATTGTTTGGCACAGAGAACTGACGTAAACAGGCGCCACAGCAAAAAGGACAAAAAACATTTACAGCTTAACGTTTCTTTCTCAAGCTTAATGTAGCTAAGCGTCTCTTTTTCGCAATGTCAGAACTGTCACGATTATACCCCTGTGCCCTATGCTAACATTTAAGACTGATATCAAAAAGTGACTCAATTTAATCAGTCACTTCACATGTTGTCTTATTATGGCCATACTAGCCGTGCTGTATACGATTAATTATGTAATTATAATTTTAATCAAGATATTCGATATTCTATTAACCATCCACCTTCCACAGCGCCTACGGCAACTGGTTCCCGGGCTGCAAGCCGCTCATCCAGCAGGCCATGGCCAAGATCATGAAGGCGAACCCCGCGCTCTACGTGCTCCGGGAGAGGATCCGTAAGGCGCTGCAACTGTACTCGTCGGAGCCCACGGAGCCCTACCTGAGCAGCCAGAACTATGGGGAGCTGTTCTCTAATCAGATCATCTGGTGAGTGGCTCCAGAGATAGCGCAGTTTGTGGTCTTTGAGATAGTAAAGGTTTTTAGGTAGTTATTGCAATGCCACTGTAAGGGTAGCCCTACAGGTTTTTGCAAATAAATAACAACGATTTGTGTAAGTATATCATCAATTTCACTGTTTAGCCGTAGTTTTATATTCTTATCACTCTTTGCAGATCTTGAATCAAGTTTCCTCATGTAGTGTGTCGAACAAATCTATCCAAACCATACTTTAGTGAGCCACACTCTCACAGCTAGTATTTTAGCTATGTGTCTCTTGGGCTACATAATTTATTTATCTTAATTCAAATCTAACAAGCCCGCAACTAAAGCCCAACATCCTTACAGGTTCGTGGACGATACCAACGTGTACCGAGTGACGATCCACAAGACGTTCGAGGGCAACCTCACCACGAAGCCGATCAACGGCGCCATCTTCATCTTCAACCCGCGCACGGGACAGCTGTTCCTGAAGATCATCCACACGAGCGTGTGGGCCGGTCAGAAGCGGTTGGGTCAGGTGAGAAATCAATTCAAATATTGAATAGCCATCAAGTGTAAATTAATGATCTTAAAATAAAATAGTACTCACAACTTGGTACCCAAGAAACCGTACCTTGAGAAGATGCGGATATGTGTTTGATACAGCATCATGGCATCGGAGCAAAACCCTCAAGCAATGTTTGCTCTAATAGCATTAATAAAATTGGACAGTTTTGCAAGTGCACTGCTATACTAAAACTAACAAAATAACTTTATGAAATTACTAATCAGCTCCTCCTGTGTTGTACAGTTGGCCAAATGGAAGACTGCTGAAGAAGTGGCGGCGTTGATTCGTTCGCTGCCGGTGGAGGAGCAGCCGAAACAGATCATTGTTACCAGGAAGGGAATGTTGGACCCTCTTGAGGTAAGATGATCATGTCATATATCATATTGTATAAAAATATTTTTAATGGACTATGTCCAAAAGCAAGTACCCTGTAGGCTAGAAATTACGCCACCTCCTTGATATATTTATTGGAATATAAACTATTTATTTTTTATCAACATCGTGGCTTTCGATACTTTTTTAATTACTTGTATTATTTGAATTATAATGTATTTCTACACATTTCCTATTGGGGGCAACGATCTCTAATTTCAATCAAAGATTTACCCAAAATCCTAAAGATATTATCTTCATATCTAACCCCACTTCAACCCTCCCACATAAATCTACTTGACTATAACCTCACTATCCCCTTCCAGGTGCACTTGCTAGACTTCCCGAACATCGTGATCAAGGGCTCGGAGCTGCAGCTGCCGTTCCAGGCGTGCCTCAAGGTGGAGAAGTTCGGGGACCTCATCCTGAAGGCCACAGAGCCTCAGATGGTGTTGTTCAACCTGTACGATGACTGGCTGAAGACTATATCGAGTTATACTGTGAGTTTTATTCCATTTCGGCGTATTAAGAGGTAGAGGAAGGGGGAAATGGTGGAATAATTTTGTCGGGATACTGACGACAGAAACATTTACATTGTACATAAATTATGCGACGCCTTTGCCAGTAAATGGGTAACAATATTATTGAGTAAATTAAAATATACGATAAGTATAGTAGAAATCTAAAGCAAATGAAAAAAAAAGAAAAGCAATGCATAAGTTATTTGCGGGGTAATAGCCTCATCTGTCTTCTAAGCTTCCACTAAGCTACTATACGGCAATAAGTGTAACCTATCACACAAATATATAACTAAAAAGTAAAAGATACCTTTGGTGATATTATATCAAGTCCCTCACTATATCCCAAACACGCTAACATAACTCACCACTTAATTAATCTCTCAGGCGTTCTCCCGTCTGATCCTGATCCTGCGAGCTCTACACGTGAACACAGAACGTACCAAGGTGCTCCTGAAGCCGGACAAGACGACGCTGACGGAGCCGCACCACATCTGGCCCACGCTCACCGACGATGACTGGATCAAGGTCGAGGTGCAACTGAAGGACCTTATTTTGGCGGATTATGGGAAGAAGAACAAGTGAGTTGCTTTGTGATGATATATTGTTAGTTTGTGGTCGAAAGTGGTGATACACTACCATTGTGATTTGAGCAATCGCTTAACATTCGGACACACAACATAACGTTAAAAACCCGCCGCAGTATTACAATTAGGATAACATGTGTATGTTATGTATGCTGATTGGGTCCACCCCTTTTGGAGTTACATAACCAGTAGCCACCGACACACTACTACCTCTGTGTTCTTAGTTATTATCTAAATCCATCAAAGCAAATTTTGAGAAAATAATTGAAATTTACACTCATAGCTGGACTTTTTACCACCACACAGTTTGACTTATCTCGTCATTCTCACCCATTCACTGGTTAAAACCACCGAAGCTCACCATCCAACCTCTACCCACAGCGTGAACGTGGCCTCGCTCACCCAATCAGAGATCCGAGACATAATCCTCGGCATGGAGATCTCGGCTCCCTCCGCCCAGCGCCAGCAGATCGCCGAGATCGAGAAGCAGAGCAAGGAGCAGAGCCAGCTGACGGCTACCACGACCAGGACCGTCAACAAGCACGGAGACGAGATCATCACTAGTACCACTAGTAATTATGAGTCGCAGACTTTCAGGTGAGTGTTTTAATAATGTACTTATAACATTTGTAAGTGTTCATAATTATTATGATACGTAAAGGTGACGATGGTAATTCGTTAGTTTGAAAACATAGTGAAAGCTTATCTTGGAGCCATAATATATATCATCATTACGATGTTCTGGACAAAAGCCTCTACCAACGAGCGCTACTACACTTCTCAGCCTTCTTCATCCAGCCACTACAGGCTTGGTTGGCTGCCTTTTTTAAGATCGTCAGTCCAGCGGGCCACCATGCATATCGTTGATGTCCCCTCGAAAAAGACCGTAACCGAAATCATAGTCCAGCTATGATGTCTATTTACTCAATTTTACCCTTATCTACCTACAGTTCGAAGACGGAATGGCGCGTGCGTGCCATATCGGCCACGAACCTGCATCTTCGCACGAACCACATCTACGTGAGCTCGGACGACATCAAGGAGAGCGGCTACACGTACATCCTGCCCAAGAACCTGCTCAAGAAGTTTGTCACCATCTCCGACCTGAGGGCACAGGTAAGTTATTATTGCCTTACTAGCTGTTTCCGCGAGCTACGCTTCGCCTTAAACAGGTTTTCCCGTGGGAATTTCGGGATAAAAAGTAGCCTATGTGTTCCAGGGTCTCAGGTAACTCCAAATTTCGTTAAAATTGGATCAGCCGTTTTGACGTGAAGAAGTAACACACATACTCACTAACTTTCGCATTTATAATATTAGTAGGATTATTCATCAGCCAGTATTCGTCCACTGCTGAACAAAGGCCCCCAAAAGAGAAAATAAATATTATGTTGTTGGACTTCATCTTTCAACCACTATCTGTATTTCATAAACTAATGTTCTAAACCGCTCTACAGGTTTTTTTTCGTTACATTAGCCATTGGTTTTAGGGGTGTAGGTTTATATTCAGATATTTATTTAGCTTCCGACCATACTTGTTTATTATTTACAATGCGAAGATAACATAACATTTGTTTATGCTTACTAGTGCATGACATGACACATAGATAAGAAACAAACACCGGTTTTCACCTGTGCATTATCTTGCGCTTTAGCAGATCAACTACCTCAACCAGTCATAATACTAAAACAAGTCACGTTTTTAATAACAAAGTCATCTAGATTTCAATATCATCACCTAAGATATCAGATTGATGCCTGGATTTGACCTTGATGTCCATCCATAAACCAAGCAAAAAAAACGTCAGATGGGGGTTTCAGAAATTACCTATATACCTCCTAATACTAAAGCCGAACGTCCACTGCGAGCTAAACTAAGATAGTTTAGCTTAGCTTCGCATATTTGAGCCAGTTTTTCGTAAATGTGCATCCATCGCAAAGTACGCACATGTATGAACAACTGGTTTAGCCGGCAGTGGGCGTTCGGCATTACAGCCCTATACTTTCTTGGATACCACTACATATATCCCTTTCTTTGCAGATCGCCTGCTACCTCTACGGAACCTCACCGCCCGACAACCCGATGGTGCGCGAGGTGCACTGCGCCGTGCTCCCGCCGCAGTGGGGCACGCACCAGGCCGTGCACCTGCCACGCCAGCTGCCCAAGCACCCCGCGCTGGCGCACCTGCAGCCGCTGGGCTGGATGCACACGCAGCCGAATGAACTGCCGCAGCTGTCGCCTCAGGTGAGATAGCTGAAATAGCCTACTCCGTCGTGTCGGCAACTGGTGCATGCAAAATGTGCCTAAATGCTTGAGCGTACAGTTGTGACAGCTTGTTTCGTTCATTAGTATTGCGAAAATCACACTGAACTTGGTCCGCAAGGTATGATAGATAACGCACAAGTAATTGGGAGAAACAGGCCTGCCTCTAGTGCCTTTGTTTCTCAAAGGTTTCCGTAAGTTATTGTGTTCAGCACATTACTATAAAATCTTCAAAGCAAACTTTATGTTCCAACTATTGCCAATAACTAAGACTTTGTGCATTATTAGCAGCAAAGACACCCAACTATCCTCTTGGCAAACAAATTAACTAAATATATTAATCCAACCTCTCCCATGCAGGACATCACCACACACGCCAAAGTCATGTCAGAGAACCCGAGCTGGGACGGCGAGAAGACCATCATCATCACCTGCTCCTTCACCCCCGGTTCATGCTCGCTCACGGCCTACAAGCTGACCCCCAGCGGCTACGAGTGGGGAGTGAAGAACACGGACCGAGGGAACAACCCCAAGGGATATCTGCCGAGCCACTACGAGAAGGTGCAGATGTTGCTGTCTGACAGATTCCTCGGCTATTTCATGGTGCCTTCGCAGGGCAGTTGGAATTACAACTTTATGGGTGAGTGTGGAATGAAATCTTTAGTGTCTAATTATGTTGCTATAACGTTTATATACGTCTGCATCATCATCAGCCTATAATCTTGACATATACAGGGCAAAAAGGGTATAATACACTCGCGAGCAACCAAATCGACTCAAGCCTTCACGGCGCACATATACATTGATTTTCCTAAAACGATAAATGGTAAATATAAAAGTGATATGTCATTCGAAAGCTGAAGAATTAGGCTTTCAATTAAGATCAATACCATAAAAAAAAACTAAGCGCAGATTTAATGACGCATTTTAATTGCCCGTCAGTGTTAATTACCTCATTAGGAATCCACGCCTTGCGCTACCTGATCCCGCTATAAAACCTTTCCACATCCGGTGTACCTTATCAGTCGCTTGTTGCAAGTTGACCGGTACACATCTCGTTGCATTGTATTCCTTGTTTTCGCAAACCCATGGATACCACACCAGAAGAAGCTGCTCAAGTTGTTGCCTTGCTGCAACAAGGGTTAAGTCAGCGAGCAGTCGCTGCCCAGCTCCACTTGAGCCAGTCTGCTGTATCCCGAGTATACAGACGGTTCCAAGAGACTGGTGCCTTCAATCGAAGACCAAGAACGGGCCGCCACCGCTGCACTTCAGAGAGAGACGACCGCTTCATTGTCTCAACCTCGCTGCGCAATCGACACCTTACGGGCGTTGATGTGCAGCAAGAACTGAGACGTGTACGACAAGTGGCTGTCAGCGAGTGGACAGTGAGAAGACGCTTGAAGGAAGCCAACTTGACACCAAAAAGACCTGCATCAGGCCCCAAATTGACTGCAGGCCACCGACAAGCGCGTCTTCAGTTTGCTCGAGAGCATCTCGATTGGAGCATTGCGCAATGGCGGTCGGTCCTGTTTACTGATGAGTGCAGAGTGTGTCTGCATGGCAGTGACAGGAGAGGCCGGGTCTACCGGCGTCCGGGGGAACGATTTGCCCAATGTTGTTTCGCTGAAACAGTAGCATATGGCGGCGGTTCCTGCATGATGTGGGCTGGTATTTCTCTAGAGGGAAAAACCGCACTTGTTTTCGTGCCTGGAGGCGGCCGAGGAGGCGGGTTAACAGCTGATCGGTACATCACCGACATTCTACTCGGTCATGTTGTGCCCTATGCAGAATTTGTCGGTGAAGACTTCGTGCTAATGCACGACAATGCCCGCTGCCACACGGCACGAGTCAGTCGGCAGTTTCTGAGAGAGAAGGAATTGCGCACGATGGACTGGCCTGCGCTCAGTCCTGACCTGAATCCCATCGAACACTTATGGGACGAGCTCAAAAGAAGAGTTCGGGCCAGGAATCCAGTCCCTGCAAGCGTGGACGAGCTGAAGACAGCTTTATTAGAGGAGTGGGACGGCATTCCTCAGGAAACTGTCAAAAAGTTGATAAGGTCTATGAGAAACAGGCTGCAGGCTGTAATTAGGGCAAGAGGGGGCAATACAAAGTATTGATTTAAATAAATAAATTTTTATCTTAACATTTTTTGTTTAATTTGTATAATACGATACCCATACCCTTTTTTCCTAAATTCCCGTTTTTCCTACAATTGCGTTCAGACATCATTTATTTCAAAAATGATGAATGGATTTCAATAATAATGATATCAAATTAAAGCTGACATCTTAAGCTTTTAAATGACATATCATTTTTATTATTTCTATTCATAATTTTACTTGTATTAATGTATGTTTGCGCCGTCAAGGCTTGAGTCGATTTGGTTGCTCGCGAGTGTAGTAAACCAAAATCGGGTGACTCAGGGGGTCTAAACAACTGAACAACTTTTGTTCTTCAACATGTGGAATTTCGAGAAAAAAGCCACACCCTATTTTTGGCTTACTATACACACCACTTTTGCAACCCCTGTATATGCCCAGCAAACGCAAGAATTTGTCGTCTCATCCACATAATATGTCCGTTCTCCAACACATCAACTAACCACCTCCTTTCTCCCCAGGTGTACGCCACGACCCGAACATGAAGTACGGCGTGCAACTAGGCAACCCTCGCGAGTTCTACCACGAGGTGCACCGGCCGGCCCACTTCATGAACTTCGCGGCCATGGAGGACGCGTCCGCGCCCATGCTCGCCGCCGACAGAGAGGACGCCTTCGCTTAGGTTACTATTGTGTTGTGGCTGGTTCTTTAGCAATTGAAGATTTTGAGCTGTCAGTATTAAAAAATCTTGGTAAAATTTGTGTCTTCTAAATGTTATGTATAACAACAGCTAGTTTACTGATGTACGGTGGCCTGCGCCTAAAACTATACAGGCGGAGTTTTTAAAATAGCGATCCCTGATGATGAAGGGACCAGCTACATCTGTTAAATCCGGGGACGTGTTGTGTGTGATGTGTGTAGCAGTGGTGTTTATGTGAATGTGCTTGAGCAGCATGTGAGCTTGAGATCGCTATTTTAAAAACTCCGCCTGTATACTTTTAGGCGCAGGCCACCGTACCAAGGCTTGTAGTAAGCCAGATTACAGCTTCCGGCATTTCTTACTGCCGGCAATTTAGCTTTTATCAGGCATTTTTGTTTTGACAGCTCAAATATGTTTGGTTGCTTTAGAATCTGCTACAGTATAGTCAGATTCAAATAGGATAGGTTTTGTGGATAAGTTCGCACACAATAAATGAAACCATTCAATCAAGTGGATAACTAACAGCTATCACAGCTTCTATGATATTTGAATTATGAGGTCATGAGTGCAAGCTAAGACAATGAATATGTACTGGACTTGAACAATGAGAAGAAGTCATTCCGATACAATCTACAATTGTGTAATAAACTCGTGGCAATCAATTTGTTTATCGTTAATAATAATAACACGTGTTCTATTTCCATGTGACGAGTGTTACTATGTAGATTGTAGAGAACAGTTGATAAAATGTGCATATTACTGTCTTAGCTTTCGCTCTATCTTTAGTTGATTGAAGTGCTTGATCTTTATGAATGGGAATGGCTAAGCCACTGGTGATCTGGGTATATACCTACTGTTAGAACGGGTTTTGATTTAGTCATCACTTTCCACGAATCCCGGTAAATCTAAATTTTTCCATATCTAATACATTTTGCTGGCAATTTTGTTAGACATCCTTGTGTGTGGTGAACATGAAAATGTGATAGCAAAGTTCTTTTAGCATAAGTAATGACGTATGTTTAAGATTTTGTATATAATAAGGATTACAATAAATTTTAATAAATTACTAAGTTACATCTTTCATTTTGATATTCACCACTGATAATATGAATACAAGAATAGGTAGAAGAAATAAGTTATAATTAGAAACAAACTTTAATCTCTAAACTCCATTGGAGGCGTTAAAATAACATTTTCGAGGAACGAAACATTTACTAGCTCATCGTTAATCTCCTTAATGGTTTCCCTCATTAACTCTTCGTCTACCGATGATGATGATGTACCAACTGCACTAAATTGAGATATCAAAGTTTCATCGGTTTCAAGAACCTGGGTTAGAGCCTCCGCTATATCTAAATCGTCCACTTCCATGCTGTGTGTCTCAATTGCATGTGAAATGTTATTTATTTCCTCTTCCATAGCTGTTTGTCTTGCATTTGATTGCTCTAAATAAGTCAATGAATCCATTTCGGGAGCTTCACATTCTAAATTGCGATTGAACTCATTACGCATCACATTGTTCACACTTGGTAAACTATGACTACTTAGACGTGATATATTTTGAGACATTTGGGCGTAGGATTCTGTATTTATCTCATGGTTTCTATTTGGCGAATTCACTCTTTGGCTACTTAGACTGGATAGATTTTGAGTCATTTGGGTTGTGTTAATAATGTCTTCAGCAACTGCACTTTTATTACCCAGCTGGCTGTTCTTCTGTGGTGTTTCGACGTTATCAAAGTTGTCTATATCTCTTATTATAGTATTGAGCAACTCATTAGATGATCTTACCGATGTGTAGTTTGGGTTTTCATTTGTGGAATGATTATCCGTTTCGTCAGTGGTGCTGTAAACTACTCTTGGTGGTTTTTGTGCAATTGCATGTATAGGTTTCGCATTTATATTGGGAATCTTATCCATGTCATCTACGTCTGTTGTGCTATACACTAATGGTGTTGTCTTTTTTGCTACAATTGGATTGGACACATCATTTTCGAAATCAGAATTGCTATATAAAATTGATTGCGGTTTCCTTCGATTCATAGTGTTTTCAACAAACGTATCTCTGCTTGATACAATTTGGTTGGAACTCTCCATTCCCCTTCTATTTGGGTTTGAGGATTTGCCACTCGTATCACTGATACTATTTCTATCCATCTTTAGTTTCTCGATCACTTCAGGATGATCTTGTTTGAATTTTTGAAGTAATTGTTTAGTTACTGGTTCTGGATTTTCGTGTTTTCTCGTTTCCTTGCAAATCTCTACATTTAATTCGTACAGTAATTTATCTACCTTCTTCTCTGGCGCTTTTATTTCTTGCGGCTGTAAAAACATATGATTTTAGTAGATTTAACCTATTACTAAGGGCAGTTCTTAAATATTTAGTTTTACCTTTTTCCTTTGAATAATCAAAGCTGCCAATTCCTCAGCTAATTTCACTGTCTCTTCTGGTAAATTAGTCTTCGAAGCCAACGCTAGTCCGTAGCATTCAATAGCAGTCGTGCCTGGCTCTATTTTATGTTTGTAGACCAATCGCTTTTGACCCAGCGTGGCAGCTGTTTGCGTATTCTGTGTATCAGTTACATTCTCTTCAGTCACTGAGGTGTGTAAGCTAAAAGTTTTATCTGTTATTAGAAATTATAGTCATCGCCAAAAAATATTAAGTAGTTGTTCAAGTTAATGCTTATCGTCTATCAGACGCTCAATCTATGCTCACAACAGATAAAATAGGCCGATAGCAAAATAAAAGTGACATAACTAAAGATAAGAACAATATGGTCCGATGTTTACAGTTCACGATATGTTATGTGATTACACGAATATGGTGACCTAGGATCACCCTCAGAATTCATACGTTGTAGTGAATTCTGCTAAAACTTGCATCTATCTGCTACCATTTTATAATCACACATGCCATAATAGGTATATATTTGAACCAATGAAAAGATACGAAGTGCATACCTACTGCCCGCAATACACCAATAGCGACCGAGCGGCAAAGCGCGCACCAATGGAACATTCCACCAAGCGCCACACCCCGAACCTCCAAGGGGACCGAAAAACTGTTATCTGAGTATTATTCAAGTAACTTCCTTAAGCAACCTACTTGACGACATTGAAGTACAGGTCCTGCAGCCTGGTCAGGTACATGAAGTGAGTCGTGAAGAATGTGAAGGCGTCGCTGGCGAGCAGCTCCTCGCAGATTGCCCACGCCATGCTCGTGCCTTCTTCTGTGCAGGTGCCTCTGGTCGTAACACGGGTTTGTTAGTAAACAGTACTCTTAGCGTCTAGGTAGATTGGTCATCTGAATAGGTATTTCAAAAAAGAAACATGATAGCTTTTGCTGGCCTAAAAAGCTAAGCAGCAGATTTACAAATTGGATGAGTAACAAAAAAAATATTACCGGCAAAGTTCATCAATAATGACTAAGCTGTTTTTAGTAAGACCCTTCAGTATGTGCTGAATCTCTTTCATCTGAAAATATTTATGTAAATGTATTATCTATTTTCGTTCATACCTACTTGGAAATTACAAAAATGATATGCTATTTACTTTCAGCTTGACGATAAAATTAGATTACAACTATCTATGATATTATAATTTTCTATATAATTTTACCTCTAAAACGTAAGTCGAGGCGTTGAGTTCAACGCTGTCGTTGAAACCGATTCTTGAAAATATTCTGTCGCACAATCTTACAACGCCTTTTGTTGCCGGTATAAAACATCCGATCTGAAATAAATTACGACTCGTGAAAGATGACGTCACGAGTTATTTGTAGGTACTAATTTAGGCGTAGTATCGTTGAAAACAATAACATTTCAATTCGCTCATTGTTTCAAACAAAAACAAACATTTGCCAGGCCTCCACGATTTACATAGGCTCAATCAAGCCAAATTAATGTTATAGAAGGTTCTACCATACGATTGATAGTATAGAAATATGCTGATATCAGATTGTGTTATGGAAATTGACTAACCTGAGCCATAATCTGTATCACAGCTATTTGCTTGATGTAAATACTTTTCCCTCCCATGTTTGGTCCTGTGATTATTGTGAAATTTTGTTCCGGACTCGCGTACTGAAAAGCAGTTAAAATGGGATAATTAAGGAAATTTATTACTTGGCAGGCCGACAATTTGAGATAAGTTGGAGACAACTTTACTGGATGAAAATTTCTAAATCTTCTGATGACAACTATTTCTGATGAGCTCAGTTTCAGTCATTTATGTATATAATGTCATCTAAGAAAATAACTGGCAAACAGAATCTTACAATATCGTTTGGTACTGGCATAGTTTGGCTGTTGTAGTCCAACAGAGGATGGACACTGTTTCTCACATCCATGTAATTACTGAATTCAGGTCTTATGTAAGAACCTGCGATGCTTGCCTGAAAAAATTACAAATCTTATTATTTTATTTAACTGCAGAAAGTAGGTAATTAATATCACAGTATCGGTAGCTTCATAAAACAGACGTAAGTATGGAAAGGTTGAAGGCATTAATTTGTTGTTGTTTTAGGAGATGTCAATTTTTTTGCCATGTTTCATTAAAATCGGTTAACTTCAATATAGGTAGGTAATACACACGTGTGCTAATGCAATCAAGATGTCCAGTTCAGCAACATTTTCACAAAGCTTGTAAAGGCTGGACATGTGAGGCCGCAAATCTTTGATTAGTCCTGAAATTACTCTGCGGACAACAACAGTAGATAAGATAAAATTCACGTGGCAATTTGTTTAAGGTTCCTTAACCATTATTTGTGAACTTGGGTTCTGTGATGCATAATAAATGATAAGCTAATTTTAAATTAGGTGGGGGGGTAGCACGGTTTTAAAATGTCACCACTTATGTGGCCTGTTTGTACCTAAATATGATCTAAAGCCAGTCATAATTACCATCATCAAATCTTTTATGCCTAATGTAACTTCATCTCAATTATTGGACACAATTCCATTCAAAAACCAAACTCATAACACCAATTAATAAAGTAGATGTCTGGTAGAGATTGCTATAAGCTAAGCAATGAGGCCGCCTTTTTTACTGTTTTATTTTTAAGTTTTTTTTGTATTTTTTGTTCTTGGGGCAAATAAAGTATATTGTAGACAGAGTGGAATACAGATGATTACATGTTGCTCATCTTCTGTATTTCGTTGAGCGCCTCCTTCGCCTGCTGGTCCAGAACGACCAGCTCCTCTGTCGACATGGACACGCTGGCGCCGCTGTTCGACACCTACAATCAGTCACCAACTTTTATATTTACGTGTTTTTCTTATACAAGATGTTGCAAAAAAGGTAAACTAACATTCTGATTGAATTTTCGGGCTTTGATATAAAATGCTGCACACGTAGGTTTCGCCTTATTATAGGTTTTGCAACATCCTATATACCGACTTCGTTATTATATGAATTTTAAGACAAAATGTACGCTAGCCATAACACTGACTTTAATACCCTTGTTTCACCTCAGTGGCGAGACAGTATCCTCGGCCGAGTACTAGGTAAATTGCTAGCCGTTCATTGGTCGAGGATCGGCCGAGTATACTGTCTCGCCACTCTACTCGGTAGGTGTAATGAGGTGATAAGGAATACAGTTTCTAATCTATATCTATACTTGGGTACCTGAATAAAAATATCTGGCAGGTCTTCCACCCGAAAATTCCTTCGGTTTCTCGGCGCAAGCGGCAGGACTATATGAAAACCTTTGAGCACATTCTGATTGAGCCTTATAGGAAGGTCGTAGGTTTCGCTCAACTGTTCCACGATCTTTTGTATATCTTCTATGAGCTCTGAGTAAGTTCTTCTAGCTACATCTAGGAGTCCGTTTATTTCTGGTTTGACAGCAAAGCATCGTTGGAGACTGCCCATAGCTCCTTTCTCCAAATGTGCGTCATCTTGGATTATGGTGCGAATTCGGTCCGCTATGTCCTGATAGTTGGGGTTTTCGAACTCCTGAAGTGACGAAATGATTATGATAAAGACTAGCTACGTGTTTGTTTTGAAGCGTGTGTTGTTATATCAGATAAACTTGTTCAATGTCACATCAAAATAAAATTTTGAGGACAAGTAAGACGATTTGCTAAATTATTAGATTGTGTTGTGTTAAAAAATACCCTGAAACCCTTCAACTTAGAAATCCAGCTTTGTCCCCACCCATCGGTCATCAGGTCAGCTTGCAGAAATTAAGAGCTATAGCTGTAACATATCACCGCATTTTGGAAAATGTCAAGATTTTCACCTAGCAATGCCACCTGAAAATCAGCCGCATGATTGCCAACCTCCGAGCTCCGCTACCAACCTCACTTGAATAAAGCCACATCATCGCATACCAGTCTCATAGTCCTCAGTTTCCCGCTCACGGCGCTCCCCAAGGCACTGGCTAGGCTCGGCACCAGCTCCATCGTTGTCTTCAGCAGCAGCACCTGGTTGAGCTGCGCCTCGCCCACCGCCTCCAGGCTCTCGCTGGCCGAGTCCATGCACAGGAGCAGGATCTTGTCCACGTCGGATAGCTTCTTTATTACGTCCTGTGGGAATGGGTGGTGGGGAAAATAAGGGGGTGCATAAAAGTTAAGTGGCTAAAAACTGCAAGCAATGTGTTATTACTCTACAATTATTATGAAATTAATGAGTGTCCAGAAAACTCTCAACTCAGTTGGTTAACGTTTAAGCTTTTTTATATTCCGTCTCATATTTTTGAGCATATTAGGTTCTACGTTCGGTCAGCTGCAGAAGTTGCTATACACTTACCCCCTTATTCATAAAAAAGTTACTGGACGGATTAACTATTGAACTGTTCTGTCCCTCTCTAACAGAGAACAATTTGTTCTTTGACAGAGAGTGACAAAACAGTTCAATAGTTAATAATAATAATAATAATAATATGATAATATGTGGGGACATCTCACACACGGCCATCCGACCCCAAGCTAGGTAGAACCTGTGTTATGGGTGTCGGACAGCTGATATATCTACACAAATACATAGATAGATAGATACTAAATATAAATATCAACACCCAAGACCCGAGAACAAATATCTGTGTTTAAACAAATATCTGCCCCAGCCGGGAATCGAACCCGGGACCTTCGGCTCAGTAGTCAGGGTCACTAACCACTACGCCATTCGGTAATCCGTCCAGTAACTTTTTTATGAATAAGGGGGTTACAATACAATAAATAGTCCATGACATGACACCCTATAGTTACATAATGAAGTTGACTCTCCCACCCACGAATTTGATTTTAAATCTCCATACATTTCCTCAATAGCAGAAACCCTCACAAACCTGAATCCCAGCCATCAGCCCGTCATCATTCTCCATCAGATCCTGTACAGCATCAAGCCTCGCCTCCACCTCATCTTTATTACACGAAGGTTGCAGTAGCGAGGCCCTGAGCGCCCTGACCCCAGCCACCGTGTAGGTCGGCCCTAGCACGCCTAGGAGGCAGCTGGTGGCCCCGGCTGAAGGGGATAGGGATGAGCACACTTCTAGCTCTATGGAGCTGCCTACGTCTGCAAGGATGGAATATATGTGATTATATGGCTATGATTTAAGCGGTGTGGCGTTTACTCGGCAAGAGTATATATGCTCGGCCCTAGCCCGGTCGTATACGAATAGAGCATGACCCGATTTATGTTTCGTTGTCTGCAAAACTTATAATTTTACATACGCCGCAATGTACCAGTGCTAATCACTTGAACTAAAAATTGTGATGTCTCTATACTTTTGCAAGGCAGTAGGACTGACCTGACAACAACTGTATCTCGGGGACCTTTACATGGATTGAGTACATAGTCTAATATTGATTACTTATTTATGATGTTTTCTATGTCTGAATAATTACATCAAGGTGCATTGATTGTGTGAGCTTTGAACTTGACCTTACGACTGAGATGTATGGCCTCATTTTAACAACATCAATTATTATTTAATTAGCTAGCAAATTACGTCAGCTAAAGATATCATTGAAAGTCTTGGTGCATAAAAAACAGACATGAAAATACTGTAGGTTCGAAAGTATATGTAGGTAGGTATACTATAAGTTTGTAGTAAGTAGTTACCAATGATCATGGTATTTTCCGAGGAATGGTACTCAATCTTGAGTGACTCCCGAGCGAAGACGACACATTGGATGTACTCAACATACTTGAGTACTGCCGCGGCAGCCGTCACTGCGTAAAACCTGAAAAAGTACGTTAGTTCCGTACATTGAATTTTTTGTATGCATTATTTTCTCACTAAACTTCACACACACTGATGTTCGGGAAGTTTACTGATAAAATTCTGCCTGTATAAGTACAAATAATAATAATGTCCATAATGCTACATTGGCACCTGGCACCTATTTGTTCAAAATTCTCCTGCATCATTCATTAGAAGTAGGTAAATGTATTTTCTTGTAGTTTCCCAAGTATCTAGTGCCGAGCTAGCATATAAATGTAGCAAGCTAGGTACTTATGTATGTATAATCTGTAATTTATCTATCATTCAAGTGTTCTAGAGATAACGTAATAAACCTTTGAATACGTTTTATCAGCTGTTTTTGTCCTTTGCTGGGGGCATATTGCTTAGATACAGAATCTATAGGTAAATTGCGTTGATAGGCAAATCACTTTATGTTACTGATATTGCGAATTGTGATTACATTTGTGACGTGAGTAGGTAGGTTTTTCATTATAAAAAACACTCATACGATAAAGGAAAACAACGTGCAAAAACCGGCACTCCAAGATGCATGAACACACCACAAACCTACCTGCAGTGGACTAGCGTGGTAAGAAATGGTCCAAAAAGATGGAACATGACATGTTACAACGGCTACAGTCGAGTGAGCCAGCTCCCACGCACACATTCATCAAGTGGTTCTAATTCTAAGCTGTACGGCTACTGTCCACAAGAGCGGAGAAAGATAGCAGAGCGGTGGGCGAGGTAAAAATCGATCAATGAAATAGCACAAAAACTCCGCTTATGCCATTTCATTGGACGATTATTGCCTCGCACACCGCTCCGCTAGCCCGTTCCGCTCAGGTGGACAAGCACTCTAAGGTAGGCCATGAGCCGATTCCCCAACACCTACCTCGTGATACAATACCCCATAGAACAACTCCATTCCATACTAACTTGTGCAACACCTGCAAGTAGACCGCGCTGTACTGCGGCGCGCACAGCGTCTGTATCTGTTGCCTCCCCGCGGCGTCGTTGAAGTGTCGCCGCTGCACGGCGGTGACGCGGCGCGCCGGCAGCTGCTCGCGCAGCACGCGGCACAGCTGGCTCGCGCCCGCCGAGCAGAACGTGTGCGGGACTATTATCTGTATGTAGGGAGGTGTGTAGAAGGGATAGGGAGACAGGTGGAAGCTTTGTAAAACGGCTTATCTTCCTTGCTTTGTGCGAAGCAGATGGTAAAAGCAGATATGGGAGAAGGGACAGTAGATGGGCGGAATGTCTTCTGGAAAACTTAAAGCCGTTGGAACGCTTACCTAAACCTCTTTTTCCTCTTTGGCTTTGTGCAAAGCAATAAAACAGGTATTTAAAGCATTAGATTATTGATTTGGCAACGTCAACGCTGAGCTAGATCCTCTGGATTGATGGGTTCCGGCTTGAAATTCAGCATGAAAGCAGGCAGAAGCAAGAAAAACATCCGCATCCAGTATAATTGTCGTAGTACCTATGTAAACCGCTGGACGGTTGCCGGAAAAGTTTCTTAACATTTATAAGTATATAATTTTCTTTTATATTTAGAGCCGGCTATGTTCAAAGCAGGAGATAAAAGCAATCTGTCAGCGCATAACTGCAGGTAGCTATAGGCATTCGCTTTGCAAGCATTTTTGAGAATGTGAATTATTAGGCTGCTTCATGAATGCATATATCTGTTTGGTAAGATTAATTTGGAGCATGGTATTACCAGGTAAGTAGTTAGGTACCTACTCGTACTTATATAGCTAATAAGTCACCTTCCCTACTACCTATTTCCTTACCTCCACAGGGTTGAAGTAGTGTATCTTGGTGAGCGTGTGCAGATAGAGCCGGGTGTCGCTGAACTGGCACAGCACGAGGTGCGGGCGCCGCAGGTCCACGGCCGCCAGGCCTATCTCCCCGCGGGCTTGGCCGCGACCCTCGGAGATAGCTGGAACCATATTGTAATGTTTGGAATATAAAAGACGGGAAAAAATCCTTAGGGACGGAAAACATTCTAAAGCGAAGCGAAGCTCGCGGCGGGTCAGCTAGTTTGAGATATAAAAGAATAGGTAACTACTTACCACATTTATAATGGGGTTTCTAATATTAAGTTAGGTAGATTAGTAGATAGGTACTAATCAATTATTGTTAGTTTATGTTGTACTTACTTATAAGTTAAAGTATGTTTATCTTACCTAATATGACACTCGGTTCTGCAACAGATGTGCCGGTGGACCGCGCGGAGCGTGTGCCACTATAGCCTCCTGAAAAATTATAAAATATGTTGGTAGATATATTTTAAGGATACTTACTTCAGTTAGTTGATAGGATTACAATCATAAAAGTTATAAATAAGCCATTGGAAAGTTGAAGAACCAAAGTTTTTCAATTGCAAGAACGAAATCTTTTGAACACCCTGGAAGCTATAGGTATAAAATATCTCTCTCTCCCTTACTCCACTGATTGAAGAAAAAATATGCTCGTCATAGTCACCTCGACTGCTGAGGTGGTGAAGTCCCGCCCGGACTCCGCGGCGGAGTCGCTCGCCAGCACCCGCGCCGCTGAGGGCTTGGCTGAGCTGGTGGGATTCCTAGATAGTAATGACTAAAAGTTCCTACAGTCTCGTAACTGTAGGACCTGTAGGCAGGTACCTATACCCTAATGTGGCATAGGTATCGATTGAAAACCTTTTCCCACCTACTTTCTGTGACCAATGCTGCGCTTGCGCATAATAACATACCTACATGGGCATAGCAGGGGTTTCGCCGTTATTATTCTGACCAATAGCCACCCTATCAACGCAGCATCAAGAAGTCCAGTAGATCTAGATACCCACCTCGACTGCTGCTACTGATGTATCTGAAGGCGCTGGGCCTGTTCCTCGGGGTGGTGAAGTCCCGCCCGGACTCTGCGGCGGAGTCGCTCGCCAGCACGCGCGCCGCATGCTCATTCATAGAAGAGGGTTTTGCTGAGCTCGTGGAGGTCTGGGTGATTCTAGAAGAATGGGTGTGTGTGATGTATGGACGAGAGGAACTGTGGTTTGACTAAGAGGTAGATCAAGTGGTAATATTATGCGCGCAGATAAAGAAACAACATAAAAAAACGGCGGTGATACATCCAGGGGCGTATTTACCCTAGGGCTAAAAGGGCTACAGCCCGGGGCGGAAGGCGCCGAAGGGCGGCCCAGGGGCGGCCGGCAGGCCGCTCTTGGGCTTAAGGTTAGAGGAGTAAAAAAGTACAGAACAATATTTTAGGACGTAAGCCTAGAACGGCCCTGAGCCATCTTTCCAAATGTTGATTTCATGTCTTAAGAAATATGATTTAAATTATGAAAGCCGCCTTCTTTCTTTTCTGAACCGGTCGGTGAATAGTCTATTTTTTTAGAGTTAATGCTCCATAGTTAGGGGGGCGGTACCTACCACAGTCGCATAGGTTGGTACCAACGGTATAGTCCCACTTGCAAAGATTGTCCTTGCAGCAGCCTACCTCTGCTCGTAACCGATTTAGTGTATTCGAAATGTGCCAGGGGAGACTGATACCGGGAGCAAGTTTTTCCTCGAGAGGTAGGAAAGGATCCTGAGGCTTCTTTTCTTCCCAGAGCCTTAGCCTTGCGTTTTGTGGGTTTTGATCCGTTAAGGACACCTCACTATTTAGGAACGCTTTGCGGCTCTTAAGGCGGGAAGGTGCGGCAGTATGTGAGTAAAGTGTATGTCTGGAGTCGCATTCTTGTTTGCCCTTCTCAACAGAACATGCCACTTTTCGCCGTATGCTAGGGGGTGCTATCCCAGCCAGAGAGTAGACTTTGTAGAGCGGTGTCGGTTTGAGGCATCCCGTTACTATACGAACTGTGTCGTTAAGAGCAAAATATACTTCTCTAGCATGCGCGGACCTTGCCCATATCATCAGCCAATAATCATCCAAGGAGCGCCACAACACTCGGTCCTCGGCCTTCCTCATCCAACCAATACCGGCTCTACCCTCCTAAGGTTGTCAGTCCAGCGGGCAGGAGGGCGTCCCAAGCTGCGTTTGCCTCGTTCGTGGTCTCCACTCGAGAACTCGTCTACCCCAACGGTTATCGGTTCTTCGGCAGATATGACCAGCCCACTGCCACTTCAGCTTGCTTATTTTGACAGCTATGTTGGTAACCTTAGTCCTCTGACAGATAACCTCATTTCTGATATGATCCAGCAGAGAAACCCCAAGCATAGCTGTCTCCATAGCAAGCTGAGCGACTTGAAATCGGTGGACCAGTCCTACCGTCAGTGTCCACGTCTCTGCACCATACGTCATCACTGGCAGGACGCACTGGTTGAAGACTTTTGTCTTCTGGATCTGAGGAATGGAAATCTTACCCATATAGGGCAGGCAAATTCGGCTGAGAAGCAGAGTGCTAAGCTACTTATTCGTAAAACTTGCGGAGAGGCGCCCCAGCTGGTAGACGTAAGCCGTCGCAGAAGGTTGTTTCGGGAGCTTTTCTTCTTGGTGTTTTGGCAGTGGGTTTTGTAAATAATTCATAATTCATTTATTTTCTGTTAAATTTACATCGTCAGCTTAATAATTAGGTATAATTAATTAATACAAATTAATAATTGTATATTAAACAAATTTACAAATTGATAATAGGTATATCACAATGTGTCATTAAATAATTACATAATATAAAATATATAACAAAAGGTATGTCAAATTAGTTAAATTAAATTAATACCATGTCAAAGATAATTAAAATACAAATTTTTGTACCTATTGTACCTTAGCCATACTTATTTGTCATTAATAAATTCGTCAAATGTGTAAAAAGCCTTCTGGCTCAAATATTTCTTCAGATTATTTTTAAAAATATTGTAACTTGGTGACTCCCTTATGCCTTCTGGTATTTTATTGTATATTTTGGGACCAACAATGTCTATCGACTTTGTGGTCTTGGCTAGCCGATGTTCGGGGACAAACAAGTTATTTGGCCTTCTGGAGCTGTACCTACTAATTTTCGAGGTAAATGTGAATTCGAAAAGGTTCAGTCGCACATACTTGGCGACCTCCAGAATGAACAGACTGGGCACAGTCAGGACTCCTAACTCGATGAACAGCTCTCTCGCCGGTTCATCAGGAGGTTTCCTCATGATCCGTCGGATCATCCTTTTCTGGAGTACGAATGGTCTGTGCCAGTCAGCGGCCAGTCCCCAAAACTCTATTCCGAATGGACTGGAAGTAGGCGTGGTAGGCCGTTATTACATTTGACCTGGACAGAGTGGGGGCGAGGCGTGAGATCGCAAAGAATGCACTATTTAGTTTTGCGCACACATCCTCAATTTGGTCGTGCCACTGGAGGCCTGTATCGAATGTGAATCCTACAAATTTTGCTGACCTGTCATACGGCACAGTAGTGTTGTGAACAGTGACTGTGGGTAATTCGGTTGTGATGTTCCGCAGCGAAAAATACAAAAGTTTCGTTTTATCTATATTCACCTGCATACCGTTTATTGTGAACCAGTTCACCAGGCTTTCAATCGTATGGATTAAGTTATGCACTAGTTGTTCTGCTGTCTCAGCCGAAACTATTGCGCATATATCATCTGCATACATGATGAATTCTGCTTCCCGAGTAACGTGCGGGAGATCGTTCATCATGATCAGAAATAAACTGTTTCCTACGTTGGAACCCTGTGGTACGGACCGATCACCGATTTTTCCCGGCGACGATTGCTCATTTCCTACGACAGTAATTTGGACACGGTCAGATAGAAATGAACGAATGCAGTTCTGAGCCGTGCCGCGGTCGCCATAGTGTGCCAACTTAGCTATAATGAGCTGTACGTGAGAGATCTACCCAGGGTCACTTTGAGGTATTTTGGTGACGAGCAGTGCTGGATTTTTTAAGTATGAAAGCCGGCTTCTTCTTTTCTGAACGGGTGCCGGTGGAATAATCATATTTTTTCCGCCTCTGTATTTTTTTACGGAAATCTTAAGAAATCGAAAGAAATTGCCTCACTCAGTTGCCAAACTTTATTTCTAAACGTTCTAAAATGTTCTCGTCTATCCAGAAAAATCTTTTTTTTTCGGAAGATATCATTATCTATGCAAATGTATCACCACAATGTTCTTATTATGTAGGTCGGTACTCGGTAGGTACTAGGTACTATACACATACTATACTGCTATTTTTGTTTTTAACCGACTTCGAAAAAAGTTCACCGATTACTCAGCCATTTATGGACCGATTTTGAAAATTCTTTTTTTGATGTATTGGGTTGAGCTCAGGGGTGGTCCCATTTTTTTCAGAATTTTATTCCACCCCCAAGGGTAAAACAAAAAACAAGGTAAAGGGGTAAAACAGGGGTATAAATTTCCATTTTGGGCACTTATCAACCGATTCTAATGAAATTTAGAACGTAAATATAGTTCTTATAACAAAAAAAATATGATGGTGACCTTGAGCTGATCTGATGATGGAAACGGACGGCAGTCAAGGGAACTCCTCAACGGTATATAGCAGTTAGTAACTACCTCGTGTTTAGGCTTGAATGATTCGTATTGAGAAGTAGGACTTATTGGTATCATTTGCATCTTACTTTTGATTGCTAATGATCGCAAATAAACTAAAAATAATAAAATAAAATAATAATTTAAAAAAAATAAAAAACTCGACTCGCACTTGGCCGGTTTTGAGGTAAGAAATGGAAAAAGAATTTTGTTCTCTTTTCAGTCCAAATAACAAATTTAACCATTTTTTTTTAAGAAATACTAGCAAATTTATTCCTAAAGTAGCCACTGTCCTTTGCAAAAAGCGATCCAAGATGGCGGAATTTAAAGAAGCAACGGAGAGGCACGAATTGTCTATGTTTTATTGGTCAGCCATTACTGTAAAAATGACTGCCGAGTGTTACCATTACAGAATAACTATTACTGCTGCATTCAAAGATAAATATAACTAAATAGAACGAAGCGTTGTCTTGTTTTCTTTAATAATTCCGCGCTGTGTCAATAAATGGAGGGGTGTCAACAATAGGGTAGTTTACCCTACATTGGAGGTTTAAGGAACTGCTAAGTATGTAGCATTTGCACAGATTAACACATGTAACACGAATAATGACGACGACGCCGACGCAGATCATAATTATTAGCATTCGCGATTAGCACAGACTAAATTAGTACCTAGGTTGTAACTAACTGGAGCTCACGCTCAGCTAGTTTTCATTTAAATGCTACATTTATACCTAAAACTGCCTCTCCATTGTTGGACATCGGTGATACCTAATTAAGGCCTCTGACTAGGCTTAACGACTGCTGCCGAAGCAGCAACCGGGACCCACGGCTTAACGTGAAGTTTGAAGCACGGAAGCGTCCAGAAAAGAACCACTTGAAATCGGTTACCCATCCAATGGCTGACCGAGCTAGTTGTTGGTTAACCTCAGTGATCAGTTACAATCACTGAAGCCAGCTTAACTACGGACGCTTCAATTTTAATTACATCAGACGGTAAAAAGATATTCATGAATAACGTTAATAACAACCAATCCCACGGGGAGACAGCGAAAAGAGGCGGCTTGATATTTTGTACATAAAAGAAAGTCCTGAGCTATTTAACAGCTAACTGTTAGTGGACGCTGAAAATATTTGATTGAGTTCTCTTCAAAGAACTTATGGCCAAACCTATAACTTTCATGCGTAGGTACATATCAATATTTTTAAAAGTATCAGAGTATATACAAACATAATAAAAGAAAACAATAAATTATACATTACTGTGGCGCAAGTAAACTCTAATCAAGTAATTTTAGGTCAAGTTACAAATTGTAAGGATATTACTTCGGTTCAGATGTAAGTACTTAAGTACAAATTCCAGGAGGAGATTATATTAATCCCGTTATTTATTGTCTTCCTAACTTTGATAATAATCATTATTTTATACATGTTCCTGGAAACGGGTTTCCTCCAGGTTATGATAGGAATTATTACAGTTGTACCTACTCCTGTGCGTAATTGTTTTCCGTGACTTCAAGCTCTCACTTGTATAACTTATTGAAATAGGAATTAATAATTTTAGGTTTACTATGATAAATGGATATGGAAACGCTAAAATGGATAGATATCAAATCCATCTTTCAGCCATTATGATATGATACAGATCAAACATCAAATTTAATATCGAATATTCCCTCTATCAATGGTATTCAAAACGATTTCAGATGGATTGCAGCGTTGTTATTGGGTACTTACTTAATTGTTTTAAGTTAACGATACTTTCCTTTATAAAATCTACCCTTTTTACTTCAGGCGCACTTAATATTTCTCAAAGGGTATGAAGATTTTTTCTATTTTAAATTTAGAAACGACTTCTTCTTTCTTTGTCGACTTGTAAAATTATTTTTACTACGGAATTTTCCTTTCTTTACAGCGTGTTTTGAAACTATACAAGGCCAGAACGCACCCATAGTGTACTAGCACTGTATAGTTTCAAGTGAAAAAATATATTATTTTACTTGAAAATATACACGATTTGTGCGTACTAATCGCGTATACTTTCAAGTTGGGATTTACTGAATCGTTCTTGAAAATATACATTGCTATTACGCACATTGCTTGATTAATCGCGATCATTAGGAGAGGCCTATGTCCAACAGTGGACTACAGAAGGCTGAGAGAGAGAGACATTGCTTGATTGGCGTACTTGTCGCATATAACCATGATGATTCTGATTTACTTAACTTTTTCGGTAAATGTACATGACTACAATTTACTTGTTCTGCCTGTCATACCTATAGAATGTTAATAAATAAAGATGAACAAGCTCTAATTTGATTGATAAATTGATATTTATAGCAATCATAATTGCAAGTAAGAACACTAATATTTTATTATTTATATGAATTAAGAGTAATACCTACTACACTCACGAGCAATGAAAAAGAAAAAATCCAGTGACGATAGCTCCTGAACGGAAAGGACTAGCTTAATGATAATGACACCTTCGTAAAGTACATTTAACAGCGCATCACAATATTATTATAACCGACAAAAAACGTAAATTTTGATCAAATTCTAAATTAAATGTCCAAAAAATAGGGGTCATTTGGTGTTGACTTTTTGCAACTTGGACTTATTCATTGCTCGTGAGTGTAGTAGGTAGGTATTACCCTATAGAGTCTATATAGTATAGACCTATTACAGACATATTTTTCATCAAGTTTTGAATTCACCGTACTTAATTGTCTTTTATGAATTATTTTTCACCCTCTTCTGAGATCATTTTTACTATTTACAACAGTTCTACAGTTTAATTTAAATCAATTTACTTTTTAACTATACGATGTAAACAAAAAACACTTTACGAAAACAATGCCAAGTGCGGAATGATGATGCAATGTTTAAAAAGCATAAGACTTATTACTATTTCGCATGAAAGAAAGAGAGAGCAACAATTCAAAATAACTACATGGTAACTAATCACAGTAATCACGTATAGTTTCAAGTGCTCGCATTGCCGCTTGGCACTTGAAAATATACACGATTAGTGCGTAATGGCCTTGTATACTTTCAAGTAAATCATGGCACCATTTTAATTTGAAAATATACGCGAGCAGTCCCACCCTCTGCGTTCTGGCCTTGTATAGTTTCAAAACACGCTTCTTTACAGAATATTAAGATGCAGGTTAACTTGTCTTTGTTCTGTAAATTGTTACAGAGTCCAGCAGCTCTATTTAGCTTTCTTTCAACACCGCGGTAGCTGATATTATGTCATTTTCGGATTTTTTAGACCAGACGAGACGATCCAAGTGATCTAATAGGATCGTGCGTGGTATTGGCTTTTGTACGTAAACGCTTGTTGCTGCGATCGAATCGCGTGGATCGTCTGGCTTGGATCCGGCTATTGATTGGCGGTCATGAATCAAAGCACTGCTTAGGATATCCTAAGCGATACATACCCACAATCCCTATTAGATATCGCTAGTGGTAGTTAGTAGTTAGTAGTAGTTTGTGTTCAGCGACGGTGGACATGCAGTCACAGCCCATGCACGACGCATCTGACCGGTAAATTGAACTCTTGACACTAACGATCGCGCTGACCTTATAAATCTTACAGAGGTATGTTATGTATTTAGTTCTCATAAAATATAATATGGTATACCCAAACCATAAAGTATCTCCCATGGAAAGAAGTAGGTACGGAATAAGATTTCATTAATATTGTTTCAGCATTAAAATGTGTTTCAGCCGTCAAAAAGTTGTGAAATATATTTGTTTCCGCAAGTCTTTTACAATTTTTCAGACAATAACACAAATTATACCATTATCTTTTTCACTGCTCGCGAGTGTCGTAGCCAAGCCATTCTAGTTTACCCATAGACCCGAAAGATATCAAAATCAAGTTAAATATATATTTTTGTTTATATTTACCTACTTAGTTTAATAATTTAGCTACTTAGTAGTGCATATTTAATTCTATCTAGTTATAAGTTTTGTGTTAAATGTTATTTAGATTCTCGTGAACAGGGGCGTATTTAAAGATTGCACGCCCTGGGCTCCTGTAGTTTTCCGCCCCATCAAGGAATGAAAGAAAAAATAAAAAACCGACTTCAAAAAACCACCAAAAAGTAAGAAATAATTTAAGATTTAGACCAATCCTAGGTGATAGTACAAATATACCTAAGCAGGTACTGTCACCTAGGATTGGTCTTAACCCTAAATTATTTCTTACTTTTTGGTGGTTTTTTGAAGTCGGTTTTTTATTTTTTCTTTCATTCCTTGATGGGGCGGAAAACTACAGGAGCCCAGGGCGCGCAATCTTTAAATACGCCCCTGGTATCGCGACCTATGATGTTCTTACATATAATGTATACCTTGTTTCACGGAGATATACATCTGACAAAACCCTTATTGCATTCGAATAAGGGTAGTTTTGGTTTTTATCAGATGACTTTCCCCGTGAAAAAAGGTATAAGTAATGTCCTACGAAAGTGAGAATGGCGGCTGTCATACGGGATTTTTTGTAAACAAACACCTATACGACACAAACACTACTAGGACCAATAGAAAAATCTTTCCATACTAGGGTTTTTAATTTTGGTATCACTTACTTTCGCTTCAAACTCCGCGGTGGTTCTAGGGGAGGCCCCATGGAATTTCTTTTTGCTTTGGCAGGGCCTTCATCGCTACTGAACTGATATCGAGGACCATTTGTATAGTTTCTGATGCTACTACTTGTAACTGAAGGCTTTATAGGAAGAAAGGATGGAGCCCCGCGAATACCTATATGAAACAAAGGGAAAAGGGTAGGTACTTATGGTTGGTTGTCTATATGCGGTAGGTAAAATTTAGTAAGACATAGTAGAAAAAATCTAAAGCTACAACAGGGAATGAATTTATTTGTGTAGCTATAAGTATACTTAAGTATATGACAATTTAATAAGCAAGATTTGAAACATAACATACCGATAGAGGAATCCTTCCTTACAAACTCATTCTTATTTCTTTTTGTTTTAGGATTTGCATATTTATCTCTTTTTACTACATTCATAGTGATAATTTTACCAAGAATATTAGTAATTTACCTATCTAAATATAGGATATAAATACCATTCTCTAGTTTCCGTACTTTCCGTAGGACAACTATAAGAAAGTTTTAAAAAACTACAAAGTTTTTAATTTCGCGCTAACATTTTGTAATGACAATTTGACATTGCATTGCGATCAGAACATAAAAACATAGTTCTCAGTAAAAATCGAAATGTTAATAAAAATCATTAAATGGTTATAGTTATGTTAGATTTTTTACACAATAGTGCAAATTACATTAAAATTAGTTCAATTAGGTGCTTAATAATCTAAATTATTACAAAAGTTTGACGAGAATATCGTTATGGACCTTGTAGGAAAAGCTTATATTGAACGTAACCTAACCTCAACGTTATCCTTTTTGACATCTGACAATGTCAAAGTCACCTGTTTTCTATGTGTGTTGTTTTCTCGTGATAGTTTCAAGGATATATAAATGAAAACCATTATATTAATGAATTAAAGCCTTAACGGCGTCAATTGCTATTAAGATATAATCGAGTGCTGATTGCTTGACGTGATTCACAAGGTAAGAATATTGGCTAATACATGTCTTATCTCTTTATTTGTTTAGATAACCTTAGGTCATTGGTTATCCACTTTTAATTGGTTAAAGAAAGCATTGTATGAGTTAATGTTAAACAGTGATTGTTATTACATAACCTTTCTAAAGCTGAGAAGCAATTCCAATACCATTTATTGATATAAGTAATGGGCTAATTTAATCTATGATCTAATCTTCAAACCTTGTCTAAATTTAGTGGTTGAACAAGTTTTTCTTCATCATACGGCTTGTTTGTTATATATCAATGTTTTTTATATTTAATTATAATAAGTACATAGTATACATACCTACATAATTATCTTTTAACATGTGACAAGCCTTTAATCATAAGTAGAAGTGACTAGGTAGGTACTTAGTTAATATAAAGAAAACATTATTTTAATATTTAGACACTTACTATCATAGGTCACATTCCAGGATCTGTAACCACCTGGATATGGACATACCTATGGGATTCCTCTACGAAGGACAGCTGCCAAATCTTACATAATGTGCTTACAAAGGTCTCAAAACAATGTCCTAAAAGCCATATGGTTCATAAATACAAGTGAAGTTCACAAATATCTGGGGTACCGACAGTAGGTACAGGAATAAATTGATTCATATACTTAATGAAATACACGCACCAATTAGCAAATCATCCTAACTCACTAGCTTTTAATTTGCTAGACTCATCAAGCCTGACTCACAGGCTTAAGAGAGCAAATGTGCAGCATTCCTAAAGGGGTACTCCGACAATGGCCAGATCTCTCTGAAAGTCAATGATCTCTGCACAAATCTGATAAAAGTCTGGCAACTGATAGTAGATTCAACAAGGAAAATAAATTAAAATAAAATCAGATCCTGACTGACCCAAAATATTTCCAGGTACTGTTTATTACTAAAATATTGTCAAAATGCCAGATATACCACAAAGCCTATGCATAAGTCTAAATTCTTACATAAGGTATTACAGTGCTAAGTAACAATATTTGTTAACGGTTATCACATAAAATGAAATAATGTCCAATACTTAATGCTATTTCAATCTATTGATTGAGACCTTTGAGTGAATGGAAGATAACTTTACACACTTTCAAATAGAAAAGTACCAATCTAGGTATAGACATGCAAAACAAGCCTGATATTTGATAGAGTAAGTGACAGAATGTGTTTGTTATATCTAATATTATTAGTCCTCATAAATAATTTGCTTACAGAACCCAGACGAAAGCAAAGTACCTATAATGAAAAATAGCTACTTACTGACATTTGATGAGAGATTTATCTATATCCCATAAATTCTTGGTAATATCCTAATTAAACCATGGAATAATTCTTCTCATTATCATTAACTGAAAACCTACTCTTACTCTAATCGTAGGTAATGACGACGGAAATAAAACATGCGAAAGCCATTAGCTAAAGCCGTATTATTAATAAAAACATATTTTTAACAAAGCGCAGAAAAACAACATTGTTATTTATCAGCTAAGCTATCATCACGCTCGCAGAACGCAATTGGCGAAGTCACTCGTTCCACAAAATTTCCATACGCTTGTATCGCGGGGGAGCGAGATAGCCGTATGTTTCGCGCTCCTGCCTTGAGGCGGCTCTCGTCTGGCTAGTAAGTTTTCAATGAAGATGCGGTGTAACGTCATTCATGGTACGTAGCTCTCAGATGGAAGTGGTGTAGCTCGCGAGAGTGTTATCGCGGGGGCTCGTGGGTATATAAGCGATAATGTCGACAGTCGCACACTGTCATACTACACTCTTTGGAGGCGTGTTTCTTTAAGTCCCCACTCAGTCTTGCTCCCTGCACCCTCGGATCAACAAGTTGCTGTAGTAATTCACACAAGATTTTCATCACTGCGAACATGGCGCTTATCGGGTTTGTGTTTTAGTTTTTTTTTCGAAGAAAGTTTTTAGCCGGTACCGGCGTTTGGGCCTTGTTATTGATTCCAATTGACTAGTTCGCGAATGATTTGAGCAATAAACGTCGAGGTCAATTCAATGCAGACATTGAATCCCATTAGCGGCTGGCGGCGGCATTCGCCGGCAGTTTGCGGTGGCACGAGCATGTTTTTGGGGCTGTGGCTCGTCGTCCTGTGGTGCGCATTCTCTTGCAATCTTTGTTTACTCTCCTTCAGATTGCACATTGGCCTGGATACAAGTCTGTGACCTAGTTACGCGGATCGTGCAATCTCCAACCGTCTTCTAACGTGAAGTTCTTTTGTCCCAGCCTACTCCCTTCAACTTGATATTCTTTTGTCCCAGCCTTCGCCTTCTAACCTGATGTTCTTTTGTCCCAGCTTGAAGAACACCTACGCGACGCTCAAGACGCTCTCGCTGGCGTCCATCAGCGTGATGTCTCCGCAGCAGAGCGTGCAGGAGATCTTCCGGACGGCTGACTGCGTGTGCTTCGACGTGGACTCCACGGTCATCCAGGATGAGGGCATCGACGAGATGGCCCGGTTCTGTGGCAAGGGAGAGGAGGTCAAGCGATTGTGAGTACCGACAACTAGTAAGATTCTTTCCCCCGTATTATTGAACGTAGACTAAAGATGGTTCGGCTTAAACCCGGGTGTAGACTACTGATTTCTAAACCACCACTATATTTAGATTATTTAGTCTACATTTTATATGTAATAGGGGTGTGACTTTTTGTTTAATTTTGTGTTTGGACGGTCAAACGTTGGTATGTTAATTCGTGTTTTTGTAAGTTACGTTTTAACCATAGCACCCAATTTGAAAGTATAATGACATTGATTTGGCTCCTACCAACTTTAAACGATCGGGTGGTCCTGCCCGTTGAATTTTAAAGTGTTTATCGAACTGGACAAACCGGCTCCCAAAATTGGCGGACATAGCCTGTGGGTCCAGAACCATCCAGAAACTCAAAACTGGTTCAGTTTGAAAGTTTTTCGCAAAAAGTGCAATTTTCTCCCGAGGCCGTCCCATCACGTGGCCACTTATATCGGTCATTGAATCGTAACCGGTCGCTCTTGTAACACTTTATTGTGTTTCAAGAACTCAGGCATCATAGTGGTTTATTTACCCACCTTTACATGCTGTGTAGGCATTTAAGTTAGTATTTACAATTTATTTTCATAGCATAAAACCCAATCTTTCGCCACACTGTTTTATGTCTCTTAAAAAATGTATAAAAATAAACGTCTCACCTAAAACAAAGCTACGAAGTAGGTACTTATGACGCGTTTATTGCCGAATCGACAAACACAAACAACATACAGTTGCTAACTTAAAAATAGATTTTAAACATGCAGAAATCGACAAAAACAACATAAAAATTATTAACTCTCTTAAAATATTAAGGTAGGAAAACCACATAAGTAGGTATTTATTGATGTTTGCATAACTTAGGTATTTATCTAATTTTCATTCCATATAAGCTATATGAATATGACTGTAATTTCCTTATGCCCGATAAAGGCACACGTTATGAACTTCCATCTTCCTTGACATTGTCCGTAACAAGGCGATCTATTTCAATGCTACGACGACGTACGATCATGATCATGATTGTACAAAGGACAATACAAAATAAATATTATTACAGATGTTATGCCATGGCAAGTATTTACAGATAAAAGTTAATTTATGTAATCAATCATCATCATCATCATCATCATCATCATCAATAACATAAGTAGTAGACAAGGGTTTTAATAAAAAAAAAATACAGACTAAATTTAAATACTTATCGTGAATTTTATTTATTATAAAAATGCTACCACATGTTGAATTCTTAGTGGAAAAATACTTACCTATTTCCCGCACATTTTTACAAGTAAGAAGTAAAATGTAATAAATAATTAAAAGTCATGCATGATTTGCATTAATTTAAAACTAGCAGATAACTACATAGGTTGATAGTAATATTATTTATCTAAGAAAACTTCCGATTAATATTATAGTCATCATTAATAATAATCACTTTTAATAATAATAACTGTAACGATTAGTATTACGATTATAGTATTTATGAATCATGGTAAATTTCATTTCATGATAGGAATCTATTACTTATCATTATGTTTGTAAAAAATACCTAGGTAGTACTTACATAGATTTTTTTGTTCAATCTACCGATTCTCATGATACTTTTTATGAAGTGAAAATATTCCACACCTACAATACCTACAAACACAATACATGTAGGCATAACATCCACCGACCACGTTTTGTAACACATGATATTGAAATGATAATGTATTCAGATACGGAGGTAGGTATCAACAACACGTAGCAACACCCACCTGGTGACCTATCTTTCCATCGTTGTTTTATGTATCAAAACGTGCTCTTATCTTGCGAATAATAACTCTTTATCAAGAGTGAATAATAATACTTTTATTAATTATTTACATTTCCCGCGAGCTTGGCTTTGACAAGTTTTCCCGCGGGATTTTGTGGAGGTAAACCTACATGTTAATCGAAGGCTTTCCACACACTTACCAAAGGACAAAGGCAGGGTTCTAAGGACGTTTTGTACCACTATGGAAATGACGGGTTCCGTAATGAAAGTACCATGATTAGAGAGACACTGTACAGGTACACAAGTCAATTAATTACTAGATTTTTAGAAGCTGGGAGAAAAGAGAAAAACGGAAAAAAATTATCTTTAAAATGTAGTCGCAATGGAACGTAAACATTCATACAGGAAGAATGGAACGTCAAGTGAAGTAATGTTTATGCCAAGTACTCTGTGATTTACGTCATAAATGTCTAGGTTGGATCTCAGTATAATGATAAAAATTGACAAACCAGAGCAGAAAAATTGAAATGATAAAAAAATGTGTCATGTCAACAACTAAACGTCAACACCATGTCAACACTTGAACAACACAAGACGAACAACGTGAATAATAATTTGATAATAATATGTTAGGTATATCAAGTTATATGTTTACGTTTAAATAAATACGGTTCGTGCAACGTACATAATAAATATAATGATTTTATTAATATTATCGACTAGATCAGGCTACTACTTTCATCATGGAATAATGTTATACTTATCCAACTTCTGAAGTTTTAAATTGCCATTCCGCAACAGGGATCTGCTATGCCATTTCGAAATGCTATATGTAAAGGTTCTACTATATGGGTATGCATTTGGCGAGTAATGTAATGAAATAAAATATACTGTTTAAAAGATCATTGTTTTATTGACATAACATAATTTGCCTGGAATCAACTTTAGGAATTTTATGTTCCTATTACCTACTCTATTCTATTCTCTGTTGGGGTGTAAGTACCTGCACCTGTCTCTCTAGATGTGCTAAATCTAGATAGGTATGCAGGTTTCCTTTACTGTAAGTGTGATGGTATACATTTTAATTAAATTCAAAGAACACATTGGTACATGTCAGCGCCGGGATTCGAACTGCAGAACGCAGTTGCTCTTCTCATATTTGACTTAGGTATTTATCATCCTATGGTTCATAGAAAATATTGTCAGGATTTTGCGTGTTCTTGTTCTGCTGCTTCTGCAGGTTCCTGATGAAGAAGTGGGACGGGAGCCTGCCGGGGAGGTGGAACAGGAACCGGGTCTGGTTCTCCCCTTTGTCACATTTGTTCTATATCTTCAGTACTTTCAGCGGTATTCATAATATTAAATAATTAGGTTAGGTAATGGAAAATGAAATAACAACTACTATGACAAGATTGACAAGCAAGATTCAGTGTTATTAGATTTAAATATTCAAAAAATATCGATTATAGTGAATCGAATAAAGAGAAAAAGAAAATGGTTTACTATGGATAAAAGTCTTCAAGACTTAAATATAATGATATTTTATAAACCAAATGTACTAGTTTTGGCACAAATAGTACCAGAACATGTAATTTATTGATAAATAAAATATCTTTTGTATTTAAGAATGTATCGATATTTCTATTCGATTACTTTTTTGCTCGGATTTGCTGGTAATATTCCGAGGTCTGGCACCACTGCTGTTACGTTCCGTTCTCTATATGTTTGTTTTTACGTTCCATTATCCTTAGATTTAAATATTCTTCATTTATCATTTTTTCTTTTCCCCCGACTTCTAAAAATATTGTAATTACTGAAAATACCTTATCTACACTGTATTAATAAATGGTGAAAACATGGTTCTGAAACGCTCCAAAAAAAAGGCGGTACGCCCACTGCCGTTCTCCTTTCATAAATATTGGTTCAGCTGTTAGCCTGTGAAGGAGTTACAAACATACATTAACATAACTAGTCACTATGTTTTGTTTTACGAAAAGCATTTTCTCCTGGAAATCCTTGGATACCTAAAAACCCATGAGTTTATTCTTCCTTCATGAAAAATTGGCCTATTTGATTTGGGTCAATGAAACCCGGAAACTGTTGCATTTCCTTTTCTGCACAAGCCACCCACTAAACTTCTGCCCTACACAACTAACCAGTGTATCCCCTTTTCTTCCAGAACGGCAGAAGCCATGGGCGGCAGCATGACCTTCCAGGAGGCGCTAAAGAAGCGGCTGGACATCATCAGGCCCACCGTCAGCCAGATCCGACAGTTCGTGGCCACGCACCCCGTCAGACTCACCCCCGGCGTTGAGTGAGTACACTTCTCTTCATATATTACACTGACAAGCAATGAAACACGTCAGTATTGCAGATTTTCCGTTTAGGAGTATGGTGATTTTCTCACTGGAGCTTTTTCATTGCTCCTGATTGTATTAGTAAATGTCGATAATAGGTACCAACATTTTACAGCAATAATTTATTATTAGGTGACTTTAGCATCGCTACCATTGTAATTTTAGTTCACCTCCGTTTCGCCAAAAGTTTTCGCGAAAATAACTTAGTTTTTTCAACTTTCAGCCTTTAGCCCCTCGCAAATTCACAATTATAAATACTACTATCGTCTTGTTTATAAATTCATTTAGTGCCATTAAAAGTTTCAACGCTTTTGAATAATGTGGATAAAGTCCTACACCCAATGCTAACTTTAGTACAGTTGGAAATAATATACTTATTGTAGTTAATCGTGAAAAGAGAGCACATGTTTTTCCTAAAGGCAGATGGCCAATAATTTCCTCTGATGCAAGAAAGATAAATGACTAAACAGGTCATCAGATGTCGTGCACATCATAATAAACGTCGTGTTGGTCTTTTTATCTTCACATGATTAATAATAATAATTTATATCTGTATGCGTGTCTATATAAATACTTACAAGTATAAGCATAGGCCTGTTTACACGGCTATAACCTTTTGCAACCTTACTTGTTATTGTACCTTCCTATAAGGAATTTTCATATCAGTCATATACCTACGTAGGTATCAAAAGATTTCTAGATAGCAAATATTTGTCTGATAATATGTGAGATTTGGTTTTTCCACTATCAGTTGATTTCTCGGATTTTCTACTTCTACCTAAGCACATTATATTTTTCGATAATTTTATCAGAAGAACAGAAGTAACATACCGGAGAAGAGTACTGTTTGTTAATACACATTCTCTAATCGAGGCCTATTCTACCTTTATTATCTATCTTTCCTGTCCGTTATATAAATAGAAACGACTCCAAACATCCCAACAAACAATTCAACGTCAAAAATCCACATAATGCCAATAACACCAGTTTTTAACCGGTTGCGGCTGCCTAACATCTGTTATCTCGTTGTTGTTGGTGACCCGAGCTGGCCCGAGGCGTGGTGCGCTGGTGCTGCGCCTTTGACCCACATTGTGAGATGTTTGCGCGGATCGCGTCATGCGTGATCGATCGACAGGCTCTGGATAGTTCTGGATGGCTACGTATTCACTTTGAAAGTTGGTGCTTTAAAAGTTCGCCAAGATCAGTAGTCAGACCGCTAAATATCAATAAATCACACATACAAGTTGGATTCGGACAGCTCTATCCGGCTCGAAGGACCATTTTGTTACGTTCCTACTTAATATCCTCCTAATGAGTAAACGCAGATAGGATTTGTAGTGGCCTGTATTTACTCGTACATGTACGGGTTGCTTAGTTAGGTAAAATCAATAGATATAAATGATCGTAGGTCGATCTAGAGAGTGACTCTCAGAATTTTACCCTACCCTTCCTAAATCTAATCAGCCTCTCTATCTCTTCCAGACAACTAGTGAAGTCACTGCACGAGCGCGGCGTGACCGTGTACCTGGTCTCCGGCGGGTTCCGTTGCCTCATCGAGCCCGTGGCGGAGATCCTCGGCATTCCTCTTACGAACATCTACGCTAACAGACTCAAGTTCTTCTTTAACGGTATGCGTATTTAATTAACTACGATACATTGTATTTAATTGTATCTAATAATAAGGGACATTGGACGCCAGGTATAATTCTGCAGGGCGACTTTTTAAATATTTATTTCTATAAGTTAGGATGGAAATTATAAAGTTTTATTGTTGTTTACAATAAAATTATGCGGTGTATGTCCTTCGAACTAGTCAGGAATCTCATTCAAAGCCTCATATAAATATTAACCATAAGGCTCATTGTTATTTTATCTGTGAGCATGATGCAGCAATCTTTAGCGAAGTTATTAATCTAAGGTTCCTTACAATTAATCCATATTTACCAATCCTCTTAATAAACAGACCCAGTACCTACATCCACAAAATACGCATAGCTAAATACTTCGCTGCTTTAGAGGTCACACCTAAATGACTCAATTGTATTGTTGTTTGTCCTACTGCGTTTGATAAACACTTCAATTGCAGACGTGTTTGTGTTTCGATAAGTGTTTTGCGACCATTACTGACCTTGTCTTGGAGGGTTCAGTAACCCTGGGCAGTATAAATGCTATACAGGGTGTTACAAAAATGTGTTGTGACAGTAAATTGGGTCACTGTCAGGGTTGTCGGTCAGAAGGATTGCGGGTGGGGGTTACGAATTTATTGAGACTCAAAATGTACTTACTATGATAGTCTTTTTATATACTTACACACAACACACTGCATCAAATCCTCATTCTCTTCTTCTAAAAGTCCTGTATTCCTTGGATTGAAAAATAACCTTAGAAACCAGAAAACTTTTCATAATCAATATGAATGAAAAGCATTTGATGATTAATAAAAATACATAAGTAGGTACTTAAACATCTGTGTAATGTATAGTTTATACTACTGTATACGAACTCACGACACGTCTATTCTCGTAGTAATACAACCGATAACGTGACAAAGCTTCCGCATTGTAAGACTCTGACATAAATTTACTTCAGACCGCATAAGTAGACCATTAGTAAACGACCAAAACACTTCCTAGCCAATAGAATTTACATGATTAGATGCAGGTGTGATTTGCTATTATAATAATATTGAATTAAATTGCTATACTTAGGTACCTACTCATTGCATAATAGTCTTAATTTCGTAAATCATTAAGTTATTATTTATTAATGTCGAGCATTCTCGCGTCACTGTAGACGTGTATTTCACGTTGTTTTGTAATACGTATGGTCGAGTACTCTAGTATAATATTTACTGTACTGGTATTGACGTAAGAGTGTGCTGTTTGTAACAACACATTTGATTGACATTTGTTTTCAACGTCAAATACAATAAATTCCTCACAACATTATTAATCAAGTCTATCACCACAGTACGGGTCCGTTATCGTAAGCGATATAGTGACGTTTATCTACGTCGATTTTGGACCCGTGCAGCGGGGATTGGTAGCAGATACGTAACGATTTACAAAAATAAATAAATAAATCATTAAATTTGTAAATTAATGATTGCAATGGGGATGAATTACTTATCTCTTTTGTAAACTATACCTACTCCATACCTGCACATTCTTATTCCTAATTCGATCCAGTTTGTAGTTTATATGAATCCAAACTGACTGCAATAATCTCCTTTCATATCTATTCAATCATCGTAAAATAATTATAACAATGAACTTTCTACATAAATACATACCTAGTGACATTCTGATTCCTGACGCAACTCACTTAGTTGTTATTTTCGTAGTCACCAAGTTACTACCGATGTAATTGCATCAGATGTTTTGTGGCATGATAAAATCGTCTTTACGCTTTTACACATAAGGGCCACTGGAAGATGTTTTTGTCATTAATTTATGAACGAAGCTAAATCAACTTGGTGGGACTCCTATATGTAGAATGTTAAATACAGAATGAGTAATTTATTGCTAAGGGTCAGTTGAGTAGTAAGTTGCATTGTCTTATTGACGTAATTGGATTATATAATAATAATATAATAATAATAGGGTCATCTATTGCTTTGTATAAGTTTGTACTATACAAAATTCTTAGTAATATTCATTGTAAAGATTTATAAGCTTTTAAAAATATATAAGAAGGTAGAAACAAACTTTAGATACAAAAACATTACAAACAACATAGATTTTCATAAAATTTGCACTACAAAACCTTAAATCTCTTGGCAAAGTTACATCCCTTTTTACCCAATACAAATAATAGAAAGAGACATTCGAACTTTTTAATCTCTCTCGCTATCTAACCAGAGACAATCCAAACAGCCGACGCCCACTTCTTATCTCGCCAGCCAGTTATCGTCTAAAAAGGTTAACAATAATTGTCAAGGAGGTTATCAACCACGCGGGGGACGCGTGCCAAGAGTGTGATGAGCTAGTTAATTACATGACGTAACAAAACAACACTTTTACCAGTCTCTATGCACATGTTTTTGTTATAAATAGTTGTTATGATTTGCTGAAACATACATCTTAAGTGGAAATGTTTCGAAGAGTTCATTCAGGGGTCAGTGTTTATGAAATTATTCTTCCAGAATTACCCCATGCAACACATGTTACCCCAACGGCACAACGTACCCCAAACAACACCCCTATCAACCCAGGTTACCTGTTAACCCGACTTACCCCATAAAACTCCCCCTATTTACCGCAGCAACACAACTTACCCCAACTTCTCTTCACAGGTGAATACGCCGGTTTCGACGACACCGAGCCCACGTCGCGGTCGGGCGGCAAGGGGCTCGTCATCCGACGACTCAAGGAGCAGCACAGCTACCAGCGCGTCATCATGATCGGAGATGGCGCCACTGACGCCGAGGCCAGCCCGCCCGCTGAAGGGTTTATTGGTGAGGGGATATTTTGTATTTGTATCTTTTGTAGCGTAATATTCAGTAGCTTATTTGTTACCTATGTCAAGTGACTAACCCTACTAGTCGTCGAATAGCTAAGGTATGTAAAAGAAGATATGCATACTCTTTCGCTCAAACACTCGATCATCGTAGGTATTTCCTGATATTACTTCATTCGATGCAATGTGCAAATATAATAGGATGTGTATCATCTTGAAACAACCAAGCGTAATAAAAGGCAAAAACAAAGATTGTTTTTCTGCTAGAGAAGCAAGCTGAGCGATGGTGCTGCCATCTACTGTAAAACTTTCAAAGGCAACTTACAACTATTCGAATTTTTCAACTTCCACTACCATCGAAGTACGTACATGGATTGAAGCAATTGTCATCTTGAACTCCATACGTACTATGATCTTTATTATTACACTTACATATTACTAATTGTCACGGCATTATTCCAGGTTTCGGAGGTAACGTGATGCGTGAGGAGGTAAAGAAACGCTCGTCGTGGTACGTCACCGACTTCCAAGACCTCATAGTGGCCCTCACAATGCAGACCAAGACGACGTAAGCGCCTGGCGACTGTGAATGTGATCGTCAGCGCCGTTACATGAGGACCACTTTACCTTGCCTATAACCAACTTTCATGCGTTCTTTGCTCGAAGGAGGTGGTGAATTGTTCTACATTTACCTGTCCGAAATGACAGTCCTCTAAAAGTGGTGCCTTATTAAATCCAGATTATCTATAGGACAAAGCATTTACTGTAATTTAAAAGCTTAGCTTATCGTAATAAGGGTTATTTCTAGGTGGAATTTAATTGTGATGGTACTATAAGTACAATGATAGTTTTATTTTACATGTTGGTTGTTCAAGGAGTTTTGTAAAGTATTTATTATGAATGGAACACATTTAAGATAATGTTATTTATCGTTGTGTTTGTATTAAATACTGTTAACTGTATTGTAGCTAAGCTTTACATACATTAATAATTGCCACTAGTGTAATTTGTGTAAATAGTTCATTAGGTATAATAATAATGTAAGTTTAAAACAATCGTTTATTTGCATAGACATATGAAGTAGTATCTTTAAAATTGACATGAAAAAATAGTATCACAATTATATTGCTTCTTTATTTGATGACAATGTTATGCCTATAAATTATTTAGGTTATATTTAACATCTGATCCCTTTCTGCATACAGGGAAATTGTTTCATAGTTATTAATATTATTTATTTTATAAAATCAATTATGACTAATTTTTAAATTTTATAAAACTGTATTTTATATAATGCCTATCTATGACATGTTTAACTTGATATAGATATTTTTTGAATCGATATTGAAAGAAAATAATTTATTTATTGTGTTTTGATACTGTTTTTAAATATTGTAAAGTATCTATTCAATGTCAAAATGGCTGTGTACTTTTAGCTGTAAGAAATATAACTATACGTTTAGTTGATATATTTTTTAAATTTTCCTTCTATCCCAGTTCCAAATAGTCAAATAGTTCAAAAGCAGGATCAGCTAACAGTTCAGTACTTGTAGAAGTGTGTGTGTTTGTATCGAATACCGGAAGCGCAAAGCGCTCCAAAGTTTAGGTTTCTGTCATTTCCCGTAAAAAGTTTCATGATAGTTTCCGCTAGTGGCGCCACATTCTATGCGACAAAAAGGTAAAGGGTTTTTCAATTGGCGCGGGTAGATTTTGGCGGCCCGTGGCGGCCATTTTGTTTTGGTGACAATTGTCAAATCTTTTGCTTATTATTCAGTTGCTTATGCCAAATCACCATGGCAAGTTACACGATTGAACAGCGCGTACAAATGATAAAACTTTATTATCAAAATAAGTGTTAGTGCAAACGTTGCGTGCATTGCGCCCATTTTACGGTAGACGTGGTGGCCCTTCACAGTCGACTCTTCAGCGTTTGGTGGCCAAATTTGAAACAACCGGTTCGTTAATCGATCAACCCACACCTGTACGTTCAAGAAACACAAGATCAGCCGAGAACATCGCGGCGGTCCGTCAAAGTGTACAGCAGAACCCGAGGCAGTCGAACTATGCGGAAAAGTCATTGAAAATTGGACCACTCGGATCCGTGCCACTGTGAGAAGCCGAGGCGGGCATTTGAATGATGTCATCTTCCATACTTAATGGCATATATGGGCCTTTTAAATAAATAAAAAAAATTGTTGATACCTCATACGCAGCTTGTTTAATTTCGTTTCAAAATCTACCCGCCCTTATTGAAAAACCCTTTGATTTTCGAATAACATTGTAAAGTATCTAAACTTTAGACTAGGTATTAGCCGTTATCTCGAGATGACTTGCCGGTGAGTGAAGTTGACATCAATGACACCTTTTATTTTCATTTAACTTATGAAAATAAAAATCTGAGACGTGTCGTCCTGATATACGTTTGGTGTACCCTGGGATTGGATTTTAATATTATTAGATTAGCCAATCATTTCACCATGTCTACAGTCCATCTATCCTATAAAGTCCTAAAGGTTCAACCCAAGGCCCTCTAGCGCCGCCGCCGCCAGGGTAGCGCCTAGATAGATAGAACCACTATTCAAAATAAAACATTGCTATGTAAACTAAGCTTGGCACTAAATAGGATGAGAATAGATGAGATGTTATAATTTTGTTTGGTGAATGTAGGTATCTCGGAAAATAATATTGGTGATGGATTTAATTTTATTTTCCCGACTTTCTTTAATCAGACTATTCTAGCTTCCTAAACATGCTGGACAGGGAATCTAGTCAAGTCTGTAGGGCCGAAAAACCTTTGACACGCAGTCCAGTAGGCCAGGGACAGAAATTTTACCTTGAAAAAGTCAAGACATCTGAGATCAGAGTATAAAAGATAAAAACAGAAATTAAAGAAAAGGCAATAATTCTTCTACAAAATGCCCGATAACCCCGCAATAGTTTATAATTAGAAGACGTAATGAAGCGCCCACGGCGGCCATCGCTTGTAACCGTCATCGTATTTTGAACTTTCAACTCTAAAAATACTTCTCATCGTGACCTGAGCACTCCGGCGCAGTCGCCGCGGCCACTGAAAGGTCAAAACACGCGCCCTGAAGTCTATTATGAACTATACTCGCGCCTACATTATAATAATTAATTGTGAAATGAGTTTTTTTGGTGTAAGAAAGTGTTGTGCCGGTGAAATATTGTGGATTCGGATGTAGATTCGGAGGTATAAGTGGTGAAGATATTAATGTTGACACTTTTTGTGGATTAGGTATGCCGTGGGTTTGTAATAAGTCAAAAAGTGTTATAAAACAATAATTTAATTATGTATAATACCGACTTGTACTTAAAACTTATGTAAAAAATTAAGATAAAAAAGAATAACAAAACATAGTGTGTAGGTAGGGATACGTTTTCCATGCACTTTATCACCACATAACCCTTAATACCTAAATCACATACTTAACCATAAGTCATAATTTACATCTTGTGTGCCTATGTCAATGCTGAACTTCGTTATCAAAATTGCTCAACAAATTTCTCAATTTTCGCTCTTCTTCCAGCATGTCCATTTCAGCGTTCACTAATTCATCAATAAACTTTTTGGGAGGCATTTTGTACTCCTCGTTGTTGAAATCGAAAATGCTCTTGTCCAGTTTTCTTACCGGCAAGCTTCCTTGCCTTAGATCCTCTTTATTGTTACTGTAACTATTGCATGTAGCTCCTTCTTTGCAGTTATTATTGATACCAAGTGCCCTCAATTTCATTGGTGGTTCTGAGGCATAAGTCTCAGTGAAGATGGTTGTAGGTGTAGATGATGTAAGCTCAGTGGGCTCCGCAGCTTTCGTCCCCTCCTCATGTAAATCATTTTTAAGGTTCTTCTCCGTTGCAATGTCTACTGGCACAAGGCCGTTTCCTTGGGGCACCATACTTGGTGGCGGCACTGGCACTGGGTACGGAAAGGGTACGAATACGACGCTGTTCTGATCACCGCAATTGGTGCACAGTTGCCTGCAGCAGTCAGCAGTTCCACTGCAAGTCATGCAGTCGCAAGCGCAGGGTTTGTCAGACTCTTCGCTTTCAGATGAGGATTTGTATCGCTTCCTGCTTTGACTTCTCTCTCGGTGGCTGGAGGGGGGCTGGTTGAACATGCGGGTGATGGCTGGGAGGACCTGATACATCATGTCAGCACTCATGGGGAACATCTGCGGCATCATCGGGGGAGCCATCATTGGAGCAGGTGCCGGCATCGTATTTTGGTAGAATTGCAACGAGCCTTGATACGATATTATGGTTAGGAACAGTGCCTGAAAATGAACGAAAAATAAATTGGGTAAGTAACTATAGATCTGATAGGAGTCTTTCATTATTAATAATCAAAGTTATCTGCAAAATAATTATGTCGTTGACGCTATGAAAATATTCGCCATAGCTTCATCGGAGAGATAGGTTTTCTCTCTACCTTTAGTACCTATTTACCTAACAAAATCAATACTATTATTACCTACATAATTCCGCAATACATATAAATATGGTACTTAAATGAAACTCACTAATATACAAATCATATTGGTATTTAGTGTCCGGTCCCGCACTCCTGGCTCTATATAGGCCCTTATCGCGAACTTGTTTTGACAACGATTTTTGGATTCAAAATATTGAATTTGACACAAATTTCTTCGTAAATGTTACTTCGTTTCGTCTTCGCGATAACCCCTTTGGTCTTACGTTGTAGGCGGAACAATAGCGTCTGTCACTCTATCAAGAGTTTTGTAACTAGCTGAAGACAGGTGTTAGGAAGTTTTTTTTTTCAAAATTGCTTTTCAATTGTTTCAATTTTGTAAGAACATAGTAAGCATTTAGTCCGAAGTATGTTATGCTCATGCTGCATTAGTAAAAGGTTCTGTAGAATTTTATAACCTTTGTTTTGTAGGATTATTATAATTATTTTGCTATCTACTAACTCTACAAAGGTACTTATATATGTTTTGTGAGTCTTAAAAAAGAATATTAAACCAAATAGGTAAGTATAAATGCGCCGAGTTCTTACGATTGTATATTTTGGTGGCTTTTTAGTGTTCCTAAAGTGTAATCAATAAAATTAAACGTAAACAGTGTAGTTAGATAATTGACTTGATAAGCAATTAAGATTGAAATTAATAATGACCTAGCTAAGATGAAAATGTACAATACTTACCTATAACCACTTTGCAATTTATAAGAGAAGTGATGATTCAATCGATCCAAAACTAACCCCAATCCTAGTCATTGTACCTAGTCTCTGATAACCACAGAAACGCAAACAAACGTTACATAACACAATGTTCAACATGAAACCATCGGCTGCACACTTAATTGAACATTCAATGGATTCTATCAATGTATAGAAAAAATATGGGACGAAGTCGTCACGAAATAATGTAGGAGGACGCCGGGTTAATTTTGGCAGAATATCGAAAACTCCCAAACTCACAACCACTTTTCTTCTTCTGCTCTTGTGACTCTTAAGTCGCTTATGTTTTAGTGTTAGTTTAGTCAGTTGGCGTGTGTGGGTATGTTTTTCGCAGCGCGGGACGGTATGCTGAAGGGGTCATGACCTCGTGTGATGCTCCTGAAATAGACTAGCCAGTGGCTGCCCGCCAATTGCCAACTAAATACAGTCAAATTCCAGTGTGTTTATGAATTGTGTGGTTTATACCTGACGGGTCATAGGGCAATCTCTTACTGTGACTCTATTTTTGGGACTGTAAAAGTAATGTTTTGAGTAAAAGTTTAGATTATTAATATAGTTTTGTGGTAACTAAGCGGGTATAATTATTCAGATTTTGATGTTTTCCTACAAATAAAATTGAACAACCCATAAATTTGCAGTGCTTTTATGTTTTCCTTTTCTATGGTATCCAAAGTCCTACTTAATAACGATACTATGTATCTGTTTATAACGTAACTCGTTAACTTATTATGTTAATCAAAAAAAGAAAATTCACTGAAAGCAGTTTGACAAGACGCATTTAAGGGCCCGTACAGGGTGACGTGCCGCGCCAATTTTGGGTTTTCAATGCTCTTCACACAGCACACGCAGTGACACGCACACATGTAAGTTTGCACAGTGGGTCGATAAACTTTTACTCGCCAACTTTATTGACAATTATTTTCAAGTAGTGATTTGAGGGTAAGTTTAATTTTTAATTACACTGGTAAGCACCAGGAAAGAGTAGAAATTAATAGGGGTGCCACTTTTCTCCATACTCGGAACCCGATTAGATTTCTAAACAAATGTGGTATTTACTTGTAGAAAGGTAACTACAGGTATTAAAGTGTAGATAATAAGTTATACTAAGGGTATACTAAGCCGAAAGGGGATGACTCAAGGGGTCATTCTGAACAACTGTAGTTCTACGAGTTTTGCAAAAACGCGAAAAAAAAAATTCGTTTTCCATGGTAAAAAGTCACGTGTCAACAAAGTTTCTATGATAAAGGTTTTTTTTGGTTAATTTTTAAAACTCGTAGAACAAAAGTTCAGAATCAGTCTCACTTGTTTTAACCCGACTGCCGAAGGAGGAGAGTAATGTTTTTTGATTGTATGTATGTATGTTTGTAAGTATATTTTTTGGTGGCAGAATAATATTTTTTCATATTTTTAGAGTTTCGTACCTCAAAAGGAAAAAAGCAACCGTTATAAGATCTCTTTGTTGTCCGTCTGTCTGACTGACTGTCTGTCACTGCCCTTTTTCTCAGAAACGGGTAAAGATATCAAGCTGATATTTCGCATAGATATGGGGAGTACCCAAAAAAAATTGGGGTACTCCCTCTCCCATACAAGTAAATTGGGGCTGATATTTTTTCCGGTTATTTTGATGGTGTAGGTAGGGTATCGTTGAATAGGTCTTTTAATATAATAGGTATAAAATAAGGTTAAAATATAATTATTTGGCTTTTACCCTTAAATTTGGGGACCACACCATAGACAAATCCTAATTTAAAAAATGATTTCAATAGATGGCGTGATTTTATGTTGGGTAAGTCAGAATAAGAAGTGATGATATCTCAGAATAATAATGGTTAATGGTGCTATTCCGCTGAGCATCGAAACCGGTGGGACGCTAATGAAAAGTGGTCATGGAAATGCACCAGGGTAGACCCTGCTCCTAGAACAAGGCATGAGTTTGTGATTTGTGTGCGTGAAAAGCGAGGATGGAAACTTTGAATATTTTCTTGATTTTTTTATTATTGATGCAATAACATATAATTAGTATTATTCTGAGTTACCCACCGAAGTCACCCCGTGGCAGGTTGACTAGATAGGTACTTTTGCAAATCACGCCATATATCGTTGTTTTTATTAGTGGCTACTGTCTATAGAAGATATTCCGTCATTGACAATTTTACGTTACGAATGAATTTAGTAAACCCAGTAAACCTAACTAATCCAGAGGAAACCTAAAATATCTTTCTCTCTCTCTTTGAAAAACATACTTAATAGCCCAAACTCGATTCTATTCTATTCTCTGTGGGGGTGTAAGTACCTGCACCTGGCTCTCTCGAGTGGAACCTTTGTGCATATCCCCAAGGTCTAAACTGCCTTCCTAAGCTTGAACCATTTCCCACCACGCTGGTCCACTGCGGGTTGGTAGGTTCACATATCTAGATGTGCTAAATCTAGATATGCAGGTTTCCTCACGATGTTTTCCTTCACCGTTAGAGCGATGGTATACATTGTACTTAAGTTAAAAGAACTCATTGGTACATGTCAGCGCCGTGATTCGAACCCGCATCTCTTGCGTGAGAAGCGGGCGCTTACCTGACTGAGCTACCACCGCGCCCAAACTCGATGCTTTTAGCTATTAAATCTTTGAAATAAAATTCAGTCACCTTCGTGTTACTGCCCTCATCAGATCCTCACGAGACCATGCCTCAACCAGCACCATGAGACTGTGTTTTTGAATCCTAACCTAATCTTCCTACGTATTGTCATCACTTAGATCCATTCACTATATTCCTGCTCCTCATCCCAGGGCCGTGGGGAGGCACGTCAGCTTTTTAAAGACATCAGCAGCAGACTAATAGAAGTCTCAAGGGACCCTAGGGCTGGCACTTACCTATCACAAAGGCTAAGCATCGCTATATAGCGGGGTAACGCGGCCAGCGTCTTGGGTACCCTACCCGACAGTGGCAGCGATCTGGCCAGCATCTTCTTTTTAGTTTAATTTTAATTTTATATTAGTGAGTTTTAGTTAGGCATTAATAATTATAATTTAATCAAGAAGTACCATGGACTTAACTAATAAAAAACATTATCATTTAATTTATTGAATATAGTATAAGAATTATGCTTATTTATATTTATTTATTTATTTATTTTGTGTCTGTACACAATTAGATCGCGAGCTGTCAGTGCCGCCTAAACCGACGTGACCCTTCTTTGGAGGCCACCGGCCGACTGAGTCATACGTCGCTTGTGTTTATGATTTTATAACACAGAAAGCCGCCATAGATATTTGTATGAAGATTTGAGGGAAAAAAATTGCTCAAGTTTGGGATTAATTTACACAAAATAGGTGTGTGTTTATTAAAAAACAAGGTATTTAGCGCCTAGTCCAAGCATTTATCTTTATAATTTGATAAGAATCATATGAAAATTCTTGATAATTACGACACAGTTGTTACAATACGGGAGTGTGATTTACTGGTTTTTCGTAATTAATTTACAGTTATCCATAAGCATTTACGTAAATTCGAATGATTCAGCACCTAGCTAGACTCTTCGGCTACCTGTGTGATTTTTTTCAAGGCTGTAGAGCATCATTTACTACATAATTCTATGACAATGCCAACCCTCGATTGCCTATTGCTGACCCTTAATTTGGGAATTTTTAATTAACATTTATCAATAGCAAACAGGTATTAAAATTTAACACACGCTGTAAAGAAGGAGTAGCTAACATTTAAATTATATATTTTTTACATATTTTCGGTAATGGACTTTAATATCCTAGGGTAGCAATACAACAATAAAAAATAATAATAGGTCACTGACTGAAACGACGTACGAGTAACCCTACGACCTAATCACGTAATTTTTTGACAATGCGGTCACTAGGTATTAGGTATACAGACTTTACAGTATATCGACAAGTGTAAAGAAAAGCGTGATTAGCCAATGCACCCGGAAGTTTATAATGAGATTTGTTAATACAACCTTCCTACACCCCAAACCCCTAACTAAGGGTGCTTATAAACTTAAATCTGAAGTCTACATGAAAGAAATAGGCGTGTGTTTGTCGATTTGAGTTGGATACGAGTATCAACTGTTTGTTATCAGCTTATCTTTGTGAGTGTTCACGACGCGCGGGGCGTGACGCCTGAACTCAGAGTCACATTCATAATCCTTTCCAAGTAATAGGTATGTGCCTAAGGTAAAAAAAAACTATCCATTTCACCCGGTACGAAAATATCTATGAAGTTTTCCTGTGTTACATAGGCCCGGCTAATAGATTGGTACATAGGTAGTTGTGTTGACAAGGGATGTGTTGGTTATCAGTAACCTTTTAGCTTTTCTTTTGATACTTTTAGCGTGGGTGGGGTTTGACATTTCTGTTGATAGCTTATTTGTAAAAATAGTTCATTGTTAACTAATTTTCCTTCTACCCACACAGTTCATGTTTTCACAAACATGTAGGCGATATTGTTCGAAATTGAAATTAGAAATTCCGCAGGAGCTGGCTGAATAGAATCATTCGATATATTTAAAAATAAAAAACGAACGTGCCACCATGACACGGTTTTCCCTCCAGAATGCCAGCGACGTAAGGTTAAGAGCCCGCTATCGCAGTGTTATCAGCCACTCGTATAGGTACTGTGCACGTTTGACCTGACACTTCAGTTATCAGGTGAGTGCCACGATAAACACCGCGCTCTGTCTACCTGTTGATTGTGTTTTGTTTTTAATTTTTGAACTCCAAACCAAAGAGTTTGTGACCTGCTGCGGCTGCGACCTCTGTGCGGAGGTTGACGCGTGACCTGCGAACAAGGAGTTCGATACCACACCGCTGATTACAGCAAAGAGGTTATCGCTTAATCATTGTGACTGTGCGTTTCGTGATATTTTGTACAGTTTTGTTAGATTGTGTTAGATTTAGGTATTAAGTTGAGTAAGTACTTAGTTCAAGTAACATTACCTACTAGTGCCTAGTAGTTTGTTGGAAATAATGTAAATGGTACTATTTTAACTTAATTGACCCATATACATCCACCTTTCTTAGATTGCAAATTGAAACAAATACTTGCGTAAGTACCTTTTAAATTACCTAGATTAAAGTTTAAAGGGTAGATAGGTATACCTATAGTTGGGCATTTAACTATCAATCTAGAAAGACCATTCATAAACGTCTTTATCATAGTATAGTAAGTTGAAAGAAATATTACCCTTTATCAGTAATTTCATACTGAGGTGTGGCTAATAAATGTCAGAAGCTTTGTTTATGTTGACGTCATTTTAAATATTGATTCATTTCCTAGATTTATCAAAAACATAACAATGGCAAATTCTAATACTAAAATTGAAAGTGATAAAAAATTCGCTGATATTGACGATGAACTAATAAAAAACAAAAGACATGAAACTTTAGAGGAAACAAAAATAAAAGTAGAGACAGACGAACCTAAACTAGTGATAAACTTAGACGGTGAAGTGAGAAGTGGTGATGAAAGTGAACTAGTGAATAAGAGTGGTGATGGTGATGCAGCTGATGAAGGAAGAAGTGGGAACCAGAGAGAGAACAGACTCACCAGCATCATCGACCAGTTACGAGGAGCCAACAAGCTGAAAGGTAAGCTTTTTCAAATAATTACAATGGACTGCCACTCAATTATCAGGAGCCAGATTCGGTAATCTTTTCTTTCATAATAATATATTATTTTGTAATAAATACTCTGAAAGTTATTCCTTTTACATTCGTATCTGTTTGGCTTTTGGATGACTCCATTTTTCATTTGCTTATACAAACCACTACTATCATCGAGGTAGTGTAGGGTTTTCGGTTTCTGCATTATATGCATTTGCACAATTTGCACCACCAAAAAATACCAAAAGCGGTAAATTAAATAACCGACTCAATTTCTCAAGATAAGGACCATTACCCCTCTCGTGCGATGCGAGCTCCTGAGATAAGAGTCGCGTAAATCTCAGAAGAAAGCCTAGTTTGAGCACAGGTACGAATTAAGAACTAAACAAACGAATCCTGATGGTGTGATATGGCAGTGTATCTGTGATCTGTTTCTCTATTGTTAGGAGTTAAGGCGCTCACCGCGACGGGTCTAGCTTGGGGCTATGGAACTAGCAGGTTAATTAACCTAGCCAACGTTACAAACCTCCGGCATTGAACACTAAAAATTTAAATTTTTGAACGGCTAAGCCGATTTTGATAAAAAAAAATAATAATTTATTTATTTTATAAATAATATGGATCAGAACGCTCGGGATAATATGCACTAAGCACAAATATATTTTTTTCATAATCACAATCAGCCTATATCACTCATTGTTGATTAGACCTCCTTATGGTCTTTCTTGGTTATTCTTCAGCATCAAGAAAGAAGTGAAAGGTAAACTATCCGAAAAAATATATGTTTAGTTCAGACCCTCTTGTACGGGTAAAAGTTTTGGTTTTCTTCTGTCATCTACATACATTATCTGTCAAAAGTTTCATTATAGTTTCCGCTAGAGGCGCCACTTTGTACGCGGGAAAACATAAACTTCTATAGTTTTCGCCAAAATATCAAACAAATGTCCAAGTGAAAACCATTTTTCCCGGTTATTATTTTTTCTCTCGTTTCAGGACCTATCTGTCTATCGCTATTTTAAGAGCCCCAAAACGTAGCTTACTGATCGCCGGGCTAATTATACACACATGTAAAGACTTGCCCTTTGTCTCTGGATCGCGTTTATGGAGCTAGCTAAGCGATTTACATCCGAGATATAGATCTGTGGGCACAAAGGTTAAATGTAACGTATAAAAATAGCTTTGTTCTTCTCTAAATATGCAAACTCCTTGCTCTTTCAACGCGTGCTGGAGTCGGGGAGTGTGTTTAGATAGTCATCAGTAGATTTGGATCTGTAGGGTTATCGCGAAGTCAAAAAGAAGTAACATTTATGTAGTGCTAATTATTTTAGAATTAAATACAATTTGAATCCAATAAAAAATCCATGAAAGCTTTATTTAAATAAATTGTATTTATACTAAAGTAAGAGTTGCAGCAAGTACCCAGTATTATAAATGTACCACAGTTGTTCTCACTCCTGTTTTTTAGTGCCAAAAGATTCCCATCTGACCCCCAGACTCTATTTCACTGTAGTTATTTACTACTTCACTATCGGTAGTAGATTTAATGGACCTTCGAGCCGGACACTGGCGATTCGCTTGATAAATCTTAAATTGGAACTCTAGCATAGATTTCGTGCTGAGAGAAATTTAGTATCGACCTAAGTAATAAAGGTTAGGTACTAAACTATAATCCGATGTATTTAAATTATACCTGTGTGTATGTATGTTTTAGAAATTAGAATGATATTATTATATTATGTTCATAGCAAGCTTCTCTTTACCTTAACCTTTACGTTTAAAAGGTTTACGCGTCTAATATTTCGGGACACAAAGTAGCCTGATTATTCGGACGCATAAGCGAGTTAACTGAAGTTGAGTAGTTTTTTCGTGAAGGAGTCAAGAAAGAATAAGATAATTTATGCACTACAAACTTCCGTATTGCATTCTTGCCTTTTGTATTAGCTATTATAATTATGTAAAAAACTATGTGAAAATATCTATAACTTAAAGTTTAAGAAGAGGGATTTTTCAAGCTAAATAAACTCGCCTCCGTAAACTTTTTAAACTCTATCGGAGTCTCAGGAGCAGCAGGATTCAATCAATCAATGTAATTAGTGGTTCAATCGAGAGCTCAACTAATGAATGAATAAATCCAGCCGCGGCCACTTCCCATCCGATAGCGTTAATCAGAGAACTATTTATATTCGAGTCAGGTGGAAGCCGGCAGGTGTGGGCGGAGATGCCTGACTTCTGGGCCTTTTAATAATGATAATTATTTATAATAAATTTTATAATACATAGGTCGCGGTCGTAATGGTTTTTGTGCGTCCTCCGAAATATAGATAAGGTTATCAAGATTATTGATTAGATAGCCAACAGGTTGCTATATGAAAATTTTCAAATCCATCTAACGAATCACTTTTTTGTAGTCATTGACTGATATTAGGTATATTGAGTTATATATTTTATTAATTTAATAACCAATTTCATATTACTCTCTCCTTAAATCTACTAAAACAAATCTGCTCTCGCGAAAAATTATCATTTCATTTCTTGGGTACAATCGAAAACTACTCTTTAGATTTTCACTATAACGCCCACAATTGCACAACGAGGCTCCTGTAGATAAGCTGTTGCAGTTTGAAGCGGATATAGAGAGCAAGCGCAGTGATCTATAGACGGAGCAATCTACGGAGGTAGCGAAATGGACAAAGAGTAGACCGCGCAAATGGTAGCAACAAAAAAATAAACATAAAAAAAGAAGATAAAGAAAAAAAAAATACGAAAAAAGCAGTAAATGATACAATACAAAACAAAAAATTATAATACAGACAGTAATAGAATACAAAACAAACAACAACACGACAGGCTCTTACCTAACTGATAGATTAATTTTATTTGTGATATAAATAAGTATTACAGCAATTACAATACAAACCCTGCAATGAGGGGGTTGAAGGCTGGTGGACGAAGAAGACTATTTTCAGATAAATACCGTTTGTTGAAACAATGGCTTTTGAACGTGCGATGTGATTCCGTGGTCATATATTTTACTCAATAAATGTTCATAAATGATATTTTTGTTGTGTATGGTCTTATTATTATTATGAAAACGGCTATTCTACTAATATGAAAATCATTGTTGAGATATTTTCTTGTTTAAAACGAACTCACTACTTTTCACTCTTTTCAGCTGTTGTGTTTCATTGATTATTCTATAACATTCTATTTAAAATGTGTGATATAGATGTCTCTTCTGCACCGGTACATAATCTGTGCGCCGAGGTCGCGTGCGCGGGCTCCGTTAGCGCGCCAACTAGAAATTTATAATGATCGATATTCTCTCAATCCTAAATGGACCTTGCTCCGGTTTCGCCGGGTCAGGTAGCCTGTCTGTTATCAGCTCTGCCTTTGTTTGGCCTAGGGTTAGCCAGAGTAAATACCTACCCGAGATTGTTGGCGAAATTGCCCATCGATCCATGTTTCGCAGTCGATAATGCGTTTTAGTTTTCTTCAATACGTTTCGCGTTTTCGCTGGTTGGTTAGATAGAATTGTTTTAGTTTGTTGTAGACTAGAACATACTTAAGATTTTTCTCTTAAATTTTATGGTATACTAGCTGTTCCCGCGAGCTTCGCTTCGCCTTAAAAAGTTTTCCCGTGGGAATTCCGGGATAAAAAGTAGCCTATGTTCTTTCTCAGGGTCTAGACCATATGTATATCAAATTTCATTGCAATCCGTTCAGTAGTTTTGGCGTGAAAGAGTAACAGACAGACAGACAGACACAGTTACTTTCGCATTTATAATATTAGTTAGGATATGTAAGCACTCACATACTGTGCATACTATAAGTTTCCACCAAATCATGTAGGACGATTCAGAAAGCTGGACCAAGGAATCAACGGGGTAGGATCCCGAAACTAGTGTAGTGTATCTTGGGAAATGACTGAAAAGCGGCAGCCCCCTTTATGGAAAAGCTACTTGATATATTTATGACCTGAAGATACCTAGCCTTTAAGGCCTCGACTCGAAAAGCACTATACCTTCAGTCATACAACAGTCTGACATCAGGGATCCATGGAGCAATGGATCTAGCCGCTGAAACTGAAAATGAAAAATGAAAAACGTTTATTTGCCATAAGTAGTTTTACATTTTGGTTCCTGGCTCCCAAACTAGGATACCCTGTGCTATGGGTAGCCAGGCATCTTTCGTGTACTTAGGGTAAACTCAAAACTGTTAAAATGAATATACGTTTCGTACAGGCTAAGTAAGTAGGTACATAACATTACCTAAGTAGGTAGGTATTTTATTTATATCGCAGACAGCTTCAAAGGTTTTACAAATTAATTAAATATACACTTATAGGTTCTACTTATAGCTAATGCCGCAGTAGGAGACTACTCTAGGAGAGGAAAAGCGGCAGTGCATGACATAGCTATGACTAAGTAATTGATAGCATTTCACCCGCACCATCTAGATCTCGGACGAACAGACCAACAGAGCAACTCTCATCAGATATATAGCTAATTATGAGCTCGGTCACGCTTTCTACGGCGCGACTGAAATTACGATGACTTTTTTAACACAAGTGCCCGGTAATTGCTGTGAGGTGCGAGCGATTTTTATTGTTTTAAAATGGTGCACTTTAGGTAATAAGTTGGTGATAAAATGGAAGTATTTTTACGGATTTAGACCGATTATGGTCCGAATTATCCCATTAATATAGTAGGTACTTACCTAGTTTAAACTATTAGCGTTAATACTTACTTGATCGAGCCGGCTCAAGAGTAATGCCGGGTATGCACTTTTCTTTACTCATGCTCTGAAAATTGGTGTGAACTTGCTACTAAAGTGGGTCGAAATACTTTACATAATAATTAAAGTTCTGACTGATCCGAACTCTAATGAAAGATTGTATATCAAGTAATAACCATTTCATGTTAATTAGCGAGCAGTATAATTGTATGGTAATCTTTAGTACAAACACAAGGTTAATTTGGTGGATAATAAGCAGAAGTCATCTTACTAAGGGGTAAACGTGTTGTAGAGTCAGATCCGCGACTAGGCAACTTAAAGTGGGACGCCCTCCAGCCAGGATGGCAGGTACAGGTGCAGGCATGAAAATTTATTCTCCTTATTCTAGAAATTTACTTAATGATATTAATATGATCAACAAATTTTATGTGGAAACAAAGCTTAGGTATTTATAATTACCACCTAAATCAACTCCCTATTATGTTACAATATAGGTACTACTACTTAAATCATCCACACATTAAACACCTTGCATATTCTATTTTACGATTCATACTATCCGCAAAAGAATCTGCTTACAAATGAGCATAGCTTTTCCAAGTCATAATAATGAGTGGTCACGGAGCACGGTCATGCTCTCTTTCCCGACCTACCCTCATCACCGTAAGCATAAATTAATAAAGCGCATTACCATAGAAGAGTGCGCAAAAAGTGCGCAAGAGACTGCGCTTGACCGCATCTCGTACTCGCTGAGGAGGTGGAAATTCAGACGAGTTATTCAGGAGTTAGAAGCGTTACTGAAGCGGTTGTGATATCGTTGGTACTTAGTAGAGGCAGTGCATTGTTTGGAATCTGTAGCAATAGGATATTTAACAACCACCGTATTTAATATTCAGATGATATGTAGAAATAAGCTTTCTCGTCAGCTTAAAAAAACGCAACTCACTTGGTGCCACAAAATTTAATATATATTTTTATCTAATTTCTCGTTGATGAGAAGAATGTATGTACCTCGGAGCAGTGCAATAAAATCCGTCCCTGGAAATTCTATTCGGAGGTGCCAGAATTGGGCCCCAGCTCTGATTGGAGTACCTAGTAGAATGAGGAGAGGATCGCGTTGTGGTTGGTCAAACATCATGGACAAAGTAGGTAATTGGTGGTAGTTATTCAGCCAAGTTTAAAATGATAAGGGACTGAATCTAATTTAACCCTTATCACTTAAGTATTATTAAGTACCATTGCTTTCGATGAATACAATAGTAATGTATTCGGCTAGTACCAGGTAGGATGATGAATTGACGATAGACCTAATAAATGGGATATGTAATTAATAGAAAAATGACTCAGTAGCTACCATATCTAACAGCGCAAACATCCCTTACCAAGAACCATTCCAAAACCAAACGCAACAATGTAGAGCAAATTTACGATCATAAGTGTAACACAGTATACACGGTACAGTAAATACTAACTGCATAGGTACAAAGTATACAATGTGTCGGAATGCGTGCTGTCATCGGGCATGCATTATAGCGGCTACTGGCCGCCGGTCGCTAATATTTTATCTGGGCGGTCTTCATTCCGCCTGCGATCTTGCTGGCCGTCCGCTAGTGGTGGGACACGGGTCTATGAGTTACATGTCGATTCTATTCAGTATTTCTAGTACAGATTTCATAGTTTGGCGAAAGCTATAAGTAAAAGTTTATGTTTTCTCGCATACACAGTGGTGACTCTAGCGGAAACTATCATGAAACTTTGACAGATAGGTAATGTATGCAGATGACAGAAGAAAACCTAAACTTTTTTGGGCTCTGGCACGCTAATCGTGCTACTTAGCCGAGGAAAATCTCAAAGATTGGAATATTAACCTCCCCGGGGGCAAAGAGCAGTTGCTGCTTCTTAGAAATAGTAGTTAGATATTATTAATTAATGATTATCACTATCATCAGCCAATACCAGTCAGTTATTGTTATTGTGTCTCATTCAAAGTGCGAGACTACATCCCGTCCTTGGAATTCTGATACTATTTAAGCGTTTAGATTATTTAGGTAAGTACATACATAATACATACCAACATCAGTTTTCGAGATGGATCTTGTAAACCTCGATAGGACAGTTTCTCATCCCTGCCGCGAGTGAAAGAGGCGTGCTCAGGTTGCTCTCATTAATCTTTCATTTTCTACGTTATATTATTAGAGGAACTGGTTTGAACTGAACTCCTCTGAACTCAAGCACCTGCCGGGTAGCTGGCCTTCGCAGAAAATGTATCGTGGCCTCCTTGCTGGAGAAGAAAAATTGTTAACTGTCAAATAATGGGGCTGGCTGAAAAGAAAATGTTTCTTTTTTGCATTGCCAAGTTGTCAGCCTGTGCATAACGCTCTGGCACCTTAGAAAAAAGCATACGGCTCGTGTTAAGAATAAAAATAAATTTTACTGAAGTATCTTCATGAATTTAGATGCAAAAAGTTTAATAATTTATTAGTTATATTTGTTATTGCAAATATTAACAATTCAAATTAGGAGGTCAAATAAAATCTTTCCTTTTTCCCGCAACAGATGGCGTTGCTAGGCTGAAGGGTACCAATTACGGGAGGGTACCGATCGCAAAACAAACTGAATTTATGAGGCGTCGACCGCATTCAATTATTTCAGACTTCGGCAGAAGCTAACGAGCTCCGTGTAAAATAAACTAGCTCGGTTACAACATGATATACTTTACGTGCCTGCGTCGGTAGGCAATAATAATTACAATGTCCAAAGATAGTATATTATTATGTACCTATAGTACCTATATTGTAAATTTATGACATGGACCTCTAGTCGCACACTTGATCACATAGTGAGTGTCAAAAATCAGTTGGTGGCCTTATTTTTTTATTTTCATATTTTAATAATACAAAAATATTGAAATTTCATAATAATCTATTTTTTGTCTTTTCTTGATACCTTAACATAATTCACGTGAGCATTTCGCAAACATAGTGATCGTCCATTTCCTACATTAAACAGGATTCACGCACTTGAGTGCGTACATAGCTACTCTGTGTGACGTTCCCACGAGCAGCACCTGTGTCCACTGGAGCCGGCATGGTCACTAGGGATTGTAATCTGGGATCTTCAATCTTGTCGGAAAAAAATAAAATACAATTTAATCAAAAGATCCGGCAGCCGGATCCGGTGATATTGCAGGATCCGATAGGCACCAAAAACTTACTGAAACCATTGCAATTTCAAATTGCAAATCACATAGGTACGATACACGTATGACATATTTATAAACTCATATTATTTTATTTGGTACCATGTCGATATAAAACTTCACAAATTCACATTATTATATTTACTTCACATTATTTATAGAAGCAAAAGTGTAAAGATAATTTAAGGAATCAATTGTATGAAGTGCAGGAATCCAATATTTTTCTTACATAATAATATTGCTATTAGAAAATTCCTATTAGAAATGGAAATAGCTACAACTTCTATCTCAGCATTGTCTAATAAACTAATAAATAACCTGCCAAGATAAGAATAAGAAATGCGAACATAAAAAATATAACGATTCATAGAGTTAACAGGTGAAAGATACAATTATATTGGCTTGAGCGCACTCACTTTTTACCAGTAAAGCACCCACCACTTCATAGCCGGTGAACCGTCACAAAATAATTCTCTCTAATTAATTTAAAATTATTCAGTTTATAATAAAAATAAGAATCATGACGTTTAACACGGTGGTTGTAAAAAGTGAAAAGCAAATGCAAATGTATGGAGTTATGTGTAGTATTATTAATAAATTATTATGTCGGTGACGGTGGAAAATACTCATTTTTCTTTTCCAGTGACGTATGGACCTTTGATTATGGTCGAAGGGAAGAACATGCAATTTATGTTGGAATTGTTTAAAAGGCTGTCTTTAGGAAAATTGTGGCTGTCTTTAGGGAAAGTGGAAATTGATGCATTTATCGAAAGGCCTTGTTTTTTTAATAATAATTATTAGGATATACTATGCTGCACATGTAGGTTTCGGCTTAGTATATCTTTTTTGCAACACCCTGCATTATAATAAATATATGTATAAGTCTGTGTTCAAAAAGGTCTATCAAAACCATTGTGGAGAAGGTAGATACATACTTTTTTCTAAGTTTGATGGCTCAAACTTCTCCTTAGAGGAGGACTTTCCAACCGTCAATAAGGTCTTATAAGAAACAATCAATTGCTCCAAAATCTATCTAATACCGATGGATGGAGACCACAGACAAAAGAAGCCAAAATCACTATCTGGGGTTACAGCGTCTTTTACGTCGTATACTGTTATAAAATAAGGGTGTTTAGGACGTGAGCTTTTTTTGTTATTCTTGGTATAAATTAAGTTACTAGCAGTATTATAGCTGTATTATATTATAAACCACGTGTGCTTAATAGATTCAATTTGATTGAATTCAGCATCTAGATTATAATATAATATTCTACACACCATGACTTTTACGACACAATAAATCACTTAAACTCACTAAAAGAGTTCAAGCCCGCATAACTTTTCTCATTCAGTAAACTAAGAACGGTGTTTTTACAAGTTATATGTGTTTTTTTTTGTAAAACAACGGTCTTCTCGCTCGTGCGCCCATACTTATTGAGATCGCTTTTTTGTAATAAGCCCGCTGCAGTAATTCGTTATAACTACCATATCTCTGAGCGAGCTGCTGGTACCTACGCTAATGTATAAGAACGGGCTTTTTACGACGCGGCTGCAATTATGCAGATGAGCTCTTCCTCTACCTAAATTCTTGACAACGGAGCTTAGGTGCTTAGTTTAATATTGTTGTGTTTACATTTTACAACCACAACTGAATTGTGCAAATACTAGCTACGCATTTTACGAGGTGCCTTCCGCACTGGACCTCGACGCTTGCTCCTGCGAAATTACACGAATCAGAGCACCACGCTTGACATAGCATAAAGCATCGATACTCATAGCGTACCCCGCAGTTTGCTTCGCCGGATGTCTCGGCTTCCTTCCGCGCCCTACACTTACCGCGGGTCGCTGCGCGCGCCCGCAACACGTACCAATTTTTTGTCAACCGACAATCATACGGGCAACGAGACCCGTAATGAGAGCCTATTTGGAGTAAGAACAGGTGATCCGACAGGCGATTCACTCGGCTGCCCGTATTCAATCGCTTCTCTAATGAGCGCTGGTAATAAAGATGAAGGGGCATAATTGCGGGCGGCGCACGCGAGCGGCACGCGCCTCCTGCACCGTCTTGTCTTATCGTAACTTTTTTTATAGACACTGCCTCGAATGAGTTTTCGCGGCAAAAAGTTTACAACTCGCGTGCCGGTGATTTTGCTGCATTGTTAAGTTTTTACTGCTGTGCAAGCGCATATTTTAGTGAATGCGCGCGGTTGAAAGGTCACCGGTTTTGCTGATTTGTTATGCGTGCGCAAATTTAAAGCAAGAAAGTTGGCTATAAATATGCCTCATTTTAGATAAGCTTTGATGAATGGCTACGGGTGTTCGTGTATTTTGATATTGAGGATTCGTTTATTTATGGATATTGTTGTATTTTTTCTTGCGAACAAGACTAATCTTGTCTATTTTGCATGAATTAAGGCTTTTTTCACAGGTTTCTAGACTTTATGATGACTTAATGGCAATTTATTGTCGCCAAGGTTGAATGGTGATCCTTCCTGGCAAAATTTATTATCTTACTTTTACCCCTACTATAGTGAAAGTAATGAAACTCAATTTCGATTCAGTGAGAATAAGTTTAAGTTATTTTGTTTTATGACTTTATTAGTGTCTTTATGTAGGTAATCTCATAAATTTATGAGACATGGGAAGTTGTTCCACTAATATGGTGCTGTATTGCGTATATCTATATGTGCTTAGGTAGACATTATGTGTCTGCCAACTGCCCAGCTGCCTACTTTCCTATCAAATGTAATGTAGCTAACTACTTTGTGCTAAAATATTACGTACAAGTAGTTTTGCCTCTTTAGCATTGCTACTTTTGCTACCCTAGCCATTTTCTTCGAGCCCGGTTTTCCTAGTCTTCGGATGCGAATGCCCCAGTGCTTTATGGTCCCATGATTCAATTATAGTACCTAGCAGGTACCCACGATCAGTCTCCCATGACGACATCTCGGTCTTTTGGGCGGGACCCGTGATTACTTAATGAGGGAAATTGTTGCAAATTTACCCTTAATGGATGTCTTCTTCTTGTTAGGCTGCGCCGTGACTGTATGTGATGGGAGCGCAGTATAGTTCGATTCACGTATGTTGACTATTTTTGGGTACATTTCCGGTGTAACCTGTCATCGGCTTGATTTTTCAGCCATAAGCAGATACCTACATAAATAAATGCTAGATGGCGTGGATGGACACCTCTACTACATTCGTCTCACGAGCATATTGTGCCATCATTTTTGGTCTTTCATGAATCAACATTATTATGTTAGTTTGGTTTCATACAGTTATTGTCAGTAGCTGTTGATAACAGTCAGGTTTTGATGTAGTTTACAAATAAAGTTGTGAGATCCATGTAATACCAAACCTTATCCACGCACGCATCTGAATCTTAAAAATATTGAATGTTTTATATAAATATATTGGCTTGGTCATCGCACTGAATAATTTAATTAACACGTGTTTCCATGCGATGGCCGAGTCAACATATTTATATAAAACAAGAAAAAAGAACTTCGCTAAAGCCTTATCCCTTTAGGGACACCATCATCATTGGCCACGACATCTTGATCAGATGATAGTTGCAGCGTCAATCCATTCGATGGGAAGAGGTTTCTATGGCTGTAGAGTCCGATTGCAGCTCGACACCTTCTTCCACAGAGATCGCAAGTGTAGCGTGAGTCTGCAGACGGTTCTTGAACTGCACGAAGTCTTTTCTGCCTCAAGCCATCGAGCCAGGCTTCGTCGTGCTGAGCTACTCCATCACACAGAAGGCCTCGCCATTCCGCTCTTGCGATGGCTGTGTCTTAGGGACACAGGGACACAACAAAAAAAATTGAGCTTTTGCGATCCATATTCTAGTATTTTGTACCCGTTCATAAAAACTCCTAACTCATAAGTTGTGCCCTTATTATCATATATATAGGTTATATATTATATAAAATGTGCTAGGCAGAGCCTGTAAAAATATGGGTATCGGATAGCTGATATATCTACGCAGATACCTAGATAGATACATAATTAATTATTTTTTATATTTATTTGCATATCCGACCTAAGATCCGACAGCAAATATCTCCCCAGCCGGGACTCGGACCCGGGAACTTCAGCATAGCAGGCAGCCATCTCTACCCACTTCACCAGTCCAATAATATTGCTAAGGATATCGTTTTGAAAATGCGGCGCGGTTCCTAATAGCCCTCGTGGGCATATCTCACGGTGGGACTTCCGTTCGCAGGGTTTACGCCGGCTGCGTTTAGTAACAGGTACTTAGGGCGCGTGTCCATTGTCGCACGGATTGTTTTTTTATAACTTTATGTGATACAGTTAGCTGCATTAGAAGCTAAACACTTTTGAACCTTGTCAAACTCACTAACTGCCTATTCATTCATTCATACATACATTGACGTTTTGTTTAGTAGGTATTTTGACAAAGTACAAAAGTGTATAACTACTAATGCAGCTGACTATACAGTCATATCCCTAAAAACATTATGAACGCGAAAGTTTGTTTACTCTTTCACTTAATAACTACTATTGAATAGATTTTTGGACACTCTAGATTAGCTCATAGATTTTCTTTTTCTTACACGCAAATAAAAAAACCCTGAAAGCTGAAAGAAATAAACATCAATGAAAGAATGTTCATATGTCTGAAAAACAGAAGCTGGAGTATGGAAACAGATCGAGTAGTAATAGTAGTATGGAAACATACGTGATACGAGTATAGTAATAGTGGAGAAAACGGTGGCATTTCCCCGAGGACATTACGCGGCGCGACCCGTGACGGATGTCAGCCATATCTTTCAATTTGTGTTCCAATTTCGAACGATTTTTTCTTCTTTATAAGAACTGACTTACGGTGGCCTGCGCCTAAAAGTATACAGGCGGAGTTTTTAAAATAGCGATCTCAAGCTCTCATACTGCTCAAGCACATCCACATAAACACCACTGCTACACACATCACACACAACACGTCCCCGGATTTATAACAGATGTAGCTGGTCCCTTCATCATCAGGGATCGCTATTTTAAAAACTCCGCCTGTGTACTTTTAGGCGCAGGCCACCGTACTTATTTACACATGGCCAGTTGTTGAAAAACGTTAAGTTCCTAACATTTTTTAAAGTTTATGACAGTTTTAGAGTTAAACCCTTTTCTTTTAAATGAATTATTGATGTAGGCTCACATCGTTCTGTCGTTCCAATCCCGAAAGAGTAGATCCTCACAGTATATTTATTTGTGCTAAAGAATGTTTTAATTTTTGATTTTATAAAATGTACACAGTATGCCTAGGCACTCAAATTATATCAACACAACAAACAACAAGCAAAGGTTGCAAAGCAAGTAGGTTGCCGCTTAAGGTATGCAAACTCGTGGAACTGTGAAAAATCGATGCGTACTGGCGACTACCCGGTAATAACCTGCGTTCTAATTTCAAATTCAAATTACTGCGCTACCGTGGCCATAGAACGTTATCTGCGCGCCCCATAAGGCGGTACACATTACGTATTATGTCTATCTCGATCTTAAGTAATGTACCTAATTGTTAATTATGGGGTTCATGTACTAAATTTTCAAGCTATTGTAAAGCAATGAGCGGTAATAGGTAACTTAAATTGGTTAGAAGATAGTGGATATAAGCTGTTATAATATTCCTGGTTAAAGGCCTCCTACATGGAAGTACTACCGTTTTCCAAGAGTTTTTCTCTAATGATCAAAATGTTTTTATCCTAAAGTAAGGAAAGTTAGCTCTAGCACTATCAATTTATATTTCATCTAATAAAGTCAACTTTTCCCAGGCGGGATGATATCCCTTTGTATGTGCATGTAAGGTCAACAAAAAGTATCTCCTGATTTATCTATAATTGAAATATTTAAAAAAGTATTCGTTGAAATACCCATGATGCTTACATTGTATAAAACATCAAGTCAGCAGACCCGTAAGTGAAAGGTAATTATCACCCCGGAAGCAATAACATAGCGAAGAGCAATCGATAGATGAAAATAGCTGGCGGTCTTGCGCGTTTTTTCGCGCACATTTTACGCGCACTGTGCGCGTGCCGCATCGGGCGCACGAGTTTTTCTTCGCACGTGACCTGAGGCGATCTAGACTGGGGCTTTCTTTTTAGTATTTATGATTATAGGCATGTGTGTAGCGCTAGGGAGGTATGTGAGACAGCCTTATGTGAGCAGTGTGCAACTGTAAATGAATAGGAAATATCTCAGCGTGCGTTTGAAAATAAAGGTTAATTTTATATTATTAAGTATACTTATAGATAGTTAAATGTTTTTTATAAAAATTAAATAAATAATTAGTTTTCTATACCAAAAAAATGTTTTTTACTATTCTTCTTCTTAGTCTCAGTCTGTCCGGTCAGTCAGTCTTCGCGTTAATTTTCACACCCCGAACGTTTGATAAAAAACCCACTCAGACTTTGTATTTTTGATTCTTCGCCATCTTCCCAACACTCGACACATCTCGTGTCATACATACAATATTTCTCTGTCGTGAGCCAGGGAATGCCGAGTGGAATTAAATACTGTAGCACATACCTAGGTCCAGCTGGGTCCAGGGGGTCACTCTATCTATAATTCTATACTGTCGAAAAACGAACGATCGGCACGCTTAATACAACGATGAGATGAGTCATGTTCATTATTTTTCACAACAATGGCATCCATTCCTACAATTCAATATAAGTTGTATATGTAATTAAATCAGGAATCTTCTTGTTAAACTTTTTGTTGAGCTTAACTATATATGTATAAGTTATTCAATATCATTAGCATACGTAATGTTTTCAGTTTTAAGCACCTAATGCACAACCGCTTTTATTTTAGGAAAACCTATTATTAGCCTTGTTAAATATTTCTAAACTAGTTCATAAGTACTACTGTAAAACGCTGTTGGTTTTCTGAATAAAGATAAAGATAAAGTCACTCACGGGCAATGAAAAGGTTCCACTGAGAAAAACAGCAAATGACGCCTAAAGCGAAAAGGCTAGCTTAATGACGCCTTCTGCAACGGCGGCAATCGGCATTTCGTAAGTGGATCTTTTTCATTACCCGTAAGTGTAGATTTGCTTTCCCGAAGTTTCGGGGCGCTGCGCTACCACTCTATCTCGTTGTATTCAATGTGCCAACGACGACAGCTCTAGTTATTTAGTTTTTCGTCAGTATATAGAGTGACCCTTCAGAGTATGGAGCTCGTATTTTTCCCGATCGCGCCTGACCTGTGGCGGTCCAGTGCATTCCGCGGGCTCCGGAGCTGGGAAGGGAGTAGCTGAGGATGCGGTATGATGACACTACATTTGGAATAGGGTTTCGTTTTGCAAGTTGATAGTAATACAGGGAATACTTTAACCCTTAATCGGTCGTGGCTCGTCGAATTATTTCATTGGTTTTCGCCTCTCAAAGGGTTAAAGTTCAAAACAAGGTGGGATCCATAAACACGTATTTCCTATGGCGAATTAGGGGTTAAACTTCTGAAACGAAGGTTTCTCTATTTTGTTGACGTTCCTTTCCTACTGCTTAGTGTACGGATGGATTATAATCATATAGCAGTCTCTGTGGTGGTACAATAATGAAAGTTGTTAATTAATAAATGCCATAGAGCCTTCGGGAAGTTATTCACAGAATAATTTATTTAAGTATAAAGGATGATAAATAGCAGTGCACTTCTTCTATTCAGCAAGGGGGTCTAATTACAAGTTAAGTGTTTTTATTTAACGTATTTTGTACCTAACTAATCTGCCTAGTAATAATAATGTGTGGACATACACGGCCATCTGACCCCGAGCTAGGCAGAGCCTGTTATATGGTTATCAGACAGTTCACATATCAACACAGATAGGTTGTAAGGGGCAGAGAAACCTGACCCCCCTCAGAAGCATTGTTACTATGAGAGGGGGGTTAGGTTCAAGAGCGGTGGCAGCTCTGTCGGGTGAGCGCCCGCTTCTCACGCAAGAGATGCGTGTTCGAATCCTGGCGCTGATATGTACCAACGAGTTCTTTTCACTTAAGTACAATGTATACCATCGCTCTTACGGTGAAGGAAAACATCGTGAGGAAACCTGCATATCTAGATTTAGCACATCTAGATATGTGAACCCACCAACCCGCAGTGGACCAGCGTGGTGGGAAATGGTCCAAGCTTAGGATGGCAGTTTAGACCTTGGGGATATGCACAAAGGTTCCACTCGAGAGAGCCAGGTGCAGGTACTTACGCCCCCACAGAGAATAGAATAGAATAGAATAGAATAGGGGGAATACCTGACGGTTTCTCTGCACCTGATCGTACGTACATTAACACCCAAGACCGAGTACAAATATCTGTCTTTAAACAATGATTTGCCCCGGCCGGGCATCGATCCCGGGACCTTAGGCATAGCAGTCAGAGTCCCTCACCTACACACTACGGTTCGGACTTAACCTTCATGTACATAGATCATATCCATACTTCTTACACCGTCGAGTAGAAAGCGCGATGGCCGCGGCGCGTGCGCAGTGTTTTTGCCGCGATGAATATTTATCACCGGCCGCCATTAGCTACCGGCCATAGCGGGACCACAGACTAGCTAGACGCGGAGGAAGTGGGAAGCTGGGCGGAAGTCGGGAAGCTGTCAAATTGGCGCTGTTAAGTTTGATTAGGTGACGTCGGGATGTCGAAAATTATAGAGTCATTGAAGCTTAGATTAACAATTTACGAATAAGATGGAGTGTCAGTCCTTAAGAAACGTCTCGTCAAACAACACTTCACTTCTTAGAGTACGTACCACACCATTGTCTGAAATTACAATAATAGGTAATGGTTGCTGTCATGAACTTGTTTTTAACCTCAACGAAAAAGTGGGGTGTTATAAGTTCAACGTGTCTGTGTAGGTATCTCTGTATATGTATCTGTCTGTGGTAGCGTATATACATCTGTACTGAAAACTACAATTCACTAAGCTTTTGTAAGTTTATAATTTGCTTTCATTATTATTTCATAGAACTAAATGCTTATTTTAATGGATTACCCGTACGACTATGATTCATGATTATGTACTTGTTAGGTATAAACAGTAAAACTGAAGCGAAACTTGCCCGTAACGCCCTGAAAACAAGGATGATGCTCAACCGTCCACAATACTTTGTAATATTTTATGAACAATCGTCTGTGCTTTGCATTTTAAATGCCATCGAACTAGCTATCAATGAATATTGAACCAGCACATACAAAAACACCTAATCTATTCAAGTGGCTAGTCGCAAGGGTCGTGACACGAGCGACAAGGACGCACATAGAGTTACAGCTGAAGAAAAAAAGTGACAGAACTATGTCGACGACGGGGTCAAACGTCGACCGATATGTCATAACCTACACGAAAGAAACAGAAGTATAATGATCCGAGCAAGACAGAAAGGGAACGCGCTTACAATGACGTTTAAGGGTTAAATGTCAGGCAAAGCCGCGACCTGTGCGAGCGGGACAGACTTATGTTTTTTAATTGCGCTGAAACGGGACGGAGTGATTGAGGTCAAAAGACGAGTGGATACAGCCCTGACCTCCTGGGAGTTGTCGTGGGCCGGACTCAGTAGGAATAAAACTTGTGAATTATGGGCTGGGAAGTGGAGACGATTTCTACTCACAGCTTCTGTTTAGTGATCATTATTTCAGTTTTAGTAGCGCCCATGTGTTGGACTTTGATCGTGCTGACGGCACTTTAAATCGAAACGGCTAATTAATCACATATCTATTTTTCATTTAGCCTCGGCCACTTTCCGTTTTATTTGTAGGTGTCGATGATCCTCTCTTGGTTTATACTATTTCTTCTTCGTAAATTTATTGCAAAATTACAAGTCTTATTCCTATCGAATATAATGTATGTGACACTTCAAATTGCTATGTATTTTTAATGCTAATACCTTAAAGGCTGGTTTATAGGCTGAAACTGAAGTAAAGTGACTGTAGACTGATCAACAGTTTAGAATATACCTATACCTAACTAAGGTAAAAAAAAACTTATTCCTAAATGCGTCCCTGGTCGAACACTGCACTAATGAATCGGGACAGCGACACAATTATTAAACAGTTCGCGACGATCGGCCCGCTGATGTTACTGGACGTCCACAAACAAATACGAGTAGATACGTTTCTAGACGAAAACTCGCGAAAACCTCCCGTGATTTCCGGACGTTGCCAAGTGGCCGTTTGTAAATCAGTTCAGAAGTTGCTAACAGTGTTTCAAATTGTTTCGTTTAAAAACTGTGATTGTGATATTGATTGGCCCAAAGGATCGTTTTTACGAGCAAGCATTGGTTTTTTCTTTATTGAAAAGGGTTTAAAAATACACTTTGTATACCTACATAGATCGTTGTTAATCTTAAACAATGATTTGTGTTTAGTGAGAGTGTGACTAAAGTGGATTAGATAAGTGTTATCATATACTTGTGTAGTGTTTTATATGTGCAGAGAAATGTTCAAGCATGAATTTCATTTCTCCAGCAAATTACTCGAGTTGCTGACTAAAGGTATTACTTATACAGGGTGTTGCAAAAAGGGTATACTAAGCCGAAACCAGCATGTGTAGTGATTTCAGATTCGGGCTTAGATATAACATGCTGCACATGCTGGTTTCGGCTTAGTATACCCTTTTTGCAACACCCTGTATACATTTACATAAATCTACTAATTAGTGGTATCTTTTGATAAAATATGTATTATAAATAACTAGATGATCTATTAAGTTAGGCTAATGCTCGTTAAAATTAGTTATAAGGTATGTTTATGTTTACTCCGCAACACACGTCTACTAAAATCACTCCTTGAAATAATTATAATAACAAGTTGTGCGATTCTCTTAATTGTCTATCAATTTAAGTACTTGTAGTTAATAAACAGCCTGAATACATTTTCAAATTATACATAATTAATGATGTAATCAATATTCTAATTTGATAGTTTACGGCGGGATGTAAAACAGCACACAAGTGTCGTAAATCTCTTTACCACTCCTGGGAATTATACGGAATTTGCTACAAATTGGTCGCATTTTAATGATCAAGATTAAAAAACCCTGAAATTCAACACTAAAGGTCGCATAACTTTAGGACGGCTTCGCCGATTTTTATAAAATATAGTTAAGAACACTTGGGGTAACATTACCTATGACTCAAAAAAAAACGGTTCAGCTGTTAAGGAACTACGCTACCACAGACAGGGTGCACAGACCGTTAAACTTATAATACCCTAACTAATATTATAAATGCGAAAGTAACTGTGTCTGTCTGTCTGTCTGTCTGTCTGTCTTTTACTCTTTCACGCCAAAAACACTGAACGGATTTGAATGAAATTTGGTATACATATGGTATAGACCCTGGGAAAGAACATAGGATACTTTTTATCCCGGAATTTCCACGGGAAAACTTTTTAAGGCGAAGCGAAGCTCGCGGGAACAGCTAGTTAAGAAATAATTTTGCCTTCTATGCTGTATACATGCATGAATGCTTTGCTTAAGACTGGACTAGGCCTAAAACCCTTCCTTCATTGGAAGGAGACCCGTGCCCCAGCAGTAAGGACGTGATGGGTTGTGATGATGATGATGAAGACTGTCATCCTTGAAGTGGTGGTCAAAGGCACCCACTTTGAGCACTACAGTAGAGCGATCCGGAAAAAATGCAGCACATTCTATTCGATAGTCTATTCGAAAGTGCTGTCAACCTGTCAACAACAAAATGGCGGTGTATAGATTTGCGAAAGTTTGACAGCTATCATTCCATAGGTCATTGTCAGAATAATATTATGTACTCTGTGGTCATTCTTTTCGAAACTCATTCGAAAGGTAAAAAGTGTTCGAAAGCGCTGTCAAGTTGACAATAGTCGCATTCGCATTCGATTCTATTCGTTAGCTCGAATTTTCGTGATACGGGTACAGTACACATGTACTCACCACACGTGATAGGTTGCGAGTTTTGTTGCGAGTTGGGTACAAATCTAGTGCAGGTTCCGTCACCATGTTTTCGTTCACCGCAAGAGTCTAGTAAATAATTATGTTGTTTGTTCTTGCAACTACATGGCTTTAAGCAACAAGCTACTAAGTGACCCCAATTATATTGAATGCAAGTAAAGTGTCCTTAAAATTTTATTTTTGCATTACTTTTATGAGGAAATAAAATAAATTATACCTAAAATATCTTGTTATCAAGCGATGTAAGTAGTAAAATCCAACGGATTTTTTAATTAGGACATCACCGGTGTAATAAAAGAATAATATATTTTTTAAGGAGTTTTCATTGGTTTTAAATTGTGGCCATGAAAAAAACAAAGGAACATAACATTACCTATAGTTTCAGACAGGAACATAATATTAGAGGAGTTTTTTTTATACTGCGTTCCCAGTAAGCAATAGTTTCGTCTGTTACGAGGTGCGCGTAAAAATGCTTAGAGTGACAGATAATGTATGCAGATCACAGAAGAAAACCTAAACTTTATCGTTTCCGTTAGGGTGAGGCCACACGAGCGTAATTTTGTGAGTAACTTCCCCGCCCCCCTCGTCCCCGCGCACACTTTTCTGCCGCGGACAACTCACAAAATTACGCTCGTGTGGCCTCACCCTTAATTGCAAAAACCATACTAGAGGCCTTATACTCAAATAACAGTGTATCCGCTCCGCTTCGCCACTCCGCTACTGTAGTGGCCCCACGGGACGTTTTATTGACATTTTACAACTTGTTTCAGGCTACACGCCACGGGAAGGCTTCAGCGGCGACGCCAGTAACGGTGAGTAACATTGTAACATAACACATGGGTAGGTATCAATCCTTTATGTGAGCCACGGCGGAGTAGTGTACAGTCAGGTCAAGAAAAACCTTAGCGAGACGGAGACAAACGGCCAGGTAGCGCCTAAAAGTATACAGGCGGAGTTTTTAAAATAGCGATCTCAAGCTCACATGCTGCTCAAGCACATCCACATAAACACCACTGCTACACACATCACACACAACACGTCCCGGATTTATAACAGATGTACCTGGTCCCTTCATCATCAGGGATCGCTATTTTAAAAACTCCGCCTGTATACTTATAGGCGCAGGCCACCGTACCTATTAAATTAATTATATTTCCCTTTTCGAAAGGTGTGTAGTTTCTAAAATATTGACGTTTACCAATATTTATACAATGAATGTAAGAACTTTAAAAACATTTGACTTTAACTTTGAATTAAATGGGTGCCCGCACGAAGAGCAGTTTTCAGTAAGTACAACCTCTGTATAATAAGCAGTCTTACTATATCACACACTAAAATATATGTATAGGTACATTATGTTATAATTCAATAAAAGTACGAAAAATAAATGACGAAATCAGCCACTTAATTTCAATACACTCCGCTCCCTTTAGCTTGGCAGTTCGGAGCTGGAGTCTCTCACTCGCCGAGACATGGACACTACAATGGACCTCTCACCGCCAGGTCGGGGGGCTATTCTGGCAACACCGGAGATAAATATCCAGGGTCCAAAAAAATATGTAAGTAATTTTTAGGTTAAATATAACGAAATAAATGAAAGGAGCCTAATTGAGTCACGTAAACTGCACCTTCTTACCCTTGGCAATCAGGGATTGGCAACTAATTTGACAAAATAGCTACGAGAATGCATTAAAAAAAGTTTATATCCAGTATAAAAAATATCTTGAGTAAATAAGGGCTGATTTTTCAAAGGCCAGATAAAAGTTATCTGACCATTGAAAAATCAGCCCTAACTAATTAATATCTTCGTAGCTTAATAATTATGACAATGTCTCCTTCCCTAGCAACCGAGGTAAAGTTAATGTTATTCAATATCCTTCTTACTCTTTATTGACGAAAAAATGTTGTTTTTAGGTGTATTACGAATTACGAGTAGGTATTTATTTCTTTTTTTGTACATTTAATTGAACTGTCGTTTGTGTGTGTGTGTGTATTTGTGCAGCACCAAATGAAAACTAATTTAATAAAAAAACTTGACCCTGGAGTCTCCAGAATCGGCCCCCAGTAGAGGTGCAATCTAGGTTACATCGCGGAGATTGGCACTGACTGCTCCCTATCTTTCATTAAACACTTCCTTTATTACTTTACGCGAAGCACACCCGTCTTCTACAGTTATTACTGTTGTTATTAAATGAAATGTGTAAATAATTATGTATGAAGGATTTTTAGAAAAAAATACGTAATATTTTTCCTTCTACTTCAATCACAACTGTGAAAAGGTTCAAAAAGTTAAATACGCTAGTCAATGAGTCAAATGCTTTTATTCATTGTATAAATGAATAAAAATTTCATGTACGTAATATTTTCACAAAGTAGTCTCGGTTCGAAAAAGGGCTCTTTGGAGACAAGAAACGCCTGAGCCGTCATTTCAAAATAGGACTATAGTTCGCTATTGCTAAACCAATGAAACCTGGATGAGTAAGATTCCAATGCAACAACATTTTTGTCAAACTTATAGAGGTATTCCATGAAGACAGTGTCTCAGATATCCAGGTTTTAATAATAAATATACATTATTACACAAAAAGTATATAATCATAATATGTATAATGATTATGATCATAAAACTTTGTTTTATGCTTTGACAATACTACACTCACGGGCAATGAAATGTTCCAGTCACAAAAAGCCGACACCAAACGACCCCATTTTTTCCAACATTTAATTTAAAATTTTAACAAAATATTATTGTATTGGTTGGTAATATCCTGATGCTCCGTTAAATGTACTTCAATGTTGCAGAAGGCGTCATAAAGCTAGCATTTTCCGTTTAGGAGTAATTTGGTGTTTTTTTCAGTGGAACCTTTTCTTTGCCCGTGAGTGTATAAGATATACCTAATTACGGCAATCGATCACAACTACTTTATCTGTGGCGTTTACACTGAAACAGCGGAATAGCACCGGTATGTTTGTTTGTTCTTGGCTGAAATGCGGTTTGATATGCTGACAGTAAAAGGTAGGCGAGGTTAAAATGTTATATGTATAAATTAAAAACCTATTTACAGTAGTTGAATCTACGAGGTATTTAAATCTAATTTAGCTTTACTTGTTTTGAAGCTACTAGGTCCATGTTATTGTTGGTTGGCGTAGCCTATGAATGACTACGCAATCTAAATAATTTGTAACACTAGAAGGAAGGTTTAGGATTATTCAGACAGGAAATTTCGCTTCTCCATACCAATTATTGAAGTCTCGGGCTTATTATTTATACAAAAAATATTAATTTCAGTGTAAATATCAATTTTAATTTTATATTAGTTAGTTTTAGTTAGGCATTAATAATTATAATTTAATCAAGAAGATCTCATTATTGTATTGACAATCAAAATAAATAATTTCAGTGAACGTTATTTCTAGTCTACTAAGAATCATAACCAGAAGTACCTATATTTCCTTCAGTTATACAACTAAAACAACAGCACTTTAATTCAAAAAGTTGCTCTACAAAAAACAGGTTGACCTTTTACCGCTGTGGCCTGCAGATAATAATAAAGTCAACTTTTGCGTCAGTTTGTAGATCACACTCGGCCACTTCCGTGCAGTTTCGGTCAGGATCGAAATCGCGAGCGGCCAATGAAAGGTTTCGTTAATATTCGTCTGTCAGGATCTTGGGTTCCGTATGGTTTGTTATGGGATATGTGATGCGTAGGGTAATTGCAAACAGTTGTTATCCTCGGATCGGAAGTGGGGAAGCAGCAGGAAGATGCCTTCCTTAGTTTGTGTCATTTGTTATAATGTACACTCACTATAGTATTTTATTACAGACGAAATACTACATACCGTACTTAATGTATTTTCGTGTTATACTATATCTTTGCTCGTATACTTTATTATTTGTATATGGGAGTTTATGACTATCAGTTGCATAGTATAGGTAGATTGTACCTAATGGTCAGATCCCTAACCATTAGGTACAATCATTATAATATAAATACATACATTAACAACTAATACGAGAGTATGTACGCAAAGCTGACATATATGCTTTTCGTTAAACTTTTTTAATTACATATTAACATAATTGCAATGAATAACATGTGTAATTAAAATGTTACTTGCAAAGTGCATTCTCTCGCAACTCCAAATTTACGGACCTCTGAACGAGGTTGTCAATTCAATTCTTAATTATGGCCTTGTGCCCTTCGCTCGGGGTGCCCTTCGTGGGATCGCGATGAAAGTGCAGAATAGGGCTTCGGGCCACCAGCACCCTTCCTTTCTTGTCTGGACTGGACATTGCAAACTAAGATAGGTCACTTTTTTATTACCCAGCAAGTGATCCGAAAACTTCTCTGTCAGCGTTGATAATTGTTATGACTTACCCCCTTCTTTTATTCCGTGCTTCGGACGGCACGTTAAGCCGTGGTTGCTTTTTCGGCAGCTACGTGAAGCCTAGTCAGAAGCCTTCGGGCAGCTTGAAAACATCTGACAGTCTAGTTGATCACTTACCCGACAACTCTGAACTCAGAACAAGCTTGCTTGTGTTGGGGTCCACCAACCGGCACTGGGTCCGCATGGTGGAATAGGCTTAAAACCTGCTTACCTCTAGGGTTTTTGACAATTGCTTGTAATTTTCTGATTCTTAATAAAGCGAAGGGCATGTGAAAAAAATACCCGAAAGCGACTTATTTAGCCACTTTTCACTGAGCGCTACTTAGAATTAAACTTCACATGTCTACAGTACCTATAGCAAATTGTGTGTCAATTAAATGTTTCTTACTTACTTTATTTCTTTCAAATTAAAAATTCGATAAGATTCGAAAAACTTATATGTATGTAAGCTTTGCTGATTGTAGTGTAGTAAAGTACACCTGCAGTTGAGTATTTCTCTTGATACAGTTACAATGCAGGTTTCCACCAATAACGCCATTCTACTGTTACCTGCTTGAAATTTCAAAGCATTCCGCGTTCATTCATGTTGCTCTGCTCCCGTATAATGGTACGACTTGCATTTCCATACATAATTTGCATCTGTATCACTGTTGCATACAACATGCAGTTTTCACACTATGTTAGTATGTGTATACTGTACTCTGCGAAACTGTTTTGTCAATAATTTTCGGATTTTAAATTGTAATAAATTTGACTCCAATTACTTTGTAAAAGTTACTTCTTTCTGATTTCGCGATAGGACCCCAGGACCGCAAGTCTGCAAAATTTTATAAACACGATGAAATTTCATATTTTATAGTTATTAGGTAGGCAAATATGTAACTTCCTCATGTTAGAATTTTAGCAGACTTGCGGAGCGGTATTGTTAAACTCGCAAAGTGCCGTCACCAAATTTTAAAAACATAAATTAAATGTTTTAAAAATGTATCACAATATTTACTTTTGTAATTTGTAATATTCTGTTGCACTGTTAAATATGCTTCAATATTGCAGACGGCGTCATTAAGCTAGGCTTTTCCGTTTAGGAGTAATTTATTGCTATTGTCACTGGAACGTTTTCGGTGCCGGCGGGTGTATAACATATACATATGGATATACCATGGTAACAGATAATGGTGACTGCAGTGTACAATATAAAGGGCGGTATACAATGCGCGACTCCTGTGACCTATCATTGTTTGTTTTTTGTCTCCACCCTCCATTGCGCACTCAATGGAATATTGTGGCAGCTCTCCGCTCCTAAAGACAACCTACAGTTAAACTGAACTTGCTTTATATACCTACTATGTATATAGGTATGCATAGAAATAGGACATGATATATTTTCTGGCATTATGAGGGGAAAGTTCCTATCGGCCCGTTACACTATTCGCGTATATTATACGTCTAGTATTATGTGGGTTTTAAAGCTGCTCTAGTATCATAGAAAATAGGAAAGTCAATAAAATTATACTACAGTGCCTTATATTTAACATTTATAGCTTCAAAAGCGATGTAATTTCAGCTCGCCCATTAACAGCTTCAACAGAACCAAATAAAAGGAAAGCTACTCTCAATGTCGGATTGTTAACATAACACTATTGTATCAGGGCATTGCCTATGCCAATAGTCGTCCTATCGGCCCGCAGCATCAAGCTACGGAACCCATTTACGCGGTTCTCACACCATTGACACGATGAATCGGCCCCATTAGCAGCTAAGAACACCGAACAAGAAAACTATAAGGTTAACTATGCCCAAAAGGAGCAGTAAATACGCCATACAATTTGTATGGAACGACCGCTGTCTAGCAGTTACCAGGTTGCTGATCAAGATAGCGCGGTGGCTGCCGCGCCGCGACTGCTCCCGATGTTATCAGCCCTCGCTATATATACCCCGGTAGGTACCCACTGCGCACGCGCGATTGATGGACCAATAGGAACAATGCGAATTTGGAAATTATGCATTTTTGATTATTTAACCGCCGAAGAGACCAGAGGATTGATAAATGTTGGACTTCTGTCTCTGTCATTGGCAATAACAAAGTAGCTCCGTTATCCAAGCGTCTCAGACTGGACGGACTGTTTGCAGTTGAGAAGGACAGTTATCTCTTTTATTGACTATGAACTCTACAGTGTTCATACCAACCAAACATTTATAACTCCCATAATTATGTTCCCCACAACCGGTTAAGAATGAAGAGTCTACTCTTCCCTCATACAGGTTGTCCCAAAAGGTTATGTAGCTGGGAAGGGGGGTAATAAGGGTGTTCACAGGAGTCACCAGAAAAATAATACAGCGTTACCTAAAATATATTTACCACAATGAAGGGTTAATCTACTATCTCCAACTTCAAACCAACACAGCAGCAAACCGCAAAAAAAACACAAAACCTGTACTTTTCCCAACAAAATCTGTACCGTTCAATTTATTACAAGTTTTAAAGTTTCAAGTTTATAATTGCGTGTATAAATTGTGTCCGGTGACACGGCGGCCGGTTGCGAGAGATTTCGCTCCAGTTTTCGAACCCGCGTGACCTGACGGACCGGGGGCTACGCCAGCTTACGAGAAAATATAAGCACGTGTTTTTTTGTATCTGTTAAAACTGTTCCGACCATCATTTGTTTTTTCTTTCTTCCTTTAAATGCGAAGATATAGAGCGCTGGTATGGTGACCACTAGATATAGGTAGTGCCAATCCATTAGAGATGCTATGCTGCGTTGCAATGGATTGGATGCGTGATTGAATGAATCATCAAAATCATATCCATTAGCTCCCACACTTAGTAAAGCACTGGTGCTGGTCAAAACGGACATCGTACCGTGTGAGGTCACGTACTAAGGGCCAGTTGAAAACCAGTACTGTGGTCATATTGTCTGCCAATATAAGCACATGCTGAGCTGGTTCCTTTTTGAAGCAACGAGATAGAGTTATGGTAACCGCAGCAACGTTTTCAGTAAACTAGACTGACCTCAACTCTATCTTGTCATATAGACTGCATTGCATGACAGATGTTCTAGTACAGGTTTGATAATTTGTCGAAAACCATAAAAGTTTACGTTTTCTCGCATACAAAGTAGCACGCGGAAACTATCATGAGACTTTTGACAAATAATGTATGCAGATGACAGAAGAAAACATAAACTTTTTTCGTGTTCCTAATTTGCGAAACCCGTACTAGAGGCCCGTTTCATTAATTCGTTTCTCGTGAAGCTGAAGTGACCCCCCCGGGACTTCGCAGTGCTCAACCACTGAGCTATAGCTGTGTACTTATCGTGAATGCAATCCACCGAGATGGATTATATTGTGGCGCTCAAACTTCTGTTGTTTTTGTGGTTTCCTTAGCTCATGAAGTGATTGGTGTTTCTTGCCAACTGTAACATGTTTTTCAGCAGTAAACCTCAGAGAAGATGTACAACATTTCAGTAACACAACGAAGGCACTGAAGCCATGCCGAAAATACTGACGGAAGTTCCGTCACGGAACCAATTTCAATAAGTGCTACTGTTATGAAAACAAAAAAAAAACACACATAATTTTCCGTCAAGATTATAGTTAGTAGCGGGTAAATTCCAACTAAAGGAATCGTACGTATCTTACCATTTTAATAATATGTCTGGAGAATTGGCATCGGCAATGCCGATGAAGCGGACGCACTTGTGTGAATTTCTATACAAAGAATACTGAATGCGATGCGTCCGTTGCTTACTGTGCCGAAAGGTGTACTTACATTTAAACCTCACATACCTAAAATTGCTATCTTCACAATCTGCCATTGTCCAGTCAATAAATAGTAACGACTACAAAACCCATATTTACAACAGCCGTACACACCTATTTACCGAAGTTGACCTCAGCTTACACCTCTCTCTTTCGCTCATTACGGAGGTATCGGCCCACTCCGTAATCAATGTATTGAACATATAAATCTGTTGGCCTTTCGCCGAACCGCCGCGACCGGTTGCGGGTTCGACTCCGGGCTCATTTAAACTGTAGCACATTCCTACGGAGGGCCGAAGCTGTAGGCGTGAGTTGGGGGAGATTATTCAGGACATTTCTGTGACAGGCGATATGTTCGGTACCTAACCTATGCTCAGCTAAACTGACCTAAAAGATCATTCTAAAAAACATATATTTTGATTGATGACAACAAAAAATCGCGAAAAAGAAATGCACTTCAAGTAGGTACTATGAAAAGTCACGTGACCAAAAAATATATTGATTTGTATAACGTTGTTGCAAAATGACACCCGGAGTCAATCTTTCGACTTGTTGTAACCTTTATTTAGCGCTGTGTAGAATGTATGGACCCCCTCACATTCATAATAATATGCATGCATATATTATAAGGCACTCTATACCCACAGAACAACTCGGCCTTCTATGAACATCATCAGCCCGTAGTCTTCCACTGCTGAACATAGGCCTAACCCAAAGCAGCGCCATAACACTCTGTCCTCGGCCTTCCTCATCCAGCAACCACCGGCCACTTGCCTTAGCACGCATGTCGCGTCGGAGACTTTATGAATATGTGACCTCAAACTCGTGGTATTGACTATACATACGGGTGCGTAAGTGCAGGTCCTCTGCGCCCGCGCAGCCGCGTCACAAGGGAATGTACTACACTCTACATACAGTATTATGTACCTGCTACATGAATTTCGACCTTTGTTGTAATTTTTCGTCTTTTATCTTGATTATTATGTTTAATAAGGGTGGGCTTTGTGTGGTGTTGTGGTGTTACGCTCCATTGACTCACTCTATCCTGTTGTCTGGCAGAGAATGCTTTTGGCATTAAGTCCACCTGAATGTACCTATATGTAAGTAAAATGTAAATTAAGTAATAAAATTATAAACATATCCTCTTACATGATCATGATGATGGCGTCAACGGCGTGAGAGTGTTATCATACATAATAATAATATCAATTGTAAACCTACTTTTCTTGCAGGTAAATAAATAAAGTAACTATATTTTTATACTTACGTACTACCCCGGGCCCCGTGTAGAATTATTCTAACATATAAATAAAATGAAATCTAAATTCGCTAGACCGCTTTCGATCTTTCAAACAGATTTATTAAATGGCTCACAGACAGTTAAAATATTAATGAAATTATAATAATTATGTTCATCACTCATTCAATATAGATTTACAAAATCATACTACCTCTATAAACCGCGTTGCAACCTCGAAAGGACAAACATACATTTTCGCATTTATAATATTCAGTATACTCAGTCGTCGAGTCAGAGATGACGCCGGCAGCCTCCGAACCGTTTATTATACTTTATCTGCCGACAGGAGTCGAGGACAAAGGATTTATACATCCGGGGAAAGGGAGGTTGTATAGTGGAAACCACCCGAAACACGACAGTCGCGTTTTAAACCTTACAGCTTGTGGGTTAAGAACGGTAAGTAATCGTCATATCTGGTGGAGAACTGATGACGTGATGACTGCTGGGGTAGACGAGTTGTTGGAGACTTTGGATAAACGTAGCGTGGGATGCCCTTCAACTCGGGGGACTGATGACCTCAGATAGGTAGCCGGTGGTGGTTATAATATAGTAATAAATATGTTGGGACATCCACACACGGCCATCGGACCCTAAGCTAGGCAGAGCCTGTAATATGGGTATCGGCTAGCTGATATATCCACAGATACATGTTATTAACACACAAAACCCGAGTAGAAATATCTATATTTGAACAAATATTTTCTCCGGCTGGGTATCAAACCAGGAACCTTCGGCATAGCAGTCAAGGTCACTAACCACTACCACCATTCGGTCATCATTTCGTTACATTAGTTTAGATACAGTAATTTAAGCATAATATAAAGTTAACCAGATAAATAAATCAAATAATACTAACCATCCTCCTTATTATCCACTTTACGACTCCTAGTATCTAAGTTCCCAACTGATATTACCTAAGTTAACACTCAGCGGTCTATTAGGGACTAATAACTCTTTTTGGACAATGCCCCATAACCCCGCTTTCATTCCTGCTGCTGCACCAGATAACGGCATTGGGTAGGGCTGAACATGATGTAATGACTTGTTTGTTTAATTTATTATTATTGAGGCTTTCTGAGCATAGAAGCAGCGTACTGATGCGATAAAATATGTTAAAGATTGGCTTTCAAATAATTATAATTATATTATTATAACTAGACTATTACAACTAAAATTAACGTGTATGTCACACTACAGATTTGTATATAAGTTACAGGTTTGTATTTACTTCACCTATATCATTTTAATAAGTAATTCTTCTTCTTCTTCTTCCTTGCCTTATCCTTATTTAGGGTCGGCTTTGTTGGTCATGTCACGCCATTTTACTCTATCCTCTGTCATATCCTCATTCACTCCACACTCTCTCATATTTTCTTTCACGCAATCAAGAAACGTCTTTCTTGGTCTTCCTCTCTTGCGCCTTCCTTCGGGTCTCATTTCCAACACTTAATTTTAATAAGTAATTAAACTACTTAAATTCTGTTTCACAATGTCTGGATAATTGATACCTGTGGTATGAAAGACTCGCTCTCAATGTCTTATAGAGAGTGACAGCATGTCTTTTATTCCACAAGTAGCCATTATCACATATTATGCATCCCCAATTTCTCTATCAAATAATTCAGAATTCCTGGCAACCCTACCAAATTACGAGACCGCCAGTGCAGTGCGGGCTGCGTGGGCGCACGCCGCTTGCAATGTCGTCCCCCACCTGACCGAGTTATAGCCGCGGGCGCGCTCCCGACACTGAATTAGTGATATTAGGGGGCTAGAGATTTAGCGCTAGATTGTCGGCGGCAGCTAGCGAGTAAGCGCTTTTAAATGGGCTAAGTAGGAGGGTAACGTATTGAAGTGGTAGCGCTGTAGTGGCAACTGGAGCGCTTTCGCTGAAAGTTGTAGACATTGTAGGCAGTGTAATAACGAGATGTAATTGAAATCCGTTTTATGAAGTATTGTTTATTCCGGAAGCTAGGTTAAGCTTTCAAACAACGATACGTAAATTGCAATTTTCATAATAAACTTTGTCTGAAAGATTTTTACCCTTCTGGTAGAGTATGCTGAAACTAAAAATAGAGTTTCTGTTTAAATTCCAATGTTAAAGGAAGTAATTCATAACAGGTTGAGTACCTAATTCATATCAGCTTTATTACTGAAGTTTCACTTCAAGTTTATAGTTGCCTCTGTGAAAGTGATCTATATTTAATGATAAATTTTAATCGTGTTCAGAAATAAACCATTATTACATATCGCATTTAATCTTAATTGGCACTGTAAGTTTATTTACTCCGATGGATCGATCTATTTGGTATAAATCTAGATGGTAAAAACGACACAAATATATAAAGCAGTATACTAGAACAACTGTATTCATAAATTTGAAATAATTATATTTTCAGTCAAGCTTAAATTTTCTTTTATGAGATCAGCCATATAAATTGATGGAATGTACCTACCTTACCTTTTATTTTCAGGTGTGCAATGAATCTTAACTTTGTACCTGTGGACTGTACAACATATATTATAATGTCCTCTCCACGGCTGAATTAGTGATCTGCTAAAATATCTCCACGTTAATTGGAGATACATAGTTCTAGGCCGAGAACAAATGTCTATTAAACATGTCCCTACAAGAACACAAACCACAAAAACTATGCTATAGACCAGAGCCGTAAGTACTTAACTATCAGATTCCCTTCCGTAGATATCAAATCACTGATAAACGTTTCGTCTATTCCATCGTTGCCCAACAATACAATAGCACTGCCTGTCAATACTACTTTATCTTAAGCTTTACTAATAAGTTAACTGTTTAGTAATGTCCGTTTGGTTGCAATGGAGATAAAATTACTGTTTGTGTTAGAATATTAGCTTTCTAAGTAGACAGTGTAATTTAAATGAATGGCATTTTGTGGGGATATTTACGGATGAGCTCAGACAGTGGCCGGTAGTTGAGTGAGGAATGCCGAGTAGTCAGTGTTGTGACCTGGAAATTATATCTCCAATAGAAAATATAATAGATTTATATGTAGGTTAATACATAATGGGTATAAAGTGTTCTTTCAGACTGGAGAGTACTTAGTTAACCAATGAGTATTGACGATCATATAAAAGTGGTACATACCTTTTTGAACCATCAATAAAATATTTGACTTCTATAGCACACTTTGCAAAGTTAAGTAAATTATTATGTATTTAAATGTGAGAACTATCAATGATAATAAGGGCATTCCACACACACGATCCTAAAAGACATAGCAGGATTTTTTGCTCTGGGCAGGATTCGAACCCGTATTTCCGTGATCTGCCTTACCTTACGGTGTCGACAAACGCTGGCATAATCATTCTACAACTCATATTGCACAAAGCAGCGGTGACCGTGAAATGAACACCCTGTATCACTGACACAGATAGTGTTGGTTGTATTTAAATATATTCATAGACGATGGTTATCTACGTAAACGGAGCATCACTCCATATTACGAAAAACTAAGTTTCAGAGTGCTTACAAAAACTTAGACAGTAATTAACAAGAATTTAGCGCTGTCAAACGCATACAAAATCTGTCAAATTTCGTTTTAAACACTTGTTAAACAGTTTTTAAACTTTTTTTGTGGTAGAACAGTAACTTGTTGGATTAAACGTGCCGATAGCACGACAGCTCTCGTTGGTTAGTTTTTCGTCAGTTTAGAGTGACCCCCCCCCCCTATGTATCGGGCTCTTGGAGGGTAATCGACGGGAAAATAGAAGATATTCCTCAGATTCAACTGTTTATTTTAAAGTTTAGCGTTAATTAAACGTAGATTCTAATTTTTATCAGTAATTTTGTTTTAAAAACTAACCTAAGCGATAAAAATAAGAACCAATTGAAGAATTAACTATTATTATAAGAAGTGGGTCCAATACATAGGTTCCACATAAAACTAATTATTATAATCGTTTAATTTGACAAAACAAAATAAGCTACAACTAATCATTCCCGTTGAAAAAATATTGAATACCTATGAAATATTAAAATTTAATGAGATGTTGTAAGTTTGAAAGCTCTGTGCCCCCGTTGATGTCTTTTGTATGGAAAAGTCAGCGGGGGCCAGCGGCGCGGCGTAGCTCGCAGCATAGGACTACGAACTTTTTTTTTTTTAATTTCGTTTTATTTCATTCATACACTTGTTTATCATTAATGGTTTTTAGGGTTCCGTAGCCAAAATGGCAAAAACGGAACCCTTATAGTTTCGTCATGTCCGTCTGTCCGTCTGTCCGTCTGTCCGTCTGTCACAGCCGATTTACTCGGAAACTATAAGTACTACAGTGATGAAATTTGATGGGAATATGTGTTGTATCAACCGCTACAAAAATATGACACTAAATAGTAAAAAAAAGAATTGGGGGTGGGGCCCCCCATACATGTAACTGAGGGATGAAATTTTTTTTTTCGATGTACATACCCGTGTGGGGTATCAATGGAAAGGTCTTTTAAAATGATATAAAGTTTTCTAAAAAACATTTTTCTTAAAGTGAACGGTTTTTGAGATATCAGCTCTCAAAGTCGTAAAAAGTATGTCCCCCCCCCTCTATTTTTATAACTACGGGGTATAAAATTCTAAAAAAAATAGAGGTGATGCATGCTAATTAACTCTTTCAACGATTTTTGGTTTGATCAAAGTATCTCTTATAGTTTTTGAGATAGGTTGATTTAACTGTAATTTTGGTTAAGTTATTGTTATATTTGCTGCTACGGAACCCTTTGTGCGCGAGCCCGACTCGCACTTGGCCGGTTTTATTATTATTGTATTGTAGTGTTTTTGTTACTTTTTTTTTTAATATGTGGGGACATCTCACATACGGTCATCCGACCCCAAGCTAGGCAGAACCTGTGTTATGGGTGTCGGACAACTGATATATCTACACAAATACATATATAGATAGATACTAAATATAAATATCAACAACCAAGACCCGAGTACGAATATCTGTCCTTAAACAAATATTTGCCCCAGCCGGGAATCGAACCCGGGACCTTCGGCATAGCAGTCATAGTCACTAATCACTACGCCATTCCGCCGTCGTTTATAATACGTTATTCGATTTTAAGTGGAAATTTAAATGTTTATAAAAATGATTTTTTATTTGTTTCAGGTAAATCCAATCATTTCTATCAAAAAACATAGCTCTAGTACCAAAACCCAGGAAGACAATGAGGTAACACGTCTTTATGGGAAACACATTACCGCCAATGGATCTCATACCAGGTCCTCACTACTTCAGAAGCTGAGTCCATTAAAATAGATACAGCACAACCGCAGGTGTGTAATGAAAGCATCTCGAGATCAGCCGATAGTCGGCGATAGGTACGAGCACCCCACGGCGGGGGAGTGTGGGACTAATGGGAAAACTTACAGTTACCGTTATACAGGGTGTTGTAAAAAGGGTATGTAATGTAAGCCGAAATCATAACGAAAGATATTTGTCACGTGGTTAACCTAGAAGATATGTTTTTTGTCAAATTTCCAAAAGTCGTAGGTATAACATTCATTTTTAGGATGACCAAAGTTTTGCAACAATTTGCAATATTAGCGATTTAAAAAAAGGATCCTGTAAGTTTAAGTATCGCAGTTAATTATTTATCTGTAATTCAAATATTTTTTCGCGACTACACTGAGAGCGGCTGGCACCAATTATTAAAACGAAACTAAATCTAATGCTGTCCTGCTCAGTAAGCATTCAATCAAAGCAAGAGATCAATACATTTAATTTAGTTTAAAAGTTTGATGCAAGTAGGGTGAAATATGTCTACTCTGTCCTTCATGTCTCCATCTAACTCTCTCACACGGCCACCCTACTCGCAGGGTCGGGACAATTAGTGGTGTACTATCGATAATTACGATCGACTGTCGAAACGACGTCCGATCCTCGATCGACATACGATCTAGTTTACGACGGTCGTCATCGTATCGTGCAGTTTACGAGGCGAGCTAATTGGTCAGGAAATTGCCGGGCGATTTTGAATAGTCGTCTGTTAGTGTAGAAACTGCAGTGATAGTGTAGATGAATGGTGATATAACGTTGGAATATAGTTTTTCCGAGTTCTGTTGTACTGTTTACTACTGCAAAATTTCCGTTATACACTCGCGACCAATGAAAAAGTTCCTGTGACATACAACTTTATGACGTCGTCTGAAATATTGAGGTACATTTAATAGTTCAGAACACCACACAAAAACTACTATTGTTTTCAAATAGTAAAATAAAAAATGTTTGAAAAACATGGGGCCTTTTGGGGTCGGTGTTTTGTAAGTGGAAGTTTTATCATTGTTCGCGAGTATATAGTATGTGTACTTGGGATTGAGTTTTATTTTATATTTAAAGTAGAAAAAAAATATAATTATGTAGGTTGGTAATTTAAAGGAGGTATTCACCTTTTCAGGGAACGTATGTACCTATATGAATTTAAGGAAGCCTCTTAGATCGTCATACTTGTATTTATAGGTACTTTATACAAAACAAATATCATACATAATATATGTAGGCATTACGTCTAAATGACTGATATTATAGTAACCCATCGACCTACATGTTATGTAGATATTTGAAATTGTAGTTCGCATAGAACGTAAAGTATGGATACGATAGCTTTAGTACAATTTAAATAAAAATATAAAATTACCTAAACACATGTATCGTAATTAGACATATTTCTTTAGCGTTTGATTCAAGAATGCAGCCTTTTAATCCTGGATGGAAGAAAAAAAATTCAATACGACTATACTGTGTTCATTATATTATTGGTTTTTTGACATTCGAAAACCCATACATATTTGATGACTGCAAAGGAAAACCAACTTTACTTACCAGACATAAGGAAACGTCAAAAATTCAATGACATAGTGGAAGCTCTATAAACATTAGCTAGTTTATTTTTTATTTATTTTATTTTATGGAAAACTTACAGCTAAAATTTAACAGTATTACACTAAAAATAAACAGTTGAAAGCCAATTACTAGTTTGTGTTACCTGTATACCTCCTGTAGGCTGGCTGGTAGACAATGTTATAAGCATTCAGACCACCTTTTGCAAACTTATATCTTATACTAGCTGTTCCCGCGAGTTTCGCTTCGCTTTAAAAAGTTTTACCGTGGGAATTCCGAGATAAAAAGTAGCCTATATTTTTCTCAGGGTCAAATTTCATTCAAATCCGTTCAGTAGTTTTGGCGTGAAAGAGTAACAGACAGACAGACACTGTTACTTTCACATTTATAATATTAGTAAGGATTAGTAAGAATTATATTTGCAATAAAGTATTTAATAAATAAATAAATAACCCGTGCTCAGTTACATTCTACATCCACCAGAACTGGAACGTGAACTGAGAAACAAAAGCCTGCCATCATCGCCCCGCGCGCTGTCATTATGCAGATCAACTCGTGATCGATACGACATCGATCCAGGATCGAGACCATCTCAAACGATTGCTTAATCGATACAGTTAAAAATCTTCACCGTAATCACTAGTAATTATCATATTTCTGTCGACCTTTGTTATGAGTTTTTTGTGTGCGTTTCTATTCAACATCCACTGTGGTTAGTTAGTAGACTTGCTACTATACTGTGCTGTTGTTGTTGTTGTTGTTCCTATGGCACCCCAGAGGTGCAGAAGGTCTCCACTAACGTCCGCCACTTCCACCTATCTTCGGCTGTACTTTTGGCCTCGCTCCAGCTTAGTCCAGCGGCTCGCAGCTCGTTTTCGACGCTTCGGCGCCATGTCTGGACAGGGCGTCCACGGGAGCGCTTGCCATTTGGTGGCCTCCAGTCAAATGCTACGTTTGTCCAGTCAAATATACTGTGCTAAATATACTTAATGTTTTATGTACTTAAGCATTAATTGAATAATATAAAATATTAAGTCCGGTTCGTAGTTTACAGTTAAAATAAACTATGGCAGTATTTTAATTGAATAACGATTGCAAGTTGAGTCACTGCATCTGAGATTAACAAACTTCATCGAAATCGTGCAAAAATGTGAATCTTATAAACATCTTATAAAGTGCACAAAGCTCGCTGACAACAGACATAATCCGGCCAAATTGTCGCATTATGCAAATCTCAACAGCCTCTCCTATCCGACAATTACCTGCATGGCTTATTCCCTAACAATAAATAATATTCTGCATATGCATAAGGCAATAAAACACACGCTTTATACGACAAACTTCATAATCGGGCTGAAGTATCGCTATTCCCGCCGCAATATCGCTGTATTAAAAGCTCATTTATTATTGAACTGCGAACCAACTGCATTATATAAATCAGGAGCGCTAAAATTGTGCTGCTGTAACTGTAGCACTGCCATGTCATGGGCATTATGGAAACGTTTATGTACTCACTAAAAAGAGAGGAAATAGAAATTGGTTTAAGTCGGTATCATCAGCCAATATGCTGCCAGAGCTAGATATTATATTAAGGCTGTCACTAAAGCTAGAAGAAAATCAGAATCTGTCAAATCTAGTGAGGGGGGTTGAGGTATGCGGGGCGTTCTCCGGACAATGACATGAAATTTTAACATAGTACTCGAAAACATTAAAGTGAAGACATGCCACTTTGTTAAACATATACTAAGTAAGTAATATTGTTTTGTAAGTGATACGAAAATATTTATTTTTATTTGAAAGTATTTTTAATATTTAATTATTAATTATAAAAAGTCGTGCCCGTGCCGATATTTATACAGGTTGTTGCAAAAAGGGTATACTAAACTAAGCCGAAACCTACGTGTGCAGCATGTTATTGATGTTATGTCTAAAACCCTGGAAATGAAATCAGAATGTAAAAATTCGCGTTTTTTTTTTCGCGAATTAAGTATAGCCTCACTTGGGGGCAGATTTTAATATAAGAGGGACTACAGGGTGTTGTATTAAAAAAAGTATAGTTAGCCGAAAGGGCGTTACTCTGAATAACTTTTATCCTACGTATTTTTTTATATTCGTGAAAAAAAAAACGCTTCTCCATATATTTTTTTTTGGTCACGTGACCTTTTAGTTAGACGACCTGTTTTATTTTGGTGTTTTAAAAGCAGAACAGTAGTTTGCAGAACTCTGCATATACAGGGTGTCCCAAAAGGTTACGTAGCTGGCAAAGGTGGTGATATGGGGTGGTCTGGGTGAGGTATAATATGTACTTAAGTATGTGTATTTTGGATATGATAGAAATAATATTTTTGTTTCTTAAAACAAAAAAAAAATAAAACCTTGTTGCGCTCTTTTGCTCACTGTAAGTTCCTACAAATATTGCTGTATTAAAAAAATTGCGGTTTTGTAATAACGATTATAAAAAAAGTTTTTTTCAAGTCAAGGAGTCAGTACCTAATTACAATTTCAGTCAACACCAGGTGAACTGAAAAAAAATAGATAGTTCTAATTATTCTATAATCACTTTAGATCGCAAACATTGTAACTCCACTTTTCTCGGCGAAAAGTCAATTAGTGTCAGTTGGTGTCAATTAGGGCATGCAATACCGTAATAATTTTCAATACCGGTATTGAGTTTCGGTATTACTACTTGGGGATTCCGGTACTAATACCGGTATTAGACTTTCTTGTTGTTATAAATGGCAAATATTGTGTTTAAAGGACTATAGGCCAAAATTAAACAAGAAAAGGCAATCAAATTCTGTAATTATAGATATAGATTTCTACGACAATTGAGTATTAGAGTTAAAATGATAGATTTGAAAAAAAAAATTGGTGTCGGTTTACGCATGGGCAACAGTAGATTTCCAACGGCCAAAAACTACATTAAACTATTGGAAACAAGTGCGCTTTCATAGTATATAAGAACACAAGGCTAACTATACCTTAATCGCTTTATTTATAGCCTAAAAAGTCCGATTCCGGTATTACTTCAATACCGGTATTAACTTTCAATACTGGTATTGAAAAATACTTATTTTTTTTCCGGGTTCCCGGTATTGCGGTATTGTATGTCCTAGTGTCAATAGAAACGTTTTTTGAATTTACATGTTTTGTTTTACTCTTTATTCGAAAAAAAAACTGTATTCCGCATTTTACAATTTGTTTTCCTCTAAACCAGAAACCGTGATTTTTAAACAAGAAAATTTAGTAATTCCCTTTATTCTCATATACAACGTGCGATGTAGGCGAGCGTGAACGAAAACTATGCAATAAGCCTTTGTTTTTATTACTACTTTACTAAAATAAAATAACATACTCAACAATGTTAATAATATTTTTTTGCAATATTGTAAAATTAAAATCTAATTATTAACATTAATTTCAACTTTTTTTTGCATCTATGCGTCGAATGACGGCATGACGGCTGCTGCAGCTACGTGCTGTCCAGACCTCCAACCAATCCCACCAGTACTGCAGGTTGCGTCGAATACGAGCCATTCTCTTCGACTTGACAAAACAGGTGCTCCTGGAAGGGCCATAAATCGCACGGCACCCGTACCGTATAGAGGCAACAGACTCCTTTGCAACAGCCTCCCAGATTCCTAAGTAGCCCATGCACTGCATGGCGAGCACAGCTCCAGCAATGGACAACATTTCAAAAAACTAAAGCTGCTATAAATCGGAAACCATTTCGAGATTTAGCTATAAAGGCCACGAAAAAAATATTTTTGAATTTTTTGGATGTATCATTTTGGAGAAATTCATAAAATAGTCAAAAAGTGCTGATGACGTCATGCATTAGGTGCGATGAATTTTGTTGCTCAAAGCCTATCGATGAAAAAGAAAAGTAACTGTCACTGTCATTTTTGATTGACGTTGACGTTTTATCGTGACGTTTTGTTGTTTATTTGGGTCATTTTCATAAATTCTGTTCCGACACTTTTTGACTTTTTTTTTTTATTGATCGTATATAAAATGGTTAGTACGCAATACGCATTAAGAGATGACCCGCTATATAATATGTCCCAGAGCATGCCACCGCCTACATAGCTAAAAAAATTGGGGTAAGTACATTATATTTATTTTAAAATAGTAATATATTATGCATTCATGTGTTTCAATTATGCTTGACTGGAATGCTTAGTAAAATTATTTTTGCATGATAAGTATTTTGTATCATCAGAATTATCAATGTCACACTTTTTTTGTCATTTGAAAATGACCCATTTGCTGGTTGGCACGTAAACAAAGTTTATGTCACCTGTCAGTTGTCAGTGTCATTTATGTTTTTTTTTTCGAGACTAAGGCAAAGGACTTAAATCAAAATTGAGCCTAATATGTGACGTCACTTCCGGTTTTAAAATAATAAACTTTAAAGTTAAAAATAACATGGAAAAAGAAATGTACATGAAAAATAAAAAAATACGGGTCCTCTAATTTTTAATAAACTTTCCGAATAGCTAATAAAAATGTAGGGTAAAAAAAATGAAATGTTGTCCATTTTTTCGTAATGAATCCTTGGGATGTCAGCCCTCTAGGAACGCGGTTACTATTTTTAAGCTAAGAGCTAGTTCTCATCCTGCTCCGACAGTGAACGAACGATCACGCATTTCGGATGCCAAACTGACTGTCCGAAAGGTCGAGACCGTACCACCACGTACTACAGAGGTAGTGGGTGCAGCAATGCACCTCTGCCTACCCCGCAAGGGAGTACATTAGTACAAGGCGTGAGAGTGTATGTATGTGTGTAGATATGTAGATAAAGTCGCACTTAACCGCTTTTTTTGCAAAGCTTGTTAAATACCTTCATAGATTTAAAAAAATATGTAAGTACATTTTAGTTCTTCAATTTTTAAAAGTACTTATACTTTTGAACACCCTTTAGTGTACAGACTACCACATCTTAAAATATATATTATAAAAAATTACGGTTTTTGGTTTCAAATAATACAAATTGAGAACTTAATTTTCAACACCCTGTATATTGTGTAGCTTACCTAGCATACACATTATACTACCAATACCGTTAAAATAAAATAAAGTTAAATTATTACCCCTCAGAATATAAACAGGCTCGCGCTTTGGCATACTGTATTGACCGTATAGTTCTTATTCGGAGAATCTAATAAGTGTCATTATGTGTAATGTTTACCTTTATCTATGCATCTGTAACTCTATAGTAAAAAATGTAAACAAATCGAAAAGGCGAAATGTTTTCTAAGAATTTTCGGCTTTTCTCCATCTAAAATGTTTAGAAAATTAACTTTTCATAGCAAATGAATATGTATTATAATATTTGCAGTCATCATTTGTTGATTTAATCAGTTTTTGTGAAATATTTGATTAAAAATAAAATGGCGTGGGTATCGCTCCTAACACGCCGCCACCAGGGCGACGACTGAAGAAATCTGAAATCTGTCACGGCGTCATCATTTTTAAACCGGAATTTATTAGTTTTTTGCAAAAAAAGTTGACTTCTGGTCCATTAAATCCAACTCTTTAAGGTAACTTTGTTAAGAATTTAATTACCTACACATACATATAAGATTCCATGAAAATGGGCCCTCTGATTTCGAGGGTTTTTTCATAATAAGTCGAAAAATGGCAAAAGACATGGTCTGTTTGCAATTTTTTTTAACATACTTATTATAATCCTGCACCAATTTCTAAGCAAATATCATGTTGAGTATACCCTCTGCTACAATATATATTTTTCTCAAAGTGATAGAAGCTACCGTTTTTCCAATCCAATCAAGTATATCAAACCGACTTTAGCATTTTAGGTTTCGTAATCCCCTTAAGTATAAAGGCCTCTCAAGAAGTGATAAGTTGATAACTATAACACTCTGCCTTCGGCCTCCAACACTCTCTCCAGCCACTATTGGGTTAGTATTTCTGGTAATTATTAACAAATATTGCTATGATTAGGAAATTATAAAGTCGTAAATCAATAGATAAATGATAATACGTAAGTATAGTTATAAACTCCGGTCACCATTAGATCAATTGATAGGCAGGTTCAACAACATAACACCGGTAACACCTATAATTCCAATCACACCGTGCACGCGAAACAACAACATGATAAATATTATCACTCCATCATAATGAGGCGTGCAGCATTTTATCACCCCCCGCAAGGTAACCGGCGCACGCGCCGCCGCCGCCATCTTGTTTTATCTAGTGCCGTTGATCGCGGAAAAGCGCGCCAACCTTCAACGACCTTCGCTCTCCGACCGCGCGCTCCAAACACAACGACCTAACCACCCACCCCTGTCCTCCAAAAACCTATCCAAGAGACTCTGTTCTAAGGTTTACATTTGTTGGCATCGGCTAAGGTTGCGAATTCGTTTTTGTACTGCAGAAAGGGTAAGCCCAGCGTTCCAAAAGCATTCTGTTCTAAATTCAAACGGCGGGTCTATTAATCAACGGTTGCTTGGCCTCTTAATTCTAAGTGATATTTTGTCACTTTTATATCTCGGACACTTTGTTGTTGCGACTTGTTGACGATGGCTGGAATTGGGTCAAGACATTTACGTAATAAGCATTAAGTACCACCTTATTTTGATTTTAGTACATTTCCCATATCAGTAGGTACCTAAAATGCAGAGTAATTAAATTAACTGTGTAATTATTGTTTTTTTATGAATAATTGTTATTTTGTGTAGCGTTCTTTATAAAACACACTTACGATACGATGTTCTGTTTAGGATTAGGTGCATTTCCGCAGGAAATTTTTCACTGCGCGTGAGTGTAGTTTATTTATGACGTCTCGAAATTATAGAATGATAAGAATGTTGCTCATTCCAACCCTCAGCTACATGTTCTAATCTTTACCATAACTCTTACACCTAATAGGCTGTAAAATTTCAATTACTACTTAAAGTCTTGCGCAATCGCAGTGGACAATTTAATACAGCAATAACGATAAATTAAATAACTAAACAAATCACTATTATGTACAATAGAGCGACAAATAAATTGTAAATATCGAATATCTGCGTCGTGACCCAGCACTGCAGTGGGCGTGCTTGCGAAAGGAATTGCAGACTCGGTCGCTACCTCCAATTATGCTTATAAGTCGTCCAAAATTAGTTTTTATGGAAATTATACTTTCATTCGGAATCGCCAGTGTTATGTTAGTCCCAATGTAATAGGGGGCGGGCCCATTGCCATTTTACGGGCACATCCAAGACCCGGGAACAAATATCTGTGTTTAAACCAATATCTGCCCCAGTCGGGAATCGGACCCGGGACCTTCAGCTCAATAGTCAGGGTCAGTAACCACTACACCATTCGGTCGTCTCTGTATATATATATATATGATAATGCCTCTGTGGTCTAATAGTAGAAGCTTCGCTTCATGGCCCAGAGGTCCCGGGTTCGATTCCCGGGTGGGACCATCAATTTGTGTTTCTAAATTGTGGTTCTAAGTTTGGTTAGGACATAGAAGGCTGATCACCTGATGTCCGAAACAGTGAAACGATCCATGCTGTCGGATGGGCATGTAAAGCAGTCGGTCCTGCGCCTAGCTCTCTCCATTGGGCTATGAGAGTGATGGAACAGAGAGTGCTCCTGTGTACTGCGCACACACTTGGGCACTATAATCTACTCCTGCGTAGATGGCTGATCTCAAATGAGATTGGCCGCCGTAGTCGAAATTCGGCTAGGAGGACATTATTATATATAGGTATGTATGTGATACATTGTTCGTATATTGTTAATCTAAGGGTTCTGAGCTTAAAGTTTCCTCGTAGTACATAGAACAAAGGGCTGAAAATGAAAATGGGTATCGTCCCAGTTTGTATCAGGTGTTAAACAACAATCTGAGCCTAAATTAACTTTAATTGCGATGCAACAAAGAAGTTATGCCACACCTACACTTTATATGATAAGTGCCCTATCAAATTATCGTGAGAATGTATTCTCACAGTTATTCGGCTATTATATTTAATTTGACATCTGACATTCGACTTTTATCGATAAATAAGCTTCTGTCTTGGCTATGGGAGGCGTCGATTCAACCAATTCACGATCGTTTTAAGATACTTTTGATTAAGTGGGATTGAAATTGGTCAAGTATTTTCCCATGCATATTTAAATACTGTTACGATGACGATCTCGTAGTTTCTTAGGCATTTTTAGTATAATGATTGTAAAATTTCAAATTTGCAAGTAAAATATGATGAGTGCCTATTAGGCATTAGAAATTTATGATTTTCCATCGTCTTAGCTTATTTTCTGCGATTTTCCACATCATAATTTTATTCATATGTAAGTATAAACCACTCTAAGCATTTTAATTTATTTTTTTACCGAAATTATGAAAAAAACTGTATTATAATAAAATAAAAAAAATAAAATGAAAAAGACGTTTTTTTTTTGTTTTAGCTTACTTGAATATATTAACCTATTTAATGTCAATTTATTATTTCAAAAGAATCACATGTAATGTTGAAATTAAATTATAAACTTACGTAACACACATATCATGGCTTCAAAATGTACGCCAGTGGTTCCAGCTGAGCACTGGTGAATTGTTCCGTGCGTGTCAACCTTCGCTAGGAGACGGCACTAGAAGAAGAAGAAGTAACACCCTTTATATCAAATAATTCAGTTTAACAATCTATATGTTGCAAATGAGACGTGCAGTTATATCGGGTCCCGAAACGAAAAACCCGTCATGCCCCGGTATCTTACCTTCCACCACCAACAATCAATCCCTATTGCCCACGATACAACCCTTGGACCCGCAATACATCGCGGCTTTTAACCTACCGTTGCATAACTGACGCACACCAAGCCATCAGTGTATCGTTCCTCGCGGTAATTATGGTGCCGTGGCTCGCGCAGAGCTCCGAAGCTTCTGAAAACCAAAACTGCAGCGCTAACCACGATTTTACCTCGTTGTATTAAGCGTGTCGATTGTTCGGCAATTCTCGTTCGTTCGTTCGTCGGTTTCGAGAGTGACCCCCTGGACTACCGGTGCTGGAGGGTTACTCTATACTGGCGAAAAACTAACGAGCAAGAGCTGTCGTGCAATCGGCACGTTTAATACCACGAGGCTCGCTCAGCCGCGCTCCGAAACTTCGTTTTTCCTCATATACAATATACAGTGTGTTGTTTTTCGAACCCGACAAACTTTAAGGGTAGATTCTAAGAGTAATTTCATCGAGAAAAAACCCCCATATGTGGGGTCAAATCTCAATATTCTAGAAATGGCGGGCATTTTAAAGTTGTTTTGAACTTTTTTTATGTAACTTTTAAGCAGTTGTGGATATTTTTATTGGTAGATATGACTTTTTGCGGATAAAAGCATTTTATTTCATGTCCGTATGGCGTTTAAATCTCGTGATATGATTTTCTGAAAGAAGACGAAAATCTAATATAAGTTACTTAGACCTGACGTGGGGGACATATGGGGGTTTTTTCTCGTTAAAATTACTCTTAGAATCCACCCTTAAAGTTTGTCGGGTCTGAAAAACAACACACTGTAGAGTGACCCCCCTGATGCAGATACCGATAGCCCAGTTTGTATCACAATTGTCGCGTCCACCGCGCCATTGTCCGGGTCCAACCTTAATTGCAAACTGGAATAAATTATAACAAGACGCTGTTGCGCTGTTGCAAAACATAAGGGGGGATGTTCGAAGGGCTTTTGGAGAAGGCGATGGATTTTTACAGTAGCCGTAATAAACCTGTAGGTAATACCCTGATTGGAACAGATAATTGTTATTGGATAGTTATGTAGATATTCTTTGAACTATCACAAAATCATCCCATTCTCCCATCGCTTTGGGTGGACGTAAGTAGAAATAGATGTTGATCAGCTATGCGAATTTATAAGCCCTGGAAATTGTTATGTAGGTCTTGAGTGAAGCACTATTTTTTATTTGTACAATTGTCGGGTCACTAACAGCTATTCATTACACAGTAATGTATTATAATTATAGAATCAATAAGCCATTTAAAAGAGACCTCTGATAGATAATTACTTACTCATTGCCTATTGCTGTAAAGATGAGTTTATTTTCGTAGTTCGTCGACGAAGGTTGCGTACCTGCTAGCTATGGACTAATACACTATGGCGGTAGTCTGTTAATTGCTGCGTATGTAAATATCTGCTCTGTGTCACAGATTATGTGCGGACAAAACCGCGGGATACTGTCTTTTGACCGCAATGATTAATTACTACAGACTATTACGTAGTTATTTAACTTGTAATAGTGAAATTGCGCATTATTACAAGAGTCACTTTAAATTAAAAATATATCTATCTAGCATTTTTTTTGTACGTCATCAATTTGCCGATATAATAACGTAACTGTAGATTATTTTATTTTATGGTTATTCTGTTTATTGTGTACATGAACTCTCATATTGCAACTATAAGTAACAAAACATAAAAAGGAAAAAATATATACGTATGGAAAGGCAAATATTATAGTAAGTATAAGTTAAACAACCTTATGTAACATCCTGCAATGTCAGAACACAAACATAAAGTAATCGAATAAAGTGTACAATAAATCTAGTTTAACATCTGATTAGGTGCAAATTACAATACAAATAGATCAGTCACGAACTCGACGAGCAAACACAAAATGTCCTAACCTTTTAACCGTGACAAATACCCGAGAAACACCGACATATTTCCACTACTTAGAGCTCATTTTTATTTGAACACCAAATCGATCTTGTCATTCATACCCTAAAACCACATAATATGCTTATTAAAGGTCACAAAGGTGTTCGAGTATTATGCGATTAGCTTCGGTAATAACAGTGTGGCATGGGTCATCGGTGTTGATCGTGACGAGGTGGTTATGTCCTTTACACCTGAAACGGACAGACAATGTCGTCGCCTGCATCAAGGTGACACAAGTTCCTAATTCCATTGTAATTGTACTAAACAATCGTGACCTCCGCGTGGGCAAAGTTCAAACAGTCGTGACTCGTGATCGACCGAGAATGGATATTTACTGGCGGAAAATCTCGGAAAATTCATCCGCCATGAGTGAACGGAAGCCCGACGTAAACAGACAATTTCCAGATGAAAATAAAAGTTTGTTTATTTTCGACACTCGCCTCACACAGTCATCTCGTAACAAAACAATGGCCACATTTTATTACATCTCGTTTGCGTCTTCATTTCAATACAGTTCGACAAACAATCAATCATCAAGCAACGACTCTGAAGCGCAAATTGAAAGAAGATCGACCCAAACGGTGGGGCCATAAATACAAAATTAACAATAACACGCAATCAAGTTGCATTCAAGCAGCCACATTTTCTGCTACTACCCCGCAAAACGTACAAAATAAAACCTGCGGGGGCACAAAGGTAGACAGCGGCACACATGCACACATGACATGTGACCGCGCGTGCATACGAGACAAGACGCACACACACATGCGCGCGGTTTAATAAATCTGTCCAACACGAACAAAATGGTTCACCCACACACGCTCGGTTTGCCCGAGTCACCTCGCGGGTTCACTTGTCACCAACACAGCGGCGGCTCACCTGCGGGCCCGGTGGCTGTGTGAGTGTGCGCCGCTCAGTCCAGCCGTCAGATTGGCGCGCTCAGGTCGCCCCGCAGTCCACGTGTCTGATAACTCTGTTGTTAAACAGGCTCGCCCGCGCTCGCAACTGCGGAGGCCGCGATTGTTTTTTTTTTTTTAAATTTCGTGCTGACATTGATTGATCGGGTTAGAGGACAGTGCTAGTGGCGTGTTAGTGGCGAAGTGACTTTTTGGACGCTAAATAGTCCTGCTTTATCAGCAAACTGAGGAATATTTGGCCAGCGGAAACCTATTTTTGGAAATATCTCAAAGGTAAGTTTCTATTATTTTTTATTAATGTTACAAACTACCTACTGTTTGAATCGGTCCAAGTTATGCCTAATTATCATTGTAAGCATTCAATAAAACAAAAAAAATAATTCTACCCACCTCCACGTAAACATCTGTTACAAGAACAATCGGCTATGAAACTGTGAGTTAAATCGAGAAACCTATATTTTCCATGTAATCACTACAAATATGTAGTACTAATTATTAACATAACAGTTTAGTTATTTAATTGACATGCTACTAAATTAAGAAGAACAAGACAGTCATTAGTCATTGCTGACATTAGCTACATTCAAGATGTAGAACAATATGCTATTAAATACAAATTATGAATGACGTCATAAAGAAACAGCTACTGGGTAAATACATTAAATATAATAATAACTATATGTTTTTTAAATCACAACACAGCAATATACCTATGTGTATCGATCAATTTTCAAGAAATGATATAACGTTATAGCTAGGGAAATGTTGGTACAATATTAAATATCATGCAAAGGGGAAATCCCTTTTTCCCTTCTAATTTCAACTACTAATGTTCAGTACTCACCGTTTTCACAGCGGGATGGGATGACCCAAAATGATCCTTTTGAAAGTAGAGGAAAATAAACAACTTAGGCACTATAGTATGAATACACTCTTAAACTTTTACCTAGCACACTCACGAGAAAGTAAAAAAAAAAAAAGATCCCGACGAATTGAGAACCTCCTCCTTTTTTGAAGTCGGTTAAAAAGTTCCACCTGCCATTGCCGTTCCTTAATTATGTGTCTTAAACTTTTTCATTGCTCGTGAGCGTATAATGTCATGGAGCCACTGAAAACTTTTCTATTTGAACCTGAGTTGAAGATAGTGTTAAACTTTAAATACTCCTAGTTGCTTATCATCATGTTTTTACTACGTCATACGCTTTATAAACTTTGCGGAATACTCGTAGTAGGTATTTCGGCAACAGGTGTTCTAGATAGCCATATTTTCAGCCATGAATCGCCCAATTATTTATGTAAATCTGAAAAATAAATACTTGTTACGAAGAGGTTTTCAAACAAAACACTAAGGGTGTTAATTGAAAATTGCTGAAAAAAATAATTTAAACAAGTACCTACCTTCATCGCTTGTTCCCTTGTATTATGTCTTCCATCCAAAGGTTGTCTGGTAGAGATTGCTTTAAGCAATAAGTACTTTTTTATATAAGTTGTGATATTTTGATGTTTTTTTTAATGATGCAAAATAAAGAGTGTTCTATTCTAAACGGACACAGGTCAAATATAATTCCATCTGTAGGTTTACGTCACCTATATCTATTAAAAACGTTAAGAATTAATTAATTTTAACATAATTGCCGTACTTTACTGCGCAAACGACCATTATCGTGACGTCTGACCATTGCCGTCTCAACTAAAGGCAAGTTCAGCCTTGATACTCTTTGGAGAAGTATCAATTTTAATCGTTTTCCCAAAAATGCGAAAATGAAAAACGGTTGTAAGGTTTGCAATTTAACATGTGAGTACAATAGATTAAGACGCAAAACACGCAAAAACAATTTATCAATATTACAAAAATATTGTCCACCGCTGTTCTTAGGCATCTTACACAGAATATAAGAAGTGCCCTTACACGCCTGAAATAAGTCATTTCAGGTACCTTTCTACATTTCATGATTCCCATAGCTATACAGAGTATTGCAAAAAGTGTATACTTTTCGCGAATTTTGAAATTCTGATTTCAGTTTCGGGCTTAGATATAGCATGCTGCACATGTAGGTTTCGGCTTAGTATACCCTTTTTGCAACAATCCTGTATAGGCCCTGAAAAGAAAACGTGAAACCTCATTAGTCTCATTATGTAAACCTCACAGTTTACAAACATCACAGTCACACGGTACAACAAAGTTTACATCCAAATTCAGATTCTAAAAACCTATACACACTCTAGTTTATGGTATGAACTACGTTAAGAGTGTACCTACAAGGCGTAGCACTGGTACTAGTTATTATTCTGTGGCGTAGCTAACAAACTCCTATTCACGAGAAAGAAAGGTTGTATATGTTTAAAGAGGCTGAACCATAGTTTAAGGCAAAGGTTATAGTCAAAGAGCTGCCCCGGAAGTGAAGCCTTGTTGCGCCGTCATTGGCAGCCATGTCACATTAGCTGTCATCCATGGCTCATGGCTACAGGATGTTCGAAAAATAAGACTTGAAGTTTTTTGTCAAAGGGGTCATTACTTAAATATTTTTCAACCGATTTTTCAATTGAAATTAAGTTATTTTTTTAACCCAGTCCAATCCAACTGTGTTTATTGCTATCTCATAAAAACCCACTGAACGTATTTTTATGAAATTTTATATGCATAGAAGCTGGCTATATTATCCCGGAATTCTTAAAACTTTTTGCAAACTTTTTAAGGCTATGCAATACTTGCGAGAAAGAGCTACTGAAAAACGAACCAGTAAATTAGTTTTCTTGAAAACTTATGTTATAATTTCATTTCAAAGGACATGCTGTATAACCGTTCAACCTCCAGTATTCTAACCCGGGTCTGTTGTCGGGGTGTGGGCTGGTCTCCGCACCATTCAAATCTCGTAGCGTGGGCGCCGACTGCCACAAATTATGCTTTGTTCTAGAACATGTGGAACCCTAAAAGTCATGCGCCACGATAACAGGAGCCCGCGCATTCTTGAATTTGAATTCGGAATTTAATTTCTTTTTAAATTTTAAAGTTTGTAATAAAATCCTTTTTGGCCAGTTTATTGTTTTTAGGATAACCGATAAATTGATTTTATAGGCACTTTTGAAATTTGTATTTTTTTCGTATGCGTATGTAATGAAGATGTTTTTATTGACTTTTAGAGCTTTCGGATAATCATCAATACTAAATTAATATTCCAAGATTTATCCGTGACTACATAGTATAAAAAGTAAGGGGTATTAAACTAAATTTTCCATCTATAACTATCAAAAAACAATTTCTAAACACTTAACGTTTAGAAATTGTTTTTTGATAGAGTTTTCATTTTTGCTACACCCTATATTACATTACCAATCACAAGTAGCTCATCAACGTATGCATCAAGGCGATTCCTCTTCGCCAGTGATCGGTCACTCAGTCACATACAGGCTGATGTCTGATGCAGGACGCGCCACAAAGGTTATGCGGATGCCACCGCGTCCGTGACAGGAATCATAAGTGATGGGCGAGGTCGTAGGCCCTGTCTATAAGAGATGCGACCGCGTTTTGTTTTAATTTGTAAACCATATAACAGTTGGTAGGATGGATAAGGATATAGGTAAATCATTTGATAGTTCTATCAAAAGATGGCAGCGAATTGATTTTTGTACCTTGTCAAACTAAGAAACCATCTATTCATTGTTTCATAGATTGTCAGTTGGTTAGTTTGACAAAGTATCAAAGTATTGACAATAATTAAGTAGGTACCTACATGTGCATTAAAAAGCAGGACAATTTATTTGAAAATAATAATGTTTTCACACTATCCGCTCCTTTATCTATGAGTGTTGGAGGGCGTCCCACATTAAAATTAGCGTTAGTCCCCACTCAGGAACTCGGCTATCCTAAAATATGCGGACCAGTTCAACTTGTATATACGAATGTATATTAAAATAAGCAGTACGCAGACTTCGATTGATTAAAACCCTCCGCCGTGAATCATAAAACAATTATCTACTCAGTAAACACAGATGACGGAGTCAAACAGACGTACGCAATCCTAACTAATATTATAAATGCGAAAGTAACTGTGTCGGTCTGTCTGTCTGTCTGTCTGTCTGTCTGTCTGTCTGTTACTCTTTCACGCCAAAACTACTGAACGGATTTGAATGAAATTTGGTATACATACGGTCTAGACCCTGGGAAAAAACATAGGCTACTTTTTATCCCGGAAATCCCACGGAAAAACTTTTTAAGGCGAAGCGAAGCGCGCGGGAACAGCTAGTAAGAAATATTTGTAGTTGTAGCCCCCAGTGCAAACAGTTTGAACTTCAACGGTAAAATATGTATACTGAATATACTCACTAGTAGTGAAAAAGTTTAAGTGAAATAGTGGACTTCTTCATAATAATATATCTAACATACCTACTCCGCTGCTTAAAATAAGCTCCACTGATTAAGTAGGTGTGTATTTTTGTATCAAAATATATTTTTAAGTATTTAAAAATTATTATTTTTTTGCGCGGCGGGTTACAATGTATTTTGCTTACTGTACGTATTGGTATGTTTAATATGTTCTACATTCCATATAGCCTGGGGTTCATTCTGCTAAATGATTTGCGTAGTACCCGACATTAAGGGCCTTACCACAAAAACTTCGACAGAATTTAGCAGATGTTTAGCGCTGTCAAAAGCCTACGAAATCTGTGAAATTTCGTTTAAACACTCTTGTTAAACAGTGTTTTACCTAAGTTTTTTGTGTTAATACAGTAATACACTAAGGCTAGCATTATAAAGATGAAATATTTGATCGTGTCATGAATAGAATCGATTAAAAAAAACATGTTAAGTACAGTATTTAAGTTCCTGCTTAATTCTGTAAATCTTCCTGAATCACAGGCATCCTGAAAAAAATAACGCTTCATTGGCAAGGTTATATCTACATGTAAAGGCGTTATTCAAGTACATGCAAGTATCTATAAGATAATATTATATACCTATCGATATGTATAAGCTAGTATCTATAACAGATGTTATGTACGAGTTTATACGTTGAAGTTCAAACCACAAGTGTAGTGTTACTGACGACCGCAGCTCACACCGGTGTTACGAGCATCTCGCCTTCTTACTGTTCAACTTATACAGGGTGTTAGTTTATCAGTGGAGTTCTTGTTGTTAGGTGATTGTGCCCGGAATACCTAAAATGAGGTCAAAACTGATATTAATAGACAGAAATCCGATTTTGCACCTTATATACACTCATTAGCAATGAAAAAGTTCCACCGTCAAAATGTCGAAAATTCCCCCAATTTAGTAAAACATTTCATTTAGATTTTGATAAAAATATTTACGTTTCTAGTTGGTAATATTCTTATGCGCTGTTAAATGTATTTAAATGTGTTTTTCTAGTGTTTTTCGTTAAGTAGTGATTTGGTTCGGTTTTCATTGGATTTTTTCATTGCTCGTGAGTGTAGTAACCTGTAATGAAGATACAGGTGGCCCGAAGTTAGCAAACTGAAGGCCTTGCTAATCGAGGTTAAAACATCTAAGAGATAATAAGGTGGCGGATATCAACAGTTAAAATCACTATACATACAAAAACACTTTCAGACTACTTCCATATCGACCCTCTACGATAGGGGGCTATCGCGAACTTGTTTTGACATCGTTTTCGGATTCAAAATGAATTGAATTTGAAACTAATTACTTCGTAAATGTTACTTCGTTTTGACTTCACGATACCCTCTCTGTCCGTGATATGTATGATGTCCGTTATAGGCAGACACGTAGCTCGTATCTCTCAACGTCCAGTTAAAAAAAAAACAAAGATATTCAATAACCTGCGCCACCGCAGCCCCGATCCGAATCTGCGGTAACTCGATCGCTCGATCTCGACTCTCGACCGTTCTGCTCGGTCGATCGGTCGGCCGACCCGACCTGCGACCGCGCGACGTGTCTGCCGACAGCACACGGGGTGAGGAGATGTGACCTACAGTCAAACTATAAAGTCCTGACATCAAAGAGTGCGATTTTGCTAACACTTTTTATGATCATCAGTTATTTACTTACTTTTACATACATTTTAAAAATAAAATACCGATGATTTATGGGTTTTTAACGGATTTGTCCTTTAAGAAATATAACAGATCGATTAAATACGATCCTAAACAATTACTTAGGATCCCCATCCGTTTTCACGACTATATAGTTGAACTGTACAAGTGTTGCTGGAGTAGTGGGATGATGAAAGGGGGTGACTCGGCACTTAGATTAATGATATATCTACGAACCAGATGTTGTGTCACAAACAAAAACAAAGAAAAACCGCTCCCCAATTTGTTTACTGTCCAATCAAGTTCAACCTAATGACAACCATTACACCAATGTATAAAGTCATACATTTTCTAACCAAACTGATAATAAGTTCAGAGGAAGTTTAAAAATTAATTTGAAAGGCACGGATTTGGTATATAAATAGTATAAATTCGTATAACACAACGTCTTTTTAAAGTGACAAAAAGCTCTATGAATTCGGGGTTTAGTATTTTACAAAAAACGATCTTGAGGTTAAAGAAAGCTTAAAAAAAGAAAGGTTTACCAGTACGTACATGTGTTTATATTTAAGCTTTGTATAATCTATTCTTGTGTACAAATAAAGAATATTCTATCTATCTATCTATCTACATAAATAAAATCATCTCCTTTTTCCATTGTTCCAAGTGAAGACCCGATCATGGGAATTTGTGTACTAAACACCGGATTCGGTGGCTATCGGTTTCCGGTAGTAATGCGATTGGAAATACAGATAAAATAATAAACAGAGGGCCTATCACGGGCTTACGTGGCAATTCGATACTAGTTTTGATACTACACAAACATATATGAAAAAAAAACAAAATCAAAATCATTTATTTGCATGAACATTTTGTTTTTTTTAGGTACACAAAGATGTTACAGAAAAACAGAGAAGACCTGCTACATTCTACCCTTGTAGCCTGTAGGGCGTGCAAACATATTATTAATGTGAAATCGGAAACATAGTCACTTTTCGAACTAAAAAAATTGCGTTACATTTTGACAGTGACAGTCTACGATACGCAACGTAAACGGAGGTTCGAAAATCTCGTAATCGCTGCACAGGTGTGTAAGTATTGAACTTTTCACTGAAACTTTTTCATTGCTTGTGAGTGTTTGTGTTTGCAAAATACTTTATGAATTCTCAAAGTTTGGATTATAAAGCTTTTTTCGCTGAACAAATACCTACATAACACAATACTTACTACCTGTTGTAATGAACATTTTACAACATTATAAGGATATTATAAAATCTATGACTGCACAATTTAAAGTGAATGTGATAAGTTGTATTTTAATCCCTTTTATATAAGTGTCATAAATTACTCATTGGCTGAGTTAGACATAAAACCGGTACAGGGTGTTTTATTGGCAGTTTATAGCAAATTCAATATTCTTGATCCGACTTAACTACACCATGTCTACCGACTTTCACTTATAACACTTAATCAAAGGGAGTAATTTGTATAATTTAGAGTCATTTAATTATACCTATTAGAAAACGAACGAGTGCGATTAATTTATGGAGATTTAGTTTGATTGGTAGGCTCTAATTCTTAATCTAATTAAAATATTAAGTGCCAATTTCTCCATCGTCGGTTAGAGCATAACCAGGGACTACTGGTTGACTATTGACACATCTGTCATGAATTTTATTTATAAATAAAAACAAAATAATAAAATGGAGTTTAAATTATAAATGACGTTTAATTTGTAAATCTAGCCCTGTCGGTTCGATAACCGACAATGGAGAAATTGGAACTTAATCTAATTAACATAAAGACAGTTACATCCCTATTACTTAAATAAACAGCACAAATAATCTTTACCCCGATTACGTACCACTTTCAAGTCTCTCGTGAAACAAAAGACTGGTGACGGCATGGAAGCGACAGGAGGGTTACTCTATACTGACGAAAAACGAATTCGTGGCTCGCGCAGCAGCGAATCTTAGGATTTCGTCATTATAAAGTGACCCCTTCGAATCCACACGTCTCAGCTACTTGAGATTAGTCGCGCAGCTCAATTAGTTCCACAGTGACACCTAGAGGTCGCCATGTCGCGCGACTAATTACACCGTGACTAAACTGGAGACGAAGAGGACAACTATAAGGTCGCTAACAGCTAACATACATGTTGTTTAAGACACAGCTGTAACAATAGTGAACTGGTAAAGGTTTATGCGAGTGATTACGTTGATCGATCGCTAAAGTCACAGTCAAGGAGTTTCGCTGTAGAATTCGGCGGCGAATTTACAAATTGCTGTGACAATTGACACGTTTAAGACGCCGTATTGTTTTTGGTGATGAAAAATGCAAACTACTTATATTCCAGGATATGTAAGTTACGAGCAATGAGAAAGTTCCACCTGCCATTGACTTTCCATAATACGAGAATGTCACTTGAACGTTTTGATTGCTCGTGAGTGATAGGGTCAGGAAAAAATCGATTGTACCTTAGCGACTGAAACTAATGGTTCTATCAAATTATCACCAGCCTCCGCCGTTGATCCATTCATGTGGCTTTTTGCCTCGCAACCTGACCACGACACTCCTAGCTACAGCCCATTCTGGATAATCCCAAAGCGATCGTAGGAACGTAGTACAATTGGTGCTCCTTTTTGAATCCTCACTTACCTCTTGATCATCTATGCATTTAAACCTTACCTTTGCTTGCTACTGTAATCCCTGAAGAGGTAGTCAGAGGTGACTCGAAAGTGAGATATCCGTTTTTAGTTGTGCTATTTGAACCATTGATCTTACAAATTTTAGCAAACTTTTTGAGGTTTTCAAATATCAACTATCTAAAGAAGAAACTTTAGTACCGGCCTATTTCTACCATAAATAACTTGGGAGGAATTTTAGAGTCAATTATCAAAATAACCAGTCTATACAGACACGTCGACGTCGTACTCACATCACATACCATAAGGACCAAAACATGCACAGATACTTATTTACAAATACTTTCTAAGTACCTACCATCGTATTCTAAACCCTCCTGCCTTCTAGAATAGTGTTACACTTTTTGCGTCCCGCACGGGAAGCGGCCGGACAAGTGCGGGTCACGACACGGAGGCACGACCGCCGGTGACAAGTGGACGACGGTTTTTGTACCGAATTCCAAGTGGACCAGGACCACAGGTGCATTCCTGAAGCTTTCGCCACGGACGCTAGTGCTGGGAGTGAATTGGTAAAAAATAAGGAGGTTGGGTTTTTCTTTTTTCCTTCGATACGGTGTGGGAAAATTTACTTTTTTGAGGATGATTCGATTATATATAGATATATCAATGATTTTCATTACACTCACGGGCAATGAAAAAGTTCCATTGATAAAATCACCAAATTACTCCTAAGCGTAAAATTTTGCAATATTGAAATACGTTTAAAAGCGCACCAGAATTTTACCAACTAAAAACGTAAAGTTTTTTATTCCATATTTCCTACTATTTTTTTTTTAAAAAGGAGGCTGTTCAGTATCGGAAATTTGTGAGTTCAGTTACAGTTTCTTTGCACGTGAGTGTATTATTACTTTAGAGGGCTAGCACACTGTACTTGTTAGCAGACTGGCCCTAAAACGAAGAATTTCTGATTCTGTCAAATAAAGTTAGTCTGAGTGACGCGACGTGGGCCACTTCGAATCAGTCTTTACGGATCACTGATCCGTGTGAACTAATCACTCATTTCTTCTTTTTAGGATGTACAATGTACCAAAACTGATAGAATTCCATAAAGAAACGAGTTGATGTGATAGATCTCGGTGTCTCCATGGGGCATCGGGTTTTAGATAAAGTAACTTAAATCTAAATCCCATATCATTAGGTACTAATGAGCACTATATAAACGAACATGACAGTTAGTGAGATAAATATAATTCGTATGGCGTAACTGGATTTTAAAACATATTTTTCATAACAAACTGAATAATTAGTCAATGTACTCACTGTTGAAATAATTTGTTTTGTTTACGTAAGCACTTTGAACTCAAAAACGGCCTTGGAGAACACATTTTTGAACAAAACGCTCGAAATCCTTTTTCGAGTACGTAAACTTACAATTTGCTGGTTTATAATTGCGTCATAAATATATTGCTCCAAGGTTGAAAGTCATAATGAAATTATTATACCACCGATAATCATTTATATTCATGATACAATTATGGTTGAAGTAGAGCACAAACCGTTGGAAACAATTAAAATCATTCTTGTTTTGATTTAACACTCTAAAGTTTCGGCATTAGGGATCGTAAGATATGAAATATGCCGTTTTATTAATAAGTTATTGATCATAACTTTATAGAGATCTGGCTAAGCTGAGTTGATGATTTTGGAGGTATTGGTCTATCTACATAATTATGATATCTGTCTCAAAATTTGATATGAAATTTATGCACTTTATACAAAACTTATACATAAATATTTCACTAATCATATCAGTACAAATGGAATATATAGAAACTATAAAATATGTCTAACGAAAAACCTATGTTGTATCAACTAATTATATTTTTTATGCTTAAACAATTTCTATAATACTGATTTCGTACTGTGGTAGACGGAATAAAACACACATATTTTTCAAGAACATTGAAAAAGACGCACGCATCAGACGCTTGGTTCAGATAATTGATGTTGCTATTAAAACATGACAATAGAATTGGGCAGGTAACATTCCATAAAATTGCACCTTTTAAATACTTTCCCTAATGTGTCTGGACTCTGTAACGGTAGACGCAAGAAGGCTTTTTCTGTTTTATTTTAACCGACTTGAGTTGACATAGGTTGCCTTTTGCATACCTAATGTTTTACTTACTGTCATTTACTCGATAAATTGAAAATTTAAATAATCAGCAGTATCAATTTAGGTATATGTGTATCTCTAGTTCTAAAAAATATAATGACTGCCTGCATTTGTCACTGAACTTTGACTTCTAGTTATTGAACTCATTGGAGTTCGCGTATTTTTGCAATTCAGGTCTTTCGTACTCTGAAAATCTCTTAATCAGCTTGAATGTCATGAAATACTTACCAGTGGAATGTCGGTACAGATATTTCGAAAACTAAAACTATATTTACCTTTTAACCAGCACGAGCCATATAATAAGTAACAGTAATTTACCTAATTGACGTAGACATGTCATTGCATCCCCAATATCAGTCGGGACAAAATTTATGAGCGGATACCTACATCGTGATACGTTCGGACAGTGACAATGCGTCTCTAATTGACGTGTAATCGTGATCAGACAATACTAACGTCCCTTGACGGATGTCTGTTCAACTTACTGGGCCACTATGTAAATGACAAAGTACTTACTAATAGGATGTGGCTCTGTTGAAATAAAGCATGTAGTATTTATCAAATTAGGCACTTTAGTTTAAGGGTGGAAATACGACATCGATAAAAATCCAACGTCATGCGATTTAAGTTAATATAAAATATTTGTATACACGTTTCACGGCCATCCAACCCCAACCTAGACAAATATCTGTCCCAGCCGGGGATTGAACTTGGGACCTTTGGCATAGCAGTCAGTGTCACTAACCGAAAGCAAAAACCTAATGTATATTTTTTCAGTAAATTATTATTATTTAAGATTTCATGTTTACTTTTCATATATTTTCATTAGTTACCTACCTACCATTTGCAAAATAATTACAATCATAAAATTATGGATGTAAGTATATACATAGCATATCTAAGGTCTTCGCACATTATAACATCTCACCGGCGACTCTACTCTATGCTAGACATTGATATAAATTTAAGCCCTGTGTCACATGTTCAAGGTTTAATTTAAAAAAACGGTTATAAAGTAGTGTACAACGAGTGGCCTACGCATCGTACATTTAGGTCTAGAAAAACTAAAGGAGTGTGAGTAGAGTTGCTGCCGCGTTGGCGTGGAGTTGTTATAATGTGCGAAGACCTTTATACCTCTTCGCTCTCGGCTCTACCGCCAGCCATCACATGACAATACAGGACAAATGTCAAGTTTTACAGCGCCATCAAACGCAGTTCGTCCAGCCAAGGGGTCACTCCGGCTTACATAAAACAAAATTACGGAGTGCTACCACGACTATTGTTTTAAATCTACCGATAGCATGAGTTCGTTTGTTTTTTGTCAAGCTAGACTAACCAGCCAGGTCGCGCCCGCTGCTTGACCCCGTGCGTGCGAGCTAAAACAGCGTAGCAGCGCATTCCGCAGCGCTTTAGTTTCTTAGAGATCGTGATCTGCTTACTAAGTAGACGTGCTAAGCGCTCGACGCCCGACCTTAGCGGTTTGTCGCTGGATGCGTGCAAATTGGCTGTCAAAGGTATTCGAATTTTGAATGAGGAGGTGAGCGGGTGAGGTGGAATGGTGGGAAATTGTGTACATTTTTACCTAAATGATTATCGAAAGGTATGAAGAGAGAAATTTGGTCGTAATCGGATTTTAGTTAGATAGGATGTATTATAATATTACCCCCACTATAATACATGTTTACCTCGTCAATCACTGATCATTAATACACATACTTACCTACATTTAAGTAGTTCCCATTTTATGTAGTTGCCTTTAAAATACATATACTTACTTATTGTTCCATAACTTTATCAATATTGCAGTATTTGCAGAAGCTTTTCTCTAGAAAACAATTCCAGATAAATTATTAATTAACATTATAGGTATCTAATACAGAGAACTAAAATTACAAATTACTTGACCTCAATTTAGACTTCAAAGTTAATGTATCACGACAAATTGGAGGAGAGGAAGACATTATGGTATTATATTGTTATCCCGTCGTTATCTTGTTCGCTCATGACATGCCCCTTTGCCTATTACCCTAATTGCCCCAAAAATCATAGTAAAAAGTAAGTAAGTAAATTATAACGTATTTTTTCTGATGGTACGTACATTACGATGATTCCAAAAATATTGACACTCTTTCATAATGGTGGTTTTCCATCGACGAGGCACCTTAAGACAGTTTTCTTGTCTCTCAAGACCTCAGCTCTTATTTTGTATTAGTTCGGTTAGAAGATTTTTGACTTTATTCATTGGTACAATGGTTTTCATTAGGTTGAAATTATAACGATTTGACAGTTAACAAAATGCGGCCATATTTTGCTTCGTTTTTTACACCATCTTGTTCGTAATTTCGTATATTGTTTATCTAAGATTCAAATAGAACGCCGGCGCAGGCGCAGGTGACAAATGACAGGTGAAACATTTGTCTGTGTGCGTGACCTCGCCTTGACCCTGCACGATCGACGCCGTGACCTGACAGTTATAGTTTTTATTTACTCTGTGAACAATAGGCTGTAACAATGTGAGTTACAGCCTGCGACACTTGTGCTGTTTTAGGTACCTCTGACTTGTCTTAATACCTTTCTTAGATATCATCGTGATCATTAAAATTACCTATTAGAAGAATCATTGACTAGTTCCTATTTAGCTGTTTAATAATGATTTATTTTTATTTTTGTAATTTTTTAGCACACCATATTACTGATTTTCCTGTACTTCCTGTAGGTTGACTGGTAGAAAATGCTTTTAGCATTAAGGCCACCTTTTGTACAATAATATATCTGTGCAGTAAAGAGTTAAATAATAAATAAATCATAACTTTTGGATGTGGCATCCATAGTTAACATAACTTATTCATTAATTACATACATAAAAAATGTGTAAGTACATATATAGGTTACTTAAAACTTTTCCAACTACTTTATCCTACTACTATCCGTATTGATTAAAATAGCTGTATTTAAATGAAGTCTTGTAGGTAAGTACATAATAATATTACATGCAATACGATCTTGACGAACCGATAAATATTGGCTCTGTACATACTTAACAAGACAATCGAATAAACCTTCATTATAAGAGCAAGGTCGCCGAATTAATAAGAACTATAGAGCTGTCGTACATATTAAAATTTATTTGCATACCAACCGGCATATCCTGGCACTTTACAATCTCTGATGTTATAGATTTGAAGTGTCAACTAGCTTTGGGCATTTGACGAGTAGGTATCTACTTGCTTGTTTTACATAGTAATCAGCTATCTAAGTCCAATCCTGAAGGACTAGCACGAGACGCGTAAGTCAAGACATGCCATAAGTTTTCTCGCTCTCGATGCCGTGCGAAGTGAGTGAGCGCGGCGCAAAACTTTTATTTATTTATTTTATCCTTTATTGCACGAATATAAAAATAATTGTACAAAGGGTGGACTTAATGCTATAAGTATTTTTTTTTGTCTAGTATTGGCGTTCACACTCAACCTTTCCAACGTCGTCAGGCCAGCGGGATTGAGGTAAGTAGTCAAACGCTTACGTTCGTGGTCCGCACTAGAGAACTCATAACCATAGAGTATGTCAGTTGGTTAGCAGATGACGCCGGCTCGCTTCAGCAGCTAATTCAAAACATGGACATTTTCCCTGAAGGGAGGCACTTTGCATTTGCCCTCCTCATCCTCTTTCACGCATCTGATTCTAGAGCCGGCCCCTTCAGACCGTCTAGTAAGGGATTTGCAATTTTTGAAAACGAAAAAAGTTTTCACTACAGGCGCCACTTGGTATGCGAGAAAACGTAAACTTTTATAGTTTTCGATAAACTATCAAACGTGTACTAGACGGGCAGGAGTCAAAAACTATTTGCTTAATGCCGAATCTTCAACCTCGAGTTGATCACGTTATATTTAATTTCATCTGCAAACCACTTCCTCCTTTGACACTGTAAAATATTTATACATACGTAAAATGTTTGTAACTATATAGAGGATAATCTAGGGAGTGGAATTCTTGATAAAAATTGCATTTGTTTTTAACTTCTTTAGTCGTATTGTAACCTTTGTTAATAATGTATACCTACCTACAATAGGTATACATAGGTACAATCAGTTATTCCGTGATAACCTGATAGCATAAATAAAACAAACACATTCATAATTGTTGTAGTATCATTAGTTTTTCTGATTTCCAAGCGACCTTTGTTAGAATCCAAACGTTCTTATCAATGACCTCTTTAGCAACGATTATATTACACCTACATGCACACACCTACCTCTTATCAGTAACAGCTGGCCTGCAAAAATCAACCATAAACACATAGGTTGAAGCCTGCATTTTGAAAATACATATCCTAAATTGTTTTCCATCCTTATCGGGCACTCTGTTGCATGTTTTTCTGGTACTTTTAACGATTTGTAAGTCATATTAAGGTTTAGAAAAAAAAGAGTTCGCTTAACATTTTGAGTTGGTTCTTAATAGGTTTGTTAGAACCATAGTTCGTATCCTTCATGTCAGATATTTTATAGAGTTAAATAAAATAACCGGTAATTAAAAAACCTCTATTACTAAAGGACAAAAACACAAGACCCATGAGTCTACAGACTCACTGGTATTGATTTCTTGTTGTCTGCAACATACTTGTGTGGGAAAATGGAGTGTTATAGGTTCTTGCTTATTTTGGCACCTTCTTTCGCCTTGATAACGATTGGCCATTTTTAAGAGGTCGTGAATGCATTACAAATTCTATTGTCACCGAAACTTTAATGTATAACCTATAGAAACACTTGTCAGTTACAGATGACTGAAGTATTGAAGATGTACGGTCAGCTGCATAAGTAGCTATACACTTCTGTACCTTGTCAAACTGACGAACCGTCAATGTTTCAATGAATTTGATAGACGGTTTCATATTGACAAGGTACAAAAGTGTATAGCTACTTATGAAGCTGACTGTATATATATTCATTACATAAAACTATAGCTACGGTCACCACAGTCATTTCTTATTATCAGTTTTACCCACAGCACCATAAAGTCGATTTTGTTGGTTCAGCGTAGTTATTTTGTACACGAGAAAATGGTTTGTAAATGTCAATTTATTCATGAAAGACTGCAGCAGTATGCATAGAGGTGACCTCCACGGAACGACCGATAATAATCGCTGATAACAACAGGTGTGTGTGTCTGTGTGTGCCTGTCTGTCCCGGTCATTGTGTCAGTCATCTGCTGACATCACTGTACATATTCGTTCAGGTTTTTCAAGAATATTTCAAGTAACTGACACGGTTTGGTACTCGTTGCTTAGCTCAATGTTTTACAGGAACCTAATGAGTAAAGATGGTATAACAGACGGCATCATTAAGCTAGACGTTTCTGTTTAGGAGTAATTTGGTGTTATTTCACTGGAACTTTCTCAATGCTCGCAAGTGTGTTACCAGTCGACGGCACTTCATCTTTACAGATTATACCTCTAATTCCGCTATAATAACCTACAGTTCCTGGAATAACAATGTAAACTTGGGAGATTCAAGAAATTCAGTTACCACAAATATGTATTTGTACCTCTATTGTGTCCTGCTCTCTCAAATGTTTACAAACGGCATATTGTTTCTGACTCCGGGACGACTATCTGCAACATAGAAACAGTTCGTTGTATGTCTTCCTGGAACTATACATTACTCTTGTCAGGAACATAATAATATAAGAATTAAAATGACTTAAATCTTGTGCGTTTATAGGAAAAAACTTTCGCAGTACTAAATTCTATACACTTCAGATTCAGTCTCCATTAGTTGAATATTTATATATGTATATATGTCGCAGTAAGATAGTTATAGCCGTAATATAGTTATATCCCTAGGGATATGATTATATACCGGAACATAGTTATACGAAAGCGATTCATTACAATCTCACTAGGTATATAGTTATAAAACGGACAAAGTTTAGTGATCGCTTTCGTATAACTATGTTCCGGTATATAATCATATCCCTAGGGATATAACTATACTACGGCTATAACTATCTTACTGCGACATATATATTGAAACGATTTCCTTGCTTACCTACTTACTTTTGGGCTGATTCATTTCGACGATACTTCGTGAAACTTTATTCGAATTCTCTTAAATATACAAATGGGTAAGTATGCAAAATATGAGATATATTATGTTTTAGACTATAAATAAATAAAATAATTTTACCTATCCTTCCTGGGCGGCCGTTATCAGCTGAATATATTATGGAAATGTGATTCTTAATTGGTACTTTACTTTTATTAACCTCTCACCCTAAACGCTATTAATTGATAAGATTTTTATTAACTTGAATTGATTGAATTAAAAGTCAGCATAACATCATTTAATTTTACTGTTATGATAATAATATTATAAATATATAAGACGGGAGAATATTGGGAAAGGAATTACGTATTATTCATCAAATAAGTAATGTCATGAAATATGGATACCTAATGGCAACTATTCTAAAGGCACAACAAATAGGTCTAGCACTAGTTATACTTAGCAAACAAATCTTATCAAAACTTAGCAAAAACTGTGTGTGTGGGAACTTGTAATTGGCTAGTAGCTATAAAGTAGTTTCTTTATTGTGTTATAGCTATAACAAGTTCTACAAATATTATAAAATAAAAATGGTAGTGAAGACTTTAAAGGGACTTTAAATTTATTATTATTATTATTATCGAAAATAACAAATAAAGTGCCTCTACCTCTAGTGATGGTGATGATCTCACAGATTTGACCCTACGGTCGTAGGTCAAGAATCTTTGTACTTAATGGTACATAATACCTATGCTTACAATATACGGAAATAAATAACATAATAATATTATAGATTCTGTCTACGTAACAGAGCAGGATTGTAATAAGTACATGATTGTACTTCAATCTATTCTAAAAGCACAACATTTTGAGACTGTTTTACTTAGATCAGTAGCACAAAAGAGATATGAGTGTTAAAATCGCAAAAACTATATACTTACATATAATCTTACTAATATCGTAAAAAATATTAGATGTGTCATGTATTTTCATGCTCACTTTAAGTATATGACTTGTATAATGACTAGTTTATAATTTTGTCCATGTTGACTTAAAACTTGGACAAATTTACAGACAGATTTATTTTAATTTATTTCTTCAATGTTTATCTTTCACATAATATGATTCCTCGATCCAAACTGCACTGTGTGTGGACACTTATCTGTTTGTTCGACTGTACTGGAGGTACTGTCTGCCATGGCATGCCTGCCCTGACCCGGGGCACGTCATCAGCTGATCATCGGTGGTCACGCGCTGACACCGATCTTGTAATCATTAACTGGTCGTAACTGCTACTAATTTTGGTTAGGTATACTAACTCCCTCTGTGGACTAGTGGTTGAAGCTCTGCTTCGTGACCTAAAGGTCCCGGGTTCAATTCTCGGGTGGAATCATCAAGTTTGGTACATCGTTTGTAGCGAATGAGTAAAATAGTATATATTATTTAGATTTCATAACAATGTCACAAAAAAACAAACATCGGTTTTAAATAAGAGTAAATAGGTACCTACTTACATAATACATTTTACACTTTCTAACCATCCAATCGAAGCGAATAGCTAACTTTACCTCCCACAGATAAGTAATTGTAAAGCAAACATAATTAATTAAACTATAGTTCCATTAGTTATGTTCTAGGTATAATTAACTCATAAATAGTGAGTGGTCTCGTCGATAATTGAACATGAAGATGGTCCGCGTCATTCAGTGACCCTGACCTAAAAGGTCACGAGGGTTATACCTGCGTTTTTCCTAGCCAACTGGTTTACGCGTATGCATGTTGCATATTGCTCACTACCGATAATGGTAGTAGGAAGTGGCTGTTTCGTAACTTACATATCGACTGTTTTTGGACAATTTTGCTATAAATTCAGGAATTCATAGAAATTACTATCGTTTATAAAAGGCTTGCAAAAAGTCAACGTAACTATCCCCAATGTAACGTTTTGTAAGCTACATGTAATACTGGGGCAGTTTTCGTACAATAAAGTATATCCACACTGTAAATAACGGGGGCTTAAGGAAGCAGAGGGCGTATTAGCAGACGCTTGAAGAGTCGTATCCCGGATGTACAACGTGGCAATGCTGGCAGTAGTGGGTAGTTGGGAACTTTTGTGTATTTCGGGTGGTATTTTTGACTACAATGCTATTAGTTTTAGATGTAATGGGTGCATCATTAACTTTATTACTTAAATGTTTTTTTTTAATGAAAATAACTAAATACCTATTATTCTTATATTTAAGTATTCCAGAGTGGTAGCCGATCAGTCAAAGGTGGCACGTTGTTGGCACTGTCATTCGTTTTCTTGGCACTGTTTGAGTTTTAATTGTTGTCATGGCCATTTCCTTCAGGGATACGTAGGTATATGTGTATGTTGAATATTCACCTTATTATGACCACTTAATGCTAGCGAGTTATCCCTTTACCTGGTAGAAAAATTGAAATAATTAATTCGTTGTAGATGTCAAGGAAAGTTAATAGCATAACATTCAAAATATGGTTTTTATATTTTGAGTACTAAAGTAAAAGGGTCTTAGCAATTACAAACATTACAGTACAGCTATGTACAGAATCACTGTGCCAGAAAGATCTAATATAATTTAAGCAGGTAACGCCTTTAGCCTTAACCTAACTAATATTATAAATGCGAAAGTAACTGTGTCTGTCTGTCTGTCTGTCTGTCTGTTACTCTTTCACGCCAAAACTACTAAACGGATTTGAATGAAATTTGGTATACATACGGTCTAGACCCTGGGAAAGAACATAGGCTACTTTTTATCCCGGAATTCCCACGGGAAAACTTTTTAAGGCGAAGCGAAGCGCGCGGGAACAGCTAGTAAATTATAAATCAAAGAATTACTTGTAGGTACCTAATGACGTGTCTATAATCTTCATCATGTCCAATTATGTATTTATGGGAGGTAAGCTAATCAAATAATTATCTATTATGAAACTACCTTATAAACTTGGCAGTATAAATAAACATTAAACTCTTGGAGGTTAAGGTCAGAACTTGTTCCGCCGTTTGTACATAAATCTTATGTACATTATTGATTTTGAGTATACCTAAGTCTATCCTTATTCGATTGGGTATAGCATACTAGAATTTGACCGCAAAACTGGGTTCACATATTATGCTAAAGCACTATTACACACTACACACAGTACTAGTAAGTACCTACACTATTAAAAACAATATTCCAAGATAACTATATTGTAAGTCACCAAAATATTTCAGTACTTCGCCGCTCACCGGTTTTTTTACTTACATAATTTTTAATAATGTTTCTACAGCAGATTAAAAATAGTAAAAATATCATAATTTAAGTGCCCATTGCCTACTGATTTTATTATCTAGCGAACTATCCGCAGTAGCCAAATGAAGTTATAACTGTGGTCGTTAAAAACTTCTATGAAGAAAACTAAGCATTTATGGCTATTAACATTATTATGAGATTTTTATAACGTAACCGTAGCCTTGCAGCATTAAACTAAATTTTCTATTAAATAAAGAAATAAGATATTTATGTGATATTCAGTTAAATTTATTTTGTACACTAAAATTATACCACTTCGGAAAACAAAGTGTAATGGGGTGCACAAAAAAAACCTTGTGACGCGCATACAGTGTTCAAAATATTTATTTAATATCACATAAGCTCTTAACTACAACCTGAGGTGAAGCCTGAACTGGACCAAAAGTCAAAGATTAGCATGATAAAGGAAGCCGATACACAATGGTAGCGCTAAAATGCCGCACGTAAATTTTCTCTTCATTGAAAATGTTTTTATTTTTTTGCATTGGGTTTGTTTTTGATAACAAAGCATTGTAAAATATATTTGCGATGATTTTATCTTAACTCTTGCATTTTTTAACCTGTACCTACGTATTTGAGTCTTAATTCATCATCATCATCATTATCAGCCTGTATCTGCCCACTGCTGGGTATAAGCCTCTTCCCTATCACGCCATCTCTTCCGGTCAAGTGCGAGTCTAGTCCAGTGTCTACCGGCCACCTTAACAATGTCATCAGACCATCGGGGCGGCGGCGGTCTGCCTATTCTTCGTTTGCCAGTTCTTGGCCACCACTCTGTGACTGCCCCAGTCCACCTGCCGTCATCCCTCCTAACCAAGTGTCCTGCCCATCTCCACTTTAATCTTGTGATTCGGCTACCCACGTCATCCACACGAGTTTTACGTCGAATTTCGACATTGGGCACACGATCCACAAGAGATGCCGAGCATGGCGCGCTCCATAGCCCTTTGTGCGACTTTTATTTTGTGCATGTTGGCTTTAGTGAGCGTCCATGTTTCGGCTCCGTAAGTGAGGATAGGCAGAACACACTGATTGAACACCTTAGTCTTCAGGCATTGAGGGATTTGGGACTTAAGGACGTCTTCAAGTTTACTGAAGGGGCTGCCTTCAGTAAAATCCCAGCTGAATTCGTCCTTTACCTGAGAACTTTGTCCAAAGGATAAACTATGTCCAAGATAGACGTACTCATCCACTGCCTCGATGTGGCAGTTACCTACAATTATGTAAATACAAATACCGGCAATAAAATATTTGATTTGATTTGATTTGATTTGATATGTTAGGCTGCACGTTTGCAGGGAGATTGGTCATGATCTTAGTCTTGGACATGTTCATCCTTAGTCCAACCTTCAGGGATGCTTCGTGCAATTCTACGAGCATGCATTGGAGATCTGTGACGTTCTCAGCTAGGATGATCAGATCATCAGCGAAACGCAGGTGTGACATGTGAGCACCGTTTATATTGAGACCTCTGGCACTCCAGTCTATGGTCTTCCTGATGTCTTCCAAGACGTTAGTGAAGAGCTTGGGTGACAGAGTGTCTCCTTGGCGCACACCCCGTTTGATGGGAATGGGAATGGGAGTCTTAATTATGAAATAGTAATAAACGATCATCTATTATTTTAATATTTTATTTGACTGTAAAATTATTCATCATCAGCCTATAGCAGTCCACTGCTAGACGCGATCTTTAGCTTTCGCTCGCATCCAATTAAAAATTAAAAGTAAAATTATTACTCCACCCGAATTGAAACATTACTTTTAGCGTATCGCCGATAAAATACTTTCAAGTATCGATAGGAACAGCAGCATTTTAACCCGCCGGTGTTGCCATACGTCAAGTGGCGGGATCGGTTGCGTCTCGCATCTTTGTCCCGATGCTAATGAGACGATTGTCTCCAACAAGGCCGGTCAGAGCAGCCTGTGACATCGCATGAAGGTCGAGTGTGGATAGTTTTGTTGCCAGCCCGCAAAGAGGTTGGGGAATGCGAAATGAGAGCTTAGAAAACGGAGGTTGGATGGAAAGAGTGTAAATACTTTTTCGTGATGTTTTTCTTATTAGAATCAACCAGTACCCGTAATAATCACACATAAGCTTAATTAAAAGCAGAGTAGAAAATAAAACATAGTTAATAGGAAAATAGAATAGCTATTTGTATTTTTGTTTTAGGTACCTAGAAGGTGTTACTTGCATAAAAAATAATCTTGCATGACTTGTGTTGTGAATCATATAACTTGAATGAGCTATGTCCTATTTTAAAATGATAAGTTAATAACATACTAACAAATATAATTTGCGTGTCATACTGAAGTTATTAATTAGCATGTGTGGGTAGATGCTGATACTATGTACATTATGTACAACAGTGCACTACATAATGTAGACCGGAACAGACAATGGAGTGAGGTTGGTTTGTGGAGCGAGGATGCCCGGAGCCAGGTCAGGGTAACCTCTTTGTTACTCTTCTATGACTCTATGGTTTTGTCTATGTCCCACAGGCAGTTATTTTTTTTTAAGTATGTCAGTATTATACGCTCATATACGAGTACTTACTGACTGGAATTTTATTAAACACATTCACGGTTGGTTCTCTATTTAAATTTTAAGTAGGTATGGAAAACGCATGTTATGTGCTAGTTCAGTTTGGATCTAAACGATCGATGAAAATAACCTGTTACAAAAGAAAATGGGTCTTAAATTAAAGTTTTTATTCAAATCATCAAAACGGATTTAGAAATATAAAATGTATCTATCTGTTCTTTAAGAAGTAAAAATATATTTATGTAATCAATTTTGATTGTCATAAATTAACGATCTAGATTAAGTTCTTATTATTAGAAACACCTGTCTCAAAGGATAATGTTGATTTATCGAAAACGTTGACTCAAATAATTTGACCTTATCAAAAACTTCAATAATTTATTGAGCCATAAATGTTTATAGCCAATCTGTCCACTTGATTACAGTTATTAAAATATTAAGTTATAAAAATAATAAAAATCTGATCTAAAAAAACATTTAATAGATTTTACAGTGGATATTACTCAATAGGAGATCCGATCTCTTCCAGGCAACCTTTTAGTGGAGGAATGACTTATAAATCTGTATTTGTTACCAAATCTACTTAACTCTGTTGTAATGATGACGGATGATAGTGACAATAACGAATGGCAACAATACGTTTTGCCAAATAATTAATCATTAATACAATATTTTTTTAATACGTACTAGATGAAGTGTCGATGGGACGCCCTCCTGCCCGCTGGACTGACGACCTAAGGCGGGTGGCGGGTAGTGGTTGGATGAGGAAGGCCGAGGACCGAGTGTTGTGGCGCTCCTTGGGAGAGGCCTATGTCCAGCAGTGGATGATTATTGGCTGATGATGAATGATGATGATGAAGTGTCGATGCAAAAGAAACGTCTCGACAAATAAAATAACGCTCCACATCTGCCTCTGAGCTCTTATTTTGAGCTAGTTCGGTTAGAAGATTTGTGATTCTATTTATTGGTACACTTGTCCAAAATTAATAATGCACATGCAGATCTTCACACCCGAATCATTAAATCGTAAGGGCCTTAACCCATATATGCCCAGAGGGTCGCTAACGACCCACTTGAGTTTTTTGTATATTTGCACTTAGAATCTGAATCTTAATCATATCCCAAAGTAAAACAACTTCATATGAAAACTAGTTATGGGCATATATGGGTTAAAAAAACACTTGCATTTTGCACCTTGTTCGAAAGAAATAGGAATCAATATCATGTGTCACATAATCGAAAACAACCGATCTGTCAAAGATTTCTATGCGCATTATCAATTTTGGAGCACTGTACAGTGGTTGTTATTAGGTTGGACTTATAAAACGGTTTGACGATAAAACATAATAATTTAAATACAATATAAATGTTAATAATATTATAATAGAGAAATATGTGATTTATGGATTGCAATACCGCTAAAGCTACACACTGATCCTAGACCATAATAATAGAATTTAGATTTTCATATCAAACGAAATAGAAGCAGGGAGGTGTTCCTAGCTTACGAATACAAAATTTCGTCGCATTACACAATCCCCAACGGAAAAATATGGGTGTTATAAGTTTAATGTGTCTGTGTATCTGTCTGTAGCGTAGGTTCAAACGGCTGGGCCGTTGTTGTTTGGTTTTTTAGGGTCGTAGGTAATGTTACCTTGAGTATTCTTAGTCATATTTCATGAAAATAAATTCAGCAGTTCAACATTTTTGCGAATTTTAGCGCCTATTACACAATGTCTGGTTAGTGGTTACCTGTCGGATAAAAAATGCTGTCACTATTTAAAAAATAATCACAGAGAGTGACCGCGTGTATTTTATCCGTCAGGTAGCCACTAACCAGACATTGTGAAACAGGCCCTTAGTGTCCGGTGTTTAAAACGTTGGTTAAGTTAATGTTAAGCTGGAGTAATCCTCCAGCCAATAAACGTAGTCAATAAACATTTGTACGACGGCCTGTGTGGTCGCCGTTATGTAAACAATCTGAACAATAACTCATACTGCATCTATCTGATATAAATCATATCATTAGCCGGTCACCCGTAGTTCGGAGAGCTTTGATCTGGCCGCTTACCTTCGACCTAATCATTAATATCGGATAGGACAGTAATATCCGATAGGACTTTAATCTATTGTAGCTGAACGGATTTGTGTAACGCGATCTTGAGGGCTGGTGCGGGCTGTTTCGCAATGACTGCCTTGAACAGGGTGCAACTTAAAATGATTATAAAATACCTATTTTGAAAAAAAAGAATGAAAAAATCTAAAAGTATTTTTTTTACTCGAAGGTATGAATTAAGTATCTGTTTATTAACAACTAGGTATACTGACAAATTATCTTCTTATTTATTCTAGGTACTCAAAATTCATTTAATCTAATGTAAATCCGATCCGCAGAGAAAACAAATTTAACGTTAATTATGATACCTTAATCCATAAAAATCATGACTACAGAAAACCAAAGTTCACAAATTCTAAGCGCCCATCCAAGCAACGCCAGACCAGTTAAGGTGACCCCCGCCGCCTGCCACTCCGCCGCATATACTTGCTAGTAAAGAAGGCATTTTATACAAATAGCCAGAGATCCACATCCATTGCGCTGCGCCGGTGGTTAAATGGTAGCAACCACTTGTGAGGTTCCACTAGTGATGTATATAGAACCACATAACACATTTACTCTAACGAGTGTAGATAACATGTTATTTCAAATTTTACTACAACTATGTAATTTTTTAATAATTTTATTTATTTATAACAATAATACACTAAGCAATTAAAAAGTTCCATCTGCTTTTACCTTTGTGATTGCTCGCCAGTGTAATATTTAAAGTTGTTTAATAGGATTGTAGTCGTTTAATTGAAGTGAATTCATTTTGTATAGTTATTTAATACATAAGTACATATTACTTACGTGATTCAAACTTAACAGTGCAAAAACATATCTTATACCTGTTCATTATAAGACGATATTTTATTTACCATCTGCATCAACGAACCGAAATTCAAACAAAAACATCATCAACCAATCACCAATAGGCTAACTACATATACTCACTGACCCCAAAAAAAAATAGTTTTTGGTATGAATATACAGGGTGTTGCAAAAAGGGTATACTAAGCCGAAACCTACATGTGCAGCATGGTATATCTAAGCCCGAAACTGAAATCAGAATTTGAAAATTCGCGAAAAAAAAATTTCATTTTCCATAGAAACTTTGTTGGTCACGTGACATTTACTATGGGAAAAAAAAAATTTTTTTCGCGAATTTCCAAATTCTGATTTTAGTTTCGGGCTTAGATATACCATGCTGCACATGTAGGTTTCGGCTTAGTATACCAATTTTGCAACACCCTGTAGAAATACTCTATTGTATTGTACCCCATCACTGGCGCACCTACCGCACGAGATCTCATTCATAATTTCACTGTCAGTCGAACACGAGACACGACTGTTACATCCTCTCGTACTCCGATATCGGATGCCGACTGAATCCATTACGTACCCGCACGCTAGGAGGTTAGATTCACTTGCCGGATATATCTTTGTGTATGCTGTATTGAGGTTCTAGATGTTTTAAGGTATTATTGGTACGGTAGGGTAAGCTATCGGTAGGTAAAAAGTTTCAGTCATGTTTAATTCAACCACGAATATAAAACTTAAGAGCCTTACCATTAAAACTTAGACATATGCTAAATGCCAGTTGGCAGTTATTAGCCGTATAAATATGAGTAAAATTTTGCTTTAAGCAGTAAAATAGTACCTATATGTTTTATACTTATACTATAGCCTGCATACGTCATGCACTCACCTATTTAATTATTTCCCTATAATAAACGAACCAGATGCACTGCGATGTAAAGTAAACTAAAAAGAAAAAGCCCAGTCCAGTTAACCGATAGCTTTCCTCACTAAAATAATGGTTACAGGATGCAACTAAGATGTCTCGAGTGGAGAGCGAGGGTGGCCGCCGAGACAGTTACTCGGAGCCGCGTAATTGGCACCGCTTTCTAACTCTCTATACAGAGTGATACGAAGACTAGCTCTTTTGTTGCGTTGCACATCACTAAAACGGACGAAAAAGTTTGGGAGCTGTGCGAATTTTAAAAATAGTTTGTTTGTGACTGGCCAGCAGTGTGTGAAACGAAAATTTATTTATAGCTTATTTCAACTATGCTTCATTTTAGTTTGGATTTTATTAACTATGTAGAAAATTAAAGCTTGATTTATTATTGTCTTATAAATGCTACACAATATATTCTGAGTACTTAACTCTCAATGATACATATAGAAGCAAACATTTATCTGAAAATTTTCTTTCTAAGCGCTACCCAATACTTTAAAAAAGAAAGTAAGGTTAGGAAAAACACTCTGTGCCGATACTGTCACATCGGCTCGCGTGTCTCCTCTCTAATGGACGGTCAGAAAAAAAGCTCAATTGCGTTCAATTGCAACCGAGTACGAGCGATCTCGGCACGACCGCAACACCTGGCACTGCCCGCGGCCATAGACAGCAGGGCTGCCAACACTACTAGTCTAAATGCTACAGTTACAAATAAAAAAAAGACAAGATGTTTTTGTTTGTGTATAATCGACACAAAAACCCTGATTTAGGTGGAATTTCACCTAACTCTAAACGTATTTAGTAGCCTGTCAAACGTCTGTCAGTACAAAATCTATTTAAATACAATTTTAAATACGTTTAGCGGTTGGTAAAAGTGACCCTTAGTAGGCAATTGCCTAATTGAGCTTTAAAAAAAGGACAAAAGTACCTCTTGTGTCCTATTGCTGGGCATAATTCTTCCACCTATATTTGTTTTGGACACATCACTCCAGTCAATGCAAAATAAAACTGTTCAGAAAATTACTCAACTGTTTTTCAAAATGAGCTTAACGTCGATGAAAGGAGAACCCTAAACGCTTGGACTAGAATAGATTACGGCGGACTAACGTCTTTGCAGGTTGTAAACTCTTTTCTCGACACTTTACGGACTATTTGAAATTGGCGTGCGCCTGGTTAAGTTGGTAGCACTGGAGTCATGAGGCGCGGCCGGCGCGTGCATTGAGAACACGCCTCGCGGCTAGTTTGAAATAAGAATGCTCTTGTTCGAATTCTGATTTTAAATTCCACTGTTGCCACGAAAGTTTTCAGAACTGCCAATTAGAAACTGAATAAAAAAATTAGTTAGGAAATTCTAATCACCCTACCCCGCAAGGGAGTACATTAGGACAAGGCGTGAGTGCGTGTTTTTTTTTTTAAATTGGCTACTGAAATCTGTTGATATAAAAATACCAGCAACATAACTAATATTTATTAAAAATAGTGCCTAGAAAATCGTGAGTTTATTAACCTACGATCCTAAGAGCTTATCTCAACCGTAGAAGATCGATTCAACGGCAGACGCTGCGTCCAGCACTCAAATGCAACCTGTTACAGACAACATTCATTGGTTTCTACAAAAAGAGAGCAAACACAGAGTAGCTAGGAAGTTAGTGAATCCATTTATAATTTTATATGATTTAAAACCATCTAAAAATCTATGACATGCTGCCGTGTGAAATGCGATGATGAAAATTTATCGTTGAGTTGTTTTTAACCTACTGAAATTACGCTTCAAAACTGCAATTATATAGTGTATAATGTATAATGTTCACTCTATACTTTTGCTTGGTCTATGTAAAAGTTTTTCTTGACCTCAGATTACGGTGGGTGCAGGTGTGACAGTTCGATTTTGTATCGATTATTTTCATTATTATCGAGTCAGTTTTTATCGGTTTTGCTGTCGCGGTTCAACGGAGGTGAGGCTCGCGATAAAACTATTTTTTATTATTTCAGACTGGTTTTTATTTGAAACTTGAACTTGGACCGAATTCAATGATAGTACCTATAACAAGTAACTCTAGTTATTCCTGTCGATGTCCGTATGAATAAATTGTTACTTTTTGTTGATTAGTTCTTGGTAGATGGATAATGGTTACGTATGAGTCACGAGTATTTATACGCATTTAATATCCAATTTATTTATTTTTTATTGGCTCATTACCAAAAGGTTTGTTGTTTAAAGGTTGATGGAACTGGCTGAAACCTTTTTGCCATTGTCACCACACCGACAGCCAAAAATCACTGGCCACTAATAAAAAATAAACAAACGTGACTTCAACGCACAGGCAATGGCTGTTATGCCATTCAGCCAACACTGAACATAGAGTATTGGAACTAATGTGTCCCCCCTGCCAGGGTGTCGCAGGCGATGCGGGGCTGGCTCCGATGCTAGCGTCCCTGCCGCGCCGCGAGCTGGACGCCGAGGCGCCGGTGGTCTGGCCTGCATGGTGCTACTCAGGTACTTACATATGCCGCCTTCTTGCTGATAAGCAAGGGAGTGAAAACTTTTTGGTGTAGGTTGGTATGCCACCTCCTTGCATGGGATAAAAAAGGTTATGCGTACGGACTTTTTTGTTTATATTTTTTAAGCATTTGTAAATAATGATTCATTATGCTTTTAGTATTTACGCGTTTTATCATGTTATACCTAGCACTTTTTTGTTTCTTTTAACGAAATAAATCTTGATTGATTGATTAATGTGTTCAATTAATCATAATATACTTTATAGACAATCAAAGCAATGCTATAAAATTAACTTTAGAGCAATACACTTTCACCATTTTAGTAGCACACAGTACATACCTAGCTAATTATCACAGCTAATTCATAAACACACTGGCTATAAAGTTACAACAAGCAACTCAGTTATGTTACGATGGACGTTACACAAGTAACAAAGCATAGAAAGTGGCCGTATCAAATTTGGTCGGTTAAACTAATGTTTATAGCGCTATCTTATAGCCATGCTTGTATTAGGTACAGGCTAGTACAATGTACAATGTACTGTACATAATATATCTTAATGTCCGTAAAATTGGCGGGAGACTGCTACCGGGCTGCTTAGAAATAAAGCTGTGTTTACATGAAAAATTTATAGCAGATTCAAAAAATATATCTTTTGAAAGCGACGCGATTAGATGATTTCCATATTTTGACAATAAGTATACTTTTTTATCGTATACTGTAACTAATATAATTCATTTGTTTGGTGTTTCAGGTATATCCTAAATTACTAGTAACAGTCTATCACAAGACTATTTCAGAATATCTGTCGAAACATTATACAGGTATCAATAATCATAGAATGACGAATCTGTATCTTGTCTGTCATCAAGCTGACAGTTAGTTGGGCAACAAAAAGTTGCGAAGTGTAGAGTCAGCCTTATAATCGTACATAGTTTGATGACAATGATGGATGTTTTCTTTCATCATTGTGTCAGAATTAGAATGTGGCTGCAGTAGAAAGTGCAGTTCAGTTTAGGCTCATAGCAAATGGCATGTTAGCATTATACAAAAACATTTTCTTTAAAAACATTATATTAAATGTTAAAAATATTTTCTAGAGTTTGTAGGTGCTAATTTAGACTAAAATTGCGTAGTTTACCATCTAAATAAATCATTTTCTATATTATTATTATTGATATTTGGTCCACAGCAAAATCTTTCAGCGTAAAGCGAAGCTCCTAAGTAAAACAACCTAACACCCTGTAATCTTTCCATATTTTCTCTGCAAGTCTCTAAAGTACCGTACACTTATTAACTAAAACACGCACTCTTGAATTACAAAGGACATTTCGGGTTCGCGACAAACAATGACAAAAAAGCGCGCTAATAGGGCTTCGACAAAAAGCCCATGCGCCTTGGAGCGAATCGTGCGCTCTGAGACGTATGGAAATGACGCGTGCACCTGCGCGCACCACCCACAGTGACGCTCCTTAAGTACTAGCTTGACAAAAAACGATCGAACGAGATTTTCGTTCACGGGGTTACGAAAAATGAAGATTAGGAGCGCTGCGGCGCGATCCACGACTATTCTATTCTATTCTATTCTATAGTATCATAGAATAGAGCCACGACTAGGTATATCTCGTTGTGTTAAACTTGCCGATTGCGCGAAAGCTCTTGTTCGTTCGTTTTTCGTCAGTATAGAGTAACCCTCCAGTTTATGTCATGGAACGGTACACGTTTAATACAACGGTATAGAGTCGTGATTAGCGCAGCAGTGATCTGAAACTTTGTTTTTCGTAAGTTAGAGTGACCCTCAGGCGACAGCGCGCGGTAAACGATCCTGTAACTTTACTGTATAATTAACAAATTTTGTAAACGATCCAAAAACAACTAGCGCTTTCACATACTCATTTTTATAATTTCCCGGTATCAGATATGACAGATATCCGAATCGTCGCCGCAGCGCGTATCATGATCGATAGTTTGACATAAAATTTTACAACATTATTTTGCGTCCAATCTAGTATTACGGATATACGGAAAAAATATACAAATGTGAACCCAGCTTAAAATGCTCATCAAATATTTAGCTGTAATTACTGCTAATTATTGGGTTGTTAGTGGCGATTGCTGTGAGAAATGCCCGTCTATTCAGGTTAATCGAATCACTAAACATTGATTATTGGAAAGTAAGTAGGTACTTCGGTGAATATCTCGCAGTTAAAGAAAATCCTAACTAGTATTATAAATGCGAAAGTAACTGTGTCTGTCTGTCTATCTTCTGTTACTCTTTCACGCCAAAACTACTGAACGGAGTTGAATGAAATTTAGTGTACATATGGTATAGACCCTGAGAAAGAATATAGGCTATTTTTTATATCGGAATTCCCACGGGAAAACTTTTTAAGGCGAAGTGAAGTTCGCGGGAACAGCTAGTTCAGTATAAATCTTTGAAAAGTGTTGAAACATAAGACCTCGCAGCTATTTATTGAAGTACTTTTATGGCATCGATTAGCGTCTTGGAAGTACCGTCAGAAAAAAAAGGTTTTTCTTTATGAGACGAAAATTAATTTTTTTTTACTGAATTAGTTTTTTTTTTAATGAAAACATTCATATAAACGCAGAAATTTGTCCAATTTAATATATTTATATAGGTTAATTAAGTGACTTTGGTTTACTATTCTTTTCCTTTTTTTTATTCTTTTTTTTGTACACCTTATTACCAATTTTTCCTGTACCTCCTGCGGGTTGACTGGCAGAAAATGCTTTTAGCATTAAGTCCACCCTTTGTACTTTTATTTGTAATATTTGTACAATAAAGAGTTAAATAAATAAACAAAAATATAAAAAAAGATCCCGACGAATTGAGAACCTCCTCCTTTTTTTGAAGTCGGTTAATTAAGACAATAATTAGGAATCACATAATGTTTTAAATGCGTACATTTAACCCACCCGTATACCTACGTACAACAGGAACAGACTGTCAATTCCCGACAATTTGTTGTGCGTGGACTGTACAGTACACTCAACGTAACTTGTCACACGAATAATTCAGTAAAATTATTACTCGTATGTACCTATAGATAGCGACCTGTTAAATGTTAACCCTTTTTTAACCAATTTTTAAACATTCTATTCATCTGTGGATGTCTCAATGTTTCAATCGTAGATAGATGTCGACCTATAATCATCATCATTATAATCAGCCCGTATCTGCCCACTGCTGGGTATAAGCCTCTTCCCTATCACGCCATCTCTTCCGGTCCTGTGCGAGTCTAGTCCAGTGTCGGCCTATGTTACTTATGAAATTGAAGGTTTGTTTTAACTGGTTCTACCTTTTTTGGCATAAGATTTATTTGCCTAATCTCGTATTGCATAGTAACGTTTGGTCAAAGTCTCGTTACGCCGAAAATCGTATGGCATAAATCTCGTTTAGTAAAAAGTTATTTCGCATAACATTGTTTAGCCTAATAATGGTATGGCCAAATCTTGAATAGCCTAATAATGCTATGGCATAGGTTTATTAGGTTTATACAAAGTAATAATATTCGTTTGGCTTTAACTTTGACGGAGCGTCTCCCTACATAGCGCAAACTGGTGCCTTGTATTGTTTCCTCTGTTTGGAAAACGCTCCGCTCCGCTTCGCTGCGCTCCGCTTTGGTTTTGATGAACATGTGCACCTAACACGCTCCTCATTGCTTTGCTCGTCGTCGCACCTATTTTTAGGTTTCGATCTCATGGGGTTTTTAATAATTATATTGGTCGTTAACTTTCGATTTTTTGATCATACAATATCGTGATTTTCGGGATGTAGGAGAAAAATACCACAATTTGTACATTTACTACATACTTAATATATTATTTATTAAGATAACATTAGGAGAAACAAGATTATACATAGGTATAGACGAACATAAATTTGAGCAAACGAAACTTAGGTGTTTAAAGATTGTGCCTAAAGAGTTTTAGACGAAACGAGCCCTATGCCACATAAGTCTTGGCAAAGTGATGGTTCGGCCAAAAAAGTTTAGACCATACGAGTTATGCGAAATGAGTTTTGGTCAATAAAGATTATGCGAGATGAGCGGAACCCGTTTTAACTTCTGCTATTAACCTGAACGCGCGATACCGGCAGACATTGATTGTGTCTATTTTTATTTTTTGTATGTAATTCAGCCTCATACAAAGGGTTAAGGTGAATTCACGCGATAGCATAGCCAGAGATCTAAGGCCTGGGTCTCCTATTTTATGCTATATGCGGCGTCCGACTTTGACGTAAACGTTTTGATCAACGTCCTACGGCCTACCTACGGCGTCTACGCGCCAACGTCGGCGTGTGAGGGAGACCGCATCAGTACATTTCAGTACATTTCTATAGTGAGCATCGTGACGCGGCCAACGGCGTGACGCTGGACGCGACCTACGGCGTAAATAGGAGACCCGGGCCTAAGACAAGTAACAATGACCGCGCTGTAGTGCAATCTGTCGTGTTATCTCAACGGGGTCACTCTCTAAATACGACGATCAAACAAACACTTTTCACGCAATCGATCGGGTCGCTTAATACAACGACATAGAGCTGTGGTTCGCGCAGCGCTCCGAAGCTTCGGATATATACGGACGACCGAATGGCGTAGTGGTTAGTGACCCTGACTACTGAGCCGAAGGTCCCGGGTTCGATTCCCGGCTGGGGCAGATATTTGTTTAAACACAGATTTGTTCTCGGGTCTTGGGTGTTGATATTTATATTTAGTATCTATCTATCTATGTATTTGTGTAGATATATCAGCTGTCCGACACCCATAACACAGGTTCTGCCTAGCTTGGGGTCGGATGGCCGCGTGTGTGAGATGTCCCCACATATTTATTTTAAATAAAACTGTAGCGCTAACCACGAGTCTATCTCGTTGTATTAAGCGTGTCGATTGCGTGACAGTTCTCGTTCGTTCGTTCGTCGATAGAGTGACCCCCCAGCTCAGTTCATAAATACGTTTCGTCGGCTTGTCTGGTTGTTTGTCATCGACAACGCCCACTGCCGGCCATTGTAGAAGTGGACACAAATACATTTGTAAACTGCTCCTTCTCCTGTTACAAAAAGACGGAGGCTAGGTGTTACTGTAGTGTAGAACTCTTGTGTTATGAATAATAGATATCGGAATTGTTATAAAACGATAAAGAAGTTATGGCAGCCATACCGGTTAAGATAGTTGAAAATACGTAGTCTAAAAGTGTGCAACTTTTCAGAAAAGGATTATATCTAGCATTGCTGATGAAGAATAAAAAGTAGGTAGTATATTTTAAATGTGTGATATTTGTGCTACGCTGCTACGCCGTAGCAAGTTTAGTCAAGCTCAAGTGTAGGTACAAATTATCCAAATTCTATGCTTTGGGGTGCACAAAACGGGCCACAGAAAGTAGCATACTAACTCAATTTATACAGGGTGTCCCAAACCAGGTGGGCAGCTCAGGAGTGACCAGAATATCGCAATATGACCTTACCTATACAGATATATACCTCCAGCCAAACTGACAACTTAATTATAATGGCAGTATTTATTTATTTATTTATAGGTACTTTTATTACACAATTTACAAAAGTGAATGTAGGTACAATCAGGTGGACTTAATGCTAAGATCATTCTCTACCAGTCAACCTGCAGGTGGTTCAGGAGCAAAAAGTAGGGAAGTGCAAAAAAATAACAAAACTAACTGGCTCTATAATATATAATCTTTATCCGCGCACGTTAAAGAGCGATACTTACGTATTTTAGTAAGCAATTACTAATAAATATTCAAAAATATTGCCGTAGGTACCTATCTACATTATATTACAATCATATTATATATTATTTTATGTTCGTAATGTTACAACCTCCACTGGGCATTGTTAGAGTGTAATCATATTATGCTAATAGTGTGTAGGAGGCACACGTCTACCACCATTAGTTTGCAGACACAAAAGATAATCTGCTTGTTACTTCTAGCTATCGTGCTGGCATCTTTGTAGAAAGGGCGTTTCAGTTTATTATACTTAGTTATTTAGTGCACAAGTTAAATGAAATTTACAATAGCTCTCCACCAATCGAAGGTTGGCTGGAAGGAAGGGCTTTTTGGCAATGAGCCCTTTGTAGGGAATAATTTAAGTCTGTTCGTAAAGCTGTGTTGCGTAATTCATCTATTTTGTACACAATAAAGTTTAAATAAATGAATAAGGGTTGAAGATTTATGTACGTAGATTGCAGACAACATACAAAAAATTTTGAGCTTTTGCGTATTTTTAACTATGGCCAAAATTGAGAGTGGCATAAGTTTGCTATTGCTGTTAGTCGCTGATCGTATCAGATGTGTGTTTGTTTTTAAACTATAGGTAGGTTCTAATCGAGATTGAAAATCTATAGGTAATATTCATAAATTTTTATTTCATACATTCCAAAGATATGCCTTTATCTATTTTTTTTATATTTTGTATTTTTTAGTCCTAACTTAACCCCAGAGGTGCAGAGGGTCTCCACTAACGGCCGCCACTTTCCCCTATCTTAGATTGTAGTTTTGGCCCCGCTCCAGCTAAGTCCAGCGCCTCGCTTAATTTTTGTATGGTCTCTTATATTATCCAGAGCATCAGCCACCTGTCTTGTGATCCTCAATGATGGCCGTCAAGTCATCAAGCGATTCGTCGTACAGTGGGCCGCGGCGTGCGCCGTAAACTCGGCATGACCACACGACGTCGTTTACGGATGCGGGGTTCACTCTATATGACGAAAAACTGAGCCACGACTCTATCTCGTTGTATTAAACGGGCCGTTTCCACGACAGCGGTAGTTCGTTCGTTTTTTAGGGTTCCGTAGCCAAAATGGCAAAAACGGAACCCTTATAGTTTCGTCATGTCCGTCTGTCCGTCTGTCCGTCTGTCACAGCCGATTTACTCGGAAACTATAAGTACTACAGTGATGAAATTTGATGGGAATATGTGTTGTATGAACCGCTACAAAAATATGACACTAAATAGTAAAAAAAAGAATTGGGGGTGGGGCCCCCCATACATGTAACTGAGGGATGAAATTTTTTTTTTCGATGTACATACCCGTGTGGGGTATCAATGGAAAGGTCTTTTAAAATGATATAAAGTTTTCTAAAAAACATTTTTCTTAAAGTGAACGGTTTTTGAGATATCAGCTCTCAAAGTCGTAAAAAGTATGTCCCCCCCCTCTATTTTTATAACTACGGGGTATAAAATTCTAAAAAAAATAGAGGTGATGCATGCTAATTAACTCTTTCAACGATTTTTGGTTTGATCAAAGTATCTCTTATAGTTTTTGAGATAGGTTGATTTAACTGTAATTTTGGTTAAGTTATTGTGCTTACACTATATTTGCTGCTACGGAACCCTTTGTGCGCGAGCCCGACTCGCACTTGGCCGGTTTTTTGTCAATATAGAGTAACCCTCGTTTACGTCTGATCTGGGAATAAAGCAGCGGCACGCGACCAAAGACGACCGAATGGCGTAGTGGTTAGTGACCCTGACTACTGAGCCGAAGGTCCCGGGTTCGATTCCCGGCTGGGGCAGATATTTGTTTAAACACAGATATTTGTTCTCGGGTCTTGGTTGTTGATATTTATATTTAGTATCTATCTATCTATGTATTTGTGTAAATATATCAGCTGTCCGACACCCATAACACAGGTTCTGCCTAGCTTGGGGTCGGATGGCCGTGTGTGAGATGTCCCCACATATTTATTTATTTATTTATTTATTTAAAGGATTGTGTTTTGTTTAGTGATGACCAATACTTGACTGTTTATTAATTCATGCAAAAATCATCAAAAATATGAAATGTGGAAGTATAATTATATATTTTAAATTGTAATGAACTATACTACTTACCACAACGATCGACACGATATATTCTGTGAGTTTGACAGATACATTAGAATTTAACATCTTTGGCAAAAAGAAAATAATGCAATAGGCGATCTAAGTCATCGGTAAAAGTTAAACGCAAAAGAAATCGATTTTAGTAGATTGTTCACGCACTCATGATGCCAAACAAAATACTAGTTCATAGGTACTACCTCTAAATGGACAGGAAATAGCTACTTCATATATTATTATTATTATTTAATAAATATTATAAAAAATTATACAAAAACTATCGACGTCAAATCGTACATCACTATTAGAACTAACGACCGCGGGTTACGCTTCTCGTGTAATTTACTTTTGATTCGTTGTGAGTCTAATATGTAATCTAGTGGAGAAATTAGATCAGCAATAACTAGAGTAGTAATCGATCAAATAGCATACTTACTAGAATTAACTAGTCAATTGAAGAAAATATAAACTTTTATGTATTTTGAAATTGTATGCGTCCGCGGTATCGCATTCTTGCATAATTGGTTAGGTTAGGATTACATTGCTTATTAAACTACCTTAAATATGAAACCAAATATTCTTACTGTAGTCAGACGAAGAAGGATGTTATTCGCTGATGTCAAAGGCTTTCTAAATTATCTATAGGTACATAATGGCGGTGACGGCTACAGTAACCCTATAAATATCACATTATAAACCCTCTGTTTCACAATATCTGGATAACAATGTTATTCTGGTAAAGATATAAGGTACACTCAATGACATTATGTTTTAGACAGTGACATTATTTTTCCCACACAGCCTACTTTTATCCAGACCAGAGTCAGGATTCTAGTAGGTACCTATAGTTCACTCACTTTCCTTCTTACACTGTTTTACTTTCCAATGTGCTTAACTATACTTATTAATTTAAAAATAAGCAACTATGCATGAAGAACAAACGATAAACACCAAATTCCTATCCGTTCTCTTTAAAAGCTCGCCGCAAACGCGACAACAAGCACCGCAAAAGGGCACAATATCTGTGGACAAAAAAGTGTACATTTTGTTTAAACGAAGCCTTTTTCTTCACTAATAAAGCCATACACGTTGAACTGGCTTCCCATAATACATTGAGTTTACGCGATTCGGTCGCTCGCGACATAAAACCCTGTATAAAACGGTTTTTATCGCCCCGCAGCCAAGACTCTCGTTATCGAAGCGATAATTTCTTTATTTTTTTCTGTTTGAAACCTCTTTTTACTGCTGCGAACTGTGAACACGACTGGAAAACTACTTTTCATTACTCATGCTTTGAAAAGTAGTGTGTTTTGTCTGGAAAGAGACATGAAAATAGCTTTTCGGGCATAAAGCCCGGGGAAAATTGATTTTTTGCCTCTAAAATGCGATGAATTATGATATTGCATGACTATCGTACATATATGAGTGTGAATTGGATACCTACCATTGAATTTATGAGGCCCAAAATTCGTTGTTAATGATGTTTGCAGAAGAAATATCATCAAGTATCAGGTTCTTATAAATAAATATCTGTCTAAATAAATCCATTTCGGATGTTACATAAATCGAGAATCTCAAAATTAAACTTTTACGATGTTGCAATTTCGAGTTTAATAGTTCAAGTTTTTTGTTACCATTTCATTTCTGACTGTATTTTTGTTAACCTTAAATATTTCTTTTAATTGAATCTTACGTTGTAAATATTTGGTTTTGTAGCATAAGATAGGAAGATATATATTTCCGTCACCGTAGACATCAACTATATATGTATTTACATAGGTATATTACATGAGTATATAGTATACCTACGTATAGGTAAGTATCATGATGGTATCATGTTCTTTATCAACTCTCCAATAGTTATCAAGAAAGAAGACTAGTTCAACTGCAGAAAAACTATACGGAAGTGAACTCTCTAATTGGGCATGAAGGTTCATTATCATTAAAAAAAACCTGAGCGATTTACTCTGAGTGGCCCAGAGTGGCCATCGTAGTTTTATGTGGCCACATTTTTGCTTCGCCCATCCTCTTCTAGATACGGTGTGATAGAATACCTAGTTTCTTTCATGTTACAGTCAGTAGGTGAGTGCGAGAGATCGCAAAAGATCTACACGCAGAGAAATATCTGGCTACCTAAACGAGAAAAAACGCTACTGTAACTAGAACTTCTGTTTGCAAACGTGACAGCAAGACTCGCGAAGTTAACTTTACTAAAACGATTCTGGTATTATTTTACCTGTCGGTTTATTAATAACAACTAGATGTTTAGTGTAACCGACCATACAATTTAATACTAATTACAAGTTAACTTACGCGACTGTTACAATACCAATGTAATTGTAACCATACGTCAAGTAAAGATTACTAGATCGATTGTTAGGACTACTATGCAATCTGGTAACCATAAACACTTTTTTCTTTGGGTTTACTAAATACTTTGCTGTATCTACTAATTAATTTGTGTAATATAACGACTCGAACTTTAATGATTACTATTCGTATTGCAACGCTAGCTGTATGTTTATTGTAACAAGTACAATACACATAGTAATACTAGCATCCTAGATATTGTTACAGCTACTATTTCGTATGCAGTACCTACTGGTTTAGGGGTCGGCGCAGACAGACAACGTAAAGATCCTCGCGGAAATTATTGCGGTCATTGAAAAAAACCATGTCACCATAGCTTAAATTACAAAATATATCAAAAAATGGTGACATAATTAATTTTTCAATTACCTCGAAATTTCCGCGGGGATTTTTCCGTTGTCTGTCGGCACCGACCCCTAAACCATCAGTAGGTACAGGCATACGAAATAGTAGCTCTCTGGAATCAAAAATAAAAATATGAAGTACATAGAAAAATGACATTTATTTTATATTCTTAATTCTTCTCAATATAATCATCTGGGTTGTATTGTAATTGTAACCCCTTGATTTATTATAATTACTTATCTTAAATTGAGATCAATTAAATATCAGACTCGAATAAATATCGGATACTTAACAGGATTTTTTTAAAATGATGTAAGTACTTATTTTTTTAAGTTGTTGAAGATCAATATCCAGATCAGTTATGATATGAAAGCATTAACAGTGCTATAGTTTATGTCCTTTTTTCTTAGCTTTGGATGGTCGCCATAATTGATTTTCGTCCTGCATGTTTCCCAGAAACCATTATTATATTGACTCCATTTCCTCGTAATTTTCATCGCTAAAAAACAAAATATTAAATTAAAATATTTAAAATGGTATACCTTATAATATAACCATAATGTTAATGAAGTCGTACATTTTATGACCAATCAAAAAAATACAATCAAATCACTAATATTTATAGGTAGAGGTACAAACTTACTTTGAAACGTATCAATATACTGAGGTAAACCCACAAACCCCACTGCTGCAACAGCTGTGGGATATCTCCGTCAACGTCATCGGACATCACGCACAAAATCACGTCAAATTTAGCGTAAAATACACAAAAACAAATAATTTATAATCAGTGAGCGCTAGGTGAGCGTGGTCAAAGACACAATGGCGGCCAAACAGTATTTATGATGGCTTATATGATGATTTACAAAACATAATATAAACAGAACAAGATACTTAGCTATGAATACCATCTCGATTGTTATTGTTACATCATTATTTTTAATAATCTAAAACACGCTAACAGAATAGCACTCATTAATACATACATTGTACCGTTTACTATTTCCGGGGTGGTTTTTACTATAATATTCTTGTTATGCAAAACCACTACATAAAAAGTAAACCAAATTAAACAAAAATTATACGACACTTAGAACGATATGTACTGCAAACAATAACTTAGTTGTAATAATAAGATTATTGTTTTGATTACAGACACACTCGTAGTCCACTAGTAACATTCTAAATCATGAACCGGAACTAGATCATTTAGTGACTGTTAATCCCTGTTTCTTAGTACACACAATTCATTATTATACATACTAACATAATTATTGTTTAGGATGCAATAATTATTGATGTTTTAGTTCAATAATATTTTTTGTGTGATACATAAATGAAATAATATAACGAAACATACGATTAGTAAGAGTGAATAACTAGTCGTAGAGATAACAAGGACACAGTATTTCAAACTAGAAAAGTTGTAACCTAATTCAACTAATCGATTTAGTAGTTCTGTTTGTCACCAATTTCTCTGCGTGTAGTTCTTTTACTTTTTTTCATACCTACAAACAAAATTTGACTGAATATGTATAAAAATTATACTTCGAGAACGTTGAATCGTGTGCAGTTGACCCAGGAAGAGGCATGTATTCAGCAGCACTGGATGAATACGGGCTGATGATGTTTGAGATATAATATATGTATAGATAGATAGGAAACGCTTTCTTTGTACCTACACCAAAAATATTTATGAAATAAAATAAGTTATGTAGGTATACGCAATATTTTGATTACTTAAGTACTTAATAATAATTTTACAACCAGAAATATTGACTCTTGCCCGGTCTCTAATGTAATGAAGCGGTCTGCATTGACCAAGTCATTTATAATTACACCTCACCCGATGTAGATCAATGGAGTGAAAGCTCGGAGAGTCAATAGATGCAAAATATATCATTAAAAATTAACTTGCAAAGGTATTTACAATGTGGGCGCCGTTTTATTTTAAATTACATGTAATTTGCTCGTCAGAAAATACGTTCAACTTGGCTGTAGGGGATATTCGCTGACGATAAAAAGTATACAGGAGTATGTCTAAAATAAAAACATGCTTGATGGTGAATGAAGTACCTAACAATGATCTCGCTGAGTAAATTAGCCGAGGTTTATAATTTACCACGTGGTATTTTTATTCTTGGACTTTATTGCACTTGTATCCAATCTTTGTTAATATTAAAACACTTGATTAAAAATCATATGTAAGATACATACTTCTAGTTTTTATTTATTTTATTATTGTTAAGGAAATATACCTTCCTACAGAGCAGTCAACACGCACAGAGGATTTTTCGTTTGAGATATTTACCGTACAGCTCTTTTAAAAGTTTTAAAAATCCTCAAAAACAATACTTACATACAATATTATTCTGAATAAGATGTAGTCATATATTTCAAGTCATGGCAATTTGCCATTTACAGATAATCACCCGTGTCTTAATTAAGAAAAAATACGCCTCTTAAAGTTTACTGCACTTAAGTTCAATAAAGCAAAACGTCAAACGAAATGAGAGCAATCATTAAGCAACCTTTATATTATATTTTCCATACAGTAGTCACCGAAACACTTAAAAACGCTACACTCGATATAAATAAGTGAAATTGATACAGGCTTTGACTGTACCGGCCGAACTTTTAAAAGTTCAAAAAAAGAACAGTGTTCAAAATGGCGGGCAATTATAAAGTGGCCGGTTATCGGTTGATGTTTCGAAACTGTATCAAAGTAAAGGGCTACTGTCAAGACGACTGCGTGTGAGAACGAGTCGGAACGAGGTCATTAGGGTTATGTCGGGTCCTGCCGCTGGGTTCCAATGAGCAGGTCACAAAAAAATTAAAAGGGGCCTTCTCCAACTAAACTAAACTCAAACCCTACAAAATAAAAACTATAATTTTTACATGTAATTTTTTTCCTGAAAGATATGTATATGTTTTTTATAAATAAGTTTTATATTCCAGTAAAAAATTAGTGGCAATGTGTGTTTAACCTACCCACAACCCACAACTTTATGTCTAGACCATAAATATTTTGTTAACAATATTTACGTTGGTACAGTTATTCAACAGTATTCTACTGACAACATTCAATGCAATTGACAATATTTCAGCCATTACCTCTTTTGACTGCTATTGCCTTTTTAATTACAAATCGTTTATGGAAAAAATACGGTCTCATATTAAAATTCTTGCCAGTATGTAATGAAGGAATTGGCGGAGGGAATTTTAAAATATGGTTTCATTATGGACAGCTGACAAGAGTAAAGAAAGCTTTGACTTTTTATTGAAAGCATATTATTGTATACTTTATCATACATTTTACACAATGCTATTCAGGGCCCTCATAAATTTGCGTATTGAATTAGGTTAAATAATGCTGGCCTGCATATAGCCCGTTCAATCTGGCATAGTTTTATAATGCTTGGGTTTATGAGTAGTTCCCTATCTACAGTGTTTTAATTGTTATTTTTGTTCACAGGTAAACAACATTCTTCTTCTATGAATTCCTTAAATAGTGAGTATTACTCTTATTCATAGGATAGTAATAATATTTCATACCTAATATGTTAATTAATATACCTAATATGCATCTGCTATACATAAATATATAGTAGTTACAGCTGACTGACTGACGCTCAGAGCAAAATTAACGAGACGTATCAAACCGAAATTGCAAGCAATAAAGTGCGAAAAAACACCATAGGAAAAAAAAAACCATATTTGCGAGTAATTTTTGACGATGGTATTGTTCTTAGAGCGGTGGTTAGTGATCCTTAAAGGTCCTGTGATGTTGAAAGTCCCAGGATGGATCCTCGGCCGAGCAGATATAAATTTTTGTGCTGTGTGATATCCTTGCCGGAGATTATGGCAAAAACCCTCGTAGCTTCCCAGATTATGTTTAAGAGGCTTATGTTCTGAAGCATGATCACAGGATACGATACTATTTTCGAATGTACACAAACATATGGAAAAAGAACATTATCGTCAACAACTGTCACTGTCAAAAATGTAAGGCAAATTTCTCAGTTCCAAAAGTGACATTAAAATTTGTTTTTTCCATAGGTTTGTTAAAATTCAAAAATAGTATCGAATCCTGTGATCGCTGCACTGCAGTGTATTATCGGGCTATGCTTTTGCGCGTTTTATGTTTGACCAAGTTTTAAAACCCTTATATATTAGTTCATTTGACAAATTGCCTCCCTGTGTCGGAAAGGCGGTTAAAATTAGCATTTATCCTAACTAATATTATAAATGCGAAAGTAACTGTGTCTGTCTGTCTGTCTGTCTGTTACTCTTTCACGCCAAAACTGCTGAACGGATTTGAATGAAATTTGGTATACATACGGTCTAGACCCTGGGAAAGAACATAGGCTTCTTTTTATCCCGGAATTCCTACGGGAAAACTTTTTAAGGCGAAGCGAAGCGCGCGGGAACAGCTAGTGGACTATAAAATTATTGTAACGATGTATTGCTAATTGTCCGTGCGATCGATTTACAGATAAACTGAGCTAGCGATTTATGCAGATATATATTATTTAATTATTCTGAAAGCTTACTTTGAGCTTACCTATCAAAACCATAAATACTGTGACCGAACCTTTGTGAAATGGTAGTAGACTAAGTTCCCATTGCTCCATAGACGGTTATCTAACCGACCAAGGATTGGTTATCAATTATATGTCATCTCCATATAAAATTCTTGACAGATGTGTCAAAAGTCAACCACTAATACTTACCTGGTTATGCTCTAACCGACTATGGAGAAATTGGTACTGAATATTATGACTAACAATAACTGAGATGATCGACAACAAATTGTAAAATTTTACGTCGAATAAAAACATTTCAATTTTAATAGTAAACATATTGTAACAGTACTTGGGTTACAAAAGTGGTTTATTAAGCCAAAAGAGTGGGGGGCTTATTGTGAACAACCTTTTTTCTGAATTCAAAAAATTCGTGAAAAAAGTTCAACTCTACATACCTACTAAAAGTTTGTCCAATTGATGGTCACTTTGCTGAACAGTTTCTATGAAGAAGCCAAAAAAACGCATAATTTTCAAAGTTGTAAAACCATACCCACATCTACGTATACGAGGTGACCTGATAACCAGATAGTCCCCACAGACTACAGAGGTTAGCCTCTTGACCTGAAGGTATCAGGTTGAAATTTGATCATGGGTGGTATTGGCTTAACGTTTTGAATCTAGATCTTTATCTCCAATCCAGCTGCCGAGCGGGGAGGTATCTCAACAAGATCAAAATGTAACCAATATTTTGGTGGTAATCTTGGAAAGATTCGCTAATAATATCAAGTGTGGCCTTAGCACTACACAACACAACACAAAATTTATACTAAGAATAAAATATAATATCTTCTTGACGGTCGAATGGCGTAGTGGTTAGTGGCCCTGACTACTGCGCCGAAGGTCCCGGGTTCGATTCCCGGCTGGGGCAGATATTTGTTTAAAGACAGATATTTGTACTCGGGTCTTGGGTGTTGATATTTATATTTCATATGTATCTATCTATGTATTTGTGTAGATTTATCAGTTGTCCGATACCCATAATACAGGCTTTGCCTAGCTTGGGGTCGGATGGCCGTGTGTGACATGTTCCCACATATTATTATTATTATATTATTCTTCTTAGCGTGTCGACGACATAAACCGACCAAATAAGAAATACCTAGAATTGCGCAACCTTCGATCTTACATTTACGGAGAATGCACAACAAAATAACATTTCCAATATCCAAGTAGTATAAGACAAAAGCGGTCGTTAATTCCACGCCATTGCTCATTGCTTCGCCGACCGAATAATCTAATTCATGCACTGAGAGCAGGTGGCTGCTCACAAATCACTCTTAACAAGTGCATGCTTAGACTAACAACATAAGGAATAGATAGATAGATAATAATTTATCGTACAAATGGCGGCCTTATTACTAAGAGTAATTTCTTACAGACTGCCTCAGAGGAGAGAAACTATAACTACAAGAAAAGGGGAAAGTACAAAAAAAATACAAACAGAATATACACAGATGAAGTGTCAGTGCAAAAGAAACGTCTCGGCAAATAACATCAAACTTCTACCTCATATTTTGAATTAGTTCAGTTAGAACATTTATGACCTTTTATTGGTACAATGGTTGTCATTAGGTTTAAACGGACAGTTTTTTCTCTGTTTTTACACTCACACTCCATCTAGCTCACACATTGTGAATCTAAGAGCGCAGGCTATATTCTAATAAGCTGTGTCTGGTCGGAAGGCGGCTGTCGCGGTGAAGTACCGCTACCGTCCCTGGACGTGATCTATACCTTCCTTGGACGCCTGATTGAGAGTTTCCGAACCGCTTTTATTAACCCCCGACGGAAAATACGGGGTGTTATAAGTTTAAGTTTGTCTGTGTATCTGTGTGTGTGTATGTGGTAGCGTAGCTATTAAACGGCTAAATCGATTTTCGTTTTTTAGGGCCGTAGGTAATGTTACCTCTAGTGCTCTCAGCCGTAATGTTTCATGACAATCTGTTCAGCAGCTCAAAAGTTACTTATGTTCTTTTAGTGTTCGATGTCTTTTTTTAAGTTGGTTAAGTTATTGTGCTTTTAACCCTAGAGTGAGTTTTCAGCCCGTCAAATTGCGTTTATTTGCAGAATGACCGTTCAATATTCTTCAATTTATTCTCATACAACTATATTTATTTATTTATACCTAATAACACTTATCTTTAAGCTCAAACTCACATGCTTTCTTACCATCCCCAAAGACTTCTCACGACAACCAGTCCGCCGCGACATCGATTAAAAACAAAAGAACACGAACAAAACCCGAGATGATAAAGGTCGAGTCAGAGCGAAGGGCAGGACAAAGCACCTGCAGAAGCCACTTCCCTCAATAAAATAACTCAGCAAACCTTTATTAAACGCTAAATCGAAGGAAAATCTTCTTTAAAACGTTAAGCAGAAAGATCAAGGAGTTACTAAGCGAGCGTGGTACTGAGGTTAGTTTATTAACCGCGCGATACACTTTTTTTTTTTCAACGCCCTGAGAGGAAAGGTTACGACAGGGGCCGTATTCAGTTATTTAGATGTTTGGACAATTTTACTTTCGGTATTATGAATGGTCTTGTGAACTTCAACATTCTGATAAATAATAAACATTTTCCGTTGTATGACGACTTAATGGTGTTGTGGTTCGTCAAGTGACCAGGGTTCGATTCCCTGTCGGGACAGAAATTCGTTCGGGTGTTTTGTGTTTATAAAGCATATAATATGTAAGTTGTATCTGTTTAGGTCCTCCAACCCGCACTAGGCCAGCGTGGTGGACTAGGCCTAAACCCTTCCTTCATTGGAAGGAGACCCGTGCCCCAGCAGTGATGACATGATGGGTCGTGATGATGATCTGTTTAGATATCAGTTGTCCGGTGCCAATATAGGCTGTACCTTGTTTGGGGTCGGATGGCCGTGTATGAGATGTCCCCTCATAATATATTATTATAAATATTACACAAAATAAACCTATACTTAATTGAATTACTTTTTTCGAAAGTTGACCGTTTACCCTCAATAATTACAAAGACAAGAGCCACCCCAAATGCATCCCTGGACTTGATCTTTCGGCATCTGTCCGGTCGGAGGCTGTGATGGCGATAGCTGCTCGCGCCGGGTCACTGACCCCTGCCCCCCCTCCCGCGCCCGCTCCCAACCGCGCTCCCGTCTGGACACTGCTAATAGTGGACGCTACTTGTTGTTGTGGTAATTAATAATAGAGGTATTGATCATAATAATTATTTGGAGGATCTGATTTGAAGGGGGTTCTTGGGGATTTTTATATGTGACTTATTATTAGATGCTTAGTTAAAAATCCCTGTCCTATTGTAGGCAGAGTCTATCGACTATGAAATTTTAAATACAAATTTGGAGATTGAAGAATGTTTAAATTCTCATCAGGTACTATAATAAGCGTACAATACTTACTCAAATCACTATGCTTAAAAATTCAAAGCTCATATGTAAGTAATTTTGTTTTAAATTAATAAAATAAACATAATGAAATCATTAAAATAAAAATGAATTTTAGGCTCAGATAGGTTTAAAAAAATCTAACAATTACCAAGAAAGGAATCAAAGAGGAGCAACTTGCCTCGCCACCTCACACACACACACAAAACATGACAGGTTACAGAATCTGGAGCGAAACCTCTTTGCTCCGTAATAATTATATTCACACATACACAGCTACCGTCAAAGGCTGCGTTGTGTAAGTACTTCAGAGGTGCGATCACAGGATTCGATACTATTTTCGAAACTACACTAAAGGACACTTTTACCAAACGCTAAACGTATTTAAAATAGTATTTAAAAAAAACATTTTGTACTAACTGACAGACGTATACAGAAATTCCACCTAACATATGGAAAAACAAATGTCACTTTTGAAACTAACAAATTTGCCTTACATTTTGATAGTGACAGTTGACGATACGCAACGTAAACGGAGGTTTCGAAATTTTCGAATCTTATAATCGCTGCACAGGTGACCTTTCCCAATCAAGATAAGCAAGATTGAGCGGCTTAGCTTTTGGACAAACAAGAGAATGTCAGGAGGGTATTAGCGATGGAAAAAGTCACTTAGTCCGGCCCTGGGAACGATCTAAAATCAAAATCTGAGCTGTTTTCACAGGTTAGAAAGTTATTGTTTGTAGGATCATTTAAAAGTATTCAAATTTGAAAAAAATGCAGTCATTTTGTTTCCAAACACTTAAAAATATTCCCTAAACTCGTCCAAATTAAATTCAATTCACAGTGCCAAACTGTCGTTTTCCATTTAGACCACAAGGATCACCACACCACATTATTTTTATTAATCTTTGTTAATTTTAATATACAGAACATGTTTACAGACATGGGTCTACTGCCGGTTTATGCATTTTTGGAACAAATTTTAAGATAATCATTGTTAAGGCCGTAAGGTTGAATTTTGCGTGGAGGATCTTTTGATTGAAAGACGTGCGAACCTTGTAATGATTTTATTTAGACTAAAAATTGCTTTTACCCTATTCGATATTTTAGTGGACTGTAATAGTAATGTATAGCTAGGTACCTATATGAGGTTTTGCGTTTGGACATTCCGCCCACCAAAGGACGCAGTTCTTTAAACAATTTAAATACAAAAATCGCTAAGTAAACACAAAATATGCAATGAAATATGAAATATTTAAGTACAATATAAGATACCTAACTCAAGGAATAATAACACAATGTGTTTTATGACTTAATTATTAAGCAAGTATGGTGTATGTATTTTCAACAACAGATGTACTTATACATAGGTACTCAATTTAAAGAACTAGTGACTGATATTCTTATGTAAATACATCGCTAAGTTTAAATATGAATTTCTTATTTAACCGCCCACCATACTATATACTAACACAAAAATAACAATTGATATTTATCTTTAACAATAACAACTCAGGTTTATGAACTTATGAGTTTATTATGACACAGGTAAGTATGTAACTAATATTAATCTTATTTTGTAGGTATACACATTAGTTAATGTAGCATATAAGCAACAGGTAAGTATTACGATCTAAGGTAAGTATAAAGGTAAGTACCTACATTAATTATTTTAGTTTATAAGTTCAAAGGTAAGTATTATAATCTAGTTTATAAGTAGCTATAGGCACAAAGATTACATAATACTTAGGTAGGTAAAGATAGCGAAGTAGTTATTTTTATAACTTAATCATTTAAATTTACTCGGATAACTAATTATAGTAATTAGGTGCTAAGTTTATTTACAGGTAAGACACATATTTTACTCACAGGTCGTTTAAAGATGCCGTTTTTACACTTGACGGATACAACGCGTGTAATATTATCAGGACCGACATGTTTTTGTACAATTTTGCCTAAAATCCACTTGCTAGGTGGAATATTGTCTTCCTTTAATATAACTACATCATCGATTTCTGGCTCTGCATTCTTTGTGTTCCACTTGTATCTTTGATTTAACGTTACCAAATATTCTTTATACCACCTGTTCCAGAAATCGGTGACCATTTTTTGAACTAATCTCCATCTTTCTAGGTGATTTGAATTACATAATAAAGGTTCACCTATCAGAAAGTGGCCCGGTGTCAAGGGGAGGGGGTCATTCGGGTTGTCACTCAGCACAGTTATTGGCCGCGAATTTAAACAAGCCTCCACTTGGGATAAGACGGTAGCTAGTTCCTCGTACGTAAGTGTAGTGTCTGAGATTACCTTTTTTAGATGCGTCTTGGTACTGCGCACTCCACTTTCCCAAATTCCGCCAAAGTTCGGGGCCCGGGGGGGGATGAAATGCCATGTGGTGCGTTCTAAACTTAGTAACTCTGCTAACTCACCTGGTAATGTAGATTTGGCGCTGTTGAACATCTCTCTCAACTGCTTGTCTGCGCCGATAAAGTTGGTGCCATTGTCGCTATAGAGGTCATAACAATGGCCTCTTCTTCCAGTGAATCGCCTAAATGCTGCGATAAAGCCTTTTGAAGTCAGGTCCGTGACAGCTTCAAGGTGGATGGCGCGGGTCACCATACACACAAACAAACATATGTATCCCTTGTAGGATTTCGAGCCTCTACCGGGTGAAAACCTAATGTTGATGGGTCCTGCGTAATCGACACCTGCTGACTTGAAGGGTCTGTTGGGTTTCAGTCTCACTTCGGGTAACTGTCCCATGATTTGAGTTGTATTCTTGACAGAATATCGGATGCACGTTACACACTCTCGATAACTCTTCTTGCATAGGTCCCTCGCTCGCATGATCCAGAATTTGGACCTCAAATAATTCAGCATTAGTTGGGGTCCTCCGTGCATTGTCTTCTGGTGGGCATCTACAATAATTAGTCTGCTAAGATGACTCGTAGCAGGTAATATTATAGGATGCTGTGTGTCATAGTCCGTATGCGATTGTTGGATACGACCGTCGACTCTTAATATGCCACTTTCATCAAGAAGGGGGCAAAGATTACGGAGTTTACTCTTTTTGGGGACACTTCCTTCAGACTTTAACTGCTTTATCTCGTCTTTGAATTCTATCTCTTGTGCTTGTTTTATACAACTTTCCAACGTTTGTTTTATTTCTTCTGCTGTTATAAATTGTGTATGTTTCTCGCGTTTCTCTTTAGCTTCTTTTAAGTTCAGCCATCTTCTGCAATAAGAAATAACTCTCAACATTCTCTGTAAGTTAGAAAATTTTGTCCAAATTAGCTCATCTTCTGTGTTTATCAAAGCGGTTAAAGTCTTAACTTTCTCTTCTTCTTGAGTATCTTCAATGTCTGGTGTGCTGACATTGATGTCGTTTTCAGATAGCCAAGCGGGACCGCTCCACCATAATGACTGACTCGATAATTGTGAAGCTGGTAATCCTCTTGAGGCATAGTCTGCTGGGTTCATGTCTGTAGCAACATGACCCCACTGCTCGTAGTCTAATATGTTGAGTATAGTGGACACTCGGTTGCTCACGAATGTGCTCCATCTACTTGCTCCACCTTTCAACCATGCCAAGACGATGGTTGAGTCTGTCCACGCGTGCAGATTTTCCTTATTGATGTTCAATACCTGAGATACTTCTGAGATTAGTGCAGCTGCCATAGCTGCGCCGCATAACTCTAGTCGAGGAATAGAAATTTGCTTTTCCACAGGCGCAACTTTGGTTTTGGCAGTAATGAGGCTCACATAAACGTTTTCGTTTTCAACGACTCGGATATAAACTGCTGCTCCATAAGCTGCCTGGGAAGCGTCTGCGAACACATGTAACTCCGTCTTCGACGTAGTGGAGTTGTGTGACCACCTTGGTATCGTGATGTGTTTAATGTTGTTCAAATCTTGTCTGTAAGTTAACCACTCTTTAAGTAGCTCACCTTCTACAGAATCATCCCAGTCTAGGCCTGTCTTCCATAACTTCTGTATGATCATTTTCGCCACAACGACGACAGGCGCAATCCATCCTTCAGGGTCGTATAGTTGGGCTACCTCAGAAAGAATATGACGTTTGGTAATCGGCTGTCTCGGCTCTAACATATTCAATGTGTATTCAAAACTATCTGTATCCCGATTCCAACACACTCCTAGTATTTTCACCAAACTGTTGACCTTGAGGGGAACTTCTTGATCAGCTCGCTTGTTCTCACTTATGTATTTCATCACGTTCTCATTGTTGCTACTCCATTTTTGAAGGTCGAACCCACCTGCTCTCATTAAGTCATTCATCTCATTGTAGATTGTTAGGGCTTCTTCTTCTGTGTCGCATCCTGTCAAAAGGTCATCGATGTAGAAATCCGTCTTCGTTATCTCTGCAGCGAGTGGATATTTATGTTTCTCGTCATCTGCTAGCCTTTGTAGAGATTTCACAGCAAGATAAGGTGCACAAGCAGTCCCGAAAGTTAGCCTCAAAAGTCTGTAGTGTTCAATCGGCTTATCTGGTGCATCTCTCCACAATATTCTCTGGAAGTGAGTATCTTCATCAGCTACGCGTACCATTCGATACATTTTGACAATGTCTGCAGTTATACAGATTTTGTGTGTTCTCCACCGCATCAAGATGTGTCGTAAGTCTTGTTGTAATTTAGGACCTACTAGGAGATCATCATTGAGCGACTTGTTATTCATACCTTTACACGATGCGTCGAAAACAACTCGAACTTTTGTTGTGTCTTTGTCATCCCTCAGGACAGCATGATGAGGAAGATAGACTGCTTTAGGATTGGCGATATCAGCTGCTTGCACCGGAACCATATGCTCTAATTGTATATATTCATCCATTACCTTATGATATTCTTCGCGAAGTTTAGTGTTTTTAGTCAGCTTTCTCTCTAAGTACTCGAATCTCTTGGCAGCTACTTCTCTCAATCGACCATTTTGACACTCTGGGTTCTCGCTTTTAAATGGAAGTTTTACTACATACCTTCCTTCCTCGTCCCTAACTGTTGTAGCATTGTAGAACTCTTCACAATTTTCTTCTTCTCTTGACAATCTCTTTTCTATATTATTAGGCTCGTTTTCTAACTCCCAAAATAGCTTCAGCATCTCATCTTCTTTAACATGAACATGCAAGCTTGTGATATTTCTCTGCGCGGTGATTGGTTCTCGAGATATCCTTCCAGATAACACCCAACCTAGAATAGTATTCTGTGCCAGTAAGTTACCTTTTGGATGTTTGATGACGCCGTCCAGTAGAACGTCGCTGTAGATCTCCGCTCCAAGTAGAATGTCGATTCTCCCTGGTGTGGCATACCCTGGGTCAGCTAACTCTAAATTCTCGAAGTTTAACCCGTCAGGTGTGCTAAGTTTAGTAGTGGGTAAAAGTGTTGTAAGTGAACGTAGTACGTACGCTTCTACTCGAACTGATGCTTTGGGATTGTGGCGTGATTTCACGCAAAGTGAGACCATGTGTTTAATTCTCGTTTGCCCGTCTCCCAAGCTTGACACCCAACCACTTACTGATTCTCGTTTAAGATTAAGTAATTGAACGGTCGCCTCTGTGACAAATGATGCCTGTGACCCTTGGTCTAATAAAGCTCTAATCATATATTTGCAACCATTTTTACTCTCAACTATCACATTAGCAGTAGCTAAAAGTACACAGTTAGGTTTCATTTGCTCACTAGAAAAATTGGTTACAATGTGTGTATCATTAGACAAAGGCTTACCTCTCGACGACGACTCGCTCGAAATACCTGTAGATGTACTCGTAGTTTGACTCTCAGTGGGCTTCTCCGTGTTCTGCTCTCGCTCGAAGTGCAGGAGCGAATGGTGGCGCCGCCCGCAGCGCCTGCAGCACGCCGCCTGCCGGCACCTCAGCACCGAGTGGGACGGCGCGAGGCAGTTGAAGCATAGCTTGTTGGACTGCACGAAGTTCTGTCTCTCGTTAGTAGGCATCTCTCCGAATTTCTTGCAATTGTAGATGTAGTGCTCTCCGCTGCACATTGCACACTTGATGTCGTGTGTTTTCACGTCTCTGTTCATGTTTGTATGGAAGGTCTTAGGTTTCACAATAGGTTTAGGTTGACTTGTCCTCTGCGTAGTAATCTTATTATTGTCTATCATCTCTAATGATCTGAATCTAGCCTCTAGAAAGTCTTGCAGTTCCGACCAGGTAGGCAATTCAATGCTGCTTCCGCTTAGATGCTGTTCCCACTGTCTCATAGACTCAGTATCCAACTTTGATACGACCAAGTAGACAATCAACAAGTCCCAGGTATCAGTTTGCACTTCCATATTTTTCAAAGCATTCAAACATGTAGAAAAGGTGTCTACTAATTGTTTAATTAAACTCGCCGACTCCGTGTTAATTGATCTATGTGTAAATAATAACTTCAATAATGCATTGCAATTAAATCTCTTGTTGTTGTATCGCTTCACTAATAGGTTCCACGCCTCGGTATAGTTTGCATTAGTTGTAGTAAAATTGCGTAACATTGCTTCTGGTTCTCCAACTAAGTTACCCTTTAAGTAATGTAACTTTTGTACAGGTGATAAGCGCTTATGGTTGTGTATGAGTGAAGAAAATAAGTCGTAGAACGTCTGCCATTCTTCATACTTGCCACTGAACTTAGGTATTTCGATCATAGGCAACTTAACTTCGTCATCTAATGATTTCTGTACATTACCCATCGGTGTAGAAGTGTGAGGAGGTGGTGAAGAAGGAGTAGATGGCTCCAAGAATGGCTGAAGACGCTCCTTTAAGGTGGCCTTGTATTGTGTATACAACTCTTCAAAGGTTTCATAGGTATTTTCTTCGAAATATGAATCTTCTCTGTCTTCTTGTTTAGTAATTTTCACAATAATGCTCTTATGACCGTCTTTAAAGTCTTTCCAAAGCTGTTCTAATGTTTCTAACCTCGTTTCTATGTAACTTCTCTTAATCCTCTCCTTAGGCGTCTTTTTGTAATTAGTTTCAGCTCTTTTTAAGGTCTCCAGAAGCTCGTGCTGACATATAAGTAGATCCTCCATTGTTAACTTGCTTTAAATATAACTTATATAACGCAAAACACTTGGTAGGTATTGTAGGTAAACACCGTATTGTAATAGCGTCGCAGGACACGCAGGTTATAATGTGTGTAGTGATTTAATAGCCGTTAAACCACGATGACTCGCTCAGTTTATTCATTAAAACACTGCAATCCGTTTAGGTACACTAAATTCTCACTCAGTTATAGGTGTTTATGCGTATATAGTTCACTGTAACTGTTTTAATAAAGTTAACAACATGTGTTTCACAAAGTTAATTTGAATGTCCAATAATTTATAACACTTATTTTTGCAATAAAATGTTCGTCTATTCACTCCTTATCTCACGGCTTTTGTTCTCGGCTCACTCGCGACCGGTCGGTGGCTCACACGCATGCGGTTCGGTTAGGACCATAATGTTAAGGCCGTAAGGTTGAATTTTGCGTGGAGGATCTTTTGATTGAAAGACGTGCGAACCTTGTAATGATTTTATTTAGACTAAAAATTGCTTTTACCCTATTCGATATTTTAGTGGACTGTAATAGTAATGTATAGCTAGGTACCTATATGAGGTTTTGCGTTTGGACAATCATAGTCATTCCATTTTCAAATTTAAAAATCGTACTATCACTAAAAGATAAATTAGATTAGCCATTACGAAGCAATTAATTCATGTACAAAGATTGAGAATGAACTACATATATCATAAAGAAGCAACGAAAAAATATATTAGCTACAGGTACCTAAGTACTTTTAAATTATTTATTCCACTTAAATTGTAATTCGTGCTAATGAAACAAGTGCTACTACTTAAAATACATACACCGTAGTTGCTTCAACAAAAAAATACTGGTTCTTCATACTATTAAAACTTGGTACATAACTTATCAATGGACTGAGTAAAAAAACTCAAAATGGTCTAATACAATTTAGTACAGATTCAATTCACTCAAAAACATATTATTTTTGTAGAAATTAGAGGCACTACTGTGATCTCATCGGATACCTGGTCTAATTAAATATGAATTTTATACAGATGCAGTTGCCTAAGCTATTTCTTGTCTTTCGAAAAATACTAGACGGTACATAAGGAGTCTTAAGTCGGAAGCGTATCACTGAGGTTAAGCAACACATGGCACGGTCAGCGATTGGATGGGTGACTAAGTGGTTCTTTTCTGGACGCTTTCGTCGCGTCCCCAGTGCTGGGGAACAGTTCTCCTTCCAATGAAGGAAGAGACATAGACCTAGTCCACCACGCCGGCCTAGTTCGGATTGGTGGACCCCAACACAAGCAAGCTTGTGCTGGGTAAGTTATCGGGTAAGTGGTAAGCCCGACTGTCAGATGTTTTCAAGCTGCCTGAAGGCCACTAATCAGAGGCCTAGTCAGGCTCAGTCAAAAACTATCCAGTACCCCTATTTATTTTACCTGCTCGGTTAAAACCAAATTTTCTCGGAGCATTACAATTTTACTGAGGAGGCTCTAATTAAAAATGAAACAATCGTATTGACATTCTGAGAGCAACACATAAATCAACTCGAACTGGTTTCGTAGGCTAGTATCGATGTCTTTGCTCGTTACAATACTACCACTGTTTCTTTGACAATTCGTAGTGGCGCCACAGTCGTGAGAAAAAATGAGTTAAGTTTGATGTTTCTAATTTCCCTTAGTTTATCAAATACGCAAGTGAAATACAAGACTCAATCTAGGTATGCTTATTTTTTTATTTAAATTATAATTATTATACTTACATAAATAATGTAGGTAAGCTGTGTATGCTTCAAAATTAAAATACATTATTCTTTTCGTTACTTTATGACACTTTAAAACCTGCAAACGATTATTAGCGCTCTGTAACTAAATCATTTATGCAATCTGTACAAGCTAGAGTAATAGCGCATTGACAGGGCGCGCCCACGGTAAATAATAATTAAAATAGGTACGTATAATGTCAAATGTCACATTAAATGTCATGGCGGAAAGTCATCGGGTTTGATCCAGTTTTTTCTCGCGTCACTTCCGCATTACCGAGGCTGTGTGTGTGAGTGGCCAGTACTCCGCGTGCTGGCTGAATACCAGCGAAAAGAAAAAAATATAAGATCGTTTCGCATTCCTCATTTGAATTGAGCCGTTTGTTATTGTTATCTAACCATTATAATAACAGATTGCGTATTGTCGTTATCGCTGTCGGTATTAGATTCACTTATTACGGGTAGACATTTTATTTATGCTAATATAACATCGGTAACAACATGACCAGCAGTGGATGATTATTGGGTGATGATGATGTAGGTACCTATAGATTATGGTTTTTTTTGGTAATTTTACAACTTTATTTTTACTGTAGGTATTAGGTACATATGTAAGTACCTATATGAAATCTATAACATAACCAGCTGCATTGATCCGGCTATCGAAGCCACGGGCCCTCAATTGAGAAACTAAACAATGAGGGGTCACACTACCTTACGAAAAAATTTAGTTCTAGATTCTAGAATCTATGGCGTTTCTAACCACATTTTTTTCTTGTTGTATTAATCTTGGCTACCTGTGGTATAAAAGAACTGTTGTCACTGTCTAAACATAATTCCAGACATTGTGAAACAGGCCCTAATGCCGTGTCCGCATCGCGAATATTTTTTAATTAATTCGCGCGAATTATATTCCGCGATCGAAGTACGCCTGTTGATTTTTTTGCGATTTTTTTTCCGCAAGCGGTTACTCCTATAGTATTCGATGTGTTACAGAATTGCGAATTAATTCCGTGCGCTAAAATATTCGCGGTGTGGACACGGCCTAATTGTACCAATAGCATGATGAAACGAGAGCTCTTTTTTGTCAAGCTAAAGTAACCCTGGCCACAACGGGACTGTGATAAAGCACTACGGTCTGCAAATAAAGCCTATTACAAGAGCATTAGGGCACCGCTCGCGGCGCTGACCGTACGGGAAGTGTCGCCGGCGCGAGCGAGGCTTCGGCGGTGTTCGGACTTGGACGTAGGCTGTATAATTGTTTTTTGTAAGTTTTCAATGGGACGAAATATAGGTTTTATTTAGTACCTTTTATTATTCGGGGCGTAATTAAGGGTCTGAGGGTTAAGGTAACATCAATACTCTAATAAGAGCAATACCAGACATTGCTACCGTACTTTTTGCAGTTTAAAGATCAAACGAAAACGAAACAGGGTCTTTAGTTTGTCACTCCCAAACTTAATTTAATTGCTAAGCTTCCGGAAAACCGTGTTTTGTTTTAACTGAGAAATAGCTTTCACTATTTGTTACCTTTTCTAGGCCATTCCGAAATCAAAAACCCTCAAGTAGGAACCGGGACAATCCGTCGATTTCTCCTGCGAGTGGTCCGCGTCGCGATAAATAAGCGCGGGAAGGTCTAATTCCGCGGCGGCCATATTTACGCGTCGCGTGGGCGGCGGCGGGGTGCGGGGGGCGACGGGGGCGGGCGGGGACACACAGAATAGCCACAGACAACTTTGACCCGCCACAGATAACCGACACGATCGCCACAGGATAAGCTAGCGCTGCGGATGATCAGTTTATGGTGTTTAAACACTGGGGGTTGTTATTCTAAGGTTAATAATGTGAAAATTAAAACTTCTACTTCTGTTTGTTGTCGCTGTACGTACACATGTAACAATTGCTGAGCGCGGACGTTTTTCGCCCTTCGGTGATCACCGATATGCCGTCTTTCCATCATACTTGACTAGTGGAACTGGATAATAAAATCCACCAGTAAACGTACCTAATACTTTAAGATGAAGCAGGAAGCCAATGAAAACCTCTAACTCTTCAGCCACTAAATTTGCAGTATCCTATGCGATCGAGAGTGCTCAACGCATAATATTACCATTGTAGGCTAAAACCCATGGCAAAATTATAGCCACGAGGACCGCGCGGTGGACAGCCGTGCCAATTGGAGGTATAAATTGCAAGTGTCGTTTCTATATTGTTCGTTAATCTATGCAAGTGTCGGTGAAGGCAGGGGGTTACTCTATACTGAGGAAAAACGAACAAACGAGAGCTGTGTCGTGCAATCGGCACGTTTAATCCTAACTATATATAATATAATAAATGCGAAAGTAACTGTGTCTGTCTGTCTGTCTGTCTGTTACTCTTTCACGCCAAAACTACTGAACGGATTTGAATGAAATTTGGTATACATACGGTCTAGACCCTGGGAAAGAACATAGGCTACTTTTTATCCCGGAATTCCCACGGGAAAACTTTTTATGGCGAAGCGAAGCGCGCGGGAACAGCTAGTACGTGATACGGTCGTGGCTCGCGTAGCATCGCTCCTGAACTTAGTTTTTAGTATTATAGAGTGACCCCGCCAGTGCTTTCCGAACTGACGATATCTGAGTGATGATCGTAACTGTTCGTGGCACTGGTTTGAGGGGGTGGGTGAGTATGTTAATTCGGGGAGTTGTAAATAAATGTTTCAGGCGTTGATATTTGCGTTTATGATTCTTTGATGATAATGTCAACCGTTGATAGACAATAAACGAACAAGATAAAGATCGGCTATATAAGCCATCTTAGGGCGCACGCGCGCCAACAGAACTAGGGGTCGAAGTGGTCGCCATGGCCGAAATCGGTCGGACCAATCAATCATCACATACAAAAACAAAGGTAAATACTGTCCATTTATTGTACATAAACAATAAAATAGCATCACATAAGAGCGATCTAAGCGAAGACCCCACAACTAGTACTGTCCTGAGAGCGGTTATTGTAAAATCAACTGCTAAATTATGGTCGAATCACGTCCGATATACAGGGGGGGTATTGTGGTAACGTCAGTTATAAAGGGGGTTATTGTGTTGTGCAAACTTTCACTTCGATACTGTCGCGAGGTCTAGGATGGAAATACACTGCGAGCAATGAAAAAGTTCCATTGATAATAGCACCAAACTACTTTTAAATGGGAAAAGCTAACTTTATGACGCCGCCTGCAATATTGAAGTACATTTTACAGCGCATTAGAACATTACCAACTAAAAAAACAATAATGTGTTCGTTACTTCATCCTCTCTGATTCCAATTATATTTTTTTATCGACGTAAAATTTTACTATGATTTGTCGATAGTTATAATATTACTCTACCATCATTTCACAAAGGCTTTCTTTAAGGAGGAAAGAAATGGCGAAAGGAGTTTTATTCCGCTTTGAACCCACATCCCCAAGACGCAAAAATAACCATCTTACACCTTCTCTAAACCGTACAAAGCAACGCCCCACACTTTTCACGCTAAACCGCAATCGTACAAGACATTTCCGTCTATCGACACTAGTTCGTAGATAAACCCGACACAGTACGGCGACGTGTGTCGGCACATTGTGTCGGCTGTACACCCACGCTCGCTCGTACCGCTGTGTGAAAATAGCTAGGTTGCGATTATAGTATATATTATGTACTTAGTTAGGCATAAATAAGTACTTAGTTAGCCAAAGACTTTTACCGTTCAATTCAGTTATAGAATTAAGTGTGGTTTCCACGATAAAAGTTTACTATTCTTGGTTGAAAACGCAACTTGATCTGGTCAGTTTATCTGTCGTTGATCATTTAAACTTTATGTTTAGTTAGGTATTTTATTTCATTTCAGTTCAGGGGTCACATCGTTTCAGCTTACTTATGTACTACACCACTTTTGCATCAATCTGTATATTTTACAAAGTTTTCTTATACTTTATTTAGCTTATCTTAATACGTCTCCCAGTTTATTAAGTGTACTTTTGAAGACGTAGTTCATGCAAGCTTCCCAGTCCTTTGCCGGTTAAATGAAACAAGTGCACGACAATCTTGCAAGAACGCCAACTTATCTTAAAGTTATTTACGGATGATTAAACAAAACTGGATCTCGCTTGCAACGTGTAAAGACTTAAACCCGATCCCAAACATATTGCGATGTGTTACAGTTAAACCGGTCTTTAATAAAAAAAAAACAATAACATTTACTTAGGTACGAACTTGGAATAACAAATTTTAGCTACCGAACGAAATGCTCTTATCAAAAATTACTGTTGCACTTTGGCTCCCAATTTTTGAAAATGGAACGATAAATATTTTCTGTTAATGCTCGAAATGTAATTTGATGTCTTGATACGATTTCTCTCGATTCGATTTTTAAAAGAATTCGAGCAAAATCTCTCCGGTTGATGAAGTTACGAGTGCACTTGCTCTGCTGTGCTGTTTTGGACTTAATTCCTTGCGTGGTAAGGCCTATGGTGGCTTCATGTGGGTGACTACGGTACATGCGCACTGCACGTATTCCAATTAAGCTGTGATTAAAAAGAGAGCAGAATGGACGCCTCCAGTCTGACTCTACAACCCTGACAACTTTCTTTAATTTTATAGCTTATAGTCAAATTATTATCGCGCTTTTACGAGTTGTTGGAGAAAATTTACTTTAATATTTACTTTAATATTTACTTACCTTTTAAGTTCCTACAGCTGCTGTTAATATAATTTTTAATTTATCACTTAATGACATTCATTGTTTATCTGTTTGACTAAAAGAAGCAAACCGCAGCTTACGTAAGTACGGCATAATAAAACAATTCTCGCTCTAGAACACAGTAGGTATACTGTCATTATCGAGTTCTCGCGCTGATTTTATATCTTAATCAGAATAATAAAAGCTTCAAGTGTTTTATTTTTGTTTATAACTGATATTTTAACACCCTTTATACTGTATTATATATCTATTAGTAGTCCGTAATTTATGCTGTAACAACATCTGCGGTTTTACAGGGTGGTACAGAAGTGGTTGGTATATTATATCGAAAAGTTGACACATCTACAAGTTGAAACTCATGAGAAAGTTACAACGGAGTAGCAAAGTACCTACTTTTCGTAAAGTCGTATAATAATAATAATATTTAGTTAAAAATGACCCCATGGTCATCTCCTTTTGACCTACTAAACCCTTTTTTAACACCCTATATATGAAAAAAACACCACATTATGAGGTGGTGTGGAAGAACCTGGTTTCTCTGCTGATAAACAAAATCAGAGCAAAGTGGCTCCACGCACTGACCACAGCATTTAGGCACAGTGCAGTGGATTGTAGTGTAGACATTCATTGTACTCTTATTTCGCTTGAGAACATAAGTGAATAGCTTTATCAAACACGTAAGAAAACACTTAATTACAACCCGTAACAGTCTACCCCAGTTTGCCAATCACAAATATTGTCGACCCACTTTTTTTAACATAAAAGTTATACATAGAAATAAAGAAAGTGATACAGAGGCCCCCTATCTAAATGTATTTACTGTAAGCAACGCTGTGACAACGGTGAAAGGTCTTACTGGGGGTCTGCACACCTTTACATAGTAGCACTGTGGCGAATTGTCTACCTTCATTATTTATTACCTTATTTACTTTCAGTTTAAACGAAAAAATAAGGGTAGAGCAACTACAATGCAGTATCAGTGGCCCAGTTCTAAGCATGTATTATTTAGCGACTTTGTTGGTTTGTCGTCGACACGATAAGAAGAAGAAGAATGCAGAGTGTAATAGTGCTGTACTTTTAATTTACAATTAAGGCTGTATTCGCATTTGTTTTGAGGGAAAATCTATCCACTAACGGAAAATACTATAACTTCATTAATTGAAACGGTCAAATTAGTTTGTAAGCCAACGTTATATATTTATTGCATAACAATATACTCGATACACCAAATAACCAACTAACTCCTCTGTACAGAAGATCTTAACATTACCTAAGTAGTCATTATAATCATCATCATCATCAGCAGCGTATAGCAGTCCACTTCTGGACGTAGGCCTCTCCCAAAGCACGCCACTGGATGCGATCTTTAGCTTTCCGATTTTAATAGTAAGTATAAAGTATACTTAGTTACTCCATTACTTGGCTACTCGATAGCAAAACTGTGGGTTTGTATGCGTAGTCTAATATCTAATGTTATGTTATGAATGCCTGTTAGTTTTATCCTCCGATCGCATGGTATAGATTGGCAAGTTGCTTGGCGACCCTCCTTGCGGGGTGAAAGACGCGGAGGGGACGAGGTACCCAAGACGACAGCGGGTAGCGGGTGGGGTAGCGGTGGAGGGCAACGCGTGCACTGCATGTCATTGTTACGGCAGTCTCGGCCGCGCAGCCGAGGCGGCCACATGTCTTAAATAGTCTGTCATAATTTGAGTGCGACCCACATGAGATCATTGATCCAGAGACCATTAGTCTTAGGATGAGTGTTGAGGCCTTTTTAATATTATCGTTATATTATTATTAGGTATCTATAATTCGTCAACAAAATAACGTTAAAAACAACAAATCGTATAATGTCTCAATATAGGGGCTTCTTGTAGAACAGCGTACCGGATCAGTCATGCTACGCGGCTAAAGGTTGGTACTGCGCAGTCAGATACGAAAAAGTAAACAACAAAGACGAAGAGTCCATACACACATACACTGACAGTGCGTCAGTTGTCAGTTCTTGTAACTAGGAAAGCAACCGAAATTTATGTGATTTAATGAAAGTAATTAATGAGCAAAACACAGAGAAAAATTACAAAATTGATGAAATTTTGAAAGAAAATGGTCATATCGTGCTTCGCCTACCCCCATACCACCCGGAATTAAATCCTATTGAACTTGTGTGGCAGTACGTGAAAGGCGAGCTCGCAAGAACGTCGATTGACTCTAACTTAGATAAAGAGATAAAAGACTTTGAGTTGCTTTTCTCTAATTATTCGCCTGAAAAGTGGAGAAATTGTGACGACCATGTCATAAAAAATTAAGACGAATATTATAAATCTGATAGAGTATTTGACGATGTATTGGACAGGTTTGTTATTGTTTATTTATAATTTAATGTAAATTAAACATAAAATATTATAGGTGTACACTGAACTAATATGACTGGCGTACTCTAGTACATTATACTTCAAAGTAGGTATAATGTTTTTTGGTTTTAGTCTTAGATTTATAATTGAAGTTAATGAAAACGATGATGAAGATGAGGATGACGACGACGATGAACAAGTTCAAACAGAGAGTGAACATGAAAGTGACATGGAAATTGATTTATAAAATAAAACACTTTTACATAAATAAATTCAAATTGGTAGATATTCTGAAGGTGAACATCCAAATTTTAATGCTGTCAAACTATAAATTTTAAGCTAAATATGACATTCACGGGAACACTCATAGAATAAAATTTTACTTACGTCAGAAATAGTTACAAGCTATCGCGAGATTAATCCGGGCACACTTTTCTACGTGTGTAGCATGTCGTGCTACCTCGCCCCCGCCACTTCTTTCACCCCGCAAGGAGGGTCGCCAAGTAACTTGCCACATTATAGTTACTGCGTAGTCGCGGCGACCGACGACGGGTCGCCTACGACCCATTGTTGCTCGCAATCGTCGCAACTTGTCGCGTTAACGTTTATTTATGTAATATTCATAATAGGAAATTTACTAGTACCAGTAATAGGAAATTTAGTAGATTTTATATTTACTAGTACCTACCTATACAAATTACTGTAAACCGTAATAGTCGTATTTATAATGTCGTAATCTGATCCTCACGTCACAAGCTTGCCTAGTGTGAGGGTCGCAGTGTATTTCTGATTGTAAATTGTGTTTTTGTTAAATAAATATATTTGATAAATTTGATTTGATATTTGATTTGATTTGATTTGAGCAATAGGAGAAAAAAAATCGTCTATCGTGTACGTACAACACGTAATAATAAAACATAAAGATAGTATAAGTAATCCTTACCAATGAAACCTAATGACAATCTATAGAGGTAGGTAAGTATAGCTTACGTTATTCTAGCTAGCTTTTACATAACAGAATGGTATGTTAATGGCAAAATCCTTTTGGACCGCACCCAAGACATACTAAACTTTTCTCAACAAAATTTATTACAGATTACAAAACTTTTTAGATGTTGTATGCAAATAACTAGAAAACTTAACTCGTAAACAAAACACTGTCCAAACATGTAGTAAAAACGTCGAAATACAATTAAACACATAAACATTTGATGGAGACATCAGAGGGACCAAAATACAACTGAGACTGAGGTCAGTAACACCCCACTAAAGTACTTAACTTCTTCTTCGCTTGAGATAAATAATTATTTAGTTATACAGGATGTATAATTATTTAGTTATACAGGATGTTTCTCAAATGGTATATTTATTTTGTGAATTTAAAAAAGTTATAAAACTAAAGATGTTAACAATGATGAGCTGAGCCAGAATTTTCGGCTTACAAAAGCAGTTAACGCCCTGTATCCCTGTATACATGATTTCCTACAATACTCACTTATAGAATTTGAAATTTTATTTTTTTATGTTAATGAGTATGCAGTTTATTATTTTCATTCATAGTACAATAAAGGTCCGCCCCAGCCACTAAATTACCAAAATTATTATAAATGTCTAACGTGATAACGTGATAAAACCGATGCTTAAAAAGAATCGCTACTTAATCTACGCACACTATCTCACGGGCCCAAACGTAAATTAATTTCTAATTGGCTGAAGATCCTATCAGGCCATTTCGTAAGTGCCGTCGCCATCAAAATGTCATAAGCGCCATGAAAATATCATAAAAAATGTCGCATGTCATTGACATTTAGTATCTTAATCCGTGATGGGAAAGTGATCGGGAGACCACTGAATCAAGACCTCGACTCTTAAGCTGTGTTATAGTTTTTTTTTATGGACTGTGACATTTTAATGTCAAATTGTTGAGATAAATGCCAAATTATGTTGGTGCTTAGGTACTAAATTATATGTTTTTCTAGATATATCTTCATCACTACATAGCAAAGCAAAGAAAGCAAAGGGGTCTGGGTTAGGGTCTCTTTGTGAATATATGCTATCTTAACTAGAATATATATTATGCTAACTTAGATTTTCATACGTTTTTTTTTAAATAGATAGAGTGACCTTAGAGAAAGAATACTATTTATCCCGGAATTTCCACGGCAAAACCTTTTAGAGGGAAAAGTTTTAAACGAAGCTCGCCAGAAAGCCAGTAGATAAATAATAATTTATGTGGTACCTAATACATTAAGAAATAATGTGCACTTTTTAAAGTTACCTTCTTCTTGCTATATGAAATTGAGAATCTTAGGGTCTACCAGGGGTCAATATAATCTGGCCTGGTCACCCATGTCACAGTGTGACAGGTACACGGTAGACGTCATCTTATAAAGTTTATTAATCTTTGTTCGGTGACATGTTTTTTTAAAGTTTAAAGAGCGTATAGTCATTTTATTATAACTTACGGTTGAACCGACCCGATATTTTTAACCGACTTCGAAAAAAGGAGGAGGTTCTCAATTCGTCTGTAAGTATGTATGTTTTTTTTCTCGAGTCTTTGTCATTGGGCCTAAGGCTGACTATAAGACTAGCGAATAATGGTTGCAGTCCCTTTTAGCTAGCGTGCTAATGTGTTTATTTTGGTACTGACTGTAGTTTTATAACAATATATACAATATACTCATATATAGGGGCAGGGCATCTGGCAAAGCAAGACGATGGCAGATGGACCAAGGCAGTGTCGGAGTGGTGGCCAAGGGAGGGACGGGATCAGTCGGTAGACCGCCGACCCGTTGGTCCGATGATATTAGGAGAGTGACTGGACCAAACTGGATGAGTGTAGCACAGGACTGTCGGACTTGGCATAACATGGAGGAGGTTGCAGAGAGCCGAGATACCCTGCAGTGGGTTGACATAGGCTGATGATGATATAACCCCAATAAGCGGTGTGCAGCATAAACATATTTGGTACACAATATAAAGAATCTGAAGTTGAGTCCTAAATAAATACCCTTTAACCGCGCCTCGCCTATCCACTAGCCCTGTATCTGAATAATTCTAAATTCATGTTGTCAAACAGCACACTCATGCGGCTCGATAATTCTAGTCGCGTTATGACAATGATTAAATACGGATGTAGAAGTGTAACCTTTGTAGCGCGTGGGCGCGGGACGCCCTGGGCGTGACCCGGCCACAGATCAGGCGGGGCGAGCCAAGAGGCCACTCTTAAGCTGAACGTCCATAGTTTCATATATAGAATAGAATAGAATACTACTTTATTGACTTAAAAACATACATAGTGCATAGTTTGCGGCTTGGTTTAGCCGGCAGTGGACGTTCGCCTTTATACTTGTGGAGACAAGTGGTCTAGGTTAGATGTGGGTAGGATAATGCTGTTATTGTGTATAATTTTATATACTTAATATGGTTATGAAAGACTATAATATTCATGAAAACCCCGTGTATTTGGTAGCACAGCTTTCGACATGTAAAATTATTTGAATATTTTATGCTACTATCACAAAAATAGTCTGTTTATCTATATCAATAGCATATTTAATTTTTTGAGTTGCTCTTTCAGTACTTTATATCGCGTCGTAATGATCTGTCTGCAGAAGATAGTATAAATCGTAACAGTCGTGTGTCCTGTCTGCAGCAGACAATAGCTAATCTATGTCCCGGCGACCGGCGCGTGGGCAGCATAATGAAGACATTTGTCGCTTCGGCGGCGCATTTACATTAGTTGTTCTTCTTGGATCGACCCGAATTGTGTTAGAACTTAAATATGCTTTTAGCTTTGTTCAGTTTGTTCATGTCTAGGATGAGTTTTCAGGATGTAGTTCAGAAGTGGCGGGACGACCTGGACAGATTTTTGCCGGATTGGCGTCAGGTGGTCGACAATAGAGACGTGTGGAGTAAACATGGGGAAGCCTTTGCCCAGCAGTGGCACACAAATATGGCTACCTAAAAAAACAAAAAAATAAGTTCAGAAATTAATTGACAAGTAGATGACTAGTATTTTTTGACGTCACTAGTAAGAATATCGACGAATTTATGTACTAATATTAAAGCAATCAATATAACGTAACAGAGCCTAATGTAGGTAATTAGGTATAACATTAATAATAAACATAACAGCTAATAATTTGACGCACGCGAGAACAATAGCCCAAAAGGAAATAGTGACAAGATATTTTGTAAACAATATTATTATGTTATTTTGTCGACAGTATTAGTTTGTTTATGAAATAAACAACGTAATTGATATCACAAGCTAAAATACAATGTTTTAAATTATAATTCAGCCAACTGCTCCTCAAACCCTTTTATAACCTTTTCACTATGAACAAATCAATCCAAACTAACAAGAAAAACCTACCATCCATACCATAATACTACCCGACCATTACAATAAAGTAAAGCATATAGAACGAACACCTACAGCAAAGTTCAGAGCGGAGTTATCAGCAGAATCACACATTGTGTTTGAAACAATTGTATAAAAGCACTCACAATGGTCAGCAAACGGAGGCCTATGCGTGGAGCCCTAGGGCTGGCCTGGCCCTCATCACGGCTTGTACCGAGCTTGTAAACTTTACCTGCCACAGAGAAGAATTCAGGGTTTGGGCCACCCCTATTTCTATAATTGGTTGGGGTATCTAGGGTATGGAGGGGCTCTCGAATGGAACCCATATGCAGAGTTTAAGGTATAAATCTTTTACTAAGCTGCGACCATTTTTTCTGCCACGTTTTAGATTTGTGGCTTTATACATTACTAGCTGTTCCCGCGAGCTTCACTTCGCCTTAAAAAGTTTTCCCGTGGGAATTCCGAGATAAAAAGTGGCCTTTGTTCTTTCTCAGGGTCTAGACCATATGTATACCAAATTTCATCCAAATCCGTTCAGTAGTTTTGGCGTGAAAGAGTAACAGTTACTTTCGCATTTATAATATTAGTTATTATTATTATTATTATTATTATTATTTTCTTTCTGATTGTTTTCAGCTCAGCTATTTGTACAAATAACTGGTATAATGAACCACACGGGCCTAAGCCAAGTGTGATTCATGGGGTATGTGTTGGGTCGGTTTGCATAAATTTACGCACTATTCGGCAAGTATTGAGGACTGTAGCTTTTTGGAGGGATTTGTATGTGTGGGATGGGAGATCAAGCGTTCTTAAAGACTTTTCTAATTGCTTAAGGATTACTCCTGTTGTGGAAAGCACAATAGGGACTATGGTTGCTGTCTTGAGTCGCCACATACGAATGATCTCATCTTTAAGGTCCGTGTATTTTGACAGTTTTTCTGCTATTGTGTTTTGTAAGTTATGAGTGTTTGGGATGGCAATGTCTATAATAAGAGCTGATTTGTTGACTTTATCTATTAATGTAATATCCGGTCTACTGAAGTGAATGGTTCTATCTGTGAGGATGGCTCTGTCAAAATACAGTTTGTGCGTGGAGTTCTCAATGACAACTTCTGGGGTATAGTTGTAATACGGAGTGGGTGGTGAAGGTGCAAGATTGTGTTTAATGGCCAGTTTTTGGTGTATGATGTTTGCCACCTGATCATGCCGATGCTTATAGTCGGTCTGAACTATCGCTTTGCAGGCACCAGTTATATGTTGGATAGTTTCAGGCAAGGCATTACATTTACGGCATCTGTCTGTATGCGAGCCAGGGAGTTTCATAATATGCTTCTGGTAATTTTTGGTCTCTATCACTTGATCTTGAATGGCAATGAGGAACCCTTCTGTCTCTGGGAACAGCTCACCTCGACGGAGCCACTCGTGCGACGCTTCTTTGTCGACGTTTGGTTGACTCAAGTCGTGGGGGTGTCGTCCATGCAATGTCTTCCGATTCCACTCACTTATCTTTATTTTATGGTCTGTTTGTGTTTCATTTAGCTGTGGGTTTCTGTCTTGTAAGTTTAATGGTGTAAATTTTGTATCTGTCTGTACTATGGCTTCGTGGACATTAGATGTAGTAGCTTTCATGTGAAAGTAAGTTCTAAGTGCTGTTATTTGTTTGTTATGCAAGTTCACTATATCAATTAGTCCACGGCCTCCTTCACAACGTGGTAGGGTCTGTCTTTGGACACAAGCTCTAGGATGATGTTTTCTGTGCTTTGTCATCGATGTGTTTATAGTTCTCTGAAGGTTCTTAAGTTCAGTTTTGGTCCAAAAAATTATTCCAAAAGAATAAGTTAATATAGGTATTGCGTAAGTATTTATGCCTTTTACTATATTTTTTGCGTTAAGTTGAGTATTTAATATTGCATTAAGACGATGTTTAAACTGTTGAGTAAGTTTGGCTTTGGTTTCTTTGTATTGGATTTGTTTAGCTTGGTTATACCCTAAATATTTGTAAGTTTCGGATTCAGTAAGTGGTTCTACTGTAGTTCCGGATTGTGTTTGATATTGGTGGGGGTGAGTTTTACCTGATTTAACTGAATTTATTTTGCACTTGTCTATTCCAAATTCCATGTGTATATCTTGTGATAGTTTATCTGTAAGTTCAGCCAAATGGTCTAATTCACTTTCAGAAGAGGCATAAAGTTTAATGTCATCCATATAAAGAAGGTGGTTTATTTTAACATTTCGATCATGATTATTATTGTCAGGTCTGTTAGAAAGTCGTAATCCTGATTGGGACGAGTTCAAGAGGTTTGAAAGTGGATTTACTGCAAGACAAAACCACATTGGGCTCAGTGCATCTCCTTGAAATATGCCCCTTTGAACTTTAATAAAGTCTGTCAGTCTGTCATTAAGTTTTAGTTGTGTAGTCCATTTGATCATAGTTAGTTTCAAAAAGTTAATTATTTGCGGGTTTAATTTATATATTTCCAAAATTTTTAAGAGCCATGAGTGTGGAACAGAGTCATATGCTTTTTTATAATCAATGTACATAGTGTGCAAGTCTTTTTTCTTTTGTTTTACTAATTTTAGAATAACTGAATCTATCACAAGCTGTTCTTTGCATCCCTGACTGAATTTTCTACACCCTTTTTGTTGTTCAGTTAAAATTTTATTGCTTTCACAGTGTATGTAAATTAATTGGGTAATGCAGGATGTAATTATTTTGTAGATAGTTTGTAAGCATGTAATGGGTCTATATTTTGCTGGGTTTTTAGTATCACTGCTATCCTTAGGTATCATGTAAGTAATCCCTTCAGTAACGTATTTGGGTATATTCTGTGGATTTTTTATGAAATTATTGATGAAATTGTACAGGAACGGATGTAAATATGTAAATTTTTTGTACCAGTAATTATGGATTTTGTCAGTCCCTGGAGCTTTCCAGTTATGTAGGGATCTTAGGACATCTTGATACGTCTCCAACGGGATGTGATCAAATTCCATCTGAGTGGTTTCCGAATATCTTAGTTCTTCCTCTTTGATCCACTCGGCGTCTGCATTGTGTTCTTTTGGATCTGCCCATATCTGAGACCAAAACTCCTGTAACTCTTCAGGTGGAGGTGTTTCTGTAGGTTGGTTAGTGGTGTTATTTGTAGAGGACTTTATAAGATTACGGTAAAACAGTTTTTCGTTGTTAAAGAATTGATTATTTTGGGTTTTACGAAGTGAACAGGCTGTATATCGTTTCAATCTACTAGCTACTACGGTGAGTTTTTGTTTCAGGGTATCTAAAAAGTGTGTGAGTTCGGAATTTGGAGGTTCGTGGGTTGAATGTACCTTATATTCTTCCAGGGTCTTTTTTACAGTTTTCGTTAGTTTTTTACTTCTATTTCCATTAATATACTGAGTTAATCTGCTTATTTTAGATCTTAGGTCATCTACTTTTCGTTCAAGTCTAACTTGCCATCTTGGTTTTGAATTATATCTCTTGGTGCTTTGGTCTTCAGGTGTCGTTGGGGTGAGATCAAGTTTAGCTCCATTCATTTTAGCTGCGGTCCATGCTGCACAGTATATCGTGGTTTGTAAAGAATTAAATTCAGTGTTGGCATTAACATTAACAGGCAGGATCTTTTTATCGATGTATTCTACTAATATTGCTAGTTTTCGGGATGGTTTTTGGCGGGGAATGTATGGTCTGTCAGTAGGTTCAATGTTTGTAAAATAGTCTAAGGCATTTTGAAATGTTTCTTCAATCTGTTGGCTTTTCTCTGAATCTAAATACTCAATTTGTTTAGGTGGTACTGCAATGTCTGTGAGGCAGTCAGTTTGGATCTGAGACATAAAATCCGGTCTGATCTCTAATTCTAATGGTGTGTTTGTATCAGGTAAGTTCGAGGCAATTTCTAATTCTGAAGCAATCTCTGTTCGTATTTGGGCGAGTCTATCATAATCTATAAGTTTATTGTTTATTATGATTCTCCTCTGATCCGAAATTCGCTGTTCTGATAGGTGAGATAGCTCTGGGAACCTGCTTGTAATGGCTTGATGTAATTGAGGTCTGTATGCTGTTGAGTTTGTGTCCATTTCTGTTATTCTAAAGTAACAACGCATTATTTCCTCGTTGTATTCTGAAGTCCACCTTATTCGCTGTGATTGCGTATGCTGGGTACTTTGCAGCCGAGCACCTTCAATTCCTGTTTCTATATTTTCTAGCTCTGTAGCAGCCTCTTTTTTTATTTCTTCTATTTCGTCTAGGGTCAATAGGTTGTTCCTTATGATGGCCCTACGCTGATCTCCTATTCTTTGCCGTGATACCTGCATGTGAGGGAATTTTTCAAGAAACTTGGTGTGTAGCGGTGGAAGATATACTTTTAAGTCTGTCTCCATTGCGGTAAGTTGATAGAAGGTACGCAGTATGAATTTATTCATGTCTTTGGTCCATTTCCTGCGTGTACACTTGCTGCGAGTAGTGGGCACAGAATCTGAGACTGTAGAAGCCTCCTGCGCAACATCTACAGGCAGTATGCTGAAGGATGAAGAAAGTGTTGGGGAAGAGCGGTATGATGGATTTGTGGCTGAAGATGAATAGGGTGAGTATGGGTCCGATTCCTGATCTGATTGTTCGGCTGTAACATATTGTTCGACGGGAGCCCGCCTGCTCAGCTCCGCGTCGCCAATGGTTCGCATGCTGTCACATCCAGCACTGGCTCCAGATGCGCCCCAGCGTCCTCCGGGAAGCGACCTTAAATTATATCTCCTAGTACTGGTCCAAGTCCTAGTTCTCGTATCTGACACAGCACTATTGACAGTGGACTGGGTCTCTCCTATTGATGTTGATGATCTGCTGGTTGATCGTGTCACTCTCTTAAGCGGTACGTTGCCCCCCCCCAGAGTACGAGGGGCAGCCCGAGCCTCGTGGCCCGGGGCGGGATTGACCAGCGCTGTTGACGCTGGGACCCGCCTGGGGTAGCTTCGTCTCTCGTTCCGCTACCATGATGATGATGACTATGGCTCCGTTAGCCGCTGGTAAGTATATGTCGATAAACGACGCCAGCGTCCGCCCCTCACGTGGCACTGATGGTCGTGCCGGACGTGGAGTTAGATTTGTGAGGGGCTTATTATTATTATTATTATGAATAGGATTAGGGTAATTGCTCTCATAATCCACATTCAGTAGTCCAATTAATAATAGCCAGCGGCCCAAGTGCGGCCCTGGACAGCGATAGGGCGTAACCTCAGCACAATTACTTATTTGTGAAAGATGGCCGACATTATAGCTTATTGAATAACTACACTCGTTAATACTGAGCAATATCATTTTATTGCGTATCCGTGGTAAACGGAAAATTGTATTTACTGTGAAATTTGCTACGAGATTGTTTGTGCGAGATCTTGAAATTGAATATCAGAGTTCAGAGTATTATATCTACTCTTACCCCAAATCTTTTTAGGATAATAATGATGTTTTTTATTTGTTTGTAAACACAGCAACATATAATTACGATCGCAGGTGGCAATTATTTGTAGAGGTATTTTATCAATAACAAACCTACCAACTTCACAGATAATGCTCAAATATCAATTAACGATGATTACAGTAGTCTTAAACTACAACATAATATCTATACACATACATAAATATATCATAATATAGGTTAACCTAAAACAGACAGGATACATAAATATACCGTAGAGACCATGAGTAAACATTAATGTAGTACCTATCTATTACTACGAAATTACATTTACTGTATAATCGATCTCGTAATGTCTCGTAGTGTGACAAGAGACTAATGAGATCACTACTACCACAATCATACTTTTTAGGGTTCCGTAGCCAAAATGGCAAAAACGGAACCCTTATAGTTTCGTCATGTCCGTCTGTCCGTCTGTCCGTCTGTCCGTCTGTCACAGCCGATTTACTCGGAAACTATAAGTACTACAGTGATGAAATTTGATGGGAATATGTGTTGTATGAACCGCTACAAAAATATGACACTAAATAGTAAAAAAAAGAATTGGGGGTGGGGCCCCCCATACATGTAACTGAGGGATGAAATTTTTTTTTTCGATGTACATACCCGTGTGGGGTATCAATGGAAAGGTCTTTTAAAATGATATAAAGTTTTCTAAAAAACATTTTTCTTAAAGTGAACGGTTTTTGAGATATCAGCTCTCAAAGTCGTAAAAAGTATGTCCCCCCCCCTCTATTTTTATAACTACGGGGTATAAAATTCTAAAAAAAAATAGAGGTGATGCATGCTAATTAACTCTTTCAACGATTTTTGGTTTGATCAAAGTATCTCTTATAGTTTTTGAGATAGGTTGATTTAACTGTAATTTTGCTGCTACGGAACCCTTTGTGCGCGAGCCCGACTCGCACTTGGCCGGTTTTTTAATATACACTTACGTAAAGATTAGCACATTATCTACACACATGCATAATAATAATGCTAATACCACTTTTGTTTTGTCCTTCAACCCAATCAAATAATGTTCATTTGATTGATATATGTATTAAAAATACTATTTCAAAAAAAACAAGTTCATTTGACCCAATTTCCGCTCGTAAATTAGTTTATTTATTTTCTTGTTTTAGGCATTTAAATTAATCTAAATGCCTTCCTGTTCTAACAAACAAGTATTTAAGTATTTTAAAAATTCTTACTTTAATTTATATGCGCTTTTAAATTTAGTCGTAATTACAAAAATATATAACGAAATACTTAAGTAATACCTAAATATTCATCATTACGGCGCATTGCAAACTCTAGTTAAATCTTTCTTAAAGCTAACTGACAATGACATTGTTACCACAGTAATCTGGGGTCGTCGACTATTTTCATAGCAGGTTTTTACAGCCAGTTGTGCATCCAGAATTTCTTATGCCCGCACATGTTCGTCGCATACGCACCTTGACACTCACATGTCATATGTCAAGAGGACAACGACCTCTCAGCATGACGCTTCAATGCAGATTCGAACTTCGAATGCGGTTTTTATCTCTTAATTTTCGATGCCATTTTTGTTTTTAAATTGACCCAACACCTACGTGAATGGCCAGTTACTCATAAAAGAAAATTAAGTGAGACATCGACGTATAAATTCCCCAGCACCTCTGCATTCTCGGTTTTTGTACAGTTTTTGTGTATTTTAAATAAATAATGTTTTGAAAAATAATACTGAATTAGTTTACTGTTACTCAGTTCAGAGATCGATGTTTACAGCACTTTGGTTGGCTGGAACACATCATTTGTATTATGGAAATGGGCAAGAACGAGATTCCTGACTTAAAAGGCCGGACAAAAAGATCGTTTCAGCATCCTAATCTGAAATGAAGTCATTTCCCGCGCGTGAGCCTACACAATGATCGTGTATGGACATGGGACACTCATTGAGCCGGCTGCGAGTAAGCCGACAGTCATTAAACAAAAAGTATTCATTTATTTTGTAAATGAATGAATACTTTTTGTAAAATACTAACACTGGCCACATAAAGCATAGGAAGTTTAAAAATAAAAACATTCCATTTTCAAATAGCGGGCTATTTGAAAACGGCGCACGTGGGTCGGTTGACATTTGCCCTCCGAGCCCCATGCAGCCGGTGCAATGTTGCAAGGAGGTCGCATGACTCATCAAAACGATCAATCGTCGGGAATTATGAATAAATACACTCTGTAATAATTTGCCTATGGTCATGTGTGTTTGTTAAGAAAATAAGTAACTATTATTAGGACATGGATTTTAGCATCGTGCGGCTGACATCCGCCAGATGGGAATAATCTAATCAATCTATTATTGCATTCACTGACGGATGTCACAGATATCACTTTCATTATTGCATAGAGTATAGTAAAGTTTATATGTAATTTGACCACATTTTGTACTTACTTCTAAACAATTTGATTTGAACTTAGATCTAAACAAATTATAGATTTTCATGCTTCTACTACTGATGTGAGGTCATACTAAATGACATTAAGACATCCACGCCTATGACTTCAGCCTGACCTATGCCGTCATGTCTTTCTGACTCATAACTTGGAACTTTTTATACGCACCTACGGTGCATTTCATTTGGAAAGGCCGTGCCTTATAAAAAAAACTCAAAAAAAGCGATCACCTTCTTTTTGCGAAATTATTTCCTTCGATATTTTCTGTTTTTTTCTAAAAGTTGGTAGGTTTGCCTACAAATTAAACCTGTCGTATAATTCTAAGATGCTTACCTAATATACTTTCCTAATTACTAATTACTTAATTAATCAGTTAGAATCAAAATATACAATACAATTTATGTTGTATTTTCATTAAAATATAAACAACACTTCTGTAAAAAAATTCTTGCGTATTTCCTTATTCAGTTATATAAAATTATGTGATCCGTAAAACAGCTTTTTACAATTTATTACTAAATAAGCATAAAACAAGAGTACCTAATATCAAAGAATAACGAGTACTAGTACTACTGTAGTTGTTATTCTATGGTAATATGCTTAGAGATAAAGAAACCATAGCGACATATTTTATTTAAATTTAATGCTCTTGCACTATAAAACAGGTGCAGGCAAAACTACCGCGATTTAAATCGTCTAAGCCTCTTTTAATGAAAATATTAAATTTAATAATAACCCTTAATCGCGTCTTTAATCCATTAGACACTTCATTAACCGTTAAATTGCGAACGCCTCCAATAAACTTCCTACTAAAGTATTAAATTTATTCGCGATTAATACTCTTGCGTCTTTAGTGTTCATCTCGGTCTATCTATCGTATACCTACATTCTGCTTTCATTTGAGCTCGTCTTTTTACATTACTGGAATACCAAACCCTTTTAACTTTCATCATCACGACACATCACGTCCCCACTACTCCAGATAAGCACCACTTGAAATGGTCACCCATCCAATGGCTGACCGTGCCAGTTGCTGCTCAACCTCAGTGATCAGTTTAGATTACTGAAGCTAGCTCGACTCTGAAGGCTTCATGCGTTTTATCTTTACATGCCTGTTTTAACTAGCCCATTACATAATCATAAAACTTCTATGTAGCAGCATTTGTTTTAGTGAGTAATAAGTATTTGTGGAAAGTAAAAATACGTACCATTCGCAACCATTTAGTAACGTAACGGTATTAGTCTAATAAGAAATATTGTTTGTTTCAGGTATATAAGCTGTGCACTTTGGATCAAACAAATAAAAAAAACAAACAAAAAACCGGTTTAGCCGTTTGGGAGCTACGCTACTACAGACAGATACATAGACACGTAAAACTTATAACATTACTTTTTTGTCGTGGGTAAATAAAATAAAAATTAAGTAAGTAAATAAATACCCTATAGTAAGGTTTGCTCGGTATGGCATTACATTAGTGATTCGGTATGTATGTAACCCCTAAATTCCTGAGCACGCGCCCAGCATACGGCGTTGGCGTTGTTCAATGATAATTAGGTACCTATACTATATACTGAGTAGTGATAAGACAGTTGTTATCGATAAAAAACTATGTTATTAAATTATATTAGTAGGCCTGCCCGATTAACGTTTGTTGTCGGCTCTTTCTGTTTTTTATGTAGTCGGTGATACCAAGATATTCATATAATTAAACTATTTTCACAATAAGCTTTACCTACCTACTATTGGTTTTTCATACTTACAAAGTTCCTTCTTTTACTGCGACATACAGCAGTCACACATCTCTAGCCGAACCAAAAATTCTTAGCAACATTCCTTATTGCCGCCCACACATATCAATTCGACCTTCTCAATGCTAATAGCAAATACAGAATAGCATTATCTGTGATATAAACAATACAGTATCTCAGCTCCGTGGGTGTATGTATGTTACGGTTAAGGTGCAAGACTCGGCGATACGCAAAGTGCCCACAATGGCCGTATGGATGTAAATGTGCTCGCGAATAGGTTGTACTTGTTACATTGTTAAATTAATTTAAATACTCGGTATGCTGTGTATTCTATGTAGTAAACTGATATACCTACCCAAAATTAAAATAATTACGAAAGTAGCTTAACAGTTCTTGATGAGTTGTATGAGATTGTTGATGATTAGTTACTCATACCACCCTGCCCATCGTCGCTTACATTCTCCATATCATATACGAATAGACTACTATTCGTATATACTTGGTGTAGATATTGTGTGTAGGTACTCGTGTATAGAATTGTTAGAAGTTAGAACGGAGGTGTCGGCTTGGCATGCGGAGTTACCCATATTTGGATCCTAAGTAAGATTTACAGAGTTACACGAGTAGATATATTGGGATTTAGCAGCGACATTCGCTTTAATAATTTACGATAAAATATAACAATACAATTCTGTCTATTTCTGTATATAGCACCAAGCTGAGCTAGAACCCGTTTCTGCACCGGGAAGCAACACCCTTGCTCATTTTCCTTTGGCTTTTTTTTTATTATTTGTTTTATTATTTATTTTTTGTGTTGTTTCCGTGTGTGTGTGAAATAAATGTATTTTCTTTCTTTCTTTCTATTAAAAGTATAATATTTCCAGCCATTCATTTTCAATTTTGTAGGTATTTGTGTAAATAGACATAGTGAAGGACGGTTTTGTTTTATTTTTAATAATTTTATCTTAGATTACTTTAGTTAATTATATCTAAAATTATATTTATGACGTTCATTGATTAAATTATATACATATATTATAACTTACAATAGATAATATGCACCAGACTATTATTGATATACACAAAATTAAAAGTACAGATATGAAAACAGACATAACGTTTTGGGGCTCTGGCCACCTAATGACCCACAGATTAACAAACATACCTATACTTAAAACGTATGTACATCCTAATTTATCTTCTGAGGGTTAAACTTCAGTCATTTAACTAAATGCTCACAATCATAAATCAAATCTCAAGTGATTGATCCGATGTTCTCCGGACTTCGTGCCTGGAGTTCTAATTAACGAATAGCTATAAATGTCTATTAATTAGCTGCTTTATAATTTTATCGCACATTAAAGCTGAGATCAATTACGTCCGCTTTACATAATAGTCCTGAGGGCCACTCTATGACAAAAATTGAAGCCACGACTCTACGGTCAATCCATAAAGTCCTGACATTAAAGAGTGCGATTTTGCAAAGACTTTTTATCATTATCAGTTATTTACTTACATTTTAAAAATAGAATACCATTTGGTTATGGCTTTTTAACGGATTTGTCCTTTAATAAATATAATACATCGATTAAATACCTACGGTCTGTAACAATTAGTTAAGATCCACTTCCGTTTTCAGGACTAAGTATATAGTTTTACTGTATCTCGTTGTATTAAATATATTTATTGTCAGTATAGAGTAACCCTCGCGTATCGATCGCTCTTCCAATATTATGACTCTCTGATGAACAGTTTCTTGTTCCACTTTCATGTACTTACATACAATTATGTACATATAACCTAACCTAACCAACGTTAAAAAGCCCCGACATTCAACACTAAGGTCTCTGTAATTATTTTTTTGACAGTGACAGCATGTATTTTACCTCACAGGTAGCCACTAACCAGACAATGTGAAACAGGGCCTAAAAGTCGCATTGCTACTGCATTGTCGTGTGCGTACAAACAATTGTAAATTAGTTGAGGCAAAACAGTTTTATAAATTTAATTCTATGTTTCATATCAGCAAACTCATTTTTTATGATCCCAGGCAATAAAAGAGCGGGCATAGATTTAAGCTCCTTTGAAATACTGGTTTATACCTACATGTGACCTCTGGGAATTAGTGCCGTCGGAACTAAATCACATCGAACAGGGTCAACGCATTATTAATCAATCGACTTCTAGTTTTTCCTTCGGTTCTCACATTACAGACCCTGTTTTGACAGCATTGAGACATAAAAATATCCACGACTGCCAAACGATTGGCTCTTACAGAGACATTTGGGGTATTTCGATTTTATTGATCGTAAAATTGATAACGGTATTGTTTCAATATGTTTTATTGATTAGTTGCCTATTTGTTTACAGTTTAACTGAAGACTGATGTGTTCGTATTATTATTATATTGATATATTTCAGTATTCTCTCAAGATATACCTAGAGTGTTTGTTATAGTCCAAAAACTTGTCTTTTATTAATACCTTCGAAATAGGTTTTTATGCCAAAATTATAATCATTCATTTGTTTTCTGATAACGTAAACGTAACATATCACAGACATATTTTATACGCATGAATAAATTAAACAAAGCCATGACCAAATCCTGAAGAATGTTTTATTCTGTATACATACATGATTTAAACACTAAAAAATAATATGATTTTCAACTATTAACTGATAGAACAATAAAATTTAAAGCATTCCATTGGATTTGGTTAGTAACATAAAATTTAAAATATGGTTGCCATATTTTCTGGTAAAAGGATTATAAATACAAAGGCAGAAGAGTATTTTAATGAGATTATCTTCAGTCTATATCTTCAGTTAAACTGTTCGTTTACTACAGGCCAAGACAACTTTAACACTTGTCAATCCTTATCCTTATCCTTACTAATATTATAATTATAATTATAATTATAATTATAATTATAATTATAATTATAATATAATATTATAAATGCGAAAGTAACTGTGTCTGTCTGTCTGTCTGTCTGTTACTCTTTCACGTCAAAACTACTGAACGGATTTGAATGAAATTTGGTATACATACGGTCTAGACCCTGGGAAAGAACATAGGCTACTTTTTATCCCGAAATTCCCACGGGAAAACTTTTAAGGCGAAGCGAAGCGCGCGGGAACAGCTAGTATTAAATAAACTATTGCATTTAAATCGGTACTTTTCGCTAGGCATATGCGATACTTTGCTTTACAATGAGCTTTCTACAGAACCCATACAACGTATATTATTTATAAAATATGAAATAAAACAAAGTTCTTGTACTTCTGTTAAGTACCCCTACATAATATGTTATATACCTACAATCATATAATATAAGGTAAGAATCACAAAAAGTTCAAGATTTGGCTTACACTTCCACTAGATAAATATTATGTTGTCTGTTCTAACTGAATAAACTCTCTACTATAATATATAATAAAGAGATTTGAATAATATTCAGATCACACCATAATAGCGCGTGATTTACTAGTTCAAATGATTATAAATTGAGTTATTTTTATACATTTGTGTAAATTAGTGTCAAATTATAGGACTTGACAAATAAAGTTGACATTTAAATGGATTTCATTCGAATACAAAACAAAATTGATACTTTTGATAGCACATTATTTACATTTTGGATAAACACACTACATTATATATACGTATATATCATATATTATTTATAACTACAACACGTTGATACGTTCAACTCTGGCGTCGTAAATATCTGAATTAATTTTACAAGGTAACTGTAATTTTAGTGTCTTGAAGACTGCGTAATTAATACTGAGCGAGGGAGGGGAGGCCTATGTCCAGCATTGGATGAGTGTTGGCTTATGATCAGGTGATAGGGTTAAGTGGAACGTAGAACTATGTTTAATCTAATGTACATACACCTAAATATTATAAATAGAAAATATTTTATTAATTTAAATGAAATATCTCTTGAGAAAATATAAAATGCTCACATTCCAATGTACCTTTAAAAGATATGTGGCACTAATCATGCAAAATTAAATATTTACATTTATCTTGTTGAAGATTTACTCAACATAACACCACAGGGAACCAAAGAAAGCGAAAAATTAACTTATCGACGAAGTTAAATTACTTATTTACAGTTAATTTGTAGAACTACTCGTTAATAAAAACTAGAATTTATTACTTTGTCGTCGTTAATAGTTTTTCTTCCATCTAATAAATTAATAACGTAAAGTTAAAAATAATATGTAGGTATATACAATATTGATACATAAAGTCATAGGTACTTACTATTTTTTTTAAATAACTCATGGGTATGTCATAATCATATATAAGTTCTAACATAAACACTCTAGTATGTTACGGACACAATATAACAATCAAACCCCATTTCCTGAACAACCATCTTTTTATACAAATCAGAGCTACAAATGACATGCCGAAGTTGCTCCACCATACTCCATTACATTACTTAAACAACGCATTTATTGCACGCTCACTTCGTAAACGCTCCCTTTTCCTCGACAAAGCGAGCAAAGCTTTGGCACGCTACCTGTTGAGCCTTTTTTCTTTTTTTCTGTCAAAGGTTCTGATAACTGGCAGGCAGGTCGCGGGCAGTGCGCGGCCGCCAGTCCCCGCGGCAGCCCGTGTTCGCTCCGACCGCTCGCTCGGCTATCTACGCCCGCGCTCGGGAAAACTCGCCCGTTTGAAAATCGAATCGCGAATTCAGTGACGTCATATTTTGATTGATCGCATTGACAGTTGCCAGTGACACTTTGTTTTTAATTGTTTGAGTTTTTGATTCTTGCCAGTGAGTCTTTTTAGCTTAAAAAACGAATAGTTTATGCTTAAAATACTATTCAGTGAGTTTTAGACAGCGAGTTTTGGATTTTTTCATTTGAAGTGTGAATGTAATGTATTTGAAAATGTACATCAAATCGGAGAGGTTTTACCAGCAGCCAGAAAATCAAGGCTTCAAAGAAGACAAATATTATTCAGACTACGAAGAAGAACTAGAAGAACGTAAGTTAATAGTTCACTATTTATACTTTGATTTCTAGATTTTAGAATATAAAATGTATGTAAGTATTACTTAAAAATAACTTCTAAACGAAATGCCAAAACAAATAGAGTCTGAAAATAAGCCAGTATAAAACGGAAACATATAAAACAAAGTCTTTTTATTTAAAAAACTAAAATAATTTCACAGAAAACGCATCATAACATTACGTGTTAAAATTAAAAATACTTAAAAACTAATTATATTGGCTGTAGAACTTTCTTTTGGACTCCGCGTTGAACTCTTTCGTATGGCCACTTGCCGTCGGCTACGCGGACTGCTCTCGTTTCAGACATTTCGAGTTTATTGTTGTTTTAAATGATTCTGTTAATAACATAGCTTTTTTATACTCTCAGTAATTGCATTTCGATTATTATGCTACATGAAACTTCGTAATTATTTAGGTATTTGCGGTAATTAAAGATATTGGTTTTTCGTACCGTACCAATGTAAGGACCCGGCTAACATTTTAATATGCCTACTTATAATAATTTCACCTAAAAAGGTCCTCTAGTTACCGCTCTAACCTTTTTGCAGGTAATAAAGGTATTACTGGACCTTCGGAAATAATCTTTTACTGTTGGTAGATTATTTGATGTTTGCCGACTCGCCCTTTTGCCTGAAGGGATTTCTTCTAAATCTAAACTTAAAACTACCCATTGTGTTTGAAAATATTACGCAGAAGAGCTCACAATCTATTTTCACCTTTACCATGATATAATAAGATCTTTCAATAGAAATAGACCCGGAAAGGGTGGCAATAAGCCTATTGGCGCCGACAATGTGTGCACAATGCTTTATAAAAAGGAGTAAATAAAGCCAAGGTTACATTGTAAAGTATGTAAAAGAAAGGGTTTGGTTTTGGAGTATAAATAAAAACTATTTTCTGTTTAAATATAACAACAATAGTTAACATAACAATTTCGTGTCAATATGTCTTTGTAAGTAGCTACCTACACCTATTCTACAACAAGATCACTTTGAACTATGACTCTGACATAGCGTTATTGTTTTTACCTTGGCCCTTTACAACATACTATTCATAATTCTTCGGTTGCGAATAACTTAACATACAAGTTGTATTTATTTACGGTGGGTGTATGTATTCTTCTGACATTCATTGATGTTATCACCCTAAGTACAGCACCCTCAATCGATCACACATAGCAAACAATCGTCATGACGCTTGCACCCTACGACAAGCAATGTAATTCCATCCCTTCATTGAAACTGTACGCAGTTTCTAATTTTTTGCAAACAAAACGATACCATACAGTTCTTAGAAAGGGACACTAACTTACCTATAACCTACCTGACCGAAAAGAAAAAAAATAAAAGGTCAGGTACCTGTGGCTTTGTGTGTGTGTGTTTTTTTCTGTCCCTAATGGCCAGGAAATCGCGACAATACAGCCAACGGTTATGGCAAGTATTGTGTCTTTTTTTTTCTAGAAGGCTCTAAGGATTTATGCGTTGAGTTTGAATTTGGAATCTGGGAAGCCCGTGGTGAAATCGCCGCGTGGCTTTCTGGAGCCTGTCGTGCAATTCACATGTTTTTAAATGTCCATCTTATGTTGTAATTTTTTGGCCAACACCAATATTTAAATTCAGGTAGGTACAATTGTTTTCGTAGTTGCATTTATGTTATCACTTGTTGGGAAAAACACTGGCCCTAGCTACTTATTAGGTGCTGGTCGCCTTAACACAGTGGTATCGACAACGTGTTGATTTTAAATAACCAAATTCCAATTGACATGATATCTGTTCTTGAATAAATTATCGTCTTCCATCTACTAACATGCGGCTTGCATCTCATCTGATCCCACTCGGAGCCAATAAACAAACAGCATACGAATCGCATTCCTAATTTAAAATTCCCCAGCTATTTGAATCTCGGAGACCGTTAAAAACGTCGCCGGGTTGAGGTCACGGTCAAGGTCACGGGTCGCGATAGGTCGGAAAGGTTTGAGTAAAATATAGACAGTATGTTAACTTACGCGTTCATTTGACATTCATGTGTGTGTATGCCATTGTCACTGCTTATTATTTTTATTTTTCATTTATTTAAGGATCAGAAAACTGATACAATTTTCAGTTTTACCATAATTTTGAGAACTCAGAGCATTAATATTGTGGTTATGTGTGCTTTATAAATACCTGCCTGCCTCTGTGGTCTAGTGGTAGAAGCTTCGCTTCATGACCAGGAGGTCCCGGGTTCGATTCCCGGGTGGGACCATCAATTTGTGTTTCTAAATTGTGGTTCTAAGTTTGGCTAGGACATAGAAGGCTGATCACCTGATGTCCGAAACAGTGAAACGATCCATGCTGTCGGATGGGCATGTAAAAGCAGTCGGTCCTGCGCCTAGCTCTCTCCAGTCGTGTCGGTCAATCCGTCCCATTGGGCTATGAGAGTGATGGAACAGAGAGTGCTCCTGTGTACTGCGCACACACTTGGGCACTATAATCTACTCCTGCGTAGATGGCTGATCTCAATTGAGATTGGCCGCCGTGGTCGAAATTCGGCTAGGAGGACATTATAAATACATGCAATCATCAAGGCTTACACAAACATACAAAACAAATGGAAGATGTTTTATTCTAATTAAATGAGTATTGGTTTGATTGATATTTATTAGAAAGCATCGATGTTAACTGTGTATGGAACTGTATGGACGTCTGCTTGGCGTAGTTTTAAGCTTCGTGAACTAGGTAGGAAATGTAATGCTTTCAACACTATGACAACTCTCAACTGACTTTTTGGGTCGGGTACGTCCTGGGGTAGTTTATTTTGCGTTTTGTTTGTTTTATTTCTTTTGTATTTTATTTTTGACTACTCTGAAGCTCTGGCTTAGTAGACGACCGAATGGCGTAGTGGTTAGTGACCCTGACTACTGAGCCGAAGGTCCTGGGTTCGATTCCCGGCTGGGGCAGATATTTGCTTAAACACAGATATTTGTTCTCGGGTCTTGGATGTGCCCGTAAAATGGCAATAGGCCCGCCCCCTATTACATTGGGATTTGGGACTAACACAACACTGGCGAAAAGTTGGCGCAGCAATACACCTCTGCCTACCCCGCAATGGAGTACATTAGTACAAGGCGTGAGTGTTTGTATTGTATTTGTATTATTCTGAAGCTCACACACTGCTGCGGTTCCACCGGCGAGCGCTGATCCCGGGGTCGGAATGACCTCTGACCCGCGGCTCAACTTGCTTACGTTGTTTTTTAGTCATTTGGTTTGTTTGCGTGTGTGTGTGCGTGTCTAACTTGACTCCTAAGTCACGTCGTATTGTGTGTTCTGTGCGGCTGTTCGATTTTTGAACTTTGGGATGTTAGGGTTTTCTGTTTTGGTTAAAATTTGGATTCTTCACGTGGTATATGTATACTTATCGAATTTCATATTCTAGAGGTTTAATCAGTTGTGGCCAAGTTAAAGTTAATAAGTTTCAAACATTAACAAGAAATAAAATGGATGGCAAAAAAAAATATAAAGTACTTACATATAAGAATTCCGAAAAAAGTCATTCTCACAAAATCAATGAACTCAATTATTACCGCACGAGCTAGCTCTCAACCACCGAGCCACTGGGGTCACCGGATCAAATGCTAATAAGTTAATTGCGGATTCGATGGCCGCGCCGGCAGCGACCCCGGCGTAGAAAACTCTGCGCATGAGTTGAATTTAAAACGAATTCTTCTTTCGAACTGAAAAAGCCGTTGGTTTTTAAATATTTTAGGTTGGTTTTCCTCTTGAGCCCTGACTGATTCTGATTCTGACTGTATTTTGATTATGTCAATATATTTATATTCAGACTATACTTTACTGCAGAATGTATTGGCGTATATGCCTTTATTCTAGTGTCAATCAATCTGGTATTATCATGGATTGACTATAGATTTAGTTTTGGTATCTAGGTACCTTTTACGATGCTTGAAGAATACTATAAACTATATGTAAAGTATGGAAATCGAAATATGTACTTATTGAAATTACATTTCCTCAATACAGCTTTAAACAAATACCTAGGTGATGTGCCAGAACGAGCAGGAAATAAGGAATCTTTTATTGTAAATTTCTGTCTTTGGAAAAGATTAGGGGCATTATCCCATAATGTGCCTGGCCATGAGGAAGCTTTATTTCAAAAAAAGATAAAACATTTCAATTTAAAATAAGAATACGAGTCAACGTCTACTTGAGACAGCGTCAGAGGGTCGGTCGTTAAGAGGTCACTCTCCAAACTTTGTGAAACCACCTTCGTAAACGTTTGACCATAGACAACTTGTGTGAAGAGGTGAAGAGGGATGTGGTACTCTATGGTCAGAGTTATTTTTTTCTGGCTCTTGACATGCCTCGTGTGTGCCGGCCAGTCACCACCTGTTGACTGTTCGTGCATATCACATAGTTCATTGAAGATTTATGATGTATTATGGCTGCCATTTTTAAATCAGCGTAATTTCTTATGAAAGAATGTACACAATTCCAATGTTTTTTACTTGGAAAATCTTATCTAGTTATGCGTATTTACAGAAGGTTTTCTTCGGTTCTTATTATAACGCTCACACCTAACTCCCAAACGTCCTCACACCTCATTTTGACACTTGACTGTCCAGCGAGCAAGCACGGGCAACAAAGGGCTCTGCCTATCTGGTCACACATTGTGTGTCCGTATTTATTTACCCAGCAGGCCACACCTGACTGTTGACTCGACCGCCGCTGCCCACCTGTGTCGACTGGCGACTGTTTATTGGTTTAACCCGGCCGGCTGTGAACGCGTGCAGTGTATTTTTAAAGTAGAAAAAACGCGGACAGATCGCTGAAGAAGATTTAGGCTCAGCAATGCCGGACATACTAAACTGAAAGTTAACTCTAGTGTTTACGGTTACCGAATATGTATATCTTTCAATGAGTGAGCCAAGACGTGAACTGTTTGTGATGGATGGAATACTGCAGTTTAAAAATGTACTTGACAATATTTTGGAACAAACATACATAAATATGATCAAAATGTTAAGGCGCCAATTGAGATGAGGAATCTTCGGTCGATGGGAATATTTGTTATAGTAATTATTGTAGTCGACTTGTAAAGTGCCCACATCGATCCAATATTCAAGTCAGTCAGCACCGCAGCACCTTTATAGTATGACAGTATAACTGAACTATAAAATTCTAGAACTTACTGAGCGTCTTTCGCTATTTAACTTTTTCTACAGTAATGTTTCAAGGTGTTTAGACTCCTAGTGGGTTTTTGGAAGCATTTTTAGTACCGACACAGAGTTGCCTTATTAGCCAACTGCTGCTCCAGTGCGCAATAGGGTTAGTTTCAAGCATTATAATTATAGATTTACAACATAGATTATAGTTATCTTATAAATTTAGAAATCCACTGCAGAACTCTGGTTATAAAGTGTGGATTATGTAAAGCTTATTGAAATAGTTACATATAGTTTTAATTATTAAGTAATTACATACGAATGAACGAAATCACTACTATATTTACAGATTGGGCAAAGAAATATTCGCATAATTTCTAGCTATTAACAATAGTTTTAAAAACTACTTATGTTTTTTATTTATGATAAACTTTGTAACAACATCACAAACCGAGCTCTCATAATATCTAAAACTAGATGACAATGCACTGTCATGCACCCTACGCAACACACCTTTTTACGTCCTACACATTAACCCTAACGTATTAAGGTCAAAAGTCTCCTGCGTCCTACCTAACCTATAGTCAATAAGGTTCAAACTTCGTTGGTTTCCGGATGCCAAGTTTATGGGCTCCCACGCAACACGACGCGTGCCTGAGTTCTGTCAAATATTATACTGTTTATTTAAGTAGTTGAGAATACAGCGCAGAAGTGCTTTGCTTGAGCTTTAACTCTAACTCATTTGAACATACATTGTCAGTTGGTCGCAGGTGCACTTGTGGTATGCTATGTTCTTCCGTACAGTTATATTTTTGAATGAGTAAGAAAGTAAGTACATGTGTAGAGTTAAGTTAACCTAACGTTATGATTACATTAGTTTCATAACAATGCATCTACATTGGATCTTGGTCGTTTTTATGTCGCATTTTCGTATTTTTCTTTCTTCGGCCATTCCTTATCATGGCTCAAACAAAAAAAAACGCAAACCTAACTTAAATTAAAAATGTACAGCATTAATTCCCATTTCCATTAATTTCGAAACCCATAAATGACAATGAATAAAGCTACAGTAATTACGTGAGTATAATATCTTACTGGCATAATCGGGGACTACAAATGATATTTTATCTCTTAGAGAAGCGATTAGGAACACACGCACGGCGCACATCCTCCCCCCCCCCTCCCCGCCTCGTCCGCTTCACCCCCTGCAACACGTGTCAGGTCAACCACGGCACTATTCTGGTCCTTTGAGAGAAGAAAGTAGGGATTAGTTGATTTAGCGTTAATGTCCTCTTCTCCCAACCTAACAAGGGTTGGCTGGAAGAAATTGCTTTTTGGCAATAAGCCCGCCTTTGTACATTGTTAGTTTTCTTTTAATGTTCTTCACCTTTTTTTTAATTGTAACTTTATACAATAAAGTGTTTATAAATAAATAGGATTTTGGATGTTTTAAATACTTATTATAACTATTTAAATGGTCTTTAATAAAAAAAAATAAAAAAAAATCTTTATTTCTTTAACAATGTTTGGGCAAATTAATCAGTAATAAATGGAATCACCATTTAAGCATGAAATGCCTGTGCCAGGTGATCCCGCTCCTTCATAACATCATTTATAAGTGTTAAGGTACAAATTATTGCTAAATAAAGATAGTTTACACAAAATAACAAGAAAAAGTAAATATGGGGTTTAGAATCTGAAGCTATTATGATACGGTGATCTTAATATAATTATGTATATTGTATAAAAATAAAGTAGGTACAAATATATATACATATATAATATGAGTGTATGTATGTGTGCGTGTGTGTGTGTGTGTGTCTGTGTCTGTCTGTGTCTGTGTGTGTAAATTGGGTCCGAGTGATATATGTAATAATATGATTATAATTATAATTCATTGTATGCTTATTAACATTGAATCCGTGGTTTCGAAAGTTAGCGGCTGTAGCCAGTTTGAGATAGTTTTTTTGCATTCATATGTGTGCTTGCTATAAATATCAAGTTCTTTATTTACTTTATTATATAAAATTGCTGTGATTTAATAGAATCGCTAATCCATGTAGAATACGTCCGCTGGTACCGTTGCCACCTGACCCCGGCTGCTACGACTTACAAACAGACTGCCTAAGTGATCCGAGTCTACATGTAGACATATATGAATATGTACAGAGATAAGCTAATTGAGTTTGTATGTGAGAGATATCGACGGCGGCTTGCTGTTTGAGATTATGGATTTACTAGATAATAATCTGTTGCTTGGGGATGATGTGGGTTTCAGAAGTTTTATTAGATGATTTAGTGTTTAGTTTTTAGCTGGCCGAACTCCATAATTATCTACGTCATAAATAATCACGCATGCACCTATCTATGGCCATAGAATTAAACCAAATTATATTTTTCAAAAAAAGCTGAAACTCAAAAGAATTATTAAATAATACTGAAGAAACTTGGCTTGACACACTGTAGCGCCTACAAGACCTAAGGTCAATACCTAACCTCTCCATAAACCTAAATCATAGCTACATTTACGGCAATCGTTTTACTACCGACTGTAAACCTTGCCACTTACAAGTCTCGGGGAATCGAAGACAAAGATTGTTGACACTTGATCTGTCAAGTTTGTTGACAGTTGACCGCTAGTGGTAGGTATATACTCTTTGGTACGCGCGGTGTTTTGAGAAAGAAGTGGTCAACATGTTGACATTTGAACTACAGTTGTACTGATAAATTGATTTGTTGATTTTGAAGAGGATCGTAAAGGAATGAGCTGGGAAATAACTGAATGTTGTTGTTTTGTTTTGCGTAAACAATTCTTTGATGCCGCACTAAAACTACGAAATGACATTTACATTTACTACTAACTTTTCCATAATATATCAATAGTACAACTTTTCATATTTCGTATTTATAATTCACTAGCTATAATGGAATTGCATAGATTTCCTGAAAAACATAAAAGAGGCTGAAAAATCGGTATGTTATATCAAGGGTTCATTTCTATTACCATGTATCTAAATTATTATGTTATTTACCATTGTGGGCTCTTTTCAGCGATAACCTTACCACGCATTTTTTAACTGCATACCTAGCACAGGGTGTAAGACGCGTAAGATAAGACGTGACAAAATCATGCGGACATGCTGCATGTTCGTACGATCGAGAAACAAGATTAGATTAAACCCCGAGTACCTCACCGGAAGTTATCGTTCTTTTTTTTTTTTTTTTATAAACGTTTATTGTTGATCAGAGTATAACTTACAAATTACGTATATATACTCCCAAACTGCAGTACAGTTTAGCGGGAGACAAAGACTCGCATTTATACAAACAAATTAGGTAAGTTACACAACTAATAGGTATATATATCTATTACTAGTGTAAATTTAGTAACTTATGCTATTACAAGTTATTATTAAAGATTACATAGATGTACTTAATGAACATATGCATTTAGTGTACTTATAATACTCATTGCAGGTAGCTTAATCTTGTAATAAATGATATTTTATTTTATTTTTTATAGTTTTTTTAGAACATCTTAGTTTTAATAAATTAGGTGGTAAGTTATTAAATATAGTCGGTGTTAGGTATTCTTTAGTACGTTTGCCATAAAAATTGTTTATATTCGGTTTGATTAATACACTTTCTTTAGATTGTCTAGTAGGATACATATGAATTTTAGGTTTTTTATATTCATCGTTACAAAATTCTTCTATTACATTAAATAATATATGCTTTTTTTGAACAGGTAACACATTACATATTTTAAATAACACATCATAATCACTTCGTCACGATACGTCGATACTTTCCCTGTTTCCGTCTTTTGGAATATTGTCTTGAACGAAAACGATTTCTAATACATAATTGCCTATTGACATTTTGATTAATGAGCACAAGAAAATGAAGCCGCACGAGCCATTTTATACTTTAACTAATTGTAGAACAGATACAATTTTTCCTTGACAACTTTTCTACATTAAGATTTACAGGAGTTTAATTTATGTGAGTAGGTGCCATTTATTATTATAGGAGTAAGAAGAAGTATCTGCCTAACTAGGTGCAACTACTAGCGTATCTACTTACAATATACCTACCTAAGTAACTAGTTTTATTAACAATCCTCGCAGTTGATAAAACCCTCACACCGGGAATGGTACAATACAAACACTATCATGTATTATTATTATCTCTAAATAAGGCCGGTCTTCTTTATCAAAGAAACTGTCTCATACAATACTGAACTCATAAAACGCATTACATATTACTTGAGTTCAATAGAAATGTCTCCCATTGTTACTTTACAATACTGGTATGCATATCTTAGGCCTAAAAAGTGAAAATTTTATGGAAATCCAGTCCATTATTATTTATACACGTAATCTTGTATTTATTAGCTATACCTACCTATAAAAGTTAGATACCTATATCTAGGTATAAAGATTTTTCTTGTTATAGGTCTAGTCATGTAAGACGTGATTATTATTCGACAAGGAAATAATTTTAAATGAAATTGTTTAATAAAGCGCTTTACCTATGTTAATCATGTGTGTTTACGGCGCAAAGTATCACTTTTAATATTTAATTACTATATTTTATAGTCAAGATGTCCTAGAAATTAACCTTCTTTAGTCACATTACTATGTGTTTATGATGTGTTTGTAGATTGAGTTTTAGGTCATACTCGAAAGTGTAAATGTCCAAAGTTAGACCATAAGCTAGATAAAATATTGTACTAGCATTTTTGTTCTGCAATAGCGATGCGCAACAGACTTCTGTTCTCATGATAAATCAACTTTAATTTATGTAAAATGTTACAAAATATTTTCGCCATAAAATTTGGACTTAAAGAAGCTTTTAATTATGCAAATGAACCTGATTGACAAATTTGTACAATTTGGCTAAAGATTTTTTAGAACATCGATCTAAAATCTAAAACGAATACCTATATGCTTAGAAAAAGTGATCAGATATGTCGGAGAGTATTAAACCAGCTTTAGAAGATTGAAGTTACACTAATACTGCATAAATTAATTTCTCTGACAGAATTAACTTTATTGCAATAAACGTAAGCTTCTTAAGACGTGTCTAAACTCACCTCCATATTCTGTTTTGACTTCGAATGTGAATTATTGGAATATTAAATTATTATATTTGGATAGATAGATATACAAACTAAAATATGGAATACATAATTGCATATCCAGATGTGAATTATTTCCGAGATAATTATTTTTAGAAGTAACTACCAACACAAACAGTACTACTCCAACTGACATATTTCCAGAACTTATTTAGGACTTAAACAGCCGGTACATTATTTATCTTTCTTCAGGAAAGTCGCCACCAAATATGGTATTATATATTATATTATATTAATATTACGAGTATATCTCAAGAGCAAAGGAATCCCGCTGACACTAATCTCACATCACATCCTCCCCGAGTGGACATAGATTAACAATAATATGAAGCAGCTCAACGCCAAATACAGAAGTGCAAGATGGACAGGAGCGATTGGGAGAAAGTGCCTCGGTGCGACAAGTCAACCTGTCACCATCAAAGGCACCGCCGCGTTTAGATACAAATCTGTATCACAAATGCGCCGTTTCAGAGGTCGAATGTCACTTGTTTTTTCGTCAGCGCATGCGCAAGTATAGTGCTGTGATTACAGTAACTAGGCGGTGGTTTAGGCACATCTATATTTATGAACTCTCTCCTGAACGATTCAAAGTGTAGCCGCGCCTTTCGAATTTTAACCACCACGTCTTAATGAAGAGAGAATTCAGCGCGCATACTTTGACTTCACTTCTGAGCTGTTCTTTACCCCTTAATACGATGACACAGAGTGTTGTTTAGAGCTGTTCTTTACATTGTAGCTAATTGGGAGTGAGCCCCTAGATTTTCCGCACGCAACATTATAAAGCCGTAATGTCAGAGTGTCCGCTCCGCGGCACGCACCGGTGTGCGTGTCAAGTCGATGTCAACATTCTTTATTGCGTGTCGTTGACTGCATTCTTTTTATGGAATGTCTCGGTGATCTGCAATCGGAATGCGCTCTCCGTGCCGATGTCACTGTGTATTTGCAAGTTTGGTAAGAGTAATGGGCCGGGGTAGGTTCCGCGTCACCTGAAATGAGATTTTTATCCCGATACAGACATGTGCGGTAAAAGACTTCGTAATTTGTCCAAACATAATATGCGTAAGATTTTTTTTATCAGATAATTTTTAACATAATTTAACTTTCAAGTGGTTTCCAAATCCGCCGATGGTGTAATAAAATGAGACGTACTTAAGTTCTAACGGAAAATGTTATTTCATTAATTATAGCATCAGCATCCTTGTCTAACACCTTCCATCTCTGTCCCCCACCAGACTATTGACATCCTTATATAACTCTCTCCATCTGTATCTTCCACCAGGCTATTGACATCCCTGTCTCCCACCAGACTATCACCATCCTTGTCTAACTCTCTCCATCTCTGTCCCCCAGGTGAAGGCGGCGGCGGCGGCGCTCGGCGCTGCGCGCGCGATGCGGCGGCGTCGCCCGCGCAGCAGCAAGCCACGCCGCTGGTCAAGACTGAGCGGCTCAGCCCACACGACAACAGATCCAGTGCCTCCAGGTAATAAGAACTAGTTGATCCACTAGCCTGATGCTCTTAGCACCAAGCTACACCGCTGGTCTAGACTGCAGCCCATGGGACAACAAATCCTTCTTTTGTTTCACAGGATTTGCGTTCATGGGTTAGATCTGATGGACTATACATAGACCACCAGCTGGTTTCTGGTCAAGACTGATCGGTTCAGCTCTTACAACAACATATCCAGTGCCTCGAAGTATTAAGGGCTATAGGTACGCTAGTATTAGTAGCTGTAGCTGGTTTCCACAGACAGGTCCAACACTTCTAGTTTAGTCATTTTTCATTTTCATTTTTATATTAGTGGTTTATTCAGCTCTTCTACAGTTCCTCAACGGCAGGACACCACAATACTTATATTGCCCTCACACCAACAGCTACCTGGGTCCCAACCCTTTACATTTTACACAAATTACCAGAAGACAAAGAGCACAAAATCAATCTATCCCCTTTTTCCACCACCTCATACCCTATCTCCGTCTCAGGTCGCGCAGCGTGACGCCGTCCACGTCGTCGTACCCCGCCACCCCCCCGTCCCGGGGCTCCCCGCACGCGCCGCCCGCCCCCGCGCCGCCCGCCCCACGCAACTACTCGGACATCATGAGGTCCCTCGCCGCCAGATATAATACGCAGCATACTAGCGAGTGAGTACTGGATGCTTCAGCTAGCCTAGCACGGGACGCAAGACGTGCACGTCAAGTCGTGAGAAAAGTTTTCCTTAGAGCAAGGGCTCTCGAGGCCACGCGATGTGAGTGAGCGCGATGCAAAACTTTTGTCACGTGTTGATGTCCACATCTTGCACACCGTGCTAGCCCTCCTGATTTTGGAAAGTTATAGAAAGACTGTAGGTGGTGAATAGAGAGGCATCATATCTTTTTTTAAACTGCTGGCGCCACTAGAAACTGATGTTTTATCTTACAAACATTTTTCATTCACGATCGAGTCAAAGTATGCTGATTTACATCCACGATAACACTTGATGTAGCCATCATAAGAGAATTCATCTAACGACGTAATTAAATTTAAAAACTCCCAAGATATCATCTAGCATTTATTTATCACTCTTAAAATGATAAACAAAATCGGTATTTTGATTTGAAACGGATAAAGGTCATCATTAGCCATCAGTGCGGCTATAAAGGGCTAATGACGATTATAAACAGTGATCAGAGACGTAATTTCCTATCAGAAAGGAAGTGGAGATTTCAATTTGTAGCTGGTTGTCTGCTGAACCAGTTTGAATGCACTGCCTTATATGAGAGCGCTTCCAATGAATCTGTGTACGTAACCAATCAAGATGGCTATCCTGGGGGCCTACTCCGGATTTGCTAATGCAGTCATATTGATAGGTACTGTTGCAATCAATTATGGTAACTAAATAAAGCCGGAGTCTAATACACTTACAGTTTACGGTTTATAAACCATATTTTTCGTGGTCCTGTTATGTGAGAAATTTGAAACATACAAAAGTTGGCTTGAGTATTGATTTTGTAAAAAACTTTTATTCCAAAAATAACTAAAAATACCCGTATATTAAAATATCAATAACATGCTTAAGTAACACAAAACAAGTATAGCCTAATCTAGATCTAGTGCTTTTATGGCAGCATCAACAAGCACTAAGCTAGGTCTCAGCCTGTCTAGGTCTCCTTTATCGTAACCGGTACCGCATCCGGTGGCTCAGCTGCTGGTACAGACAGACACAACATTGTTTTTATATATGGATTGTATAATTCTTACTTATCTAAGTCGAGGTAAGGATCATTTTGATTAGATAGATCGTATGCTCATTCGACCTTACGTAACTTTCTGTGTTTATGCGCAAAGTGTCACAATGTGATTAATAAAATCCTAAATTTTGAAAAAATCCAAAAAATCAATGGGAAGCAAACAGTGGATTCGGATTTTTTTGTAGAAGGTATTAACAGTCTGTTTTTTATTGTGTAACTGACTGTACCTGTCCGGTATCCGGTGAGGCTGTCTTGCGGCTTCTGAATAAAAAAAACACAATGTGTAAACGCTCATGCCCTACACTGGTAGGCAGATACTCAAATCTTCACTCAAAACCAAATGATGTATATCATAAATAATTTGACTGTGTCACTTAATTTAAAGACCACCATATAGGTATTCATAATGATTACATCTCTATCATTTGTTTTGTGTAAATTAACATCTTACAAAGAAGAGATATCCATAATAATGTGATTCTCCCGTGCTGTAACATGGTTGGATTGACAACTGATTATCATTCTCATCAACAACATATCTTAACATTTATTCAACCAAAGCCATGCATATTTAAATAAATATGGCGGAATTAAGTACCTATGTGAATATCAAATTTTAATAAGCATCGATGCCATTACGGTATTTTGTCTTTTAAAATACGGCATATACCTAAGTATTATTCCATACCAATACCAAATAAAATAGCTACATTGCAACCTGGCTTTAGGAAGTACTCTGTTACAAACTTATCTTTGCAAACATCGCACATTCGCCGGCAACCTTAACACATACGTGCGTTTAAAATTACCAGAAGCAAATATTTAGCAAGTAAAGTGCAAAGTAACGGAAAACTATATTAATTTAATTGGGAATGTGAAGGACTTTTATAATATTATGACCTGTAGGTACCTACTTATACAGTTTTAATTTTAATGAACTAAATTCACAAAGGATACGAAACCAGTATAAGATATGGCCGCCTAAAGAATACAAAAAGGAAATAATACTTCATTGCCAAACATCCGATTTTCTAATGTTATCTGAGAATATTTTTCACATGTCATCCGAGTGCGACCCCAGGGGTCACTGGCCCGGCTAGTGATGTCCAATTAACATATTAATCAATCGATAACTTACGTTTAGTCGACGAAATTTACATGATTCGTGAGAACCGATGCGCTCCGCGTGAACTTATGTTATATTAATGAATTGGTCATCTCGGGTCGGTGAACTTCACCAATTCTAATGATTTTTTAATAGGCGTTAAAATAACGCTTACATTTAACATTCATTCGAATATTTAAATCGAGCTTCTTTGTGATCGTTAAAAGAATCGGTTCAAATTGTTTTCGATTGCTATCTGGTGAATTCTTTCAAATAGATGTTGAAGATTTTAATACAAATCGGTAATTAAAAGGTGAGATAGCATCACTTTCACAACTGCGGTGGTGAAATGCGTGTGTTAATTGTGCCTAAGGCGGAAGCCGTGTCCTTCAGCGGAATGTTTTAACATTTAAGCCAAATTTATCGCTTTGAAATCGATTTCGCAAATAAGGTGGACCACATTTTGGCCTAAATCAATAACTTTAAAGCCGATAAAAGCAACTTTATCGGTGCATTTAAATTCTGCGCCACGCAATTACGTCATGGTTAGCCAAATGCGACACTTTTGTGACATTAAGATATGCCGAAAATCAGCTACCTCCAAAAACATAACCTTACAACTCAATGAGTCCAAAAACCAAATCGGCATTCTATTTTAAAATCCTATCATCATGACCCATCACGTCCCCACCGCTGGGGCACAGGTCTCCTTCCAATGAAGGAAGGGTTATATACCTAGTCCACCGCTGGCCTAGTGCGGGTTGGTGGAAAAATCTAACCTTACCATAAACTAACTTTTGTTTCCTCCGCAGCTACTTCCACCGCGTGAATGGGTTCGGGTCGGTGGAGCCGCGGCCGCCGCTGCAGACCTCGCCCCTCAGGGTGGAGAGCTCGGAGACCCCCCTGGGGGGGTTGTTCACGAGGTTCGCGCGCCAGCAGGGCGGCCCGCCGCGCCTGCCCGCCTTCCCTGTCATGCTGGATATGAGCTCGACTAAGGTGAGTTCGCAACACCAGTTATAACTGTTACTTTGCATTACTTACCTAGAATGTAGATATGAGCTTGACTAAGCTAAGTTCGCAACACTAGTGGTCGGTAAAATGCGCGGTCTGTATGGATGAGCCTTCGTGGATGCTAGTATAGACGGAGCATTGGTTAACTAAATTAGAAACCCCGAGCCGGTGGGGACGCGGCTATTGACAATGGGATTGATGCAATACTAGTGATGGAATGCTTGTGAGGGTACATTAGTTTTCTTTCTGCTGTGATCACTGCGACTCAAAATGCATTGGTTCTCAAGTAGCTGGAAACTTTACATTTTCAAAAGATTTTCCTATAAATGACGCTATAATGCTATGGGAATAATATTTATTTCAATTTTATTTTTGATACAAACTTATGTGGTCAAATTTCGGTAGCCTAAATCACACGCATTGTTTGAAGTAATTTCAAGATTATTGATGGCCGCATGAAAATACATATTTAGTAATTCCTACAATTACTGGATCTATTATACGTTTGTTATTGTTATACATACCACAAAGATCGCGCAACTGATTCCAGGCAGGATGTCCATTATCAGAACAAACAATCGGAAAGACATGAAGACATCGTCCCGGCTTATTAACAATCTACAGCTCACCGCCAGACGCACCCGTCGTAAAATAAATTGAATGCACTTTTATAAACATTAATACGGTTTAAAAAACGACCACTCGGAATAAATAACAATAAAAAGCATGTCTTAATTTTTTCCTACCGAAATATTTACGGTTAGTTGCCGCCGGTTACAATAAAAACTCAAAAAAATAGACAAATTATAAGTAGTGCTCACTGACCTTAGATTTTTAATTATATTTCTTACAGTGCCTCATAGTTCACGGCTATGATTAAAATGTCTCGAGCATCATAAAGCCCGGGCTGCTATCGCGCCATCTACGAGCGCGGTTATGTTAATTGCGCCTCTTTAAATTCATAATGCGCGCGCGCACCCCGCTTCCTTTCCAGCAATAATGAACGCAATTAAATCAGATAGGGCCCGCGACCTTTACACTTCCTCTAACCATTACCTGGATAAGATGGAGAGTGTGGTAATGTGTGGCGCGGCGGCGGCGGCGCGGGGCGCGCAAGTCGGCAGGGTAATAGCCGCCCCGCCCCGCCCCGCGCCGCTCCGCAACTGGAGCTGCACTAATTGGCCGCGGCACGCGCGCGCGACACGCTAGTGATGGGATGTGAAATCGCAACACTCCACTTCTAAATTAGCAATTTTTTGCTCGAACTCGTGTGCCGATAGATCGAGGCAATTATCGCAGCGCTGCGGTGTAATTTCCTTTTTTACCATAACAGGTGGAAAGGTTGCAGGCTATTACCGTCCAGTCTAAACAATTACGGCTGTCGGACAATAAATATGACAAATAAGCAAGAAAGTCTAATGAATGTTGCAAATGCCCGTCTGAATATATGGCATAACCCAGTTTGGAGTCGGCCCAGCACGAAGATAGATTACAGCTAAGACATGAGAGAAAACGGGAGCAGCGCAGAACAAACCGCAAGGCAATAAATCTGTTGAGCGAATCAGTGTGCGCACGCGCCGCCGCTACAATAAAGGCCTTTGTTCATATTTGCTCATTTCACGCGCGCGCGCCTCCTTTTGAATTTCGAACAGCTCCGTCTCTAGCGGGGAACAATTAAAAAAGATAGATTGCAACTGACCCGCGGGCGCAGCGCGTGACGCTCCAGAACGTTATTATGATGAATGTTACCGATCGCTGAGCGCTCTTCATCAGATAACGCTGGCCTTCGTGTTTGCTTTGAGCTTGTGCCTTATGATCTTACGATACTGCCTGACGAGCTCCCGAGTAATCGAGTTTTGAAATGCGGATTAACGACCGTATGGATTTACAATCCATACCTTTAAGAGCGCTCCGATAAGTTATCGCTTATAATGACCGTTTTAATTTTCTTTTACGGCGGCCATTAGCTGCACAACTACAACCACGAAGGTACCAACAGTTTGTGATTGTTTGCAGACGTTGCTGGCGATCTCTCGCGTGGGGCTGCGCGGGCGGTCGCGACGCAAGCGCGGGGGTGCGGCGGGGGCGGGGGCGGCGGGGGCTGAGCACTCGCCCCTCGACCTGTCAGCGGCGGGCGAGACCGCGGCCAAGCGCGCGCGCCTGTCCGCCAGCCCTAGCACCAGGAGCGACGATGGACCAGGAAGCGATGGTGAGTAGGAGTACCTAACCAATCACGAACAAGAGAGATGTTAAATAGTATGTGTGATTGATGGTACGTACAGTCAGCTGCATAAGTAGCTCGTAATAGGTACACTTTTGTACCTACCTTGTCAATCTGAAACCTCCTATCCATTCAATCAAATATTGACGGTTCGCCAGTATGATAAGGTACAGAAGTGTACCTACATAACGACTTATGCAGCTGATCGTACGTACGCGACGGTGGTGGCCATGTAGCTTTTTGCATATTTTCATTTAGATAATGTGTGTTATAGATGTTCAGTATGTAATAGTTTTTTAATCAAGGACAAATAAGCATATTAGGAGCAATAAACACTAATTACCAAGAATTATTTAGTGTCGAAATTTATTGACTTTCACAATCGGTCAAATTTATGGACATCCTGTTCAATTCGCTAAAGGTCGTCTGTTAAGAAATGCAAATAATAATTGAGATCTTAATATGCATATAAAACCGTCCATTATCAGATAATCGTGTTTGCTATTGCTATGAGAGCAATTACTATTTCGTTTTACTACAGTTTTGATCGACTTTTGTTAAAATATAAGCTTTTATTGAACAGCACACGTGAATGCGATCTATTTTTATCAAAAATGGACATCGATATAATTTCAACTGGTAATAGATTGAGTTATTACTACTATTAATTACCTACCTGCCTGCTGCTATGTTACGATAGAATTTTTGCTTACATAAGCCATTTAGATTCGGTTCAATAGTTGAACTAAAACAAAATAATGGGCATACCTTCTGTAACCTTGAGTTAAACACATTCCTTTACGTACCTACTTCATTATCTTTGCAAACCTACTGTAGGTAAAATTAAATAATCAGGTAGGTACTTCAATAATAACGTAGTTACAAGTTTACAACCTTTAATCTAAAAACCTATACTAACTTAGTACCCATTAATTCGCTGGAAATGTGCAAACATAACCCAATGCTGCCATGGAACTACCTACCTTTATGGCGCTTCGCTCACTGCACGAGAGTCGAGGCGGCGTCGCGGCGAAGGCGACAAAGAGGCGCGCCTTTTCTATACTTTCTGTGTGTGAGCTTACTGAAGAAGTCAAGGCGAAGTCGCGGCAGAGTCACCGCCTCAACTGTTGCAGTGAGCGGAGCCCCTTAAAAATAAAACAACCAAATAATCCGTAATCTATTTATTTATTCCCTAACCTCTCCACTTGTGTCTTAGACCGAGGTTCAACGCGCGGCGATTGTCTTTGCGCGGAGGCCCGCGCGCGCCTGCAGGCGTGGACCGTGGACGACGTGGCCGACTTCGTCACCTCCATCGACATCTGCGCCGAATACGCCACGGTATGTCCCATCACTAGTCCACCAGCTGTGCTGAGCATTAGGCTGCGTTTCCAGTGGGTAAACTTAGCATGCTGCAAATTGCGTAGCTACAGTGAGCGCTAAACTAGCAAATTGTTCGGCATACTACAGATATGCTCCTAACTCTGGCAGGAAGTTTGCTTACTGGGAACACAGCCTTATGCTGAGCCTCATAATCCAATGTACACGAGACATCTCTCTTGCACTATCTCCGTAATCGTCAAAAACAAATACACACTCACGTAAAAAGCACAGAACAGCATCAGTATGTAAAATGCAGTTAAGAAGTCAGTAACACAATACTCGGGTAGGTACCGCTGAGGGAGTATCAGAATGTACGAGAGCAGACTGAGGATTATAAACATGATGGACAATACAGGGCAAGCTCCGACAGATAATGTTTGAAAACATGTTGCAAAACACGCTCTTGACTACTTCTTTTACTTCTTCCTTTCTATTGCATGGCGATTTAATGGCTACTTTTATGTTTAAATTAATATAATGAATGCGCGAGGCGGCTCCTCCCAGGTTAGGCTGTTAATTTGCTGTAAATATTAGTTTGATGAGCCTCATTCCAGCCGCCTTGTTATCAATTTGTGCCAGTTATGTTGATAGTAAAACACTAATTGTCTGATCTTCTGAGTATTATTAGGTTTATAGAAGGTATAAAGACTTCTAATTAATATTGAAAATTATTTTCAGTGATTTATTATCATTTGAGTTTGACGTTTATAGTTTTAAATACCAAAGACTATTTAAGCATTCTTCTTTTTGAGAAGTAGACGTCGTCTTGTCTATTAAAATCATACTAAAATAGGTTTCGAAATACACTATAATCAAATATATATATATATATCTTACAGTTTACCACAAACACTAGAAGAACTTGTTAAAGAGATGTTTAGCGCTGAAAAATACCAGTGCAGACGACCGAATGGCGTAGTGGTTAGTGACCTGACTACTGAGCCGATGGTCCCGGGTTCGATTCCCGGCTGGGGCAGATATTTGTTTAAAGACAGATATTTGTACTCGGGTCTTGGGTGTTGATATTTATATTTAGTATCTATCTGTCTATGTATTTGTGTAGATATATCAGCTGTCCGACACCCATAACACAGGTTCTGCCTAGCTTGGGGTCGGATGGCCGTGTGTGAGATGTCCCGACATATTTATTTATTTATTGACATATTTATTGTCATATACCGTCTTTAACACCATAGTACAACATAGTTTTAAAATACTTATGTTAACTTCTATCATTCAATGTGAAACAGAAGCTAATTAACTTAGTCGGGTGCAGTAACTTTAACAGCCAGCCGCCATGATTCGATAACTAGATTTATTATACTCAATAATAACGACCACTTGTCATGACGGAACGGAATCATTGTTTGTAATAACTTACGAATGTTACAATGTAACAACACAGACGTCAAAAGAAATTTGGGCTTATCCATTCCGTGTAGCCAAGTTCTCTGCAGCAGCGGAAAGGTTGTTCTAAAACTGTCTTAGTTTAAACACAATAGAGTCGTGAATAAGAGCTTTAGAAGATAATCCACGGGACAAACAATAATGGACAGACGGGCACTAACGAAAATAATAGTTGACGTGTTGATGTAAAAGTGTACACATGTGTGTGAGTCGGAGTAGTCATGATTGTGATTACACCTAATCAGTCACTGTTTCTACACCTGTTCTGATTGTGTGTTAGGAAACCAGGTAGTTACCATTGTGGCCCAGTCTTTATGTTACGGAATGCCACAGATGTGCTTTTGATTAATTTTGATTGTTGTAAAAGTAAAAATGTTTCGTGCGTAACGAGATTGCGCTGAAAGAGTGAGTGTTTTTGGATTCACGACAAACATTCTCGTAACATAAAGCCTACATGTAGGTACTTACTTTAGTCGTGTGTGTATGTATAGGTACATATACCTACAGCATGTAGGGAATATGCTCTGAGATCTAAGTAAACATACGGAGGTGTAGCAACAATTTAGACATGCACGAACCCTGTAATGTCTTCATCGAACATGGCGGGTCCAAACGTGATATCCAGCAATGTAAGGTCATAATATTATTTACTTTACATCTTCACGAGCCGTAGTATCTTCTCTCAGTTTCGAAGCCAAAGTTTATCTTAAAACACCATGGTGGGAAAGCAACAAATACTTAGTTTTAAACAATATTACTAACCTGAGATACCAACACATGGAGATACTAGCTAAAGTATACATAACGAAGTTATAACCTAAAAATTCTTGAAAAATATTGGCGGGAAAAAATTAAAAACAAACACGGCCACAGACGAACAGACCACAGAGTAACCATAGACAGCAGAGATGAACACGTTCTTCGCGACACGATAATTTTGCATGTCCTGTCGTGGGATGGCGCTACGACGGCTGTCAGGGACGAGGCACGGATCCACATGTCCCGCCGTGGGCCACGAGACTGACGTGACAATCGTGGCTCTTTGAGTCCGTAATTATCGTGGGCCCGTGACGCAGGAGAGTTATGGACGGTCAGTCGGCTGGTGATTAGTGTTGATTGAACTGTCAGTTTAGCCGGTGCGGGGGTGACTTTGTATCCGGTACGAGAGATTAATTTAAGAAATTGGTTTTCGTGTTCGTGTTTCGCTTCTGGTATGTATTTTGTATAGGCAGCTTAAGTTACATACTTATATCCAATTGTATCCAATTTTGGTGTGAAAAGTCACACATTTCTCCACACCATCGTTTTTATTATTGCCCTTTGTTGTTCCTATTATTGACTAAAGAGTTGAATCCGTGGTAGTGGTGTCGTACTGGGAACGTGACGTTGGGCCCTCAGTAATTGTAGCAGAGTTGTTGCGCAAGCGAGCCAGCACGAGCGCAGCACATCGCATGCATTATGTCAATGTGAGGCAACCAACGCCAAAAGCGACACGTGGGAAACAACCCAATGATTTAAAATTTCCATAATATTTGTATCTTTAGCGGGCGGAATTGCAAAATTCAAAGTGAACGGGTGCTAGCACGAGATGGCGGGTTTTTGTTACGTACCTTACGTACGTAAGGAAAATTTGTAATTGGCCTTACTAAATAACGATGTAATAGTTTATAAGACTTTTGTTTACGCTGTAAATTTTCTTAATAAATAAATAAATAAATAAATAAATAAATACCCCAGGAGTAGATCCTCTTTTTGTTTGTAAAATCATAATTTGTGTATTAAATTATCTCAGTTACAGTGCAAATATTCGCCATAGAGACTAGATTTTATATGGTATTAGAAATTTATGGATGACTTATTTAAACGTATCATAATATATTCGTTCGAGTTTTTATAATTTGAATTTGTAATGAATCTAGTACCAAACCCTATGTCCAAGTGCGTCTCACACCTCGCTCAACGGTAGCGACTCCGAGCAGCAACAATGATTTATTGTGACAAGGTGTCAATTTAAATTACAAGCGAGAAATTAATTGTTTCGCTGATAATAACGTTTGGTAAGGTGTTAAATGATGAATGCATTGTACGTAGCCTTTGGCTTTACTTGTTACTACCAGATTTATGGTAGCACAGAGACTGGGGACTTTAGTTTGAATAATGCCTATATATTCTAAAATGTAGTCTACAAGGTTTTAGATATTAAGATAGATAGATAGGTACTCTGACTAATTGCTTTCAATCAAACTTAAGTTTATAGTTTATACAGTTAATAGTATAAAGTTTAGAGAAGTCCTGAATACGCTATTATGGGAAATATCATAGGAGAGTTGGACAACGGAAAAAATCTAGGTATAATATACAGAATAATTATAATACTTAAATGTAACATTAAACTTCTATAACATATAATCGTTCTCACAAATAAACCCATACACCTATTTCCCGTTAGACCCACGTCCGGCGCCAAGCCAATGACAGCTGCCAATAAATCGACAAAACGTCAGTATTTGCACAACTACGCCGACACCATCGATCCCACCGCCGCACCACCGCCGCGTCGATCTGCATGCGCTTGCGCAAGCCACGCCTGCGTGTTGGAGCCAGGCGGGTCACTCTAGCTCACAACAGGAGCAGAGTGGAGTGCAAATCGTTTAATTCAACGAAATAGAGTCGTGAATAGCAGAAATGCTTGGAAAATAAGCAGTAAAATGACCCCCCGAATGAATCAAAACATACACACATCACAAAACAATATTATTATGTATAAAAAATACTACTCTTGATTATCAAAGTGACAAGGAGCGTTTCGATTCAATCACAAGCACATTGTAATAATTTATTAACAGTTGCAGTATAGGTACTTATAGGTATGTGATGTATAAGATCGTGTCTGAAACATAACTTTTATACCACTTACTAAATCCCTTTAACTCCAAATCGTGTTACACTTAAACTGAGAACACGTATTTAATGTTAATTGCTTTTTGTCACCAGTTTTATCGTGTGTAGTTACAGTACTCATACTACCTACACCACAAGTCTTTATAAATAATTAAGATACCTTCTTGACTTATAAAGAGTGATAGAGATAAAAACGAGAGCCTTTAGGAGAGTAGAGCGTCCTCATTTTAATGTAAAATCGACGGACGTCCTAATGTACAATTATTTTCTTTTCGTTTTTCTTTTTGTTGTTGTGCGGATTCCCGGTACAAAAATGTGCATAGTATAATATACTCGTAAATGCAAATTACTAAACTAACAAAATTTCATCAGAATTAGTTCGTATTTTTTCCCGTACACTTTCGTCTTCATAGCATGAGTGTTGCTTGTGTATTGTTTACACGGGAGCTGCGTTGGTTGAGCTGAAATTAAGGGGATATGTACAGAGGTTCCACTCGAGAGAGCCACGTACATCGTACATGAACTTCGCCCCCTTTCACAATAGAATCCTTACTATCCTAACTAATATTATAAATGCGAAAGTAACTGTGTCTGTCTGTCTGTCTGTCTGTTACTCTTTCACGCCAAAACTACTGAACGGATTTGAATGAAATTTGGTATACATAAGCTCTAGATCCTGGGAAAGAACAAAAGCTACTTTTTATCCCGGAAATCCCACGGGAAAACTTTTTAAGGTGAAGCGAAGCGCGCGGGAACAGCTAGTAGAATATAAAAGTGGGTGTTTTGGCAATAGCAATACACTAGCACGGATGCCGACGACTGCACCTCTGAGAATCGCTTTATTTTCGCAACGAGATCGCGGATCGCTCACGATCGTGTCGTGATCGCGTCGTGTCGAAACCGTGTGCGTGATTTATATAAATTATGGCAAAACCGATCAGCGGAGCCCACATGCGCCGGGTGACAGGTTTTCACGATCCAGTTGCGAAACTGAAGCGAATATTGTCTCGTGCTTGTGGTAGCACTGACAAATTGATTGGGATGACACTGTTTAGGAGAGGTTTAGGATTAGATTGTCCTTTGTATTTGTATTTATTAATTTAATCCTTTATTGCACAAATATGTATATAAATAAGTGTAGATAAGTATAGGTAAGTCCACCCTGGACTTAATGCTAAATGCATTTTCTACCAGTCAACCCACAGGAAGTACAGGAGAAACTATGATAAAGGTATTTGTACTTGTATTGTAAGGGTTATTAATCCTGAAAGAACCCAATTTCTATGTTGCTAATAAGAAATAGTTACAATGTAAGGAACTGTTAATTTTACAGTTCAACTTAATAGAAGGGACGGAAAAAGTTAGACCTGTCGCCCTGCTTCCCAAGCTTTCACCTCCAAGGCCGGGTCACATCACTCATCAACCCCGGCACGTAGGTGACGGTCATTGGTCCTTCCACATGCAGGTCACGTCACAGCTCGCCTTCGAAACAGGAGCTTGGTAAAAAGTATTTACTAAAAAGTATTTATTTTACGCCGGGCCAAAATGGGTTTTTCCCACGAATTCTGAAAAAAATATTGCCTAAATAGATAAAACTTTATTTCATTTTTACGACAAACAATATGATGTCGCACTTTTACTCACCACAACTACTCTTCGACCTAGTTCTATTCTTGATTCTACATAAATAGTTGCACATTTGAACAACATTAAAACTTAACCCTACAATACCTACTTCCGCCTTCGGTGTTACACATGGCCATATACGGGCTATACTCGTCAACGTTAAAGAGGGTTATTTATACGTTATTACAGTATTCTCAGTTTAAATATCACCTCAAAACAAACAAGGGTCTGACCACCTCCAGCCATTCACGATCATCATGACCAAACATCCGGGCTCTTCCAATAAAATCACATCCGTGACGTGTGCATAAATTTTAGCATTTTAATAAATCAGCCAAGTAATAAGCTATTTTTGAGTTGTATCACCATACAGGTGACAAAATGATGATAATAATTATGATTTACGGAAGAAACTCTAATAATTTTGATAAAAAATAGACCGTCATTTTCTTGTAATGTCTAAAAAAGACTTATTGCTACAGAACACAGCCTATAACTACTTACCGTATGTATGTACGTATTAACACACTGAGAATTATTTTAAATCTGAATACCGCATCGCTTCAGAAGAAGCCTTGTCTCAATAGCTCAACAATAGTTAAAGAGACGTGTAATTACTGTGGACTTGTGGAGTCCATCGTGACCGCTCGTCTCATTGTGGGTCCAGCGCCGGCCCAGTTGGGAACAGCCGCGCTGACACAGGTCACTCCTTAGGGTGTGTGCACAATTATTTGTAATCAATTTTTTTGGAAAATAGATCTTGGTATTACAAAGATGACTTTAGTAGCTGAATATATTCGTCTTGATGGACTAAAGAGCCCTGGCCTAAGATATTTTGAAAGCTTTTAAGAAGTTTCTCGTAGAAAGGTCAAAATTACCCACAGAAAGAAGAACCTTAAAATATATTTAGGTATACTTTTGTATTTTCTTCCACCACATTATATTTGAGAACATTTCATTGATGAGAAGACATCCTCTTACTGATAAAATTAGGCCATCCATATAACTGCCTACTAAACCAATTACTACATTCGTAAACCTCAGAGACTAACAGATACATCGAACACAACCTGGCCATCGCTTCAACACTGGTATGTGAAATTGAGAAACAAGCCTAGATACGTACGTTACGACATGGCCGTAACATCCTGGCTATAATGTGATTAACGATTAAGCTGCGATAATGGCGGCCATCTTTTATAATCATCATCAAAGGCTTGATATGTTGTAGAACAATCGGTGACAATTTAGCAGAAACTACATATTTTTACTGAACTCAAAATGTACATGTAAAGTTGACTCTGTAGATATCTTTTTAAAATTATTATTATAAATTTTAATAAGTTCATTATTATTGGTAGTTGTGAAGTTTTGTTTTGACAAGGTACCAGATTCTATTTCATATTTATGAAGTAGACTGCAGTAGACAAGATTTTTGTGCACAGGCTATTTATTTATGTATCACATCGTAGTTTATCAAAGATTTTACACTTGTAAGTGTAATTACAGTCAGACTCTTAGACATTGCCATTGTAGGTTGTATTTTACACTTACAAGTGTAAAATATTTGATAAACTACGATGTGATACATAAATAAATAGCCTGTGCACAAAAATCTTTCATTTGGTAGTTATAATAGCCTGATATTTTTATTTATTATAATAATTGTTTATTTATTAAACCTGTGTGTCTCGCAGGTCGTCAGTAGATCTGCTACCAGCCTCGTATATCATAATAATGGCCACTCTTGTTTCGCCACTGGGCCAACCTTAATGTCATCGTCTTGTCAAGTGTCAGCTAAACTGGTTCGATCCAGTTAAATAACAAAGAGAAAGTCGCCATTATCTAGTCGGATTTATTTGGCGACACCAAAATATCACATTTCTTGTTAAAAACGGCGGTAGTTTGAAATCACTCGTGTTAAACCGTCGCCATTTTGCTTTCCTTTTTTTAAAGTAATAAATCCGCAGTAAAAAGTTTGAGAATGTGATTCACGTCATTCATTAGACGGATAAAAGTTGAATATCTGGGGAAGGTATTCGGTGGTCGTAATGCGAAAGTCTACTAAAATGTGCAGAACATTATGTTAAAATGTAGTGATTCTTATTTGTACAAAAAACTACAAGCATCTATCTATTTTTGTGTAGCTTACTCCCCTGATGTCTTTAATGTTATCATAATACGGATAACCTACACTTTATCTATGAATGCCATGAGCGATGCATCCAAAAAAATATCTGAATAATATTCAAAGCTCACATAAAAATAATTGATATGACATAAAAATTAAAGCGAACATGAAATTTTAATTGACTTTACAAATAGTCGGCTTGGCATTTGATGGTCGTGTGTATTTTGAAACTGTTCCACCGCTCGAAGATCTGGTTTCCCAATGTGGCGTTACGAATATGTCCAATTTGGTCTGAAAACAAACCGTATATTAGTCCAAGTTGCCGACAGTTTCTTAACTTTATTAAAACAACGGGGTCCGTTTCAGCGACTCTGAGTGGAGCTCATGCGGGTTATTCCTAAACGCTACCATTTTATTAAAAAAATAAAAATGTTGGATTGTTTCTTTTTGAGCAGTATTTTTATCGTTTATAAAAAAAAGTCTAGATATATTTCGGTACAAAATATTAGTATTTCCGTATGTATTTTCATGTTTAATAATCACTGTCTTGTATTCAAGACTTTTTTTTACAGAGACCATGTAATCCGTACAATTAGGTGTGACAAAATTCATAAATGAGTAAAAAATAATGAGTTTCATAGGAATTATCCATATGCCTATCAGACATCGTTAGACAACCGCATTCTGAGGATAACGAGCTGATATAGACGTCCACTGCTGCTCCGACCTTCGACCTCAATTAGGCACGACATGTCCAGCCAGACATTTATATCGAAACGGGAAACTTCCATTTTATGGCTGTACACGTTTAGCTCCCTTTGCCTCCATGCTTGTCTATGGTTGAGCGATGTTTTCTTGACCTTTATTACTGGCCAGTCCGCCGGCTACCAATCGGAAGAATTCGATTTATAAAACACAAAAAAGTAAACACACACGACTTGCACACGACATTGTAAAACAAGTTTTTAACTCGATTTATTCATCGCTAATGTGGGAACATTATTGAGAATAATTGAGAGCGAGCAAAAAGTTACTCCTTTATTTATTGCGATAACCTTGTAGTTTAGTTAAACGTCGATTTTTATTACTCAAACACACTTATAATTATGGCAACAAGAACGAGAAGTACAAGTTACGAGTATGTTTTTCAGGTTTTCGTTTAGAAACATCACCGGTGCGGGTCCCAATGCCCGTCACTGCAACTCTGTAGCCGTCTGTTCGGAAACGTGTGTGTCCCTCGATGTCGGGCGGATAAGCGGCGGCTAATAGGACCCACAGCAGACCACCAATAAAGCGCAACCATGATTTCTAAACGTAATACATTTGTAATTTATAAATGGCTCCACCGTTTTATAGCGGCAGAGTAACTCGTGCTTCTATGCAACAGTCATCAAACTAAGTGGGCTATACGTAATAACGTTAATGATTGATATATTGTATTTCTTATTAAGCTAGAAAATTTTACGATGGCATACTCCAGTACCTAAAGGCAGATTCCTAGGTTTCCTATCATTTAAGTTTCCTAGGTCCGTCTAACAAGGTGCGACGAGGTAGAGCAGTTAAACGTAAATAGTTCTCTTGTTTATTCAGATTCATTAATTACCATTCAAATCTACAATACACCTCCCCATCCGCGTGATAGTGATTAAACTTTTAACCTTAATTTTCCAGACTGAAGCCCCACAGCTAATAAAGCACAGGTGTGGGGAAGATAATGAATTAAAGATTAGCACAGTGTGAAGTAATCGGCAATGAGATCTTCTAAGTTCTACGATAGTTCTTCTAGTTATACACTAGAGGAGCCAGTAGTGTTGTCGAGTTAATCGTATGACTCTATTCGATTATCGAAGGGCATAATTGGAATCGTGTAATCGAGACATGCATCACTGTGTCTCTCTCTGTTTATTAGTTTGTAGTTTATAAAGTAGATAGGTACGGTTTGCAAAAAGTGTTCCTACCTAAATAGTGTAATTTATTTACATATAAATAGGGAAGTAAGCTTGGCATTCATTTATAGAATTTAGTGTATTTGAACTTGATCATGGCAGCAAAGTAATTTTTACGAGGGAATTTCACTACTCGTATTTCAATGTTCTAAACAGCATATCCAATCGATTATCGCAGTTAAACTGCAAATTATAACATAAACCCGCGCCATAAATTCACAACCCATTCTAAGACATAAATTACAGTTTATACCTACTTACGTTGCATAGTGAAAATTTATCCGGAAAAGTTTGTCTGTACTAATTATGTCCTTAAACAGCAAGTAAGTGTTGGGCAAGTGTATCATGATTGAAATAACTTTTATGCAGGCATCGTAAAACAGGGCTCTTAATTGTTTTGAAGGACAGCGGCCTATACACAAAATATGAAAGTACAGTGTTTACATTGAGTATAAACATCAATACACGATATAATTTAGAGTCGGCTCGCGGTGTATTGGCTCGCCGGCTTGTATTTAAATTGAGACGTCTAGATGGGCCGATAACACTAGAAGCAAGCCGTGATGTTATCTCGCAGAAGGGATCGTTTGTAAAGTCTCCGAGGAAGCCAAGGATGACTAGCCCTTAATTTGTGATTGTATAGGCGGGTGTGGTGCTGGTCGGTTTATGAACGTCGCCTTAAGAATTTCGTTTCGTGTTAACACAGTCCGCGAAGATAGTTTTTTTTTACTTAGCCAACTTCATAGGAAATCGTAGATCTACACATACTTTTAGGTTTATAATACTGTTGCACTTTTCAAATTACAAAAATATTGCGATATCTATCCATGCAGAAGTGATTTATCTAAATTGAAATCTTCGACATAATCTAGTCGTCGGTGTGTGGAAAAATGCGGGCCGCAATAGCAATCTATTTTCAAATGTCGCGAATAAATCAAATGTCCCGAGATATTACGTGCAGATTACGGCAAATGACGGGACGCGGCGGCCACGACGACGACGACGACGACGACGACGACGACGCGGGAATATCACCTGCGTTATGTTCAATTTTATTTAGTTCCTTGTAATTGTAAATAACGGTTTAGTTGTGTATCGTGCGTGCGTAACCGTGTTTCCTTCTCAACATAGAGATATTATCTTACAAATCTAATATTTATGAAACTATTCAGTACAGCCGCAGCCGAGAACCTAATCAATTTATTCCTCATGTAACATTAATTTCAATTTAGTGCAGCTTTCTTCGCCGGGAACATCCGCCGACGACGCTAATTTCGCAGAACTTTATTTAGCTTAGATTTTCTCCGATCGATTTTGAAAATCAATTACCATACAGAGAAAAGCCGCCATGGCTCTATGTTGGCGGTCGAGGCACAGACATACGATCATGCCGCCATTAAGAGTGGACCATTTCACGCTACTCCCCTTCCAATCAGTCGCTAGGAAATTGCGGGTACAGCTTTCGAGCGGAAACGGCTGTGGCGCGTGCTGGCGTAATGGCGGCCGATTGCCGGCAGATGGCCGCAATCTGCGACCGCCGCGGCCAGCGCCATCTAGGTAATGGCCGCGGTAATCGCCGGACCAGTTTCGACCTTTCAATCGACTCGGAATGTCAACGCGGCCGGAGGCGAACGTGTTAAGTGATGAGCGGGGTTAGCGCGGCCGATGGGTAATTGTGGTGGCATTACAATGCGTTTTGCTTTTGTTTAGCGGTCGGGTAATTGTTGTTTTGAACGGGCCTCTGATGTTGTCTGTTCTTTAGAGTAGCACTTTACAACAACCAGTCCACAGTTTTGCAATAACTTCTGGATGGGTGAAATCTTAAAAGTTGTCTCTGGGTCTACACATCTTACCTATTAAGTAATTATTGCTCGTTTAGTACTTAACATCGAACATAATTATCCCCTTCCAGACATTACAAATTAAGCATTTAAAAACTAGGGACAAACAGGAACACAAGTAACAGTAAATTTTCTATGGAACTGTAAACGCTACGAAACCGATTTGCAGTGATACCTTTGATCCAGCATCATATCAATATCATTTAAGTCCCCTATCATTGTCGGTGCTCGGTGCATTATCTTTACGACACAACCATCATAAAGGCCTAACTCCGAGGTGCTTCAGGAAGCCCAGGGCCTCGGGACATGTCATACTATAAACTCTGCTCTACTACAAGTCGTCCAAGCTCTTGTTTTGATGGTATTAAAATGCATAATGGTATGTCGGGCTATTGAAGTGGACTATAAAGCCTTCCGCCGTAGCACGTCACTTGCAGCCGCCACAGCCTTAATGTGATTCCATTTCTTCTCCACTTCCTTATAATGGTTCTTAGAGTCTAGAATAAATGGGGTTTTTAGCTGCGCACGCGTTGTTTCATATTCACTTTTATGGGCGGACGCGGCCGCGTGATTTTACGCCTTTTTATCGCTTTATTTGATTAGCTCTACGCCAAGTGTTATGATTATGATATTGTTATGCATTTTTAAGTGATAATTTTAGAGTGGAGTAGTACATTTGTCGGTAATTTATTTAGCATTAATAATTTATTGTATTCCTTTGTTACTAAAACTATCAAAAATCCATGCCAGGAACAATCTTATATCTATTGCTGTATTGAGATACTTAGTCTATTTGTCTCCTTATCTTGTTAGAAAGGCAAAGATTCATCCCACATTTAGTACCGACAACATACCAACCTTAAAATTTCCCGACTACAGCGAAAATCAATTACTTAACATTCTCCTACAGATAGGCTTTACCGATAGGCCCGGAATCCGAACTCGATTCTAGTTCAATCGAATGAAGTAGTAATCGTATGTTCGCCTTTATCGAGACTAGGTCTAATTGAATTCGAATACGGTTAATTAAGACGTTAGCTATAAATTGACTGATTGCTGCGCTTGCACTTTATCTACTACCTTCTTCTTCGTATCATTTAGAGATCTTTCGACCGCAACTAGAAACATAGAAAGTATTCTAAATCAGAGCTTAGTTTAAATTACGGATGAAGTCTAGAATTTTAACGTAGGCAGAATATTACAGAGTATCTGTATATTATGCTTACGACTGTAAATTATTTCACTCACTGCCGTTGTCGAATAATTTATTAGTGTAATCTATATTACCTATTTATGTAATTCAGATTTTCTAAACTTGAGTTCACGTGTCATACTTCCCTCAGCTTTGACATAGATACCAGCGATCCTAATATATAAAAAAAACATAAATACTTATGTATAAACAAGTTATTTTGTTCACCGAAGATCATTTGTCCTGCTTACTACAGTCCTACGACATGTGTCGGGCCCAGACGAGTTTATCTCACTCGATTCATTATTCAAACCGAGTACCATATGAATCGAATACTCGTCTACTCGAATGCAATATAAAGCGATTACATCTCGCCATTTCGTTATGGAAAAAAGCAATGGAAATGGAGAAAATAAGTGACAGATACAATGATCTATGGCACTTTATTAGAAGTATGTATTGACCTTTGAGGTCAAAAGCTACACAATAACACAAACAAAGCTATTCATATTAAAAATAAACTTCATAGAATGTATAAGCCCCGTAAATTGCTATTGCACAGAAACATATTGCCCTGACGTAATTTTATTTGACGTTTTAGGACGCGCCAGCTAAATAAAAAAAGAACGGCCTGGCGCCTTAGGATTTTACAGGGCTTATAACATAAAATACCAACTAAAGCAGAGCTTGTTATGGTATAAGAGCATGACATTTTTCAATCCCATTTCGCCAGGTTCGCTTATAGAGCATTCAGCTCCCTAGCGGTCGTATACTAGTGTATAAAAGGTGAAACCAGTTGCATTAATATGATCGAGTGCGGCGGTGTCCCATTAGATATTCATGTAGTAAAGCCGGACCACATGGAAAATATACTGCCTTAATTATTTTAGATTGCCGCCTGTCACTGATATACAGCTTGATGTTATAATTTTGAAATATCAGAATATATTTTCGCGCGATTTGTTCTTATAAATATGAGTGAAGTTTTGCTGCCACGGTTCTTGCATTTAATATTCAAGATCTCTTTAGTAAAGAACAGAATAAAGTGTGACTAAACTTATGAATTTGGTGAAATTGCTGTACGTGAAATAAAAAATACGGTCGTTGAAAGTAATCTATAGTTATCACCTAAAGCACCGAAACATCGCGACGGATTTGTATTACATTTTGTAACAAGGTCTTCGGATAGGTGTTTTTGCCTTTAAAGGTATGATTTTTCGCGGTCCGCCGGGCATCGCGGGTGGCCACCAAACTGCGGCCATCTTTTAGAACAACTTAAGGAGAAGTACACAAAATAACTTGAGAAACTTAAAGAGAGAGTACCTTTCAGCGAACATTTGTATAATGAATAATATTAATTCGGAAAAAAACTATTTGGTTATGTTTTAACAAGAATACTTAGGTCAATTCTTATGAATGAAGGCAAAATGGTATGCCTCATGACACCATAGGACTGTATCTTTTGGGTAGTGGCCAAACGCCACCATTAATTAATTAACCTCCAAATTAAAAATAATTCATTGTTCTCATCTCCGCTATTCAATGTGCGGAGGCTGTCTTCAACGGTTCAGCGCATTGTGAAGATACCGACGACGTAATGTCAAACCTCTTTATTTTGTTTATGTTTTTTATTATTATTATTTCATGAATTTCTCTCTTTATATGAGGAGTAAATTTTTGTCTTGTGATAAAAAAGGCGCTTGAAACCAGTTAGTTAAGGTTGGTCGGGATTGTGATGCGGGGAAATTGTAATGGCTTTTGACACACTGATCTCGCAACCTCCCTTTTTACCCGACTGTGGTTGATCCTAATGTTTTATTTTTTGTACATTTCAAAATATATCGATTCTTACGACATTTTTTTTACATATTTATCGTATATTCTTCTTAGTTACCACGGTGTAAGATCAGCCGTCAGAATAGCGGTAGCCGCTGACTGCCCAAGGTGGTATTTGATAGGATTGTAGTTTCAAATATATTCGGAAACGGACGACTTTTACATAGATTGATTGGCCTTCCCTTTCATATAAAGATACAATTAAGAATATTTCCTTTAATAAATTATATATACCTAATATTTTACCGTGGGTTGTATTACAATTATAAGACACAGTTAGATTACCTGTATAAAATATACAGCAGTGGTACATTTAGGACCCCACAGAAGGTCCAATGCCTGTGATTGCCCGCTATAGTTCGCTACGGTCAGACGGTTTCATAGGACTTTATTCTATTTATTACTCCGCGGTGAAAGGGCTAGAGTTGGACCTGAACTTTGTACAACTTGCTTCCTAGTATTCTTATGTACAATTTTTAATTGTTTTTTAATTATAGAGGTAGAGCAAATTAGGCACTAGATTACTAATATTTTCTGACAGGTTAGCCTTAAAAAGTTATCTCCTTGGATTCCGGGATAAAATATTATATCTTGCTCTATAGGTTGTAGGTACAACTACTTTCCATTTATATGTACACAAACACTAATGATCAGTTTTAAACTTATTTTGGAGCTTATTTTAAAAGTATTATTTAAAAAATAATCTGCTTTCATATTTGCACTGCTATTCAAACTAATAACACGCTATATAGACCCCTTTAATCCAAACATTAGAATTCTTCCCAACTGATCACCAACTAAACTACCGTCCCGAGAAAGCTAATAAAAAGGAAACACCTCGGCAATTTAGCATTAAATGCAGTAACAAGGTAACAGAAAGTCAAACAGTCCGCTTCCTAGGTCAGGCCGGGGCCCGCAGCCCGTCGTAAACTGCAGCACTGGAGCGCCCCGTTACTCACTAGAGCTGGGAAATGGTCACTGGCCAGTAGTGGGCACTTAAAATAAAACCTCTAGGTATCTAACTCAAAATTACTACTTTAAATTTATTTAATAACAACGTCATCAGTGAAGGTTTTGTTTTCCATTTATAAGTTTTATTAATAATCCGTAAAAGTAAATATGTTATTAGTTTACATATCATGTTGTAGAGTTTAATTCATTATAAACTTAATGGATATTATATAAAAATACAGAACGAATCTCTACATCGACTATATTATACGTTATTCGTAAATAATAGCAGTAACAGCGGGCAGCCCTAGCGGCGCGCGCCACCTGCGCCGGCGCAGAGTTATATCGCTAAATTGTTATTTAGAGGCCGAGTTATTCGATTTTATTGCATTTCTTTGTTGGACGGATAGTTTGTCAAGTATTTTGCATAGATATTGCAAATTAAACCCGCCTTGGCTCGTAAAACGGGAGAGCAAGATGTGAGATCACGAGTTATAGTTTTTGGATTGTGCCGTGTCTATGTTTTTAATAACAAGATTTGTTATCATTGATAAACAGGAACTATATTTATGTACATATATGTTAAATTCCAAGACACACTTAATTTGTTTATTAGATTAAAATCCTACTATAATACAGTCAATAATAATCATAACACAGGAAGATACCAGCACAGATAATTGCATTACCAACTTAAAAGCCACACTTACCATAATGGGTGCAACCTTGACATTAGCTAACTCCAAAACGAAAGTTAATCCTCTCATAAATGGCATACACATTAAACGAGTTATCTGAGACTCTGCGACCATTAAGTAATTCACGTGAAAACTCATTACGTCGTGAAATGTCACACTACTCACACTGCGATCGCTGTCACGAAGCGGTGACAAATCTCACAATTAATGTTTAGTGACCACTGATTTTATTGATATTTTCTATTATAAGATTTATAAGCCAAGGTAACTTGGCCTGTTAAAGTCAAAAATCCAGATTAATGAAACACGTATACGTACTGTGCGTTTAAATTACGTTTGGATACAAGGTTTATCAATAGATGAAATAGCGACTTGCGATGTTGATTGGTCCTTTAAAAAAACATAGCACATCACTTTCTAACCGGGAATTCTTAAAATAATCAATTGAATGGTGATTCGAACTTTGTATACTCGTAGATTCAATGTATCAGTTGGTACTAATTTACTCCTTACTATTAAAACTCCCTTTTGTTTTTTGTCTAACATACCGGTATTTATCATTGTAACTGCGAGCCACTACTTACTTGAAGAATGCCCGCCATGTGGCTACTAGCTACCAACCATCACTCAAACACACATCTAAGATAAAAAGCGTGACCTCGCTCCGGCCGAGTAGGAGATTAGATTTATAGCGCGCTTCGAATATTTATATTTCGAACGCTTTTGATATTGACAGCTGCTTTCAACAGTAGGCATTTGGAGCGTGTGACCTTTGCTTATCGTTTTTTTAATAAGTACCTAGTAACTTTTCTTTTGTTACTGTAAAGTTTTACTATTTTTATTTAGTTTAATTACCGATAACTCTTAAATATATTTTTTATTATCATGCCAAAATATAAGTGCTAACCGATCACATATCGACCCCACACATAAATCATATCTGATCACAATGCCGTTTGACATTAGCGTCGACCTTTCGGCCAGTTCGGCAGTTCGGGTACACCTACTGGCAGCGACTCTCATTATTTATACTTACTATCTTGAGCTGACAGAGGAACCTGATCAAGTTATGAGTGGGAAGTGTAAATGTTAAACATTTGAATACAAGATAACTGCGAAATGTAAATAATTGTCAGTAACTTTTATTTACTTTTGTGTCTGTTTGTAATTGAGGAACTAACTGTATCTAAACATTAGCATCTCCAAGCTTTATTAGAAAGACAAAATCCCAATAAATATAGTTGAATAACATAATAATAACAAGTGACATTTGATAGCCCAAGCATCCGTGATATTAATTATTATTTATTACCAACATAACAAATCGAACAGGGGCTCGTGTTAATATTCTGAGCATGAATCGCTCCTAGTCGCTGCCTTGCGCCGGTCCTGCGCCCACGCAGCCGCGCCCACATGCACACAAACTAGATCTCTTCTTTATTTATTCCCCATTTTATTGTTATGTTGCCTCCTTGTATCAGGTTTGAGTGCAAGTTTGCTTTATGTGTGGGTCAGGAGCCTGTTTGCCGGGCTATCTATCTGCATCTGTAACCTCTGGTTAATAGGTAGGTTCGTACTTGTATTGATAGTCGATGATGTGTAGTTGGCAATAAATTTCTCTTATATTTCTTTGTTAACTTTTTTACTAAGAATGCTTATGTTTAAAATTTTGCAATTGTTTTGGTGAACCACAAATAGGTATCATTATATACCTACCTGTGCCTACAAATTATTTCTAACTGGAGCAAATAAATCATCAAGTCCGGCCGCAAAGAATTTGTGTGTTTTTTTTAACTGATCATTTTTGTCTTGACCACTCGCGTTCATTATAACTTCGCGGCCGATGCTTTTTGTTTTTATTATTTGAATTTAGAATAGCTTTTTTCCGACACGCGATTCGTGCGTGTATTCGATGCTCACACATTATAGCCTTATCATCCCAAATAGCGTTGAAATAAAGGCTAATATTGAATACTCAGATGGTACGGTTGGTACTTGCGTGCAACGGTAGCAGGTGTACCCTTTAACCACAGACATTGAGTTAATTTCACTTCTCTTACATTCATATTTCTATGCAAAAGAGAGATTCATTTCACAACAGAATCATAATGTATTATTTCATATACCTACATATTTGGAGATAATCAACAAAGGTACTAACTTACATTTGTAGATTCAACGTGAAATATTACGTGATAAAAGGATGTTTATGAAGCATTGTATTTATTTTATGAATATATTCAAGTAGACAAACATAGCTAATAGATAAGTATTACCGCTCCTTCCTCAGGCGATAACCGAACTGCTTACATCAAAGAGGTCGAACTAACAAAAGAAATTCCCCAAAATCTCTTAGCAAATAGGAGGTTCTATGCCCCAAATTACGGGGCAATCACGACCGCTTGTGGAGCAGCCTTTAATGATAATGACCAGATGCCGACACAAAAAGAACCAGACATTGATACCAAACTATCCAGCTTTTCCTGACTGATCTCGAATAAATGATTGAACTGAGAAATATGAGTGTTACGTTGTCTTTTTGACAAAATAAATGCATGATAATGATATGTGTATTTATAAAATATAAATCCATTATTTCTTACAATAAAGTCGGGTATTACGGTGATAATAATAAGTAATATGAATTAAGTAACAATACTCAATTACATAATTAATTGATGTATCTAAACTTTAATTTGTAAGCATAACATTGTGAGATAATTAACATGCTATAATTCAGGCTAAAATTGAATGTGCAAATTTTTATAAATTAATTTCCAACATGATCAGATAGGAACTCACATCCGACATCGATATGAAAGAGGGCTATTCACAAAGCGGCAGCACAACAAACTCATCCAAAGATAATCTATTTGTCGTAACCCCGCGACCTCCCGGCTACTCTCATAACAATATAATTAAAGCGAGATTGCTACAAACCGATCGACTCATTTCTTCTGACATTCTCTTCCTACACGACCAGAATCGACCCCTATTGTCAACGAAATAAAGAGCTTAATTGGAGCGGTAGTCGATTTATCTCAATCACACATTTAATTCTACCGTTACAGTTACCAGAAATGGCACCTATTGTTTTTGCTTTACAGTCTACGCTGGCTGTTTAAACTAGTTGTCGGTGCAGCAGTTCTGCTTTTAAAACAAATGAAAATACTGTCTATGGTCAGAGTAGTTTTTTTTTTAATGCAAAGGTTGAAGTAGTATAGAGCCGGATATCAGTTGTAATTCTCAATAAGTTGAGATGGTCAGATTGTGATAGTGATGGTGATCTTAAGAGGAAACGGACCGCAGCATTAGCTAGGTTTAATTACAATTGAGTGACAGTATCGTTTCGGTTTCTGTTTCTTCACACGGCACAACGTAGAAGTAAAAGTTTTATATAACACACAAATAGAAAGGGTCAATCATAGACAAGGAACATTACTATAGATGTTGACATAGTTGAAAAAGTTGTTGACATAGCACATTTCAAGGACAGGTGGAACTTATTCAATGTTGAGTGTTTTAAAATCTGCATACTGCATTTTGCTTGTATTATTGTAAGGATTTTTACAGTAAGTTAATACTAAAGAAAGCTATTAACTTTATTATTATTATTTATTTATTTTCAAATACATACATAAATTACACAATATAAATCCGCCAAACTATAGACACATAGTTTGTTGGCGGAGAGAGCTCTCTTAAACATAAACATTAAATATCTACATTACCTGCTATATCTACCCATGTTAGTGACTCGACTTTATGGTGATAAATTCGCGACACTACATATAATATATAGTTACTTTAATTTAGTTAAGCTATGCAACATATTAATGACTACATTATATCTAAACAGTTCGAATTCATAATATACCTACATCATTCAGTTCTTTCTTAAACAAATCCAACATAATAGTTTTTAATTTTTGCTTTATGACAAATTTACTTAACTTTTTGGTTTCTTTTAACAATGGTATACTGTTAAATATTTTAGGCACTAAGTATTTTCGAATTATTTGACCATAGTAGTTCTTATGTTTTGGTTGATAAAGTTTACCTTTTTGTCGGGAAAAATAATTTTGTACAACAAGTGTTTTATAATCATTACAATAATATTGTTCAATAGCTATACAGTAATTTACTTTGCTATGTACTGGTAATATTTTACAAAGAAGAAAGAGTTTTTCATATTCATTATTACAATTATTTTTAGTTCTTTTGTCTACTAAGTATTTTAACAGTCTAATTTGTAGTTCTTTAATTTGATCGAGATAGGTTTTAAATGTTCGGCCGTATGTACTTAATCCATAGTTCAGCAATGAGTCAGCAAGAGCGAAATAAACACTATATAAGGTGCTTCTATTTAATATTTTACTTAAGTGATAAAATTTACCCAATATTGTTCGGAGCCTGTTACAAACATCGTTAACATGTGATTTCCAGCTCATATGGCTATCGATATATACACCTAGGTACTTATACTTGTCTACAAAATCAATTTTATTGCATTTACAGGTGAGTTTACCGTTATGCAAGCATTCATAAGTATGACCTAGAATGTTTATATCCGATTTATCAATATTTCTGGCTATTTTGTTATATAGAGAATATATATTATATGCACACATTTGGTCTTGCTCAGGTTTATTATTATGCCATTGTCATGGGCCCATTTAGTAATGTTTTCAAAGTCTGATTGTATCTTGTCTATGACAGTTTGCAAATTTTTTGAAGAATATAGTAAGCAAGTATCATCCGCGTACATATATGTTTTGCAGTTTTCTACAACATTGCTGACACTGTTGACGTGCATGATGTATCCAACTGGGCCGTATACGGAACCAGTTGGTACACCTAGCTCGACCTCAGCCTCCGAACCCCTAGTACCATCGATGACTGTGGAAATAGTTCTGTTATACCAATTTACGATTATAATTACGTTAACATACTTTTATTTAAAATAGAACCTCATCATAGTCCAATTGGTTTACTACATGCAATTTAGTAAGGCGTGTATTTATAACGAAGTTCCTAATAAATGTATAGTTTATCCCTTTCTTATGTTATGTGCCATAATAGATGCAACTTTCACATATTAATTAACATTTCCGTACTGAGTAGATTTAAATTTCAAATTATGTTACTGCGTGGTGTTTATACTCATAATAATGTGTTAATGGTTGCTATTATAAATTATATGAACATTTAATATAATTTTGTATAGGTACCTAAGAATTTATTGTTAGGTACAGCTCACTCAATATAATACATATAATATTATATTTATAATTACTCAAAATTTGAATTAAAAATCGACGTTTCGTTTTGTTAGCACACAACTAAAATTCCAAACAAGCACGCCACTAATGAAAACTATATTTTACCATCAGCCCTACACGGTCCCCGTAACCTAGGCTATACCTAGGCACTATCTATTAACCCTAGCTTGCTCCATATAATGTTATATATCACCACCGACCAGCCAGGTCCATTAGCAGGACACGCCGCTTTCATCTAGAACTAGCTCAGGTTGGCTCAGGTGGCTAGAATACCTAGACCTAATATGGGCATCAGTTGGGTACGAGGGTGACCATGACTACAGGAAGTTAAGGGACTCGAGTTATGGTTTCAGGAATCCCATTGTTTCGATTCGCTAATGAGCTCCGCTTTTTGCCAACGTCTTGTTTTAAAAAAAATTATATATATTTTTGAGAATTATTCATTATAATTTTTTACAGTGTTGTCGTAAATATGCTACAATATTCAAAGTTATAAACTTCCGCACTGGAATATAATATACATCCATTTTAGAATGTCCAATATGTTCTAGACACACGGATAAAGTCTACAAATATTATAACATAACACCGTTTAGGTCGTCAAAAAGTCCAGAAACTATGTAAAAAAAAAGTGCACATAATATTGTCTGCCTTCAGGAGAGCCTGGATAGTGCGTATGTTAAAATGCAAATACATACACGATGTCTCATACGTTTGTCTGTTAGTAAACACACTTAATATGCGAGTCCGTAATATATTCACTGACGCTGTAATACTCGACTCCATAATATATTCCCATACGCGTGAATAGTGTATGGAACCCATACATTGCGCAGGGAAGGCAGAAGCTGAAGTTTTGCATGTAATTTTGATATAAGATTATGAGATGCGGAAATCAGACACCCGTATTTATTAGCTATTTACAAGTAGGTTTTGTGTTTTATTTATGAGTGTTTTTGAATACATAATGCTATCGTCCAAACATAATTTTTTACGTATGTATTCCTGCTATTTGTAAAAAAAACCTTTATTTTTTATTAATTTTACCGCGCATGTCAGTAAAGTATACCTACATTATTATGTATATTATTTTATAAATATCTTTTCAAGCTACAATGAGCCAAGTAAACACGTTAGCCGTATCGATAACCAACTATTTAATATACTCTCTCCTGCTCTGAATTCGTTTGCACTGACCTGTAGCGATAAATGACCAGCTTTATGGTTTAGTATCGTGATTGTTTATGCCCTTGTGACCATGTATCTGGGGCGATACGGGATAATCATACTTATGATAGTGAACATATTTATAGCAACCATTTGTTTTGTTTTTCACTTTTCAATTCAGTAACCTAATGCCGATTACTTAAGGTATAGAAAATATAACTTTTGTGCAATTAGGCAATTTTCACAAGTAAATCAACATTCTAGCTGCAATAAAAGTGTTATTGTAGCATTGAAAAGGTGTTGGACACTGTCAAGCCAAACCAATCGTAAAGTGAAGTCGTAACGTCGATCACAGCGTAGTTGACGCGTCGACTAACAGTATTAGCTGTCATCCAATTGCCCGTCGACGCATCGCCTTAAACGACGCAAATCATGAAAGGAAAGTTTGCACTACGCGCACGCGCCAGACTCATATACAGAGTGAAGTTTTTATGAATAAGTGATGTCAGCAAAAACTGCAAAAAAAATATTTATGGCGCCCTCGCCAAAACCAGCCAAGTGGGGGATAAAAGCGCTATTTAGCTTTCCTCGAAGTTAAAACCTCTGAAAAAAATACATCATTGATAGGCTGGCCCGAAATAATCAGATAATTTAAATTTAATTTATTACTCAATGATAGAGAGCCCAAATATAAATAAAAGCCAAAATTGGTAGCCAAGTTCAGAGACAGTTGTGTATACTTACTAGTTGAAAACCAATAAGGTTAAACCCAGTATAACCTTTGGCCACACCCTGTATAATCTACTACCTGCCGGAGACCAAGGCCCCAAGTCTGCTAAGGAATGGCGGCACAGTTGTGTGTCGGCAGCATGAGTTTCGCACTGTAGGTATTAATTATCTGCATTTTAGGAAATATTTATTGCATATTTTTTAAAGAACTAACGTTTATAATAAGTAATAAGTTTTAAGTGTTTCATATTGCACTACTGGGACTCACTAACCAAGAGAAAACGGATGCCTAAAGTCGGAAAACTATTCAGCATTGAGCCGCCATTCCTTAGCAGACTTGAGGCCCTGTATCACCCACAGCCTAGAACTATATCTACAGGCTGTATTTTACATCGCGCCTAGGTACAATAGTCTCGCTAGCGGACCTAACCACTTTCTTTCCGTTTGCCCGCTATACATAGAAATGGATATTAGAGAAGTTATAGTCACTTAACTGTGAGATTTAACTTGTCGAGCTAATTTATTACATTCGATTGAAGTTTTATACTTTTTAGGTGAAGTTCGACAATTATGACCTTTTATTCTTTGTTTTCATTTGCATCGTTAATTATGTAAGTACAGATCGGAGCACAGGGTTTCTGCCTGTTTAGGGTCGAATGGTAATGTGTGGGATCTAATTATTATAAAACTGTAACTTTTCTAAAATAACGTTAAAAAAGAAAGTTCAATACTCCCGTTGATGTCTTTTATATGGCAAAATTTTTTTAATAAACCTTGATAGTCAACCAAAAAAAAAATATTATAGGTAGTTTAGTATGATAACAGAAAATATTATAATGTAATTATTTGTTATGTTAGTATACTTAATGGCAGGGGATTTTTTTTTTAAACTCCTGAATTCGATCTTTATTTTGTGAGCCATCCATTCATATGTGCACCTAACTCATTCAACTAATTTTAACTATAATTTATATTCGCGAAAAGTGGGTGCAGCAATGCACCTCTGCCTACCCCGCAAAGGAGTACATTAATACAAGGTGTGAGTGTTTGTTTTGTTTTTTTTTTCAATATTAAAAAAAAACTTCTACACGTTCATGACTATACCCCCGCTACACGGAGCGGAGGGCGCGGCCCGTTACCCGCGGCACGCGCGGCGCAGGGCTGCGCGGCATCCACTACTATCGACTATCGACATGCGCCTGCGCAACCGACTCGACAAGCGACGGGTTAATAGTAGGGCATGCAATACCGGAACAATTTTCAATACCGGTATTGAGTTCCGGTATTACAACTCAATACCGGGATCCCGGTATTAATACCGGTATTAGACTTCCTTGTAATAAATGGCATATACTGTGTTTAAAGGTCGTATACATCAAAATAAAACAAGAAAATGCAATCATATTCTGTATTTTGTTGTAGATTTTTACAAGAATTAAGTTTTAGAGTTGAAATTTTAGAAAAAAATATTTTTTTACTTCCGGTGCCGGTTTACGCATGATAAACAGTAGATTTCTAGCAGCCAAAAACTGCATTAAACGGTTGGGAACAAGTGCGCTTTCACAGTATATAGGAACACAAGGCTAACTAAATCTTAATCGCTTAATTTATACCCTTAAAAAGTCCGATTCCGGTATAACTTCAATACCGGTATTAACTTTCAATACCGGTATTGAAAAAAGCGGGAATTTTGTCCGGGATCCCGGTATTACGGATACCGGTATTGCGGTATTGCATGCCCTAGTTAATAGGGTGCGGGGTCACCGCGCGTAATGGCATAATTAGAGCTGATTGTCTTTAAGCGCTTCATTTACGTGTGATTTTGTTGGTAGGATTCGTGGGTCATTGTTTTGTTTGGGTATTTTAGGTTATTATTTTAGGTCTATTTTAAGTATGGAATTATTAAAACAGCTACTGTGTTTCGTCTAGACCAAAACATTGGTGAGTTCAAAAATTTATACACACTTAATCTCCATTTTAAATGTTTTAATTATTTATGCATTCAATTAAAACACTTGCGTTCAACGTGCTTACCTACAGATAAAAAATCACGTTCATTATAAACGGTACCAACAGCAAAGTCATTTAACAACATTTGCAGTTTTTTATCGATAAGTAGATCTACAACCACCCCATCACTAGCAGTTTACAAGAGGCACGAGCCAGATACGATCGGCACGATATCACCAGCTGATTATTTCACCACGATACTTCGCGATTAACACAAAATACCTAATACTTATATTGTTGAGCTTAATCGAATGAATCGATCCACGACCCGAGAACTCGGGAGAAAACGACTCGGGCTTTTGCCTTTGTATGGTGACTGTTGTTGGGAATTGTTGTAAATGAATAATAGTGGGTTAGATATTTTATCGGATTGTAGAGACAGCAGATATTTTGATAGGTAGGTATACTTATTATAGATTTCTTAAGTACCTATTATTAATACAATTTTTTTTTTAATGATGATTTTCTAATTTGGAAAAAATAATTTTTAAAATATAAATAATCTAATAATAATTGAATAATTCTTGTAACGTTTCCAAAATGAACATTAAAAGAAAGTTCAGAACACCCGTTGATGTCTTTTATATGGCCAGTTAATTCGGTGGATCAACATCTTTAAATTTACTAAGTTTTTAGATTATTATAGTTTATCATTGATAAGTAATTACCCTATTTATGTAAGCATTGCTGGTGCTAAATAAAAAGGACTCAGCCTCCCAACGATTTTCTCGGAAAAGTCATATATACCTGCATGCTAATAAATTTCAGCCGATAAACTTTTGCATGAACAACATTAGTACGGATTACATTAGTCTTACAACTCGCAGAACAAATAAACTACAGCTCCTACTCACAGCCATTCCTCGACTATTACCCACACAGCCTTGTGGGTGCAGGCATGCGCCCGCGGCCACCACGGTCCAAGGTTCGAGTCCCGTTAGCCAAACACTGGCACTGGAACATTTTATATTGACCCTAGTTATTTATAGAGCGGTCAGGTTGCACAGCAGAATTTATTGTTAATTAAAAACCCTGTTAGGCTTCAGAATATTGTTGAATATGTTTGTGTTGCGGTTTTAGTTACCATAGTCGTAGGTTGGTTGGTGATAACTTATATAGTTAACAATGTTTAAGTTGAAGTTTATAAAAGTAAGTAGACTTGATGTTTCTTAATTAATTATTTAGGTACTGCATTTTATACTACAAAATGAGTAGTCGTAGGCTTTATATTTATACATTTTACCCGGCACTTAAACAGTTGAAAGCTAACAGACAATCGCAACTTTGTCACAACATCCGACAATCACTTACAAAGAGACTTCTCGCAAATCCCTACAAATTGCAGCGCAAGAGGCTTTATTATCGCAATCCGCGCATACCCGCACATATTGTACCCGTGTAGGTAATGGATCTACATTGTTAACCATCGTAATTAAATCTAGTATCTAGTACTTCCCCCGCCGAGGCCTAGGACTTAGAAAGTGAGGACCGCTGGGCGGTGTCGCTCGGCACTGGTCGTGAACCTTCGGCCGCGCTCGTCCACTCACGCCCCGCCCACCTGCGCGCTCGCCGCATCTCTCACTTTCCCTCTCGCCTGCCTAAACCGCATTCCGTCTCCCTCTAACCCAAGGACACGCCCCCTAAACACAGATATTTTCCAATTATTATGTAGGAGCTTTTTGCGCTGATGGCAACGATGATAAGCATTCTCGTTATGGTTCGTTGTAATCTCTGCTTAGTGTTGCTTGAACAACGCAATTTTGATGTAAAAAGAACGATTGGATCGTCGAGTTTAAAGGTTATTCCATTATGGTGATGTGCGATGATTTTAAGAATTGAGTTGTTTATGTTATCGTTTTTGAATCATGTAAGTATGAAAGTTGTGATAAATGAGTAGTGTCCATTACTAAAGTTTGTCTCGATGTGAAAAAATATACGAGAGCATTGGGAACTCTCTGGTCCTAAGGCGTCCCGGACGTACCTACAAATACAAAGTATTCCTACATTAAAAGGATTCGTACCTACATGCAAACTGTATGCAATTAGTAACTACAATATTTACTAATTGTGCATCTACATACCTACTAGTTTTCAAATAAAGCAGGTAGTTAACTCAGTTATTTGGTACAAACAGGAAGAAAACAAGAGCACGTTGAATTTGGTAGAAAGCAGCATAAAAATGTTGCAAGTCAAAAAGACGAGAGCGACCAAACGAAAATAATAAAAAACAGCAGCTGATATCAAATGAACCAAAACAACCGCGCCTGACCCGCAGCTCCGGAGATCATCAAAGCGGTCAAGCACGAACCCAAAAAATATTTTTGGGCCGACTTTTATGTAAAATTCAAGTTAATTATCTAAAATTATAGCTAGGTATTATGTTTACCTACCAATTGTATTGTTTATTTTCTTATTATAAATGTAACATCATCACATCCTATCTATAAACAACCTTCTAGGTAGACCCTACAGGTTACAGTAATCTATCTTTCATTTCCTCCCTCTACTCCTACCGTTCCCCAGATCCTAGACATCCTGTCCTGAGCTAGATCGATCACCCGCTTGTAATGATAGTCCTCAGTGCCTGCGGAACTCTAAAAAACAAAAATAAAGTGAGTAACAATCGCGAGGTATAATTGCGCGGAGGCACCGGCAGCCCGCAGCCGCGCAGCCTTTAAAATTAATAGCTATCTTTATAAAGTGTAATGCAGAGAGACTAGGGATGTGCGAGTGTAGATGTTAGATACCGATTATCGATATTTGAATGATAGTTTGGAGTTTGAAAAAGTTTCGAGGCTATAAATTTACTCAACCTAATTAGTGTATATAGAAAATAATGGAAGAAACAATACCCATTAGAACCGTCAGGGCAGCTTTTTTCATCGGACAGCTGAAAAGCTGAATACATTCCTTCTTTTGTTGGATAAAACATGCACCGTCTACGAAGTAATCGTAAAGAAACGCTTCACAAAAAGACGGGTGCCACCTAAACATAACACCAATTGCCACCTTTACATATCAGCGCAACACATCACCGACCACCTAGTAATTCCAGTAGATCGCTCCCGCCACGATAAACCCGAAACTGCGCGTCATACAGTTTACCGCCTAGAGTGATCGTAAATTTATCGATAAGGCACATCACTAGGAGCAAAGGTTTTTAGAGGGCGCGTTTGCTCGGTAGCGGCCGCGGGCGCCGCGCCCCTGTCATTAGCCGCCTCCCCCCCCCCTCTGCCCCCCTCCTGCCCCCTACAAGTCCCGGGGAGCATACTTTAACCTTTTTTGCTCCCAACCTGTTGGCGGGACGGCAGCCTTAGCAATTTTAAGATCGGTTCATGGCCGCTGGCTGCAGTCGTATCTCGGATAACTATACGTATTGGGCTTGTATTTAGTAGGGTAGGTGCTTGGGTTAAGGAATTTCAGATGACGGGATATTGCGGTTAAGGATTTATGAATTTTGTCTGGGTTATTATTATTTTAATGGTTTAAAATACGTAGCCGAGGGTCAATAGACTTATATTTTCTTCACCTATAACCTCGGCATTCCTGAAGCACATTAAGGGAGCAGGGAGCCATTCATCTGACTGATTTGTCTTAAGCGTCCCGGCACGAAGCTCGACTAATCCTCGTACATTAAGCTTTAAACTACTGAGTGACACGCACGCGGCGCTAATGAAAAATAATTTAAATAATACGGAATCATTATGTTTATTGCTCGTATAGACTCAGCAGGCTCTCTGGTCTATGGTCTATGGAGAAGCTGCGGCGGATATTAACATTTTCAAAGGCAATATACATTAATACTGTTTGAGATTTTAAGAGCTTTAAGCTTCATAACTGACTCTTCATTACCTACACACTATACCTAGTGGTTTATAAAATAAATTCCTAATTGTATACGAGATAAAAATGATCCAGGAAACTTATTAAACTGTGGAGATTGGTAATCATTTACCCGTAAAAGTGCTGGGTATTGCTTCAGATGTGAGAGTAGAAATGTAGATACGTTTTTATACATATAGCCTATCCCATAAGTACAATCGTGCGTCGGAATTTAGGTCGGGTTATTACAAATTTTCATTCATCTCATCTCATGGCTTGGCACACAGCAGCTCGGTAGGTCATAATTCTTCGTTCCCTTACCACGTCATGCCGCGATACTGGCAGTATGTACCGAGTTATTACCGCTCTTTATATTTAAAAAAAAACTCCCATTCCATAGATGATGCGGCAGAAATCTGTGATTTGAAAATAGAAAATAGGTTTTGACGGTTTCAATGTATGAGGTCAGTTGTTATTAAGATGATACTGGGAATGTGCTATGAGAAATTCCAAGTCAGATGTTTCTACAAAAAAATAGTATATTTACTGTTTAGGTTATATTTAAAATGGGATATTTAACAATAAAAAAACAACAAAGGACGAGTTGCGTGCTTATTTCAAAAACATTTCACCGTAACCCGTAATTTGGGGTGCAATTAAACAATTTTCGGAAATAAGTATCACTCAGCCCGTTCAGACGAAATGGGCCAAATTCCGTGGGGTCACTTGTGACCCGCGGCGGCCAGATTAGGGTCCAGACCGCATCCCGATCCCTTAACCTCTATTATACGTAAATGTGCCCCCAAACCATTTCCGACCGAAGGTTGTCCGGGTCACTTTGGGTTTGAATAAGTTAGTTTCTTTCGCTGTAAGCTGCATAGTTGCTCTGGATGCAAGTATAAGGAGCAGCCAAGCCGGTCCCGCAAATTGACCTGTCCTTCAAGCGCCGAGCGCCGACATGTCGCCGGCAAAATAATTCCGTTCCCATGAACTAGCCAGTAGCTATCTCACTTTAATTATTCATAGACTTTTTATACGCCGCCGCTTTTTACCGCTCACCGGCTGCTGGCCGCTCAAGCCATATAAAATTAAAAAATAAAATAATCGAACCGCGCTCCGGCGATTTAAAAAAGGAATACGTCGGATGACACGGATCGAACTCCGGGCAAATGTCGCGCGGTAAAAAGTGGTCAGCCGCGCCGCCCGCTCCGGTGTTGCTATACTACTGTTCTGACGCTGACGCTGCTGATTGTTCTGGTCAATCAAAGAATGTCTAGTAAACCTTTTAAATACTTACGTATTTTTTTTATAGGTACTTAGATTTGCTATTTATATTTCAGTAAAACTTCCATGAAAGTTTATAAAAAATTTAATGTTTATATCGGTCAATATCACTCTCATCTTCCTCCTTCTGGCTACTTAAAGAAAAACTAAATTCAAACTCATATCATTATTTCTTATTATACGAGTATAAATACTTGTACTACTAGCGATACCGAAAGCCGACTCCCTAAAAACTCTACAAAATCGGTATATTCCTGTCCTTGTGTATGGCAACACTAGCCGGGCTTCGGGGCGCGGGAGGGGCGAGGGGTGGCAGGACGTCACGTCGTCGGCGGCGGCTTTTTGTCAGCGTTCCCGCCGAGATGACAGGTCGCTGGACCCCGCGCTCCACGCAATCTTGATACTTGATCTAGCACCAGCCAGTGGATACTGGAATGACCTTGATTATAGCTAATAACATAATAATTATAATGAGTATTGTATGGAGATGTTTTTGTGGAATGTGGTCTATCAAGCCCGTTGACAATGGGTTTTTAAAAATTTACTGCTACTCTGAAAGATTAGGTAGGTAGGTACTTTAATCAAAACACATTTTACCGCTTATGACAAACATACTCAACGTACCAATAAAATAAAACATTTAATAACACTTAGCTAACACAAGTTTATTAACACCATAACCTTTTACAATAAACTTCTTTTCTTTTTATCAAACGACACTTGGAATATGACAAGTGTTTACATTTTAATAAGTCACCCACGCACAACGAAGCGTTGGTTAAAGTATGTAAATTGGTTAAGCGCAGTAGCAGACAGGTGCACACACTGGTCAACTCTGGTCACTTGGAGCTCGCACGGGTAATAAAAACTCGTTGAAAAAAAGTAAACAAACGGCATTTTTCTCAAACTACTTATGTGTAGGTACCGGTTTACAAATTTATGGCGAAATTAAATTAATCAACCGAAATTTCTCACTAATTGAGTTGATATTGTTAGCGCCACTTTTTTATTGTAATGTTTCAAACGTAGTAGTAGTATTAACTAATAAATTGTGGCTTACCTAGCTGGAATTATCATACCATTATCAAATCAAATAATATTATTTCCAAGACTGTATATTTACTTACTTATTTGCCTGCCCTGCGTATTATAAACCACAAATTGTGAACGAACAATTTCTCCCTCAACGAAAACTAACCGCCATCTTTCTTTTGTCTCCAGAATTTCCGTGAGCAGAGGATCGACGGCGCCGGCCTGCCGCTGCTGACCGAGGAACACCTCACGGGGATGCTGCAGATGAAGCTGGGTCCCGCGCTGAAGCTACGCGCCGTGCTGGCCCGCCGGCTCGAGCCCTGCGCCCCGTGCAACGCCGCAGCCAGCGCCGCCAACGTCACGCCAAAAATCAACGGAACATCACTAAAATCCGAACCGAGAAGCAACACCACCAGTCCCAGTTAAAACCGTGTTCTTTTTTCGAACTAGTATTATTTTTTATTCTTAATATGTGCAAGCAACGAGTTTCGTTTTCGTCGCTTCAATGTTGGTACTGTTTTTAAATAATGGCTGGATTTTTAAAACTGTTTGCTTGCAAGTGACTATCAGTGTTTTACACGTTTTCAGCGAATAAAAATGTTTTGAACGACAGTACAGACTTATTTCCATTTCAAGATTTTTTCTCGTCATCATCTTTGTTCGTCGTTCAAGTCATGTTTATTCGTTGCGTGGATTGGTCAGCTATAGCTACGATTAGTAGATTTATAAATAATTTGTTTTACTTAATAATTACGGTTAGTCAATGAGTCCACTTAATTAAAAGTCTTCCTAACAGTTTTTTTGCATTTAGTTATTACGTAAGACGCTTTAGGATAAGAATATTAGATACAATCCGAAGTGTAAATACCAATTAATGGTGCCGTCCAAACAATAAGATTTATATATAATCAATAAACAACAATACTGTTCGTATAAAAAAATATATATTCAATCCATACAATATTACATTTTCAAAACAGAAAGTACGGTTGGTATGCAAAAATGGATATGTATACCAGATCTTTGACGAATTATCACATATTTTTAAGCCCCATAAATTGTTACATTGCTCCTGAATGTACGGCCTGGTATCTTTATTTTTGCATAGCAGCCTGATACGTGATATGATTCATTAATAACCGAATATTACTAATTTAACTTATATTGTATATTCTCTTTGATAAGTTGTAAGTTATACAAATAACTTAAATTGTTTGGTGCTAGCCGACCCTGAAAGAGCTTTGATGAAAAATTACTAAAATTATTGTGTAAATATTGAAGCCGATATTTTGTAAAAAGATGTATTTTTGAGGCTACTTGTTCGTAATACAGGGTCACAAAGTTATAAACTGTTTGTATATAGCATATATATAAGAGGTATGTAATTATAACGGCATTGTATACATAGCATTTACCTATTCTAAATAAATATAGCAAACTGATCACACCTGAAAAAAGCTCAGTTATGTAATGTACGCTCATACACTTATATACTATGTTTAATAAATAACGAATTTGCTTATTAAATTAAGTGTTGTAAACATTCAGTAAAAGCATAATACTTATTGTTATAACATCAGTAAAGCTTGCTCGTGCATTTTGCCTTCATGTAATGGTTATTTGTTATATATTCATTTGTAGATTAGTTAAAATATAAAGCAAACGAACATGGTCTGTCGACCTGTGGTAATCTCCTTAATTGCCAAAATAGTTATTTTTGAATAGACAACAAAATGTAATAGTTTAATTACCTAATAAGAAAGCAATACATATTTAACACAGTTTTATAGTTGTAAGTACGTAAAAAGGTGCTGTTGGACATACAACCTGTGCCTTGCGCTCCCGTCTTCCTACAAAATATAAAATATCACAACTACTTAATAAATACCTATGTTAAAAGTTTATGCCCTTTTCAAAGTATTACGGTTAACGCTTTAAATATTGAAATACTGTAAATGGAAACAATCCATATTATTCTTGTAAATTTTATACTTAATTACTGACGAATTTTAATAGTGTAGCTGTATTTTTAAGTTTATTTTAAGACACATTTTGCGGACCAGTGACTTACACACTTACAGAAACATTGTAGGTAATTTTTCGAAGGTATGCCTAATCATTTCCAAATTCAAAACTAAATTCTGTTAATATTTTTTTCGGAAATCGGTTTAATTTAGCTTTAGTTATGGTTATACGATTTGTATAACTAAGTTTTAGTCACTTTGTTGAAGAGGAGCCCTGTACTTAGTTTGGTAGCTTAATCTACTTAGCTGTAAATTGAGGTTAAGTATTTATGTCGAAAAAATAAATCGACGGATTATTGAACTAATTTGCTGTTTTATTTATTTCTAGTCTTTGTCCTAGGAAGAGTCTAGGACTTCAATCCCTAAACAGGTTATCAACGTGAGGATTGCGCGGCCATGGCGTCACTGAAAGAACTAAGTTTATGAAGATTTAGGTAAAATTGTCAGACTAAAAATAAATAAGTTATTAACTAGCGTTTAAACATGGTCGTGTCGTTGGATGGAAAACGGCGGGTTCACGTATATCCAGACTTCTGCTAGATCTAGAAGTCTTATTTTTAGGTCAGTGCCAGATCTAATTGATCGAAAAAATTTGAGAAAATAAAATTCAATCCATCACCAATAGTTTCTGAGATATTCACAAAACATCTCGCCCTCTTCGAGCGCCAAGCTTATAGTACATAGCAATGATTCAATTTAGTAAAGTGTGCAGGTTCTATCCTATAGGATTTTAAACGTTTATTTACTGTAGCTGAAGTATACATAACGTTGTTATATCTTAATCCACTAAATCCACTGATGGTTCTGTACACGAACTGACAGATTATGTGGTTGGTAATCTGGACAAAGGGCAAAAAACTCTGGGGATTTTCTTAGACCTAGCTAAAGCCTTCGACACGGTCTCTGTGCCAATACTCTTAAATAAACTCCACAATATTGGGATCCGAGGACATCAGCTAAAGCTGTTCGAGGATTACTTAACTGAAAGATATCAGAGTGTGCAGATGGACCATTACACTAGTTGTGACCTACCTGTAAGATATGGTGTACCACAGGGCAGTATATTGGGACCTATCCTTTTCATCATTTATATTAACGATCTCCTCAGTCTTAGTCTGCCCCATGGTAAAATCATATCTTATGCGGATGATACCGTACTCCTTTTCTGTACAAATTCGTGGGAGGAAACTTTCAAACATGCCCAAAGTGGTTTTAACCAGGTAACACTATGGCTGCGACAACATCTGCTTACTCTTAATAAAAGTAAAACGACATATATCTCTTTTTCAATACGTAATTCTAGTCAACCATCCTCACAGTTTAAAATTACTTACCACACTTGCGGGCATCGTGATTCATGTTCTTGCGATGACATCTCCAGGTCTAATAAAATAAAATATCTAGGCATCATGATTGATCAGAACTTGAATTTCAAAGACCATATTCAACTAACGTCCGCAAGAGTGAGAAAGCTCATTTTTATCTTTAAAAAACTAAGACATATCCTAGATCCCTACTTACTAAAGCAAATATACATAGCTCTCTGTCAATCAGTACTTATCTATTGTATTACCTCGTGGGGCGGAGCTCCAAAGACTACCCTTGTTATTCTAGAACGGGCCCAAAGAGCTGTTCTTAAAGTAGCTACTTTCCGCCGCATACTTTATCCCACTGAAAGGTTATACCAAGATTGCGAAGTTCTAACAGTTCGTCAGCTGTTTATATATCACACTGTACTGAAGCAGCATAAACTTGTACTGGACTGTCTTGACACTAACAAACATTTAAGAAGGAATTACAAAGTTTGTAAGACAATCACGTATAAACATGCCTTCGTACGTAACTTTTTCTGCTTTGTTGGACCATACTTATACAATAAATTGAATAAATTAAATAAACTTCACCTGTTGAACCAATATGAGTGTAAAAATGTTATGTTAAAATACCTACAAAAACTTAATTATGAGGATACTGAACATTTGTTAATGATTGCTACCTAACTTTTATTATGAGAACATAGTATACATAAATGTAAACTTTAAAACTGTCTATTACTAAATACAAATATTTTGTCCCTTGGGTACAAATTCCCAAGCCATTAAACTTCTAGCCACCATTAATTTTTAGATTGATCTAGCTAGCTTTATTTGATGTAAAGTTTGTATGATTCTTTCATTTAATTTATTATGTAGTCTGAGCCTATCTGAAACCTAGTTAAACATTGTGAGAGATATGGCGTTTCGACTTTCTCCGTGTTCGGCATCATAAGGGTCACAGTGACAGTTAAATAAAGTCCATTTTTCTCTCCACCTTTAATTTGCAAGGTGCGGGTGCCTATATAAATAGAGTGAGTCGCCCGCGCGCCTCAGTTGGTTTTTGATTTTTGAAGTGAACACTTCGGCAAAATGGCTCAATGTAGCCACGGTTCTCGTCGGCTTCGCTCCGACGGGGAAAAATATAATATTGAATTTGCGGAGTCCTCGCTGCCGGGAGCTGTAGCGTGATGCGGACCAGGCGGCGCGGGGCCTGCCGGCTGCTGCGCACGCAGCCATTGTTGAGGATTTCGCAACGAAGGTTTGAGTTGATAAGCCGTGAGTAAAATGCTATTATTTACTGCTTTTAAAAGCTCAGCCACTGGTCATAATGCTCCGGCGCTTGGGGTTTTTATCCCACGCAGTAGGGTCCGATTCAATAGTCGTGGTGATGATTGATCACATATTCCGGTCCTACTAGTGGCGCTTGAGCTAGATACTTACATTAATGACCGCTTTAAGTAAAGCATATGTTAATTTTATTCAGGAAAAAATTATAAAAATATATTTTTCTACCCTCAATTTCTAATATTTTTAGAAAACAGTTGATAAAAACTTTGCTATTACAATAATGCACTTGATTATAGCTTATGTAAGGCTTTACAAACAGGAGCTTTCCAGGACCGTCATAGGATTTTTTACAGGAAGCACGTGGCTCCGAGTTTCAGTATGTTGGGACATTGTGGCATGTGCGGCGAGTAATGTGATCCGCCGGTACCTACCCGCTGAGGGTAGGCAGACCGATTCGGTCAAATTGAAGTTTCGTGTAACCTGCACCCGGCCCTGTGCTCCTGCGCTGGCCGCTGTCTCGTGCCTCCTGCATCGCAGCGTACACCCGGCCCTGTGCTCCTGCCCTCTGGCCACCGGTTTGTGCCACCTGCATCGCAGCATACACCCGGCCCTGCGCTCCTGCCCTGGCCACCGGTTCGTGCCACCCGCATTGCAGCATACACCCGGCCCTGTGCTCCTGCGCTGGCCGCCGTCTCGTGCCACCTGCATCGCAGCGTACACCCGGTCCTGGCCCTGGCCACCGGTTTGTGCTACCTGCATCGCTGCATAGACCCAGCCATTTACTCCTGCCCTGGCGGCTGTGTTGTCCCACCTGCATCGCTGCGCACACCTGGCACTCCTGTTCTGGTTGCCAGATCCAAACGCCCCCTGTCTGGGAAGAGATTTTATGCTCAGCGGAACCGCCTGCACTATTGCTAGCACGGTCATCATCATCATCAGCCATCATTATGAGTGACTTATTTAGAAGGTATCGAGTAACGTGCGCTATTCATCAGTGATTTTGGCATATGCAGACGAACGTTTACTGCCAAGGTTGGTCATGTTAGCCATACAAGGGCACACCAACGAAGCCTGAGTAACCACCTGCAGTCGCCGTAGCCGCATCGGCATGGATGACGACAAATCGGGTAACGTGCACCGCTTCTAAAAGTGTTATAGCACTTCAATTTGACGCCTCCGCTGAGGTAGGGTATTCTATTAAAGCAGCTTTCTTCTGAACTGCCCAAAGTGACCTCCTGGGGATAGTTGTGCAATCAATTTTTTATTTCGATGTCTCTGCTGAAGAAACTGTCTAATGCAGCTTTTGTTCTAAACTGCCTAAAGATCATTGGACTGCTCATGGGAATGGTGACGCACGGTAAGTACAGGAGCGTTACTCTATACTGATGAGAAACGAACGAACGAGAGCTGTCGTGCAATCGGCACGTTTTATACATACAAACAGATAGAGCGGCTCGCGCCGCAGTGCACTGAAAGTTCGTTTTTCGTCATATAAAGTGACACCCCAGACACTATCTTAAGTGTCATGACACATCGGCAGATTCCAGCTTTGAGTCTTTTCTTTTCTCGGCTGTGAGCAAAGTGAATCCCACCGGTGAGTTTTCAACCTAAAAGCACTGAGCTAATTCCTGATTTCGTGAAAGTCGCTGTTGCTATACCATACCGCTTCACAAGTTACCGAATTTATTATGATCCTACTGTCGGGTGATCATGATCGGAGTGTCTTCGCGGTTTCTGAGTGGCACCATATTAGCTGTCTTCCTTATGTCCCAGTGGATTGTGAGTGTGTATCCGAGCTCTTTGTTGAAAAATGCGTGAACCTCCTACGCAGCAGCTGTCTACTAGTTGTGTATCGAATAAATCGAGTAACGGTGCTCTTGCACGAGACGACTACCTTTTGGTAAAATTATAACATCCACTATTCTGGGAACATGCATATACATACTGTGTACTGTGTATCACATCACGTGTAGCCGCAGCCCTACTCAATGTACGGGGCTAGATAATAAACAATGGCAGTCGTCATTAAATTTCTATGAATTTCGAAGGTCATCATTTGGAGCACAATCCAAAGTGTGAAAGTACCTATTCATGCCTAAACTTCTCTAATGAAAATGTATTTTTAATTCGTAACTATTTTTCATAACTATTTTTCAACACTGTATCTGCTGAAACTACTTAGACTGACTGGTTAAGATACAGACGTGCCGTTTTCATAATTCCATTTTTGAGTAATCCTCAACTGTTTTATGGATCTTTCAGTTAGTTACGTAACTAGTTACCAAGTAAAAAAATTACTTGTGTCATGCTCGTACTCGCATCTCATTTAGGAGCTCTCTGGCCTCTAGCTGAAGGCTAGAACTGGTATATATATCTACTAAGCTAGTACAGAGTTATAACCGGGCAGCGGTGACGTGGTAGCTGCTTGATTTATTAGAGTTTGCTGAAAACTTTCTAAATAAGTAATAATTATTAGTCATAATATTAACTCTTCGCAGTTCTTTCCGAATGCAATACCAGGTCGCTGAAGTAGGTAACCTTCCTTAGGGGGACAACAACAACAATAAGCCTTTTTGTTTTAAAGAATGTCACAGTTATTCGCCGTTCCACTGTCATATCGATGTCCAAGGACTTTTTCTTGGGTATAGCTAACTACCTAAGTTTACCTATAGATAGCCGCAAGCTATCTGCTCTTGGCGAACTGTCAGTTCTGATTGATAAGTCAGGCTCGAGGTGGCTCGTCCAACTGTCCATGTTCCCGCCACCATGATTGTTGCTTCCACAGATTAGAAAGTCTATGTTGGCTGTCGTTGCATCAGGTCTGATCAGGTACAACTAACATCTTTACGTACCATCTTTATTAAATCGAGCTATTTTATTTTATTTTATCTAGGTTGACTTCATGGTTTCAAAATCGAACCTACAACAATGTAAGTAGGTACCTACCTACGTACCTTTGAAGTTGCAACAAGGCGAAGCCTTAAGGTTTTTTGTCGAGACCTGCCCTTAGTGTTGACGAACATACCTAAAGGTGACCTTGTTAATGTTTTCATATGAAGTACTGAACATTTTACTTATCCTGGTGGCATGACTGATCATTTACTTACCCAGTTAAGACATGTTAGCCGGGTTTCATTTATCAACTATTATAATTGTTATTGTTGTGTTAATCAATCTTTATTAATTGATCTCATCTACCAAGAAATGCTGCCAGAGCTCATAATATTCACACATGATGATACAGAATGATAGCAGCCCACAAAATCGGTGCAAAGGCTTATAAAATATCTTTCCTTCCTATTAGGACTGCACAGGAACTCGTTAACCGCCGAGTTAGTTAGAATACAAAATTAGACTGTGTGTTACTTGTCAATCTAGAATATGAATATAGTGACCTGCATCATGTTTTGAAAAACTGCATACTTAGTTATCCGCCAGTGTCACAGCCTTCATCTAATCTTTTCCAGTAGCTGATGAGGGTGAGATATTTAGTAAAATTATCTTCCCTTCAAGCACCACTCCTCGTTCCAAGGACTAGATGCCGCGCCAGGTGTTGCAGGACGTGTCGTCGTACAGGGCTGACTGAGCAGGTCCTCGAGGCTCCACGGTCGGCTGCTGCATTTCTGAGGTCAGTCCAGAATTACATACCCTAGTCAGCATGTGCTGACCTGAGCCCCAGCGGCCTGGATCGATATTCTACATTTTACAGCTTTTAAATATTGTTGCAAAGTATTTCACTGGTTCCATCCATTCGGCTAGTGTATGTTAAAAATATTGCCTTGACAATAACAAGATTTTGATCAATAATTACTTATAAGTATTGCTTTCGAAGAGGCACTGTGTGTATCCATATGTATAAATACCTACCTATATGTATAGGTACATACCTTCAATAACTTTCTGACAAGTCAGGAATAATAAGGAAGTACTTAAGTCTTATGTATACTTATACCTTTCTTTTTAGTATATCTACTACCTAGAAATCTATGCATTATAAATTTATAGATTCAAATATTTATCTACTGATATACCTACTCATCAGTAGCTTATGGGTCACAGTTGGTTTTCTCTCCACCATGCGATAATAAACACATCTCACAATGTTTAACTAGGTTTCAGATAGGCTCAGACTACATAATAGACGCATTTTTCCTGAAATAAAAATGACATATTATGTATCTAGCCTATCTGAAACCTAGTCATTTCTGCATGGTGATATTACAACTGAGGCGCGCGGGCGACTCACTCTATTTATATAGGCACCCGCACCTTGCAAATTAAAGGTGGAGAGAAAAATGGACTTTATTTAACTGTCACTGTGACCCTTATGATGCCGAACACGGAGAAAGTCGAAACGCCATATCTCTCACAATGTTTAACTAGGTTTCAGATAGGCTAGATACATAATATGTCATTTTTATTTCAGGAAAAATGCGTCTATTATGTAGTCTGAGCCTATCTGAAACCTAGTTAAACATTGTGAGATTTGGCGTTTCGACTTTCTCCGTGTTCGGCATCATAAGGGTCACAGTGACAGTTAAATAAAGTCCATTTTTCTCTCCACCTTTAGTTTGCAAGGTGCGGGTGCCTATATAAATAGAGTGAGTCGCCCGCGCGCCTCAGTTGGTTTTTGATTTTTGAAGTGAACACTTCGGCAAAATGGCTCAATGTAGCCACGGTTCTCGTCGGCTTCGCTCCGAACGGGGAAAAATATAATATTGAATTTGCGGAGTCCTCGCTGCCGGGAGCTGTAGCGTGATGCGGACCAGGCGGCGCGGGGCGCGGCCGCCGCGACACGTGGCGTCGGGGAGCGGGACCTGCCGGCTGCTGACGCAGCCATTACTGAGGATTTCGCAACGAAGGTTTGAGTTGATAAGCCGTGAGTAAAATGCTATTATTTACTGCTTTTAAAAGCTCAGCCACTGGTCATAATGCTCCGGCGCTTGGGGTTTTTATCCCACGCAGTAGGGTCCCATTCAATAGTCGTGGTGATGATTGATCACATATTCCGGTCCTACTAGTGGCGCTTGAGCTAGATACTTACATTAATGACCGCTTTAAGTAAAGCATATGTTAATTTTATACAGGAAAAAATTATAAAAATATATTTTTCTACCCTCAATTTCTAATATTTTTAGAAAACAGTTGATAAAAACTTTGCTATTACAATAATGCACTTGATTATAGCTTATGTAAGGCTTTACAAACAGGAGCTTTCCAGGACCGTCATAGGATTTTTTACAGGAAGCACGTGGCTCCGAGTTTCAGTATGTTGGGACATTGTGGCATGTGCGGCAAGTAATGTGATCCGCCGGTACCTACCCGCTGAAGGGTAGGCAGGCCGATTCGGTGAAATTGAAGTTTCGTGTAACCTGCACCCGGCCCTGTGTTCCCGCGCTGGCCGCCGTCTCGTGCCACCTGCATCGCAGCGTACACCCGGCCCTGCGCTCCTGCCCTGGCCACCGGTTCGTGCCACCTGCATCGCAGCATACACCCGGCCCTGTGCTCCTGCGCTGGCCGCCGTCTCGTGCCACCTGCATCGCAGCGTACACCCGGTCCTGGCCCTGGCCACCGGTTTGTGATACCTGCATCGCTGCATAGACCCAACCATGTACTCCTGCCCTGGCGGCTGTGTTGTCCCACCTGCATCGCTGCGCACACCTGGCACTCCTGTTCTGGTTGCCGGATCCAAACGCCCCCTGTCTGGGAAGAGATCTTATGCTCAGCGGAACCACCTGCACTATTGCTAGCACGGTCATCATCATCATCAGCCATCATTAGGAGTGACTTATTTAGAAGGTATCGAGTAACGTGCGCTATTCATCAGTGATTTTGGCATATGCAGACGAACGTTTACTGCCAAGGTTGGTCATGTTAGCCATACAAGGGCACACCAACGAAGCCTGAGTAACCACCTGCAGTCGCCGTAGCCGCATCGGCATGGATGACGACAAATCGGGTAACGTTCACCGCTTCTAAAAGTGTTATAGCACTTCAATTTGATGCCTCCGCTGAGGTAGGGTATTCTATTAAAGCAGCTTTCTTCTGAACTGCCCAAAGTGACCTGTAGACTGCTCCTGGGGATAGTTGTGCAATCAATTTTTTATTTCGATGTCTCTGCTGAAGAAACTGTCTAATGCAGCTTTTGTTCTAAACTGCCTAAAGATCATTGGACTGCTCATGGGAATGGTGACGCACGGTAAGTACAGGAGCGTTACTTTATACTGATGAGAAACGAACGAACGAGAGTTGTCGTGCAATCGGCACGTTTAATACATACAAACAGATAGAGCGGCTCGCGCCGCAGTGCACTGAAAGTTCGTTTTTCGTGATATAAAGTGACCCCCCAGACACTATCTTAAGTGTCATGACACATCGGCAGATTCCAGCTTTGAGTATTTTCTTTTCTCGTCTGTGAGCAAAGTGAATCCCACCGGCGAGTGTTCAACCTAAAAGCACTGAGCTAATTCCTGATTTCGTGAAAGTCGCTGTTGCTATACCATACCGCTTCACAAGTTACCGAATTTATTATGATCCTACTGTCGGGTGATCATGATCGGAGTGTCATCGCGGTTTCTGAGTGGCACCATATTAGCTGTCTTCCTTATGTCCCAGTGGATTGTGAGTGTGTATCCGAGCTCTTTGTTGAAAAATGCGTGAACCTCCTACGCAGCAGCTGTCTACTAGTTGTTTATCAAATAAATCGAGTAACGGTGCTCTTGCACGAGACGACTACCTTTTGGTAAAATTATAACTTCCACTATTCTGGGAACATGCATATACCTACTGTGTACTGTGTATCACATCACGTGTAGCCGCAGCCCTACTCAATGTACGGGGCTAGATAATAAACAATGGCAGTCGTCATTAAATTTCTATGAATTTCGAAGGTCATCATTTGGAGCACAATCCAAAGGGTGAAAGTACCTATTCATGCCTAAACGGCTTCTCTAATGAAAATGTATTTTTAATTCGATTCTGGCGCAAACGTTTCATAACTATTTTTCAACACTGTATCTGCTGAAACTACTTAGACTGACTGGTTAAGATGCAGACGTGCCGTTTTCACAATTCCATTTTAGTAATCCTCAACTGTTTTATGGATCTTTCAGTTAGTTACGTAACTAGTTACCAAGTTAAAAATTACTTGTGTCATGCTCGTACTCGCATCTCATTTAGGAGCTCTCTGGCCTCTAGCTGAAGGCTAGAACTGGTATATATATCTACTAAGCTAGTACAGAGTTATAACCGGGCAGCGGTGACGTGGTAGCTGCTTGATTTATTAGAGTTTGCTGAAAACTTTCTAAATAAGTAATAATTATTAGTCATAATAGTAGCTCTTCGCAGTTCTTTCAGAATGCAATACCAGGTCGCTGAAGTAGGTAACCTTCCTTAGCTGGACAACAAAAACAAGCCTTTTTGTTTTAAAGAATGTCACAGTTATTCGCAGTTCCACTGTAATATCGATGTCCAAGGAATTTTTCTTGGGTATAGCTAACTACCTAAGTTTACCTATAGATAGCCGCAAGCTATCTGCTGTTGGCGAACTGTCAGTTCTGATTGATAAGTCAGGCTCGAGGTGGCTCGTCCAACTGTCCATGTTCCCGCCACCATGATTGTTGCTTCCACAGATTAGAGAGTCTATGTTGGCTGTCGTTGCATCAGGTCTGATCAGGTACAACTAACATCTTTACGTACCATCTTTATTTAATCGAGCTATTTTATTTTGTTTTATCGAACCTACAACAATGTAAGTAGGTACCTACATACGTATCTTTGAAGTTGCAACAAGGCGAAGCCTTAAGGTTTTGGCCGAGACCTGCCCTTAGTGTTGACGAACATACCTAAAGGTGACCTTGTTAATGTTTTTCATATGAAGTACTGAACATTTTACTTATCCTGGTGGCATGACTGATCATTTACTTACCCAGTTAAGACATGTTAGCCGGGTTTCATTTATCAACTATTATAATTGTTATTGTTGTGTTAATCAATCTTTATTAATTGATGTCATCTACCAAGGAATGCTGCCAGAGCTCATAATATTCACACATGATGATACAGAATGATAGTAGCCCACAAAATCGGTGCAAAGGCTTATAAAATAACTTTCCTTCCTAGTAGGACTCACAGGAACTCGTTAACCGCCGAGTTAGTTAGAATACAAAATTAGACTGTGTGTTACTTGTCAATCTAGAATATGAATATAGTGACCTGCATCATGTTTTGAAAAACTGAATACTTAGTTATCCGCCAGTGTCACAGCCTTCATCTAATCTTTTCCAGTAGCTGATGAGGCTGAGATATTTAGTAAAATTATCTTCCCTTCAAGCACCACTCCTCGTTCCAAGGACTAGATGCCGCGCCAGGTGTTGCAGGCCGTGTCGTCATACAGGGCTGACTGAGCAGGTCCTCGAGGCTCCAGGGTCGGCTGCTGCATTTCTGAGGTCAGTCCAGAATTACATACCCTAGTCAGCATGTGCTGACCTGAGCCCCAGCGGCCTGGATCGATATTCTACATTTTACAACTTTTAAATATTGTTGCAAAGTATTTCACTGGTTCCATCCATTCGGCTAGTGTATGTTAAAAATATTGCCTTGACAATAACAAGGTTTTGATCAATAATTACCTTTAAGTATTGCTTTCGAAGAGGCACTGTGTGTATCCATATGTATAAATACCTACCTATATGTATAGGTACATACCTCCCATAACTTTCTGACAAGTCAGGAATAATAAGGAAGTACTTAAGTCTTATGTATACTTATACCTTTCTTTTTAGTATATCTATTACCTAGAAATCTATGCATTATAAATTTATAGATTCAAATATTTATCTACTGATACACTCATCAGTAGCTTATGGGTCACAGTTGGTTTTCTCTCCACCATGCGATAATAAACACATCTCACAATGTTTAACTAGGTTTCAGATAGGCTCAGACTACATAATAGACGCATTTTTCCTGAAATAAAAATGACATATTATGTATCTAGCCTATCTGAAACCTAGTCATTTCTGCATGGTGATATTACAACTGAGGCGCGCGGGCGACTCACTCTATTTATATAGGCACCCGCACCTTGCAAACTAAAGGTGGAGAGAAAAATGGACTTTATTTAACTGTCACTGTGACCCTTATGATGCCGAACACGGAGAAAGTCGAAACGCCAAATCTCACAATGTTTAACTAGGTTTCAGATAGGCTAGATACATAATATGTCATTTTTATTTCAGGAAAAATGCGTCTATTTATTTTTAAGTTATAATTAATTTTATTTTTAAGTTAATTAATTTTATTTTAAATTAATTTTAATCATATTGAGTACCTACTTGAATTTGCACAGCTTTATTATTATATTCTATTGGAGGAGCGCTGATGCCTGATGTACAGGTCTCTGGCCTAGTTCAGGCACAGATGTAATTTGTAATTAGATAAGCTTTTTTGGAATAAAAAATTATTTATTATTATTATTTATTATCTTAGGTACTTAGGTGTCACATAAATTTTGTCTGGAAGAAATCGATTACAGGCATAAGCCTCTTTTATAAAATTTCTCGCGGTGAGTTTAATTTTCGTAACTGTCTCATACATTATGCACAATTTATTAATTGGCCTCTAACTCGATAACCGTAAGACACATACAGACTGTCACATAAATTTTGTCTGGAAGAAATCGATTTCAGACATAAGCTTCTTTTACAAAGTTTTCTGCTGCTAAGCTCAGTTATTGGTACTGTGTAACTGCAAATTTTACTAATTAACTATTGACTTTTTGATAAGTATAAAAAAAAAATCTTACGGTTTTAGTAGAGCATCCCTGTAAATTACCTAATATAGCAGTCAGTGACTGACAACTGATTTGACTCTTATCCTTTAATCACGGTGGCTTATGGCTTACCCAAGGACTTTGTAGTTATAATACTTACCTTAGTTCAGCTCTGCGTTTACGCTGAGGAACATTATTATCGTGCATGGAGTATTGGTATAGCAAATACACTAACTGTGACTTGGCTGCAAATCTTTTTAAAGGCACTTCTTGTATCCATAGAAGTAGGCTTGCTTTATTTTCATTATAGACGTAGAAAAACACATACACTGTGTTCGTATGTATCTGGGTGTGTTATTTTAGAGGAGGGGAACTAGGTACCAAGGAATAATAAAAAACCAAGTATACCTATATACATGTATAGAATTATAATTTATTTGTAGAAAGGTACTTGAAATATTTCATATAAATATACGCTTTGTACAGTGGTGTGTTACAATAATTATGAGAACATAGTATAGTTGCTTTTGTAATACAATAATTTGTATAGCAAGAGTCCCATGGCGTTTGATTGACAGAATTGGTGAATATAATTAATTTTCCCTTGAAAACCAAGTAATTACAGATGGAATGTACAAGGATTTGACATAGGGCTCGTGCTATTTTTACAAAGTAAGTCTAACTCTATTCTCTCTTATTAGCTAATTTTCATCACGACCCATTACGTCCCCACTGCTGGGGCACGGGTCTCCTTCCAATGAAGGAAGGGTTTAGGCCTAGTCCACCACGCTGGCCAAGTGCGGGTTGGTGGACCCCAACACAAGCAAGCTTGTGCTGAGAGAGTTGTCGGGTAAGTGGGCAACCCGACTGTCAGATGTTTTCAAGCCGCCCGAAGGCCTCTGACTAGGCTTAACGACTGCTACCGAAGCAGCAACCGGGACCCACGGCTTAACGTGCCGTCCGAAGCACGGAAGCGTCCAGAAAAGCACCACTTGAAATTGGTCACCCATCCAATGGCTGACCGTGTCAGTTGTTGCTTAACATCAGCGATCAGTTACGATCACTGAGGCCCGCTCGACTACGGACGCTTCTGCTAATTTTTTTAATTAAGCCAGTTTTACCTAGGTACCATAAAATATTAATACTAAAACTTAGCTTACATAGGCAAATTATATAGTTGATAGATCTGAGTATTCAGCTATAATTGAGTCAGATATATTATAATACTTCTATTGTTAGGTACTTAAGTAGGTAATTACATGATTTTGATTGATTATATATACAATAATAAGATAGAATTACATAAGAGTGTGCTTAACTTATTAAAAGAATATTGCTATCAATAAGTAATTATCGACAATTTATTTATTAAAGAAATACAGTACCTAGGTACATGGTATTGGTGTAAGACAGTACAAGTGCTTATAGTATCTCACATTACTCTTGGAAATGAATGATTACAAACTGATGATGATTTATGTGTTGCACGCGGGCTGCTGTCACTTCTCCTCAGTCTAACACAGTAAGTACACCTGCACGTACGCAGTATCTTGACCACAACGGCCACCATCAACGCATGTCAAATTTATGTGATGAGGGAGGATTCACCTTACCACATAAATTACCAGTTTAAGGGAGTACCCTTATGCCTATATGCATGATACATAGTTTGTTTGCTGAATAACTACGAGGTCTGACGGTGAAGCCTTTACTTCATCATGGTCTCTCGCTCTGCTGCGCTGGTCTCCCGGTTCTTCCTCTCGCGTCGCTCCATCAGCTCGATGGTGCTGTAGCCCGCGAACCCGGCCAACAGTAGACCCAGCAGGATGTAGAGCCTGGAATCAGGTATATGTTACAGGTTAGCAAACAATAATATATGTATAGGTAACACAGATATTTGCTGGCTTCTATTCAGATAAACGAAATGAAAATATCAAATCTGATAAAAATCACAAACAAGAGACCAGTTCATAGTCAATAAAATGTATGCTAGGTTTTATAGCCAAAGCAAAATTGGAATCTCTCTAATTTTATGACTAAATTAGAGCATTACGGCGCTTTGGCTTTAGTATGAAGTCATAAATTATTGTTATTCAAGTGGGTCCGATGCATTGCCTCAGACACATACCTACTGACACAAACGACAAACTAATAATAGAATAGAATAGAAAACCTTTATTTCTAACTAATAATATAAGTTTGACGTTTGAAGCAAAGACATCCAACTATTGAAGGTCTAAATGGGTATTCACCTGGTCCTGACACACAGATACGGCGCCGATGCGTAGGACAGCACGCTGCCGGTGGCCTCCCACAGGCGGAAGTTGGAGTACGCCGCCTCCTCGTTACCGGGGAACAGGATCCCGGACAGGGCTGCAAGTGGGACGCCCTTTTAATTTGGTTATAAGAAGAGAAAAAAAATGGGTTGAAATATGCACATACGGAATTAGAGGGAAGCTGTAAGTTACAAAATTAGCAATTTTCTGTATGTATGTGCATATTTTGCACACATACACACATACACACACACATCCCATATTCCTCCAGTCCATAAGCTACACTTTTGGCAGGTAGAGTAGACATATTTTATTTAAATTAACATTCAAGAACCCAGGATACAATTAATGTAAGAAAGTTGACTGACTAACACTTGTTGCTTGTTGCCCTAACAACAACAGAACTATCTATCGGATGCAAATGCGTATAAGTACGTTAACTGCACCATCCGATCGTCATCTTAAATTAAACAAATATGAACCTAGACAGGGTTCTACCCACGTACCGTTGACCTGCACGAGCCACACGGCGTCGGCGGCACCCCACGCGGCGGCCAGTGCGTAGAACACCAGCCACTGCGCCGGCTCCGGCCGCCAGACCAGCAGCGCCGACAGGAGACACAGGTTGAGGAGCTGAGGATATAGCAGTTACATTCTTTCTAGTCATGTCTGTATTGCGTGTTTGTGGCTCATCCTAGAGCTAAAGTTATGTTTACCTAAGTGACAGGAGCCTAACGTACTGACGTTAGGCTAATCCTGTCACTTTGCCCACTGGGGCAGTGGAAGGCGGATGTACATATAAAGGACAGGTGATATATCCCTCGAGTGTCTTCAGCCATTGGATGCTTGATGCGTGTTATGATACAAGAGACGGATATTCGTCAGTATCACCAGCAGGTAATCATATACTGTTGTAGATACAATTTGGACACAGACCGCTCCAACAAGCATCACTACACTGTCCCGGCTATCTATCCAATGTGACAATGGTTCTCAATCCAGCGTGTAAAGGGTACCCTAATTTCCAGCGCTATCGACTCTACGCGTCATGAACAGACATAACCTCTGAAAATTTTATGTGATCTAATGGAAAAAAAATATTTGTATAGATTAAAAGATCTTCATAAAAACTTATTCCTCACCAGTGCAGCAACCATAACAGGAAACCGGCCGGTCATCTTGACGAGCGCGCCGGCCACGGGCGCCGCCGCCGCGTTCACCACGCCGAAGCAGATCATCACGTACCCGATGTTGCTGATGCCGTACGCGCAGCCCACGAACGCCTGGAACGAGATTTGGAAGATAAACTACAGGAACAACCGAAAAAGTATATAAGTTAAAGATACGCACACAAATGGCGGGGTCCATAAGGATCACTTATAAATTAATATACATTTTTGAACATAACTTTAATAAGTTATGGAAATTAATAATAAGAGTCTACCCATCCGGAGATCGGCCTATTGCGAGCGACGGCGACGTCGTCATACGATGTGTAGTCGCTCGATATTTTGTCGCTCTACCTTTAGTATACCTAATGAAACCTTTTTTAGTATTTCATTGATATTTTCGGACTTAAAATACCTGTAAAGTTCCTATTATAGCCATAATTAGTCACAATCTATCAGGTCATGCATGGTATGTCCAATAAAAAACAGTTTTGTAGTTTTTAATGTCACAATTACCTGCGCAAGAGTGACAGAATTAGAACAAACTAGCACTCACTTCCGCTCAGTGTCAGTGATATCATATTGCAGGACATAATGATCAATGATCATACTAGGTACCTATAGAATGCCTAGTCACGACTAGTCTAGATAGATATTATTAATTCTGAAGTAATAGGTAGGTACCTATAAGGGTCTTATGATATTATTAGTAGTTCAATGAAGTAATAGTCTATTCTCGTAAATAGTAATAGAATTGCTCTATTTTCATCTTAATGACCGATTTCATTTTATTTTTTATTTATTAGAAGACCAACAAATGATACAATGCATTTACATACATTTGGTGCATTGTTGCGTTTTTTTTCTCTTTGGTGGCTACTGTATGTACAACTGAAACTCACCTGCGTCAGCGAAGGCCTGTTTGGTGTCGGTATACCACCTACAGAGCATCTGGTACCGAATATACAGTACTTATTAAGCATTAGCATTTCAATTCCAAGAGAAATCCATGTATTAAAACATCTAGGGGCACGCTGGCGTAGCATCACTATCCCACCCCCCAATCTTCCCGTCCATTCACTTAAAGAACTGAAGAGTGACTCACGTGCGTAAAGTCAGCTGCCATGAAGGCCTGCTCCGCCCCGATGTAGCCGATGACGGGCAGCAGCAGCAGCTGGTACTTGTGCCGTAACTGCCGCAGCGTCACCGCCAGCAGACGCAGCCCGGACACCGAGTCTACTCACTAGACTTCTTCTCTTGTCCCGATATAGAGTCCAGCCATAGTCTTCTTTGTGACAATGGCAACTAAGCCTGCGCGCATTTAGTGCCATAGTGTTGCGAGGATTCTTCAATTCCTGTTCATCTTCAGTTCTCAGATAGCCAGTGGAATGGTGACGAGACGTAAGTGAGCGTGAGGTGTCACGTCGCATCAAGCGTGGCGCGACGCTGTCTCTATATTAACACACCAGAGGCGCGGCGGTTCGTTATCATGCCCTAGGTACCTATTTGCTGGGTGACTCACCTGCGTAAAGTCAGCGGCCATGAAGGCCTGCTCCGCCCCGATGTAGCTGATGACGGGCAGCAGCAGCAGCTGGTACTTGTGCCGCAGCGTCACCGCCAGCAGACGCAGCCCGGACACCGAGTCTACTCACCAAGACTTCTTCTCTTTGGCCGTGTATTTTGCAAATGAACGAAACTTGCTCGTATTTAAGTTAATTGTGTGCGATCTTTGATTACCATTTACTACCATCTTGATGGAAGGACCTTTCACCTCAGTATTAAAGGCTTCGCCACATAGCTGGCGTGGTGGGTGGGCGACGTGACGCGACGCCTGCGTGGTGTGACGCAGTCTGTATTAAAACACCCAGCGCTATGGTTTTCTTGCGTCGGTTTGAAGGTATTTTCTGATCGAGTGCCTTACCTGCGTAAAATCAGCCGCCATGAAGGCCTGCTCCGCCCCAATGTAGCCGATGACGGGCAGCAGCAGCAGCTGGTACTTGTGCCGCAGCTGCCGCAGCGTCACCGCCAGCAGACGCAGCCCGGAAACCGAGTCGCCCGAGCACTTGCGACCGGCTGAGTATCTGCGGAAGGAGAGGGGTAGGTTCGTGAGTGACATAATATATTATCTGCCGCCCTAGCTCTAAACGGTTTTGACTTTGATGTTTATTCCTATTTCTTATGGGTGTATGTAAAAAATTCTATGTACAGTAGTTATTTGATATAAATATAGGTACCTAAGAACCGTTACATATGTGGAAAAGTTGAGGGACGTCGTATTTAAGTTATAATTAAAATGCTTACGTAGCTATTAGTAATTATCATTAAAGTTACTAAAATAAGAGGCTCTATTTATAAACATGAGTAGGTGTGTTTACATTAATCAAGTTGAAACTTTCAATTCTGTACGTTACGCTTATTTTTGTAACAAGTAAGTATTTATAACAATCACGCTTCTCTAAATTAATTCGAGCGCAAAACAAGTTTCTGAATGTACTTAAATATACGGAAAGTGCAGGATTTCTTCCTGCAGGGTTATATTCATAATAATAAAATTCAAATTGGACTACTTCAATCTTTCCTGAGCTTCCTCATTTAGGTGAAGACCTGTGGTCTTGTGATTCTGATGTGTGACACGTCCACTTCTTTTTCTTAGTGTGTCGGTGATTAACACTAGAGCTGGACCAGGATCTATCACCGTGGTGTAAGGTGCCAGTCAGAATAGCCTTATCCGCTGACTGCCCAGGCTGCGCCGGACATACCAAGACAAAGTACAGCTTATACGTGACTACTAGGCCAGTATGTTTGCTGATGATGAGTGGTGGTGGCTCTGACCTGGTGAGGGGGTCTACTCCGAGCGCCACCAGCGCGGCGGCGCCGGCGATGCACGCGAGGTACACTCCTGCCAGCAGCTGCATCTTCAGCGGGGAGGGAGGCACCAGGTTCGAGTTCACCTAGAGATAAAGAAAGTCAATACCTTATACAAAAATATTTTTTTTCTCAGATGATAAAACATTATAACCTTTTATTTTATTAAAAATTATAAGCATTATATCCCATACGTAGCTACACACCTACCGTATTCCTTATTCTTCCTTGTTCCATATCACGCTAATGCAGACCTCCATGCTCGAATGAATGAATAGTTAGTGAGATTGAAAAGGTACAAAAGTGGGTATATTACAAGCTACATACATGTCCAGCATCCCCGTGACAGAAGTTGACCCCGCACGTGGCCCCGAAGTCCACCTGCGACAGGTTGGTGAGCGCCTGCGCAGAGGGCGCCAGCGTGTCGTTGAGGTAGCTGACATCCTCACCCAGGTTTGATGATAGGACTGGTGGAGGAAATGAGGGTAGGTGGGTAAAGTTGTCACAAAGCGTCAGAGGTAAGAACCGGTCATTATGGTAAAGTTAAAACTGCTGAATATAGACGCCAGTTATCGTGTGCACTGTCCAATCAACAATGAGTACAGAATATCCTCTAAAGGGCAAACAGTTTGATCCTAAAAGTAGCTGTACTACATAAACTATGCCTTTTGTTGACTATAATACATGCAGAGGATGCGAAAGAACAAAAACTGCGGCATTTGGCTTATTTAATAATATTTAGTATTAGTAAACTCTAAGTTCAGGTACATGGACACTTATTATATCATATTTATTTATAAGCTCACATAAGACCATTATATCGTAGTAACAACATAATGATATTCACAACGTAAGAATAATTTGATTTAATTAAATGTAAAACTTGTCATATGTTTAAGATGTTAACTATAATACAACGATCTAGTCACGATGTATCTTGGCACGATGATAAAATTAGTTCAAGTCCGTTTTGTACGTCGTTTGTGTCTATAATTGGCCATTGTTGTCGGCAAATATTTTCATAAACTTTATTTACTTGTGGTTAACCCATAGATTATTGTGAGTTATTGATACTTTATAAAACTAACAGCATTGATGACCTATACTGGCTGTTATGCACGTAATATGAAATAAGTAATTCATAAGGTTTTGTTAGGAACTTTCGTTTCGAGGAGTGTTTATAACATTTACAGGATGGTAAAGTTCCAGTCCGCAGGAAAATGTACCCAACTTTAAGTATAACCATAAAATTTCATCCTAAAAATATGCTATTCTCATACTACATACGTATCCGGTAAAAGACAATAATGAACTTACTAGCCGAAGAGATGAGGTTCCCCCAGATCTGCGCCATCTGGTAGAACATGAAGAAGAGCCCGAAGAACCGCACCACCAGCACCTCCGCCGCCACGCCCGACAGCCGGGCGTACGGCTCTGATACCTGGACACAAATAAATAAATATGTGGGGACATCTCACACACGGCCATCCGACCCCAAGCTAGGCAGAACCTGTGTTATGGGTGTCGGACAGCTGATATATCTACACAAATACATAGATAGATAGATACTAAATATAAATATCAACACCCAAGACCCGAGATAAAATAAACATGAGGATTTGCAAAAGTTAACTTTTTTAAAATTAGCGGTAAAGGGATCGCCTTTTTCTTCTATCAACCAGTAGAACGCGAGCTCGAACGACGGATACAAAAGAAAAAAGGCGATCCGCTTATACGTTACCTACCTAACGGTACTAGGTACATAACCAAATTTCTATGGAGTTCAAATTTTACTTAGTATATCGAAAATCGTGCGTTTATTCAGTGGTCCTTACATCCATTTTATGAGCTATAAATCTAACAATGATAAAGTGATTGCCATTTCGTGCAAATTGTGGGTGTCAGGTCAGGATGTAATGATTTGCAATCTATGACAATATTACTTAGCCATGTACATAGTTGGTGTTGCCTGTACCTATTTAACAGATACACCACAGCTAGCCTCCACTAAGCCCAAAATCATCCACTGTGTGCTGACTTATATATGCACCTTGCAATGTTGGCCTTACCTTACTAGAACATTAGAACATAAAACCAACCACAGACAGGTAGGTGCACTTGGCGCACCACAGCGGGCCTCCGCCGAAGCCCACCATCATGCCTGCAGGCACCAGCGTGTAGATCCGAGGGTAGAACTGAGCTAATATGAACGGCATATACGCGAGGAAAGACACGCATATTGCTCGCTTGCAGCCCAGCCATCTGTAGGGTAAAGATCCGTTGATAATAATAATGTATAATTAAAAAAATTAAAAAACCGACTTCAAAAAACCACTAAAATGTAAGAAATAATTTAAGGTTTACACAAATTCTACTCGTATGAAACAGTACAAATATACCTAAGCAGGAACTGTTCTTTTTTGAAGTTGGTGCCATATTTCTTCAGATTACTTTGTCACCGCACCAACTTCAAAAAAGAACAGTTCCTGCTTAGGTATATTTGTACTGTCTCATACGAGTAGAATTTGTGTAAACCTTAAATTATTTCTTACATTTTAGTGGTTTTTTGAAGTCGGTTTTTTAATTTTTTTAATTATTATTTTATTTAATAGTTTTTAGTTTATTTGTAATAATTTTCAATCAAAAGTAAGGTGCAAATGATACCAAAATGTCCTACTAATCAATACGAATCATTCAAGCCTAAACACGAAGTAGTTGCTATATACCGTTGAGGAGTTCCCCTGACTGCCTTCCGTTTCCATCATCAGATCAGCTCAAGGTCACCATCATATTTTTTTGTTATAAGAACTATATTTACGTTCTTAATTTCATTAGAATCGGTTAATATGTGCCCAAAATTGAAATTCATACCCTGTTTTTACCCCTTTACCCACCCTTGGGGGTGAGATAAAATTCTGAAAAAAAAATGGGACCACCTGGAAGCTCAACCCAATACAACAAAAAAAGAATTTTCAAAATCGGTTCATAAACGGCGGAGTAATCGGTGAACATACATAAAAAAAAAAATAAAAAAAAAAAAAAAAAAAGATCCCGACGAATTGAGAACCTCCTCCTTTTTTTGAAGTCGGTTAAAAAATTAAATCGAGCAGGACACTTCTGGGCTTGAACAATCACTTGAATATTGTGCTTAGTAATGATCTATTATAAGTAGTGTCAAATCTTGCTGAAACGAAAGAACATAGGGCCATCATAATATAAGTCTCCGAAAATACCTAGTCGGCTGTTAAATTTAATTTATGATGCCCTATGTGCTTTCATTTCAGCAATGTTCATGCTTCATCATGAAGTTCATTTGTGAATGCGCATGGAGCAAGGAATATTACACTTCTTCTCTTCTCTTCTACTAGAGCATAAAGTATCTGCCTACCGTCTTGAAAACATGAGTACGTACCTGATGACAAGCGCCGGCAGCAGTATATTACTCAATATAAGCGATCCATATACAGCAGCCAGGGTCTGCGTGCCAGACTCCGGGTGCACTGAACTCTGCAGGTTGGCGGCTCCGTGGAAGGCAGTGAACATGAGCATGAAGGCGCCTCCCAGAGCCAGGATATTGCGGTTCATACGCCACTTCTCGTTGGTCCCGAACACGACGGTGGAACGCGCGCGATCAGCCATGCTGCGATGCTGGGTGTAAAAAAATATAATTATAAACAAACAAAAAACCCGACTGCACGCTAAAAAGATGAAAACAAGCCCCAATGTGAAAGGAAAGTATCGCAGGCGGGGACCAGCAGAGGGTTCACCATTTAGCTGAATGTTATTTAGATAGGTTTTACTTAAATACCTTGTGTGGCGGTCATGTTGGTCCCCGCCTGCGATACTTTCCATTAACATTGGGGCTTGTTTTCATCTTTTTAGCGTCTAACCATCGAAAAACATTGCCCTCCTCCTTCGGCAGTCGGGTAAAAAGTGTAAACATCGATTTTGAGAATGAAAACTTGAGGGTGTCGGTTTTTTCTTTGCTTGGCTTGTTTGCTAAGCTATTGTTATGAGTATAAGCATAAAAATCAACGTCGATGAGCATTGTATGAACCACTATAATATTTAGATAGTTACCTCAAAACGTATATAATAAAATGGTATAACGAAATTAATAAGAATTTTTTTTTGGTTATCTTTTAGTAGTTCATGTGAAAAATATTCTCTCTACTACATACCCACGTATCAACCTACATTGTATAATGTAGCTGACACTAAATGAAATCTTGGAGTAAGTTATATCGTTCACTATGAACTCATAAGTACCGAAATGCCGTTAAACATTCCACGCCGTGTACGCAATGTTATTGTCGAAATACAACTGAACCGATATAATTTATTATCTCCCTAGGTAGGTATTTGGATATTAGGGCCAAATCAGGTCATGCAAGGCCTCGGGCTGGACCATTCTGGGCTGTTTAACAATTTCAGCAAACACATTAGACCCTTCATTCGGAAAGAGCCATTTCATTTATCATCAAAGGACAGTACTTAATTATAATTTCAATATTATCTTTATATTAGTATATAATATCTTTATCAAAAATAGGTAATTAATTAATGATTATTAAGTCGGTGTCATCGATTGATCGTCATTCAGCTCATTTGCTAAGTGTACAGGATAAGACTTATCAGTGTTCTATCCTGTAAGAAGCATACTCAATGCGACTGCAAAACCCTGAAAGGTCACTTTACTTTTACTAACACCAAATTCTTTTCAATTATCACAATGTCTAACAACTACACACCTATTTACTAGTGTCGCGGTAGCGATTAGCGAAATTAAAACATTGACAATGATCTTTGCAAAAGTTCCCTTCTCTTGTTAATCCGACCTCAAGGGCAGCCAGTCACAGGAACATATTATTACAATAGAAGTAAATAATAGCAGTATGGACGTATTCAGTACTTTTTGAAGGGTTTATGTACTTAGTAATACGGCTTACATACACGAGTATGTATATATATATCACCGACTCAATAAAATTTAAAGTTTTATAGAAATAATTTGACTATAAAGGGAGCATTCGCACCTCTACCCACTTTGTAAAATATACAGATGATAAACGATACTTTTAGATTACATTGAACATTCACCTGTAAAAGTGTGAATTTTCATAATTAACTCCACGAATCAGATTTTTTTAAGGGAAACAAAATAACTTTATAATAAGTAAAATTACTGATCTTCTAGATCACTAGTATAATTTCACCCTATCCCGACCTGAAAGCTCAGTGTAGTTAGATAGTTCGCGGTAACAAGCTGGTGGTAGAAACATGAATCCGGCCCCCGCCAGTGCGTAAAATACGTGGTTTCGCGTAATAAACTGCTCTACATCTACATAATAATAATGTATTTAATGTTATTATTTGATTGGCAGTTCCGTTCCGAAATGTTTAACGCTTCGTGACCACTGATGATCCAGTTATCTCTTCATTACAACTAATTTGGTTAAAACGTGGCGTAATGACTATAATTATGGCTTTGAGGTTTAAATTAGATGTTGAATCTTACCTATGTACCTATTTTATACCTACCGATACACTGTAAGTAAGTACTTATTTATAAAGTGCACGACGGCAATGATCTTACGTTCCTATTTTTTATATAGGTAAGACCAGTGTAGTAAGTCTACATCCTGGAAAGGGTCAAACAGGAAAAAATCTTCGTTACTAGGTAAGTATACGGTTTTTCTATGGGAAATCCTGGATAAAAAGTAGCCCTAGTAATACACAAAACTTATGTGTTATCCTGATATACCACACCAAATCTACGAACAATCTTAATAAATATTGTCACCACACGATTTTTCGATGTTCTATGATGGAAAAAGCCATTAAGAAACTAGTAAGTTAATAAATATTCACACTATAGGCAAAACCCAACGTCAAACCAAATCGTTTACCTACGTGCGTAGGGACTAAGGTAGGTACTTGTGAGACATCAGAAAGCGGGGAGTCCCCAAGCATCTACATACTCTATTAATGGATCTGGTTATTAAAATAGCATTGGTTTTAATAATAACGTTTAATATTTTGCGGAACCGGCCAAATAATAATGGATTCTCAAAATTATTTTAATGAAACTTTATTTTCTTTTAGTAAGTAAGTAACTAAGTAAAACAATAAACATAATTTGGAACCCTCAATTTCAATAAATGTATTAACATTAAACGACAGATTTTTGGTTATTTTATTATTTGTGTACAATGATAAATAGGTAAGATATGCGTATCGTACATCACAACTGGGGCCACATTAACAGTCGCTAACTCTGAGTGCTCATTGTATCCACGTGCCTTATAGCAAATTAATTAATCCGTAATATGATTGATTTAAACACCCACATTGTATTCTCACGGAAGTAGTTATAAAGTATGCAGATAATTCCGTAGAGCTGCACACTATTAATTACTATGAAGACAAATATTGATCAAGTAGAGGTTCTATCAAGTAAGTACAAATAAAATAAGCAGGCTCTATAACTTGTATGCGAGTGTTTTTTTTCTTTCAAGCGTAGCAGGCAAACGATAAAAGTTTACACAAGCAAGCCGGTTTGCTATATCAAAACTTAGATATGATATATTGCTTTAACTACCTTGAACTTTTAATAGATATGATTTAACAAACTGATAATAGTCCTTTAGTATGGTATATAAGTTTTGTAATTTATTTTCTTATTGTGTACCTACAATTAATAATATTCTATTTTCTAAACTCATTATTACATATTAATAAATTAAAATACCTACTCGCATTATTACATTACGAAGAGATTCTATAGATAACTAGGATTACTGACATTTCATAAATATATTCGGGTATTCCCTAATATATTTAAATACTTCTCCTGGAGTGGACAATTGGATATGGCCTGACTACATCTGTCGAGCAACCGATTGCGGATGCGATGCAGAAAAATTGTAAACATGGTATGGGATGGGATACCCTCCAGGTAAATGGGTAAAAAAGTGAAAAACATGGTTGTAGGAATAAATAAAACACTGAACTTACTTTGTTAAATCCAAATTTTAGATATAAATAATCACACCAAGTCCACTAAATATGTAAGAGTTGCACAGTTAACACAGACACAACATTATATTTTTTTTATATTAATAATATAATTAAATAAACTCTTAACACTTTAATAGCACCTTCTTGGTCCGGCGCGCTGGCCGCAAACAAACGAAATGAAAAATAGATCGTATAGAGGTAGCGCCACCGCAGCACCCCAGTCACTAGGATACAAGAATCGTTTCCATTACACCTCTGATTAAACTAAGTATAAATAGCGGATTTTACCGGAGCCAGTTGGTGTAAACGCACACGGGTGAATTTAAAACTACGAGTAACTTACATAAATTTATGAGTAAGTATACTATAACCTACAATAGGTTTAAATTATAATTATGCGATGACATGATTAGTAAATTGGATAAGTAAAGGCTTAATTAGGTATTAGTACCTTTTTTTAAACGACTGCCGAAGGAGGAGGGTAATGTTTTTTACGATTTTTGAGCAGTTTTTTTACGTATCAACATGATTATTTTTAATATTGGAGTGAATGAACCAATCAAAGCAAGACTTTGCCGTGTAATTCTTGGTAGTTATGAGGTAGAATGGAAACAGTTAACAATACCACAGTACTAACAGCAAACGCGAGCCCGCATGACACAAGTACAAGTATGTAGGTACTCTGACATAGTATTTTGCATGAATTTAGTGTTCATAAATATCAATATTATATTCCATTGAGTAAGATCACAGACTACATATCGGGCACAGTGCCAATATTTGTGTAAGTATAGTATAAGTATTATTATCATTATCACGACCCATCACGTATCCACTGCTGGGGACCTAGTAAGGGTTGGTGGACCAAGTATAAGTAGGTATAATAATTACATATTTTCAATATGAATAACAAAATGCATCTTTGGTCTAATGTAAGTACCTATCTATATTTTTCATAATTGGTATAAAGTATATAAAATAAGTACTTTTATTTGTACTTACTTTTTTAATAAGTATTACAAAGTTACTTACATAATTTGTCCGTAGTAGCATGGTAGTAGTATTTTATTTCCACGGTAACACTATAAAGGCATGTGATAATTCATTTCAATTACTAGACGAACAGCTGAGGTGTTTATTCAATGAAAACATGTGCTCTAAATAACTTGTAGCTTTAAGTACAGATCAATTACATTAGTTAACAACTAGCTTCTACTAATAGCCCACGTGCAATTAGACCTAGGCTTAATTTCAGTATATGATTTAATCTTTTTTATAAAAGTTGTGTCAGGTTAGGTGTTAGTGAAAGATTTGGTTGGGAAATAAAAATAAATTAAATTACTTAACTCGGTTCAATTCAACTTTAAGCCCCAAAATATCAATCAAGTAGAACTTTAATGAATAATAATCCACCTTTTAAAAATAGAATTTCATAAACCTGTTAAAAAGCTCCCGTAGCAGTTTCGTAGCCACTCCCGTGCTACGACGCTACGGCGTAGCATTTGGGATATCCGTAGCAGGGATTTTGAGCATTATTTTAGTTTAAAGTAATCAAATAAATAAATAATATATATTATATGAAATCAAATAATGGTTGATATCGTGGTGGTTACTCGAGCGAGTCCGCGTTGTCCTATGTGCAACATTAATTTTATTTTTTTAAGGAAACATTAATAATAAATATTTATTAATTAAATTTAAGAATGAAACATTTATAGAATTATTGGTTAATTACCATTAACACTATTTTTCTTCTTACATGATTAAATGATCCCTGTGCCACCGTCAAACTACTTAGAAACTATAACTTTGCATTATTATCACCTACCTTTGATTCCTGTGAAACAAAACACTACTGCATTAGAATAGTTCTGTAATAGTGGTGTAAGTATTTTGTAATAATAAATCAATAAAAAAATTTTGGTATACTTATTGAATATTTGGGAAAGTATAAACTAATATTCTCCGTAAAAACGTGAGACATAAAATTCATGTTTCCGAGTGGCGTAGCGAAAGGAAACCAAAAGAAATTCGTTAACGTTACTCCTATCCAATACAGATAGCAACATTTTAGACGTGTTAGATTTGTAAGTATTTCCAGGCGCTTGTACAGTAAGTTTGTTTATAAGTAACGGATGTAAACGGATGTTGAAATTAGTTACTAAATACACTCACGGGCAATGAAAAGGTTCCACTGAGAAAAGCGCCAAATTACTCCTAAACGGAAAAGGCTAGTTTTATGACGCCTTCTGCAACATTGAAGTATATCAGAGCATCAGGATATTACCAACTAGAACCAGTAATATTTTATTCAAATTTTAAAATAAATGTTAATAAAATTGGGGTTGTTATGTGTCGACATTTTGTGAGTGGAACTTTTTCACTGCCCGTGAGTGTATAAGGAGAGGATGACAGGGAAAATATTTGATTGGAATATTATTAATAATATTTGTTCGAAGAACCCAGAAAGATCAATAAATTCACACATGTCTTATATTTACAGCCTAACATAAAGTTCATTATTAAATTACATTTAACAAAGTTTCTTAAACTATAACAACACTCTAAATACTCTAAAATAACAAATACTTCATTATCTAGAAAAATATTATATCTTAAAAGGAAAAAACTTAATCAATATTCGAAAAAGCAATATTATCACAGCCTTTATTATCACTGGCAGCCTTCGCTTTATCCAACTTTTTTCTTATCTTAAACTCTTTGTACTCAACTATGAAGTAGCAAAAAGTTCCTATAAACATTAGCACAAAGAGGATGTAAGTCTTGGTGCTCGTTCTGAAATGTGGCGAGATGAGGTAGGCGATGATATAGCCGACTGACTCCCAGAGTCTGAAGTTTGCGAACGCTGCCTCCTGTCTGCCCGGGAATAGCACTCCGTAGTATGCTGAAAGCAAATAAAGAACACGTTACACTTGGGGTCCATACTAAATGATAAGTTGTCATAACGCATGCACGAAATGGCCTTATCATATCTATGAATATTGAACAAGGCATTTTATTGCATAATTTCTGAATTTCTGGTCCCAAACAATCATTAGCCTATAGCAGTCAACTGCTAGACGTACGCCTCCCAAAGCACGCCACTGGATGCGATCTTTAGCTTTCCGCATCCAATCATACAATCAGCACCCAAACAATAGTGACACTTTATTTTAATTCATATACTATCACAGATTCAGTAGTCATATCTAGCTCAGCTGAGCTAGGCAGATATAACTTCTTCATTTTAGCTTCTAAAACAGTATTAGTTGCTGATATTATGCGTCACTCTTGCTCCTTTAGCACACAATTTCCAATAGTTAAAAATCCACTAGTTATAACATCTCACCATTAATCTGCACCATCCATATAGAGTCAGCCAGTCCCCACACGACAGCTATCACATACATGAGGTGCGACTGGTGCGCGTGCGGCCGCCACAGTAGTAGCGTCAGGAATAACCCCGTGTGAGATAGGAGAGCTACACAGATGACTGGCGTGCGGCCTGTTATCTGGAAATGTATTGGATAGAAATATATTGCGACAGTAAGAAAGGGAGACTCGATCATAGGCGAGCCACTCAGTTTTTGCCGTTTTGGAACGAGTACGATGAAAAAGTAAATTACGCTTCTGAAATATATATGTCGCAGGCATCTGGTTTAATCTCCTGTTTGATTGAACCACTAGCCCGTTCATTGGATGGCGCTATTCAGTTGTATGACTAAAGGACAACTCGTCAAGTCGTTGATTGTAACGTTCGACGTCTTGACTGAACGTCATTCAGCGGAGTCGTTGAATGGGATATAGTATAGCCAAAGCAACTTTGTAATGTCTGGTTAGGGTGAACATGACCAGACAAGAGTCAACAAAAAGTTACAAAGCTCTTATCTCACAAATTAACTAAACAATAACAATAAACGTACCTTCATATTGTTGTTTATAATTTATCCAGTTACGCCTCAATTTTTTCTTTGAAATTATCCGCCCGCGGCGTAATAATAGGTAAATCCATGTTGTCACACTATTTTAACACAAATAACGTACTTTAAAGCTAATTTATTTGCAAAAAACTAACAATATAGGTGCTTTTTGTGTCAGCTGTTAGCTGTTAGACGCCATATTTGTTTTGTTCACCACCTGACTGATTTTAAGTCAGCTAACTAGTTGGACGTTTTGTGACGCTTGTGCAATCAACGTTCGGCCTAGTCATACAACTAAGCAGCGTCATCCAATGAACGGGCTAGCGGTTCAATCAAACAGGAGATTAAACCAGATGCCTGCGACATATATATCTGCTGATACGATTTTACAGAATGTTATAACTCACTATACGTACATCAAAAGAGCGGAAGGGAGCATATATTATTATCTTTAACGTTCAGCAGAATCCTAACCTTCAAGGGTGAAGCCTCGGTCTCGGTCTGACTACTGATAAAAATGCGCTTACGCTATTTAATAGTCCGTCCTTAGGACTTCGGGACTAGCCAGAAAGTGGAACGCTGAGTCATCAAGGAGCGCCGCAACACTCTGTTCTGCCTTCTTCATCCAGCCACTACCAGCCATCTGTCTATGTAAGGACTATATCCAGCCAGGCCGCTGATGATGATGAAGATGACCTACCTTAGCCAGATAGCCGGTGACGACGCAGCCGAGCGCGTTGGCGATGCCGTACGCCATCATCACGAAGCCCACCGTACCCGTGCCCACCGCGCACGACACGAACGACTGCGGAACAAAAGTATATAACTTAATAAGCAGCAAATCAGAGAAATTGGATAAGTATTGCGTTATTTAGTTATAACGTGTAAGGGGTTGTTAGTAAGTCGATTTCTGGTTGAGGCAGATTATATGTTTATTATCTGGTCTTGAATAGGGCTGAATTGTATGAGAATAGGCCGCCCGGGCTGGAGGCGGACCGCGAGCCACTGTATACTTTTATGCATCCTTAGATTATCTTATGTATACAGCAGACTTACCTACAGCAGTAAAATCAGCCCCGATGAACGCCTATTGCAGTACAATGAACAATGTTTCTTATAATTTCCAAAAACAGCTATCGGCTCTGCCGCTGCTAAGAAGCGTTCTTTCTGTACACATACGACCTAACGATATCTTATTTATTACCTAATCACTTGAATCACACTTACAACAGTACTGTCAACTCCAAAGTAAACCTCTTGCAGACCACTGAAGATGTTTCATAAACGGTGTTACTGTATACATACGGCCTATTGGTTATTTTACGTATTAATCACACTTACAGCAGTAAAGTCGGCTCCGAAGAACGCCTGCTGCAGGCCAATGAAGATGTTGATGACGACGAGCAGCAGCTGGTTGGGTTCCACCAGCAGCTTCAACGTCACCGCGAGTAAGGCAGTGCTGCCCGGGCTGGAGGTGGACCGCTGCTTCTCTGTTCTGGGATAGATAAGGGAGATTGTTGTTAATACTGATACCTATGGATTTAGGAAGTGTTACAGTAGAATCAAATTGTACAAACTTACTTTTTTATTGAGTCAACGCCAACTGATACCAGTATGCTTGCAGCAGCCATGCAAGCTAGGTATATTACTGAAAAAGAAAACATTCCATTGTTATAGTATCAATCACGGGTAAAGGCGCCCGAAAATACATAAAATAGACGCGAGCACACATTGTCTTGAAGCTTTCTGCCCACTTCTTATTTAACACCTCAAAGGGAAGGTAAAAATTCCTCCTTACGTGTTCATAATCACGTCGGGGTCACCACTATGGAGATGTAAAGCTGGTAGCGCATCTCCTCTCCACAGGGAGATCTTTTGCTTATCTTTTTGCGTACAGTACTCACGTATCATCATCTGTATGTTGTCGCTCGGCTGCGCCCACGTCGGCGCTGGGCAGGAAGCGCGCGCCGCACACTGAAGGGAGTAGCTCGTCTGACACCGCGCTCACATCGCCGTGTTGTTGTACAGTACTCACGTATCATCATCTGTATCTTGTCGCTCGGCTGACACCGCGCTCACATCGCCGTGTTGTTGTACAGTACTCACGTATCATCATCTGTATCTTGTCGCTCGGCTGACACCGCGCTCACATCGCCGTGTTGTTGTACTGTACTCACGTATCATCATCTGTATCTTGTCGCTCGGCTGACACCGCGCTCACATCGCCGTGTTGTTGTACAGTACTCACGTATCATCATCTGTATCTTGTCGCTCGGCTGACACCGCGCTCACATCGCCGTGTTGTTGTACTGTACTCACGTATCATCATCTGTATCTTGTCGCTCGGCTGACACCGCGCTCACATCGCCGTGTTGTTGTACTGTACTCACGTATCATCATCTGTATCTTGTCGCTCGGCTGACACCGCGCTCAATCGCCGTGTTGTTGTACTGTACTCACGTATCATCATCTGTATCTTGTCGCTCGGCTGCGGCTGCAGCGCGGCGCCCGCGTCGGCGCTGGGCAGGAAGCGCGCGCCGCACACTGAAGGGATTAGCTCGTCTGATATCGCGGTCACGGCGGCTGTGTTGTTGCCTGATGTTAGCACTGGGAACAGGATATAGAGATGATGAGGGTATGTTAACGACGGTGAAGCATATATTTTTGGGGTTACCAGAAAAAGGCCGAACAGTTGCCAAAAGGGGGTGCAAAAATGTGGCTTAGCCAAACGCCGGACCCATATTTATAAATAAGTGAACATAATATTAGTACAAGGTGTAAATGTTTGTAGTTATTCTGTGTTGTGGGATAGCCATATCCGAGAGGGAAAGCTTGTTTGCATAACATTATGCAGCCGCATACAAGTTTTGCATAAACTTGATACATTGGGGTAGGCGCAAGCGTGGAAATCTTCGTTCGACGCATAAGTTTCGGATGTTCTGTATTCATTGCTTAGTCATTCTTTCAGGACAATAAGAAAAAGACAAATCACTCACCCAACGAGCTGATGACATTTCCCCAGACCTGGTTGAGCTGGAAGATCATGAAGAAGACCCCGAGGAAGCGAGTCAACAGCGCATCCACGGGGACTTTGCAGGTCTTACCCTGCGTCTCCGCTGACTGGAATATTAATGAGCCTTTGGTGATTATTGCAATCTGGGGGCACGGCAGTGCCCCCACCAAGTCGAGCAATAATGTTTTCTCTGAACAGAGGGTATAACTGCGTTTATATGCCACATAAGTAACACAGACAATAATGTGCACTTGGTCCAACATAGCGGGCCACATTTGATGCCCTACTTTTGTGATGGCCTCAAGCCCGAGTGTAGATCTTACTACCTAGAACATAACACAATCAAGTGCACCATAGTGGTCCTACACCTAAACCACTCCAATCTACATTGTTCTATGGCTTATCTTCATGACCGAATGCATGAAATACTTAAATGCATTTTATTTTGTTATCTTACTACCTAGAACACAAGACATACCACAGACAAGTAGGTGCACTTGGCGCACCACAGCGGGCCTCCGCCGAAGCCCACGAGCAGGGCGGCCGGGATGAGCGTCCAGAACCGCGGGTACATCTGCGCCGCGATGTAAGGCATGTAGGTCACGAAGGAGATGCAGATCGACCACTTGCAGCCCAGCCATCTGCGGGAAAAGAATGTATAAGGACAATGAATAAAGTCTAGAAGTTTAATGCTACGAACACGGGCATACTGCAAAGACGGCAGAGTGGACGGTTTGCTACGTTATTTGTCTCTCAGTGATACCTACTCCCGTAAGAATCTTCTGTGGGACATGGGGGAAGAGATTAGTGCCTTAACTAGAGACACCACAATCACAACTCCGCAGTACTCCGCACCCTCAACCTGGTATTTGAAAATCATGTGTACATTCTAATTGTCAACGACCACCCTATTCTAGCTGCCTGATGGGCTTGTACAGCTCAAATCAGCTCAATACGTTCTAAAGTAGGGCTCTATCACACTAACTTGATGACGAGAGCGGGCAGGAAGACGTTGGAGGTGATGAGGCCGGCGTAGATGGCGGCCAGCGCGGCCGTGCCCAGCCCGCCCTCCGCGTTGATCGAGCTCTGCAGGTTGGCTGCTCCCTGGAGAAGGTGCAGGTTTAAAAAGTTATCATTCGGAATTTAAACGAAACCTTCTTTTGTCTATGACCAACATTTGCATGGTGGACATTGAGGTTTAAAAAGTTATGATTCGGAATTTAAACGAGACCTTTTTTGTTTATGACTAGCTTTTGCCTAGGAATCATGGACGTTGAGGTTTAAAAAGTTATGCTTCGTAATTTAAACGAGACGTATTTGCTTTAGATACCTACTCCTTTCCCTCGGCCTTTTCCATAATTTACATAAGTTTTATAACCGTGAAAAAAATACGAATTCAGCCCAGCCGTTAGTTACAGATATTATCAGATAAGAACTAACAAATAGCAATTGATTTTTATATGAGTAGGTAATCTATAAAGAATATAATACGGTGACTAGCGAAATGCGTACCTTATTAAATTATACGCTATAATAAGGACACCTAATACCTATTCTATGTGCGAATGCCACATGCATCATGATTTTCCAATCACAATAATAGTAGGTTCGGCATTTCTAAGGCAGTTGAGACGAAGAAAACATTGTATTTTGCCTAACCACGGACGTCATGCTGTCCCTGACATTCATTTGATTAATTTATCACGAAAATTAACGTGTTTTATTGTATTTTAAGTTTAACATTTGTTAGTATACCTACCTAATACTAAAAACTATTACAATGACATTTAAATTCGATAAAAATAACGTTGGTATTTAAATTAAACGAGTTTCGTAAAACACTGATAAAGATTGTGTTATACCTACCTATAGTTACATAGAGACAGACATAATTACTCAACGTCAACGGTACAGGCATTAGAAATATATCTTAACTTGATTGTACCTTTACAAACATACATACATAATTGGTATAATTACTTTTACGATTTTGTTGCCGAAAATATGAATCGAAATTTATGCCATCCTCGTGTACCGTAAAATATGTTAAGAGGGGATTCACGTAACGCCTGAGAGTAAACTATGAATGCATGCATTAATCTATGTTTTGCAGCACTCTTTAATGTACCACACCGTATAATAACACTTGATCTATAGCCTTTTTTTGGGAAACTTAACCAAGTAACTTAACTTAAATAATTAAGCTTAGGTGTAACAAGTGTCACCTTTAAAAATGGATGTCAAGCTGAAAAGTGAGAGACTTACGCTGAAGGCCGTGAACTGTAGCATGAAGGCGAGGCTGATGACCACGATGTTCTTCATGATGCGCCAGCGCGGCAACTCCTGAGCATCTGATGCCGCCGCCATGTTGCCAATGCTATGATTCTGTAGAGACAGAAAAAAAACTACTGTCTTACTTATGTACTTAGGCATTACTTACATTATTATTCACTTTTTACAGACCAAGAAATTAAAATAAACTGACCCATCCATTATTTTTGGGTAGTCAGCTATTGACGCTATATTGGCTGGCTGTTCTTTTACCATGTAGCGACGACAATGCCTAGACCAGCTAATGCTTTTCACTGACATGCTAAGAAGTTTTTTTTTCAGCAAATAAGTAATATCTAGGTATACCTATGAAGGCAATTTTACTATCTAATTATTCGCTGCACAGAATTGCATCGTAAAACTATAAATTCTACGCAAACATAACTCCTGTATTGTTTGGCTTTTACGGATAACTATGCGATTATCTCTAGGTACCTACCAGTTCATTCCTATCGAGTTCATTAATATTGCTTCAAACAGGGTGTCCCACGCCACGTGTCCGAAAGATAGTGACATAGGTATTATTATTTTTTATTTTTTTTATTTATAAAAAACAGGAGGCTTAAACTTCTATAAGAGGCAGGGGAAGCGGGTTGAATATTGGTGTAGGTATGTGGTAAGTACTAAGTACCATTGTTTCAGTTAGGTAGGTATTTTTCTTGTAATCTTAGCTGATTAGCCCATTTGCACAGACGTGTAAGACGTGTTAGCTTACGATTATCTTTTATTGAGCCGCTTTACAATTGTAAATACCAATAGTATAAGTATGAGTATTGTTAAACATACTCTTCTAAGATAATACCTCCTACCTCCTTTCGTTCAAGGTACTGGCGGGGACAAGGCTAAGCAATATCGGGATTAATGAAACTTAATTCTTTCCTCTTTTAGCATCTCTTCTCTTGTCATCGGTGAAGATGATGCAAACATGACCTAATTTTCCAGATGGTTAAAGTACTTATCCATACTTACTTTCATTTAAAAATGCCTTAGACAATAACCCCCTTATTCATAGAGAAGTTACAATACGTTTTAACTAAAAAACTGTTTTGTCCCTCTCCGACAAAGTACAATTTGTTCTTTGACAGAGAGGGACAAAACAGTTTATTAGTTAAAACGTATTGTAACTTTTCTATGAATAAGGGGGTAAGTATGTATAAGTTTGCACTTGCATTACGCGTATTCAAAGGCTAATTACGGTTTTTAACTTTCAACAGCGAACGAGTAGGTATTATGCTGTGTATAATATATACGTCTCTACATCCAAACGAACGATTCCCAATGACAGAAAAAAAGTACGTAACTACCTAACTATAATCGCATCGAAATCGGATGGCAACACCTACAAAGCACGTAGGAATCCTTAATATCCTTATAGAAGGATTACAGGAAGGAAATCTACATATCATTAACACACAGAATATTTATTATTTTATTTTTATAATAATTTTCCTGCCGACTCTCATTTTTCTCGTAAAGGTCATGAAAACGATGAGTCGCAGTCGCAGAGCGTTCGCTCGTTCAAGTGCAAGGAAAACCGGTACAAAATTCGTACACCAAAACCAGTTTAAAGCATAACAAATGAGTTTTTATACAAAGTGAGAAACCTGCTTTTAGGGATATCCCTGGCTATTTAGTCAGTAAGTATGTAAAAGGGAGATAATAAGAGTGCGAAAATCTAATCCTGCCTATAAGCGTAACATAATACTTACACAACGGAACATGTATTATTTCAGTTTCAGCCACTTTTCATGCACCGCTATAAGGTATACCTAAACATGTTATTTATATTAGGAGCCAAAGGAGCAAGTACAATACATTTTGCATTAGTAAGTACTTCGATCAACGGGCATCTCGGCGCAAAACTTTATTTTAGGTAACAAAGTACCTAATACTGGTCATGGTAGGGATCTTGTAGATAAGTATTCTTAAATTCTTCAGCTACATCGATCGGTGCATTTTTAATAATGTAGGATTGATGGATGAAACCCAAGTTATTTATTAAAAAATGTTAGGATTAATAAATATAAAGTTATTTTACCTTCTTACCGTGGAGATCCAACTTAAATTCCCACCAAACACTTAATAAATCGGAATAAATCCTAATCACTCATCAAAAATAAAGTTATAATAATTGTTTCTTTTTTTATTTTCACTTCGTCGCTTCCCGCCTATTTGTTAATATTTTTTTTATACGCTCGTCGCAGCCAGTGCGCTGCGCTGCGCCGGGTCTTTTACAGCCAACAACCGAACATCACTCGCTCAACATTCAAGCAGCTGTGAGCTGTGACGCTAGCCTCTCGGTGCCTCGGTGACGATCACAAGATTCACATCACATACAAGATACAAGTGAATAAGTGGCGTTCATCCTCTCGCGTCTTCCTACTATCTACTCTAGTGATGTGCGATACACGTGCTGGCACGAAAACGTGATAACTATAACGAATAAAAACTAAATTACCTACCTATTATGCTCTAGTACCTACCTACCTAAAGTAGGTACACCTTGCTCTTCCGTGTGTAGTAGAGGTACGCTAGTAGGTACAATAGGTAAGTACATAGCTAAAGTACGGATTGTTTAAAAACAAGAGTTCCGTCGAACAAGATTACCAGTAATGTATTTTAAAAGTATGTATGCGTAGGTAATTTAAATTGTTTTAACTATGTGATTTATCTATAATTACATTCAAATACTTTACAGTTGGCAGATATTGTTTACTGTTTCATACTTCATGTTTGCAGTAGGTACCTACCGTAGTACATTATTGCTTGTACACAGTGCATTGACATTCAATATTATATAGGGTTATTAGTTACAGGTACGGAACCATGCAAATGTAGTCATGCCAGATTTTAGTTATTCCCGTAACTAAAGCATGAGAAACTACTCTATCATTGTTTACATTATTAAACAGCTGTTAGCATTAGTCGTATCGTAGAAACAAAAGCGATTATTCAGTCGTGTATTTTTGTATACATTATGGTACTTATCCAAACCTTAATTAGTAAATTTGCATGATTCTTTGTGTTGGGATGGTTGGCCGTGCGTTGGTACGTCCTAAGCTAATGAACACAAGTAATTTGCATGAAGTGCTGTGATCATTCAAGATAACGAATTATATTAAAAACAGGTTTGGTCGGTCAAAAAACAAGGAGGTCACGACCACCTAACCATTACAAAGGTTATGTTTTTTTTCTCCTAACCAACTACGATTGCTTTTCTAAAGGTTTTTCATTAAAAAAAATAGCATATTTGTCATAATTTTATTAGATTAGAATACATTTGAGTGAATGGTTGTGAGTAATTGATAATTATATAGTAATTTAGACATCTTTGCTAATATCACTAACCATTATCAAAGGCAACGGATATCTCATAACAATTCACAAATAAAAGAATGTACATATTACAATACCAACTGATTGGTAAGCATATCTGTGTAACAGGGTATACATATACCTATACTGTGTACATGTACCAACAAAACTAATGAATAAATATATAAACTAGCACATACATAATCTTGAAATAGTCATTCCAGACTACAGAATTCAGTTTTAGTCATATTATACTATCTAATCGGAATTGTCGGTGTACATAAGCATTTGGGTCACTGAATGAATACCTTAAAAGCTTATAAGCTTACCACGTTACCATTGAAACCTTTCACTTAACTTAGCGTAACCTAGAGATTGAATTACCTATCGATGTCTGATCGCGCCAGCCATCGCAGCCGGATACAAAAATAAAAATACAACTCTCGTGTTCAGTCTAATTCTCATCGTAGAGCGGCGTGGAGTCGCCCATGGACATGGAGCGCGGGGAGGTGTTGGTGTGCGGGGTGTGGGGCGTGGAGCGGGCGGAGGGCGCGCGGGGCGGGCGCGGGGAGGCGCGGGGCGAGGCGCGCGGCGTGCGGTGGTCGTGGCGCGGCGTGGAGCGCGGCGTGCGCTGGGAGGCGCGCGGGGTGGCGGGCGAGTCGCGCGGGTGGCCCACTCCGCGGTGCCGCACCCAGTCCTCGGCCGCCTTCTGCCAGTCGGACGGCTCGGAGTAGACCGGCAGCTGCGCGGCGGGCGTGGGCTTGTGGCGCGGCACGGCTGGGGTTAAGAAGTCTGGCTGGCGCGGCGTGGCAGCAAACGGCGTCATGTAGGGCGTCTGCGCGGAGGGCGTGTAGGGCGTGTTGACGTAGGCGGGGCCGGGCGTGTGCGCGGGCGTGTGGAAGGCGGGCGTGTGGTACATGGCGGAGGCGGCGCCGTGCGGCGTGCGCGCCGGCGTGCGCTGCTGCGGCGTGTTGCTGGGCGGCGGCTCGCGGAAGTGCTCCTTGAACCACTTGAGCAGCGCGCCGAGCGAGTCGAACATGCGCTGCCGGAACTTGTAGCCGTCCGGCGTCACCGACACGTACTCGTGGCGGCAGCGGGAGCTCGGCAGATACGACAGTAGAAAACGCCCTGGATAATTCTTCGCCGCAGATATGATATAATGTATCTTATTGGGGTTCTTCGCCTTATCCTCTTTGAGTATCTCTTCTGCCTTGTCGCGGATGCCCCCGAGCGGCTTGTAGTACTTGAAGGACACGAGGTCGCGCGCCAGCCCCGCCATGGGCGTCACGTGGCGCGCGATGATCTCGTCCAGGTCCTCGAACTCCGACCCTCCGATCCAGAGACTTTTACCTGGGGAAGGGAGACCAATTAGAACCACCGAACTTCATCCTAACTAATATTATAAAAGCGAAAGTAACTGTGTCTGTCTGTCTGTTACTCTTTCACGCCAAAACTACAGAACGGATTTGAGTGAAATTTGGTATACATACGGTCTAGACCCTGGGAAAGAACATAGACTACTTTTTATCCCGGAATTCCCACGGGAAAACTTTTTAAGGCGAAGCGAAGCGCGCGGGAACAGCTAGTACAATATAAAATAGAATAGTGATAAGTTGTGGTATGTTACCTAATGAGAATGCGTTTTCCTTGCCCTCCTCCCGCACGTCGATGTGCTGGTAGATGCCCTCCGCCACCTTCCACGTCACCGTCAGGTGGTCCGAGCCCTGTCACAAATTATAAGTAATGCATTATGAGGAATTTATAAATAATAATTTAAAAAAACATTAACATCTGGACACAACCTATCTTAAGTCTCTCCCAACGAAAGTCACAACACGATGGCTTCGGTCTTCCTTATCAAACCATGAGCAGCTTGTCTTGTCTGTTCAGAGGGTCTCATGACACCCTACTCTCTTCGAGGTTTGTACCTAGGTACTAGAGAATTAGTTTACGCGATTTGTCATCGTTTCTTCGACATACAATGACATAGCCGGGCCCCAACCACGTCAAAAAACGTGTACTGCTTATATTATGTTTGAGTCCTATTTATAGTAATAATAAATTAAATTCAAAGACAACTACTTCATAAACATATCTTAATTCCGAGTGCAACAACCAATCTCAACTCACCTTGCTACTCGGGCGCACAATGACCTCTCCTTGCGCCATATTATCCATTAACTTCTCCGCCTCCGCAAACGATATGTTATGGAAGGCGGGGTGCACGATCACTCGCTTCACGTACTGAGCTCGCTCCTTCACTTGCTTCTGTTCCTTGTCTTTGCGTAAGTCCTTGTCTTCTGCCTCTTGGTCGTAGTACGGGTCTTTGGACGGCCTGTGGAGGTTTTTTTTTGTGGGTTATAATATGTTAATAATGGTAATATGGTAGGGGTAAATATTGTTGTTGTTGTGTTTTGTAAAAATTTCAATGGACGTAATTCGGCGTAAAAATATGCATAATCGATTGTTACACGGTAATTTTCTGTGTTGTTTGAGTTAAGTACATAAGAAATAGGCATTGTAATATTTCCCTGACGAATCGTCTGACTGATATATGTATATTAAAAAAAGTTGATCTAACTGTAACTTGTGCATAGCATGTCAGTGACACGCTTGAACTGAAGTTTGTCGCCTATTTGAAAGAATATTTAGCCAGTTAGGTCAGTTTATTACTGTCCATGGTGCCCCAGACGTATATAAAAAGTACAGTTAATACTCCAGTCTAGGAGACTGTAGACTCCAAACCGCAAAAGTAACTACAATTTCCATAATAATCAGCCCAATACAAACATATTGTTTTAAACCCACCTAAACTCCTTATTCGTGTCTAACAGATCCGACGTTTTACTCGAGCAGTCCACCGAGAACCGTTCAACATCAATCTTCAAGACGCGACAGTGGATCGTCTGTCCCACTCGCACTCGCTGCGTGGGGTCGGTCACGTGGCGGTCGGATAAGTTCTTGATGTGGATGTGTCCGTTGAGGTCGTTGTCTAAGCGGACACGCACGCCTGTTGATTGCCCCGGGCAGGCGCCTTGGTCGAAGTGTTGCCATACCTATAAGTATTAAAATATTTAGGAGGTTGCTTTTTATATGACAAATCTTCGAAACTATTTATTTGATGACCTACTATTTTTCTTCATTCATCACAATGACGATAACAGATTATCAACGGGGATTTAATATTATGTGTTCTTTCGAAACACACAGCGTTGAGTGAAGAAGCAATTATTTGATTTCTTAGTATAAATAGGAAAAAATGGGTTTTTACATACCAATCTGCTGTATTTTCCTCTCTTTCACTTTAGCCAGTGGACAGTGCAGTCTCGAATCTGGATTCTACTCTGTGACGCGCTGTCAAATTTCTGACATAGCTTTTTGATTTCTTGAATCAAACGCGTTTATATATTTTTGAAAATGGATTTTTTACTAATAATCCATGATAATATTCGTGTTTGTGGAATAAAACAATCAATAACAGTGTTAATTCACTTAATGTATAAAAAACTCTGTATGAGACATCGTACTTTTCGTCAATGTACAAAAAAAATAATTTCGCGCCGCTACCGACGCTTCGCCCGCGGTATTAATATTTTTTTCAGAAAACCGAGAAGATCACAAGATTACATGAAGATATTATGATAAATCTCTGTGATAGTGTGAAATATGCTCTCCAGCAATTGGATTCATACCTACCCTCGAAGTCTGAACTGAGTAAGTCAGAAAACTATTTCACGCATGAATCTTTTTGGTACAAAACATTGCAATTTACAAATGATATTTTATCTTTGTGCTTATACCTTTAAACCAGAAACCAGCTCTGTTCAATGGTGTTTCTTTATTCAAATAGTATTTACGTTGTTACATACTGTATTTACATAGTTTAACTCCATTTGGTAAAGCAAAAAATTCTCATAAGAGAATGCTTACTTATATGAGAACATTTAAGTTTGTTCCTATTCATTTAATGCCATGTTATCTAGCATTAGGAAGCCTCTTAGATGGGCTACAGATGCTTGTTAGACCTTTGGTTGTTGGGTTTATAACCTTTACACTGCTTACTTTGAATTTAAATGTTTCAATTCTAAACATGGTATTGATTCTTGGTTTCACAAGTTTGAAAATATTTTCACATCTGGTATTAATTAGTTAAGATGTACCTACCTAAACTACCTATCTACATAATATACCAACCTTTTGATTGCTGCATGCATAGATGTGTTGTCGCAAAATATTTGTAATTTGTTGACTACATTATTTATTTACAAAGTGTTTATGATGGGTGACACAATGAAAATAAGTCACTATTTATGCCCTTATGTGGGTCACCTCTGACTACCCCTTCGGGGATTTGCAGTCGTGTGTATATTATACAGAGAACTTTACACTTATATTAGCAGTTTCACTATTGAGACTGTCATCTTAAAATAAATTAAATATGACATGCAGTGCTGTGGTTGACAATATTGACTTGCAACCAATGGCTTAAGCCAGTAGCATAGTTTGACCTAGCGGATGGGTTGATGAGATTATAATTTATAAAATCTCTTGGCTAATATTTATCCCTATATTTACAACTTTTGTTGTCTTATAGGTTTTTTACCATAATACCTTCTTACAACTTATATGTATACATGTTGTTTTATGCTCACATAGCATTTAAAACTGGCTCGGGGCCCCTATTTACCATACTGACTTAGTTATTAACCATAATAACTTCTTACAACATGTATGTATACATATAAATATGTTGTTTTTTGCTCACCCACAGGATTTAAACTGGCTCGTGGCCTTTTTATTCCTATTTACCTATTACCTAGGTATATATATTATGTCCTTTTACATGCGGGTGTAATGGACAGAGCAACAAAATACATTGCCAGTCTAAATGCTGATAGGCACTGGCTATGATGAACTCATGGATCATCTCATAATGTATTTTAACTTTGCATAATTTCATTAAACTTTCGGAAAGTTAAATGTAGCAGTTACTAACTGCAATATTATTGATGACACACACATTGGTGGTGTCGGACCCATCTTCAAGTACCTAATTATTGGGGATTTTATGCAAAGTTTATGAAGGTTTGAACTTATAAGTTCATTGTAATACATTGACCAGTCGAAATGCTGTTTATGGCACTGGTGAAGTAAAATGTATTATATTATATTTGCATAATTGCTGGAACCTTCCTCGCGGAGAGGTAAAATCTTATATGGTATCTGCAATTATTCACACACATTGTTCATGGGATACCTATATATGTGAAGTTTATGATGGTTCACAACCGCTTTATATAGCATTTAACCAGTCGAAAAGCCATGGGCTCTGGTAAACTAAAATGCATTGCCACCAAGTTTTTGCAATTATATATGCAAATATTATGATGTTTAACAACCATTTGTATAGCTTTTAACCAGTCGAAAAGCCATGGGCTCTGGTGAACTTAACTGTACTTATTTTATTATTACATAAAGATAATTAACTATTTACTTTCTATCTGTAATATTTTTTCATGATTATAACTTTTTCAAAGTTGTTCATGTCATACCCTTGACTTTGTAGCTATTTGGGGTTTTTAAGCAAGAATTTATGGGAGTTTCAATACTTAATACTCAATCATTTATTGCATCCATAAGTCTTACAGTTTAAAACTGATAATAGGCATAATCCACTCATAAAAAGGTGAATTGCCAATTTTTTCTCCTGTTTACCAAAGCAGCTGCCCGCCAGAACAAAGCACAGCCCAAATAGGTTGGGAGATCCTCCCTTTCCAGTGGGGATAGCATGGGACCACCATCACATCCCTATTTATTTTTACAAATAACACCACTTAACGGTTTCTGGCTAAACCCATAATGACAAGATTGTTGCCGCGGAGGCCATGTGCTATTGGGACATTTGATTATTGATATGCAGTGGCCAAACATAATGAAAGCTGATGAAGCAGCTTTCTAGGCCCAAGCCCTTCCTTCATTGGAAGGAGACCCGTTCCCCAGCAGTAGGGACGTGATGGGTTGATGTTGAAGCGTGTGCGCCTTGGCAGCTAGAGTTACACATTTTCAATCTAATATATTGTGTTGTAACTTGCTTACTTTTTCAGGGATCTTTTCTTGAAAGACATATCCTGAGATCTCATATCTTCTATCTTAAAGGTGAGCTCTTGTATTGTGCCTATACTTAATATTGCATACAATACATATTTTTTCTGAATTTAATTTGGTCTTAATAGCTAACACAGGGTTGCCATAAAGAAGAGCTCAGTGATTACAACAGTAAAGTTGACTTAAGAATGAATGTTTATTCAGTAGACATTGGCATTAATATCACCTATACAAGGTGTATGCCACAGCACATATATTACCACTATGTTGGCTGATATTGTTTGAGCCCGGATTTGAGTACTCCTCATCTAGTGTACCCACATGGCAGGTGGTTGTCAAATGATTTTGCCCAGGTAGCTTTCTATTACCCACATTGCACAAGTTTGTAGTCTCTGGAGAGTACAAACATGAGATAGCTACAAGTCTAAGTGCCTATTATTGTCCTGGACTTTTGTTCACCAAGTTGTGTTAACATTTGGCCTTTATGAGCCTTTCTAAGGATCTATCTGGTAAGGTACCTATATTATATTGATTTTTATATGTATACCATATACCTACATCATGTGGAGCCTATGACTGATGGCTGTGAAAATACCTATCCAATTATCGATATTGGTTGGGCTATTGAATAGTCCCTTTAAAGTGTTTACTTGCATTTATGGTGGATTATATTGCAGTAGTAAATTGTTTATCAAGTATAGATAGAGATGATGTGCGGTTCTGAAACTTTATATTTCAACCTGAGAGAAGGGTGTAAGCCTAATAGCTGTACAAAAGCTGTTTCTATTCTAACTGGCCCTTTACTTAAGTAGGTTGCTACCTACATGCAGGCTTGACTTTTTAAAGACTGTTGGTCCTGTAAAATCTTGGTAAAATTAGTCATGTTTGATTGAAATTGGTACATCTATAAATTTTTCCGTGTACCTAGAGACTAGTCATCACCCATGTATATCTCAAAAGGAAAATTATGATAGTGTACACATAGACAGCTGTCATGTAATCCTATTGCAGTCGGCTATTCAACTACCAAGCAAGGGTGGTGCAGTGACATAAGTCTAATAAAATCCATATTTCTGTGGTTTATAAAGTTCAATTTTACTTCAACTAAAAAGGAATACTACCTAATAATATGTATGACTACCTAATAGGTACAAATTACCTATGGTTATGTATTACCTAGAGGGCCTATGTAATACAAATTGATAGGTACTTATATAAAGGATGTAAAATTTTATATTTTCTATTGTCTGTTTCTATGCTATTAGGTATTCCTCACACCTGGATTGGTCCTTTACTAGTGCTAACTTTAATTTGATAAGAAATTGGCTTATTTATGTTATACTTACTTACTTAAATTAATAATGGTATGATTTATGATCCCATTAGCAACATACTTACAGATCATAAGTGTAGGTAAGTATGTGACATGTTGTGTATCACACTAGGTATGTAGTGAATACACACCTATTGATCATTAACTAGAGTACCTATGTACTTATAAATTTTGTTTTTAATTAATTTTCTTTCTTTTAGGTGCAAGTACCTTTATGATGAAGGTGCATTTTAAGTATGTTTCCTTTACAACTATGATGTTGTCTAACAGGAATCTTTATTATATTTTAGGTATATTTTACCTAAAAAGGAGATCACATAGCGTTTAGATTTTCTAATCTCTTTCACCAGCAGATAACAAACAAGTCTTCACTCAACGCTGTGTGTTTCGAAAGAACACATAATAGACCTGTTTTGCATTACAACAAAACAGATATTATGTGTATGAAGAAACACACAGCGTTGCAGCAACGGCTTGCAGGTGAGTTTTGAAGACTACTATGTCAGAAATTTGACAGCGCGTCACAGAGTAGAATCCAGATTCGAGACTGCACTGTCCACTGGCTAAAGTGAAAGAGAGGAAAATACAGCAGATTGGTATGTAAAAACCCATTTTTTCCTATTTATACTAAGAAATCAAATAATTGCTTCTTCACTCAACGCTGTGTGTTTCTTCATACACATAATATCTGTTTTGTTGTAATGCAAAACAGGTCTATTATGATATGTGGACAATGTTACCACCTAAAACTAGCTATAATAGATGTGAAACATAAAAATATGTATAACGTTCGTCTGTTAACAGATATCGCTATGGTATACGGATAAAACTTCAAAATGTAACACGCTCTTTTTCAGAATTAAATGAATAATTCAATTATAATTAAATTAGTCATCCTCACCTCAGACAGCTCCGGAAAGTCATTCTTATGACAGAAGGGGCACTCCCACAGGCCAGTCTCATCATTCCTCACGGGGTTAGCCTGGTCCAGCATCTCCCTCTGCGGCTTCCTGTGAGAGATCCCGATCACCGTCGCCAGAACCATCTTGCCAACGTATAATGTATCAGGCGTCTCCTTAGTCAACATGTCGAATAGTTCCTCGGGCGTCGGCGACCGATATGGGACTCTCAAGTCTTTATACCTAGAGTTCAACTCCGCACGGATGTCGTACAATGTTATGCTCTTGTTGCCGAAGCCTTGCCGCTCTAATTCTTCAGCGAACGCGTCGAGATCCAGGTCTTTCAGTCTTTCTGGTGCTTCTAGGATCTCCTCTAGTGCTCCGGCTGGGTTGGCGTCTTCGTCTTCGTATTCCAGCGCGTCCACCGCCATCTTGCGGGCCCATTCGTACGTCTCCGGATGCACTCGGGACCCATCCAGAACCTCAATGTAAGCTTCCGTACTGTCACCTAAACTATTCGTGTCTATCTTTATGAACCCTGAACAATTGATGAACACTTTCGGCCCCATGTGGCAGACTGTGACCAGCTGCGTTCGGTTCTCTAGCTTCTGATTGGTCTGCTTGAACAGTTTTATCAGCGCTTGTGCCTTTCTCGGGCCGAGACCGCATACGAACTGCAGTAACTCCGTGCCTCGACCAGTCAATACTGCTTCGTTGACATCAACTCCCACTTCGTTGACTCTGTTGATGAATTCCAGCTCGATTCCTTCTAAAAGGTCCTCTTTGGCTATCTGGTCTTGTAAGGGGTGGTATCGCAGACACAGTATCTCTTCGTCAGGGCCACACAGTTGGGAGATCTCCATGAGGGGGTCTTGCAAGAGGCGCCCCTGACAGATCGCTTGACGCAGTATGTCTGGGTACTCTCTGAAGTCCACCTGTGAAGCGGAAATCATTGCTACAGCGTTATGTAGTAGAGACCGAATTGTGATTAATAAATTTAATTTAATGATAAGGGCTTAGAAAATGTACCAGTTAAAATTCTGGCGGTAACTAAAATGATTTGGAACACTGATGCGTATTAAGTATTCGCCTATTGTGCGTACTCTTGCTTTGTAAAGTAAATTATGTTGTATTTTTCTATAAAGTTATATGGTATTGTATTCCCATCCAGGAAAATAAATTTAGATCAATAACTTCTCTGGAACGTATCTTCAACGAAATCTCTCGCCCTCAACCTGCGATAGGTACTTCTCACCTCCAATACTACTAAATATAAACTCTGTTTTGTGTCGTCAATGAAAACCCTCGCTCTTAACCTACAATAGCTACTCCTCACCTCCAACACTAGCAACTACACACACTCACCCGTCCCCGATGGCTGTTGCTGTACATGCTGCTGACGTGGTTGTCGGCTATCTCTATCGGGATGGGCGGGAACTGTTCGTCCTCGATCAGGCGCTGCACGCAGTCCGCCGCGTCCGCCTTCACGAGCAGCGCCGCGCGCGACTCGCCGCCGATCACTATCACGTGCGGCTTCTTGCGGAGGATGAATCTGAGGGGTGAGAAAGGTGTGTATTGTATACTGGGTACACGGGGTTGATGTAAAATATCATTTATCATCTGCATTTCAAAAGTTTGACAGTGGTTTCCACTAGAGGCGCTACTTTAGGAGTCAATGCGGCATAGCAGACTCATTTCACACTAACCACATCAGAGCAGTCATGTCGGGCTTCATGAGGAAGCGTTGCGTCGGTACAACAGGTGCGACAATCTCATGCCGGTTTGTGTTGCGTCGATAAAGCAGACTACCACACAACACTACTTCCACTAACCACTTCAGAGTAGTCATCTCAGCCTCCTTGTTGATCCGCTCCATGTGATCGCTAGAGTTGCGTCGGTAAAGCAGGTCCGAGACTCTCAAGGCGACTATACTGCGTCGATAAAACAGACTCATTCTTCACTAACCTCCTCAGAGCGGTCATGTCGGTCTCCTTGTTGATGCGCTCCATGTGATCACTAGAGTTGCGTCGGTATAGCAGGTGCAACAGTCTCAAGGCTATACTGCGTCGATAAAACAGACTTCCACTAACCTCCTCAGCGCGGTCATGTCAGCCTCCTTGTTTATCCTCTCCATGTGGTCGCTAGAGTTGCGTCGGTAAAGCAGGTCCGAGAGTCTTAACTCTCACTGCGTCGATAAAACAGACACATTCCGCACTAACCTCCTCAGCGCGGTCATATCGGCCTCCTTGTTTATCCGCTCCATGTGATCGCTAGCGTTGCGTCGGTAAAGCAGGTCCGAGATTCTCAATACGACTATACTGCGTGGATAAAACAGATTCATTCCCTACTGTAAACTACGTCTATGTTTCCTACTAACCTCCTCAGCGCGGTCATGTCGGCCTCCTTGTTGATCCGCTCCACGTGATTGCTAGCGTTGCGTCGATAAAGGAGGTGCGGCATACAGAACCACTAAGTACCTATATTGCGTTGATCAAGCAGACATCCACTAACCTCCTCAGCGCGGTCATGTCGGCCTCCTTGTTGATACGCTCCATGTGATCGCTAGAGTTGCGTCGGTAAAGCAGGTCCGAGAGTCTCAATGCGTCGATAAAACAGACTCATTCCCTACGAACCTTCTCAGAGCAGTCATGTCGGCCTCCTTGTTTATCCTCTCCATGTGATCGCTAGAGTTGCGTCGGTACAGCAGGTGCGGCAGTCTCAGGTGGTCCACCACCTCGCCCCCCGCCGCTATGAGGCAGGCGAAGGCCGAGTGCTGGCGGTCCGGGACATAGGCTATTGATAGCACTCGCAGTCCTGAGGAGAACGGGTTTTCATCACATTTTAATAAATACAACTTTGTGTCATTACTACGGGTTTATTATTCCATGTGTACCTATTTTGCTATTGAGATGGACGGCCCTTAGAGCGTATTGGTAGTATATTTTGAGCGTAAAGTGTAGCTGACCTGCTGTTATAAGAGTAGAGACAATTAATTAAATCACACGTAGGTATGGCAGGGATTCAATAGGTTCTATTTTGGGGCCTGTGGGAGTTGTTTTGAATAAAGTTAAAATGTCCATATTTTTATCAAATCAGAATAATTCTGTTACTGATGTAGATGATGTTTATCATAAATATCAACTAACCATTGGAAGCGTCCCATTCTTCATCATCGTCGATTCTGGACTCGTACGGAGCCACCTTCAACCAGTCGTACAGTTTGCGGCGACAACATCTAAAAATACAAATACATTAGGATGAATATTGGGCAGCATCAAAGTACGTATGTCATTGCAATGTCTTATCAGAACGGTGACTTAGTAGAAAAATGCTCATCTTGTCACTACAGACCACGTGCTAAAGCTGTCTGTTTGGCGGGCAGGAGGGCGTCCCACGTCTAACTCTGCCGCAGTTCATCAGTTCTTGAGCAGATGTGACCGACTCACTGCCATTTTATATTCTATTGATTCATTGTATAGCCAATGTTTACGCTTTACGATTAAACCTGTACTACAGGTTTAGATTTTGTAGCAAAAAATTAAATCATCATAATCATGCAATAAAATTGTTTACTGCTGGCCATAGGCTACAAAGGGGCGCCATGACAGCCACAATAGTGTTTCTAGTTTATGTCAGATTGGAGGATTACGACCACAAAATAATATTCAACTGTTTAGAATAATAGTCTTCACTGTTCAGCAAACAGTCTGCATCATATTTGGTTGGCTTTGGCCTACGAGTAACGCCATCTACCTATATGTTTTTGTTAAGTGACATTTTTATTTATTATGACATCTGTCGACATCACACGACACACGGGTGGATCGGCCACTACTACATTGTTAACAAAGGTTTTCTTGAAGAACAATCCTACACCAGCTCTGGACAGTTGGTAGTGCTCCTGATAGTAGACTAGATGCTTCTAAGGGCTTCTAAGGACTTCCGATAAACCTGGTCATCCACATCTAATTCTAATTACACCATTTTACCTTCCTCTCTCAAGATCCGTGTATAATAACTGGAAACATATTATTACTTAAATATGCTATTCATAGCAAAGGATTCTTCGCACCCCCTGCCCTACTTTAACAGCTGCCGTGATCAGGAATAGTAAGTCTGCTGAAAACTGGGGGCCTGGCCTTGGGTAAGTAGGGCCAAGGAGAAAGTGTTATGGCACACCTTGGGAGAGACCTATGTCCAGCAGAGACTACGGGCTGATGATGATGGTGATTCTAATGTTCATAATGATAATTTATGATGGTAACAGTAGAAAATCAACTTACTTGAGCACATATTCCTTAGATTCCTGTAGCAAGACGGCGTTTAGTTCTCGCCTTAGCTCCGGCATCACTATCTTGGTGAGAGCGATAGTGACGGCCTCTGAACGCAGCTCGTTCCACGCTTCCACTGTCGCTGCGAATTCATCCTGTGTGTGTGAAGATGAATAATATTAGCACGTTATTTACCGCATTTAAAATAAGTATATAGAATACATGGCGAATGTTTCGTCTATAGTTACGAACTAGAAAAACTTGAGTTACTACTAACATACTAAGCAACATTCTCTATGGAAACAACTGGGGAAAAGTGTTCGTGGACAACAACGAGCGGTGAAAGGATTATGCCTAGTTTCACCATAGTCTGTTAGACCATTAACACCCATGTTACATTGTAACGAACGTCATGAATTACACGTCATCTCCATATAAAATTCTTGACAGATGTGTCAAAAGTCAACATAGTTATGATCTAATAGAGTAAGGTGAAACTGGCTTACCCAGATAGTTTTTAGTCGCTAACTGCTCGGTGTGCGCTGGACATGGAGACCCTTCCATACCCCCATCAGATGACTAAGACAATCAGCCCGTACCTTCTGATACAGCTGCTTCAGTTCATCAAGATAGTTCGGCGAGGTGTTCCCCTCGATGACCTCGCTGACGGTCACCTCCAGCAGCTTGTCTTCAGCCGCCATGTGCAGCTTCAGGAACTGATCCCCTGTGAGGTCGCGCACCGGCTTCTTCTTCAGGTATTTCATGCTGGAATTGGGGGTTTGGTTTAAATTGATAGTGACAGTCGATGCAGCCCTAGCACCCGCTATGTCCAGAGAGGGGCACTTAAATAGCTAAAATGTCCTATAACTTTTCTATGAATAATAAGGGGGTAAGGGTTTGTTTGTGTTAATGAATGGTGTGGTCGGTAGTAGAACTTTACGATGACTTTAGTTCTATGACTTTTGGAAATTAGTGGGTTCGTTGACTAGCAGCAATGTTATGTCGAAAAACGATAATACCAAGAGGTCTTCCTAGATGATTTTTGACCACAGCAGCCTCCTCTTAAAGATCAGCTATTTGAGGTGTAGATTTAGGCGTAGATGGCAGTAGCCTCTGATTAATACACTCATCCGTCACATACATCTTATACCTTTTCATAGATTACGTGTGATCCTAGGAGATAACAAATCAATTTATAACCACAATTCGCCGAGAAATCAAATATAGTTACTAACCTGTAACACGGATGATTCTCATCGATCTCTTTCAACCCGCGCGCCGTAGCGCGTACCGTGATCGTTGCCCGGTCGCGCAACGCGTCGCGTAACACGCCGCGCAACATGGGGTCGCGCGCCAGCTGCACGCCGCACATGTAGGTTGCGCGGCGAAGCACCTCGCGCGCCGAGCCCGTGGCGCCAGCCTGGTAGGGGAAGCAGGTGTTATTGTGGTGTGTTGAAACTTCATATTATTTGCTGGCACTAGATACCGGGCAAGACTATTGGTGTGTGCCATGCGGCTCGGCCGCCATTAGTCTGTTGTGGCAGGGACGTGGCCCGGATGCTCTCTTACGAGTATCATCCTAACTATCCTAACTAATCCTAACTAATATTATAAATGCGAAAGTAACTGTGTCTGTCTGTCTGTCTGTCTGTCTGTCTGTTACTCTTTCACGCCAAAACTACTGAACGGATTTAAATGAAATTTGGTATACATACGGTCTAGACCCTGGGAAAGAACATAGACTACTTTTTATCCCGGAATTCCCACGGGAAAACTTTTTAAGGCGAAGCGAAGCGCGCGGGAACAGCTATATATATATAGAGCCATCTCGAGTAACACCTTCAGTCACCGACAACAAATTTGAAGTGCTAGCACAGAGCGCAAGACGTGACAAAAGTTATGCGTCGCACTGACTCACATGCACGAGAGCGAGTGTGACAGCAAAAGTTAGCGGTAGCGGTGTTTGTCACAGCTTGCAATAGAATTAATACTCACAAAGGGCGCGGCGGCCTCGAGCGGCGGCACGGCCTCCTGCTCGACCTCGTGCCGCTGGTAGTTGTCGCGCACGTTCTCCGCGAACTGCTCCGGGGTGAGCCCGAACTTGCGCACCAGCGGCTCTGCGGAACGACACAGGAATTAACATTATTATACACAATGTGTTGACGAAAAATCGCCTTCCAAACCAGAACCAGAGAGCAATGATAGTGGATGTGGAGGCCAAGCTGCGGATCACGGAGCACCGTAATTGTGTTATTCACTTATCAAGAACCATTTTTCAGTCCTTCAGGCCTAACAACAGTATAAAGATAGTTTATACAGTTGTTAGGAAACTGATACAATACTTTTGAATGCCGAACGAAACATAGGAATTGGTCCTTATAAAATATGTCACGATTTAGGATATGTAAGTATATTTTGTCATATCGGGTTCCCCTACAAAGTTTTTTTTTTCCTATTGCCACTGATGCCTACCTGATGGTCTTTAAAACCAACTTTAGTACTAAAGATCTATCAACATACCGATGCCAGTCTTCCTGCACAGCTCGTACGGGCCGGACCTCACGGCGTACTTCACCTCCGTGGCCGGTTCCTCATCCACTGGCTCGGCCGCCTCCACCGCCGCCGCCGCCTCCTCCATGTCTTCGCCGTTGCGCTCAGCTTCTAGACGCGCTGCGTTCCTGGTATTTATTTTTTATATCAGTGGACGGCGGTTACAGAGGTGATGAAAAGAATGGATCAAAGGAAAGAAGCTGATATAGGATATTAATTAACTGAATGGATCGCTGAAGACAAACGCATATTGATATTGGGTAAAGTTTTAGTTTTTGGTGAGTAATCATAGAATAAAGGTAATATTTCGTTTTTACATCGGTGGACGATAGTAGCTGAATGAGGAATGTCTAGGAAGTAATGTTGTGGCGCTTCTTAGGAGAGGCAATTTATAGCAGTGAATGATTACAGGTAACCTTCTTCATAGCGTGTCGCTGACAAACATGAGACACTAGAGCGCGTCTCAAGTTTTTGTGTTTTTAACCATGGTGAAATACCCAGTGTGAATACCATCCGTCGCTGACTGCCGACGGTATATAAAGCCCTCCGTAGCAAGCAACTGGACAGATTCGGAATGTCTCAGGCAGGCACCTTTCCTGCATGAGTCAATATCATGTATACTGACTTGCGTTCCTCGAGCTTCTTCTTCTTCTCCTTCTCTCTCTGCAGCTTGTGCATGTCGGGCAGCTGGTGCGAGTAGTACAGCAGGAAGTGGGTGTGCACGTCGCGTAATTCTTCCGGCGTCTGGACGTGCTTTAGTCTGGAGGGAATATGTGAGATGGTGGTTTAAATTTTGCAGATTACATGGATGGACATTGAGCTCAAAGTGACACCGATGGCGTAATTTTAACTGTATGGGAGTAAAAAAATATGTCTCTGATTGGTGATTAGGTGTATTTACACCTCCACCATATTAATTTCAGATTACATATTCTAACGAATGATAGATGATTAAAGGAGTATTTATAACACAACAGTAAACTGCAATAGCCTCAAGAAGAAGAAGCTTACCTATCAATGTCTTCGTCCTTGATGAGCCTCAGGTTGTCTGGGAGCGGCGCGTCGGGGTTCTGCATGACCTGGTCGAGCTGGTAGTCGCGCATGTTGGTCAGCAGCTTGAGGAGGTTTTCCTTGCGCTGCTTCAGTTGGCACCACTGCGGGGAAATGTAGGATTGGCGGGTGAGAAACATTTTAACGTTACAACTAGTGCATTGGTTTAGTTCATTGATTAATCATCAGTCAACTAAACCAATACCTACTCAGATGGCAGCGGTATCTGCTACAGTCGTGGTTATCGTTATAGTTCGGTCGGTTACCGCTATCGCTAACAAGTTCTGTAGCAGATACGGCTGCCAGCAGGGTTGGCCTAAAATGGGGCACTTTTTGACAGAATGCTCCAACTATACTTACGTCAAAACCAACACGTGATAGGTAGCGAGCCGTATTGCCGTTTTTCGAATAAATACTTAGGCGTACACATCTACGACGTATTAATCAAATGACAATCACAATTTTGCCCCTCATTCTCTCTCTCTCTCTTACACACTATCAGCTCTCACCTTAGCGTCATACTTGTAGACCTTCCACAGGTCGTTGATGCTGAGCTCGGGCTGCACGTACTCCTTGCGGTAGAACGCGATGAACGGCACCTCCAGCGTCTGGTTGCGCATGAAGTCCAGCGCCTGGCGGATCTTCGTCACCGTGCTTGAGCCTCTGTGGAACGGGGGAGTGGGTTTTAATTTAAATGACTATTGTTTTGAGCTGGTGTTCTGAAGGATGACTTTAAAAAGTTATGTAGAGCCACTGAAGAATAAGGTAAAGGTGGTAAGTATCGTGACAGAAGATGAGGATACTGGCTTGTGGCGGCACATTGCTTAATGGCGGAAACTACACCAACAAGAGTGCCGCTATTTAGTTCACTGATGGAAATAGAACTCTCGTAGAATATCCATAAGCATCACGTCTTATGTTTTGTACAGAACAAAGTTTTCCCATGCGTGAAACCATCTATATAGCGGTAGGTCAAATTCATGCATCACACTCTCTTCTTAGCGTGTCGGCGACAAACATATAGCTGGTTGGTCACCTTTTATCACTGTGGTGAATGATTACCCTTTCTATCTCTCTTTCTTACCTCTTAGACCGCTCCCTAGCCTCCTGCGAGTCGGGCTTGGAGACGGGCGGCTTGAGGAAGGCCTGCTTGTAGATCCAGTCGGCCTCGTCCTCTAGCTCGCTGCTGCCCTCCGGGACCGCTGTGATGGGCACGGAGCGAATCTGCATGCGCTCCGGGACGTCTGTCTTACGGATCTGTGGGCAGAGGGGGGTTAGAGGGGGAAGTTGTAAAGGGAATGGGATGGATGATAGGCCCAACTCAACTACAGAAAATTCAAATTTGGAAAAAGTATTGATAGGAGACTGTCTTGGTATAGTGCAGTGACTTTGTTAAACTGCCTAAGGGTCGGCGCCCACTGCCGGGACGGCATGGCATGGCAGGGCAGAGGTTTTTATTAGTAATGAAGTTATATTGAATCTTATTTAAATCAGTTTAGAATTCAAGTTACTTTATTTCAATGCCACGATGCCGCGACGTGTCGCAAGTTGCTGCAGCATGACGCGGCACGCCGCCGCCGCAGGATGTCTCGGCGCGCCATTGCATCCCGCGAGGCTTGTGCGTCACTTTGAGATGGAGGAATTATGATTGCTAGCTAGTTGGAATAAGGTTAAAACTTATGCAAAACTGATGGATGCTAGATGACTTTGCCACGGCATTCCACTGAATGCCACGGGATGACGCAGCAAGCCGCGGAATGCCACCGCACAAACTTCTGTGCCATGCCATGCCGTGCCGGTAGTGAGCGCCGGCCCTAAATCCATCCTAAGATTCCTGAGTTATCTAATTGATCAAGAGGTAAATTTAACATTGCATATAGTTTAGATCTCCAGCTACCTATTAAAATAGGATGGTAATTTATAGCACTGCGTAACATAAAAACATACCTCATTATCCAAGTCAGTGAAATGGCTCCGTTTCAGTTCACTGGGTTCATAGATTTCAAAGATGGATTTCTTGCTCGGTCTCTTGGGTTTGCCTTTCTTGGTTCTCTTCCGGGGTTCTCCCTCGTCGTCGTCGCTGAGGTACTCGTCCAGGTCTTCTTCATCTTCATCATCGTAATCCTCGTCGCCATACTTCTCAAATTCATCGTAATCAAAGTCCACACCAAATATATCTTGACCTTCTTGTAGGGAACTGTTTGGGAAAATTTTAAAAGTTATTTTCTGGATGTTATGCTGGTATTCTAGGGAAATTCTTATGTTGATTAATCACTGGTTTTGATGCCATACAATGATGATGATGCTGTTTATGGTTACATCCTTTGTTATTAATTAACAACAAGACAAAGTAACAGTGGAAGTAATTAATTCCATTGCATAAAAAGGACTAAAGAAACATTCAGCAGAACTTGATAATACTGAATGTGAATAAGAGTGAAAGGTATAACTTACGCATCAGTGAAAATGGGCTTGCGTTTCTTCTTGCGCTCCGCGATGGGTCTGCCATCATCATCAACAATGAAGTCATCAGCGTCCGACTCCAGCTCCTCATTATCATCATCATATTCCACCTCTCTCGGTGCTGGTTGTTCTGAGCGATTCTCATCTTCCTGATAACAAATAATTGAATATTATAAGTAGTTGAACATTAGTAACCAACAATGATTACAGGCAAAGGCATCTATCAAAAAAGAGCCACAATACAAAATTATGTGGTTGCTCTGAGGTTAATAATATTTTTTATTGATAAAAGGAATTCATTACTAAATTCATAGCATTTTTTAATGTAATGGTCATCATCTCTTCATACAAGTTTGGTTGATTATTATCAATCAACCAAACTTGTATACTTGCTTATGCACTTACATCATCAGAGCCAGCGACAAACAGCTTCTCCGCAATGACCTCTCTCTCGAGGTCCGGGTCGTCTGCTGCGTCATTGTCACTGTCATCATCCTCCAGCCGGCGCAGACGCTTGAATTTGTTCTGATAAAAACAGAAAGCAATGATCACAATCTAAGACACTTTCAATTGATATAAATCAAAATTTGTATTGAAAATATAGGACAGCCTTCTTCATAAAAATACAACTTGAAAAATGATTGTCCTTTAATAAGAGCAGCCTTTTGTAGACAAACCAAATCATCAAACTTAAACGAAATAAACATTATTTATTTATTATTTATCAAACTGATCCTATGAAATCCGAAAAAGTAAAAAATCCATTTTTTGATGCCACGGGGTTGATTTTGATGATGATTTTTTTTTATTTACAACCTTTTACTCATATACATGTGTGTGATACTATGGCAAGGTATCATACCCTAGCAACTTTAACACCAAGATTCTCCTCAATGAGGTCATAATCTTCATCTTCCAATCGGTCATCCAGTTCGTCATCACTCTTTTTCCGCTTCTTTGGCCCGACACTGCCATCAGAGTCTTCACCATCACTGCCCGACTCCTCTATAGGTGCATCATCTATGAGATCCTTTAGCTCTTCTCTCAAACGGTCTTCATCGTCTGCAACACAAGGAAAAAGGGTAAAATGTATGTCAAACCATTTTTCTAGGTTATGATGTTAAGTTGAAGTTTTATGCAGAATCAAGAGATTTGTTTCCGTATATTTATGCATGTTCTTAAAGCTATGGTGACTATTTTGAATAGTAATGCTTGTGAGATAGTGAAAATGCAGGGGATACTCAGCAGCAAGGCGAAAAAGCAAACATCAGACCTTCTTCATCCTCTTCCTCGTCATCACTCTGCACGGCGGCTTTACGCTTAGGCTTTTTACGTTCTGCTGGCTGATCTTCCTCCTCTGAGTCCAGCTAATGAAATAAATGGGATTATTAGCCGTGTAAAAGTAAAATATTAGGGATTTTATGAATGAAAGTCATTCTACCATTTCCACTTATGTACTTACCCCACTCTCCTCAGCCTCAGAGTCCATGAAATCAGCCATGGTTGCTGATGATGTAGTGTCCTAACTTATAGTAAAACTAATATGAGTTCCTTTTTTGTGCACGCTAAAATATAAACCGAATTTATGAAAAATTTACAAGAAAAAGAAAGCAAAGCGAAACGAAAATATCTTGAGTTTCTTTATGTTTTTTTTACGTGGCAGTGTTGGTAATATTGAGAAATGTTGCCATGATAAAGTAATCAATAGTAATAATGTGGTTTGTTTTCAATGCGCATTTTATTTAAAAAATCGATTACTCGACTCGATTCGAATCGAATCGTTATAAATGTTGTATGGATAGGTTTGTTATTCTGAGAACTGATGGAGTATAGATTTGTCTGTGGCAAATTGACATTTGTTTGACATTGGCGTGTCTAAAAAAAAAGGCAATTTTTCTTTCATTTTCATTTCATTTCAGTTTCATTTCTTGTTTACACCTACATTTTCTTTAAAATTATAAAATGAACGGCCAAAGTAAAGCTCCGATTGTCAAAAAAATAATTCATACGGGAAAGAAATATATACCGATCGCTAAAGAGAGTAAGGTAAGTGAAAAATCCAATAAGATTCAAGTAAGTGCTCTCTTTAGCTAAGTACTTACTCATGTATTTTAATGTATTTTTTTCAGGCACACTTTCACTTTCAAACCTATAAAGTAGGAAAAGAAAGAGTCCTTATTGATGACAGCCGAAAAATCGGTAAAAAGGAGCCCATGGTCCTTGTGATTGGCCATAAATTCAAACTTGAGGTCTGGGAGACTATTGTGAAGATGATGGCAGTCGGTGAAGTTGCTAGTTTTCAAGTAAAAAAAGAGGTAAATTCATCTCAGTTGTGCATTGCAGTCTTTGGTTAAGTGTTATTAACTGTATGAAGCTCTCACCATATATGTCTGTTTTTAACTACCTACTAATTTCCAGCTTGTGTTCAGCTACCCATTTGTATCGAAAACTCTCCGAGACTTGGGCAAGAAGAACCACACAGTGAAACACTCCTGTACAATGACATTGCAGACTGAAGGGATCGGCTATCCAGATTTGGATGAGCTCATGAAAAACCCTTGTGATCTGGAGTTTGTTATTGGTAATTATGATAATGATCAATACAATAACATCTCTCAAATTAAAGTATTCAGATAACCAGTTTACTTTTATGTCTTTGAACTATCACTTGAGATTTTCCTCTCCACTTATCCATTACTTACAAATATTTAACAAACATTGCACATGGATCCAGTACAAATTCAAATTCCATTGTTTGGTTTTTCAACTCTTATTATATTTTTTATTCTAGAACTTTTGCAAGTGGAGAAAGGGGATGAATATGAAAAAGATTTGTGGCAACTGACTGAGCAGGACAGAATAGATTTAATTCCAATGCTAAAAGAGAAAGGAAACCAGTTGTACACTCAGAAATCATACGAGGAAGCAGAAGAAGCATACAGGAAGGCTATAGGCATCTGTGAACAGTTGATGCTCAGGTATGTATTTATTCAATTACAAACAGGACAAATTAGAGACAGGATTTTATATAAGTACAGTTAGCAATAAAATCGTCCTATTACATTACTTAAATGTACATATAATATAAAGTTGTGTACTTAATAATTTCAGGGAAAGAAAAACTGATGATGACTGGGTAAAATTAAATAAAATCAGGTTACCAATACTGTTGAACTATTCCCAGTGCCGGCTCATGAAACAGGACTACTACACTGTCATTGAACATTGCAATACAGTTTTAGAATATGATAAAGGTGAGCAAATTTTACCTATTGTTAAAATTTAAAATATGCTTTCCTTATGTTTTTTTTTTCATGAAAAATATTTTAAGTTTGTAATCTTATTTATATTTACATAAATATAATAAATTCACATGAACAACCATTATATGTAGTAATATAATTATCAAATTACAGATAATGAAAAAGCTTTATACAGAAGAGCAAAAGCTCATGTTGGAGCTTGGAATCCAGATGAAGCAGAAGAGGACTTTCAGCACCTGAAGTCTGTCAATCCATCCATGGCGCCCTCTGTGGACAAGGAGTTAGCCGTCTTGAAACAAATGAGGAAGATAAAGGAAAATCAAGACAAGGGTGCCTTGAAGAACATGTTTAAAAATGCCAGTGAGAAGACATAACAACAGCTTGATGTGTATTTAACAAAACAGTGCAAAATGCAACGGTGACCTCAATGTTATGTTTAATTGATAAACTAATATATTTTTACATGTTTTAGTACTGGCAGAGCCTTGGCTAGGTAGTACTTAAAGTGAGAACTATTATGTTTGTTATTTAAGAGAGTACCTATTTATATTTATTTGATTACTTCCACGTAATTTAAAAATTGTATAATGTGAATGTGTATTATTTGACTGCGCTATTATACTTAATAAAACAATATTTTAATTATAACTGTATACCTACATTATTTTCTTATATCCACCTGTGTGTATCGGCTGTGGTGTGGACTAAGGTTCCACGTTGATGTAACAGGCAAATAGGTATTTGTATTTATTTTGGTACCTTAGACATTATTTATTACCATATTATAGACATATTACCTATGCCGTAGACGGTAGATAATTTTATAGGCCATGCTCCGATTACCTGGCCAAGAATTTATTTAAGGGCCCGTACAGGGTGACGTGCCGCGCCAATTTTGGGTTTTCAATGCTCTTCACACAGCACACGCAGTGACACGCACACATGTAAGTTTGCACAGTGGGTCGATAAACTTTTACTCGCCAACTTTATTGACAATTATGTTCAAGTACATTTTGGGTGATTTTAGGGTAAGTAAGTATAATTCTTACTTACACTGGTAGGCACCAGGAAAGAGTAGAAATTAATAGGGGTGTCACTTTACTCTATACTCGGAACCCGATTAGCTTTCTCAAACAAATGTGGTATTTACTTGTAGAAAGTATTAAAGTGTAGATAATAAGTTTCGGGCATCCTCCAGCCAACTGAACCCCGACGACAAAGCAAAGTAAATACATAGTGTCGCAAAAGGGCTATACTAAGCCAAAAGGGGATGACTCAAGGAGTCATTCTGGACAACTTTTGTTCTACGAGATTTGCAAATTCGCGAAAAAAAATATTCGTTTTCCATGGTAAAAAGACACAGTCATGTCCAACAAAGTTTCTATTTTGATGTATGAGGTATTGTTAGAAGCGTATTGATGGCGCGATGGTTATAGGCTATGTGACGTTCCATTAAAATGTACATAGCGCCCTCTAGAGGACATAACGTGATGATCGAAAAAATAATAATTCAACTTTGCCGTGTAAGGTATCAAATGAAAGGGCTTGATTTTCACATTACAAAAATATGCATATTGAAGGTATTTAAGTAACAACACCAAAATTATTGAAATAAAAAATGATCATGAACTACTGACGTAAAATTTCATAAAATAAAAACAACTAAAAAGTTACAAATAAAAAAATACAATTATAAACAAACGAAAAACCCGACTGTACGCTAAAAACATGAAAACAAGTCCCAATGTTAATGGAAAGTATCGCAGGCGGGGAACAACTTGACCGCCACTCAAGGCCGTTTTCTAAGTAACATTCAGCTAAATGGTGAACCCTCTGCTGGTCCCCGCCTACGATACTTTCCATTAACATTGGGACTTGTCAAGAAAACTCAACAGGGGTTTCCATACTAAAGTGAACAGGACTGAAAACCATCACACTTTTTACCTTTAAATTGCGCTAATTTTGTTAGTTTTTCTGTTGAATTTTGTCCACCTTTTCTGATTGTTTTGGCCATATCTTGGTGATACCTAAATCGATTTGATATTGAAATATCTCATTTGAAAGCTTATAAGTTGACAATGTTTTTAAGCTGAAGTGCACAAAAAATTGTTGTATGAAATTCTTTTTTAATTTAACTTATTTCTTTTTAGGTTTTGAATATTTTTAAAAAATGTTTATCTATTTTGAGGTATTGTGTCTAATTTAAGTCAAATAATGCACATTTGATTATTTTAATAAGTTTATTAAGATGTCACTAATTCAAAACAAACAAAAAAAGTATTGAAATATGGCTAGTTTTTTTATTTTCGGTTTTAAACATGAAATTTTGGCAAAAATTCAAAAAATCTTTAAATATTAAATATCTTAGAAATGGTTAAGTTTCGGATAATGCATTATAGGGTATAATCGACTGGAAATGCCTTCCTCTATCACCTCCTGAAAGGATCAGGTCTACTTACCAATAACCCTGTATACCGCTTTTTCAATACCTTTAAGTACATTTTTTGGTAGCAGCATAATATTTTTACTTAATTTTAGGGTTTCGAACGTCAATAGAAAAAAAGCAACCGTTATAGGATCTCTTTGTTGTCCGTCTGTCTGACTGACTGTCTGTCACCGCCATTTTTCTCAGAAACGGGTAAAGATATCAAGCTGATATTTCGCATAGATGGGGAGTACCCCAAAAAAAATATTATGGTACTCCCTGTCCCACACAAGTAAATTGGGGCTTATATTTTTTCCAGTTATTTTGATGTGTATCCTTTTTTTCTTTGTTGTTTTGTATAAGTATGTGTTTCTTTTCTTTAAATCTGTATTTTTGTTGTTGTTGCTGTCTATGTGTCGAATAAATGTATCTTTGTCTTCAAATCACGCCATCTATCGTTTGTTTTTTTTGTGGCTACTGTCTATAGAAGAAATTCCGTCATTGACAATTTTACGTTACGAATTTATTTTTATTTATTTTATTTTTATTTTTACATTTTCGTGGAGAACCAACAGCATTTTGTTAATAAATAATTATTACTTATGAACACATAACAACTTGATGCCATTAACAGAATGAACTTAGTAAACCCAGTAAACCTAACACATCCAGAGGAAAAATAAAATCTCTTTCTCTCTCTCTGAAAAACATACTTAATAGCCCAAACTCGATGCTTTTAGCTATTAACATCTTTGAAATAAAATTGAGCCACCACCGTGTTACTGCCCTCATCAGATCCTCACGAGACCATACCTCAACCAGCACCAAGAGACTGTATTTTTGATCCCTAACCTAATGTTCGTGCGTATTGTCATCACTTAGATCCATTCGCTATATTCCTGCTCCTCATCAGACCTTTACGAGACTGTAATGTCACGAGAATATTGCACACTATCTAATTTAATTTAATGTATTGAATATACTGGAAGAATTATGCTTCCTCAATTTCAAATCAAATTATTTTGGTGTCATAAAAGTTGAAAAAGTGCAATGACAACCAATGTGCAGTGATTTTGTATCTGTACACGATAAGATCGCGAGCTGTCAGTGCTGCCTAAACCGACGTGACCCTTCTTTGGAGGCCAGCGGCCAACTGAGTCAAACGTCACTTGTGTTTATGATTTTATAACACAGAAAGCCGCCATAGATATTTGTATGAAGATTTGAGGGAAAAAAATTGCTCAAGTTTGGGATTAATTTACACAAAATAAGTGTGTGTTTATTAAAAAACAAGGTATTTAGCGCCTAGTCCAAGCCTTTAACTTTATAATATGATAAAAATCATATGAAAATTCTTAATAATTACGACAAAGTTGTTACAATACGGGAGTGTGATTTTCTGGTTTTTCGTCATATTCTGAATTTTATTTACAGTTATCCATAATCATTTACTTGAATTCGAATCATTCAGCACCTAGCTAGACTCTTCGGCTACCTGTGTGATTTTTTTCAAGGTTGTAGAGCATCGTTTACTACATAATTCTATGACAATGCCAACCCTCGATTCCCCCTTGCAGACCCTTAAGAGGAAAGGTATTTTAACAATGTAATGAGGCGTTTGTTAAAAAAAAAAAAAGTTCCTTTTTGGAGAAATAGATGGCGTTGTCTGGGGTTGTACCAACTTTCAAACCCTCAGAACACACTCAGATCACAATATGTTATTCTGTGGGGCTAACGAAATGTGAAAGTGACGTAGGTAGGTAGAATTGTAGTATTATTTTCTCTATGATGTCGATGTCACTGTTGCTTAAGCGTTCAGTGCGATTGTGCGTACAGCCGTTCTTTTCAAGTTTTCTCAGTTTCCTTGTGTTTCTCCTGTATTAATTGAGTTGTAGTTGAGCTATCTGCTCCTCGTCCCTTGATACTGTAGAGTTAGTGCACTTGAGATAGTGACTCTTTTGAGATAGTGACTCTTGTGAGATAGTGACTCTTGTGATAGTGACTGCTATACTGTAATAATGCCTAAGGACTATGGATCATGGTCCCTAAATAAATAAATAAAAATAGAAAATCAGTTCTCGCACGCAGCACCCGTACAAACGGCGCGCATAGAGAAAAGAACACTACGTGACGGCGCGGGTAGAACTATTCCCAGAATACTTAGCACTATCCCAAGCCACATGCAGTCTGAGCCTCGGAAGGATGGCTCGCGCTACCACCCGACATTTAATCACAACTAGTGAGTTCTTATTCTGAGTTTAGTACTCTTTGCTCTCTATGTAATTTTTGACAGTTGGTAAACTGCGTTTTCACGCCATCTATCGGCTTACCCAAAAGCTCAACTGACAGCTGTCGAGGAAAACGGCTCATTTATTCGATCCATTTTACTAATCATAATCGATCGATTTAATTTGTAAAAGTTTGCGCCCGGACTAATGAATGAATGATTTGTTGTCAAACTGAAATGAAAACTTTTTATGTCATGTCAACAACAAACATAACCTATAAGAAATAACCTCAAAGCAGTAAATAAACAAATTGAAAAACACAATTTATTGCTCATTTCATGACTTAGAATGACTGAAGAAATCAGCGTGGAGAAAATAAATCATGGGGAAATTAATGAAGAATACGCTTACTTAGAACGAGGGGGTTTCTCTTCAGAAAACTTCAAGATTGAGTTGCGCGGGCTTCCAAAGTTTTATGGAATTGCCGTAAGTATTGTAACAAAAGCCTATTTTTTATAAGCCGCTTGAATCTTGATCAATACAGCCAGAACTGTCACCATTTATGGACTAATAACCCAATACCATGAATCTTTCTAGGAACTGAAAAAACTAATAAACCAGAAGCTAGGTCTTAAAACTAGCAAAATCAAGAGGCCTAAGAATGGAAGCCACTGGCTCTACGCATGCTTTCAAAACGACGAGGAGCGGACTAAGGCTATAGCCGCCCTGAATGGCTACTCATGGAAGGGGAAGACACTTGTTGCTGAAGTAGCCAAACCCGCACCAGATCCATTTGTACGGAAGAGGAAACAAGAGGAAGAGGGAGACAGGAATGATAAGAAGAAAAAGGAAGATAATGGAAAGAGTCAAGAGGAAAGACTCAAAGATGCCACCACCCCATACTGGAGAATGCCTTATGAAGAACAGGTAAGATTATTTATTTAAATCACTTTGAAATTTAAACTTTGTAAGAAACTGAATGGATTTCAGTTACAAATGAAATTTATTTATGGACTTCCTTACTGCTGCACTAGACCTCTACATGCATTGTACTTATACCATTTTGATTCCATTTCAGTTGAAAGCAAAAGAAAAGGAGATCAGACAAGTTCTACAGAAAATGGACAATGAAATATGGAAAATAAACAAAAACCTAAGAAGTCTTATAGAAGAGAACCGCAAGAAGTTTAATGGATTAAGTTTTGAATTGTTACCGATAGAAGCTTCTCCCGTGACTGAAGGGTACAGAAACAAGTGTGAGTTCACAGTGGGTATTGATGATGAGACAAAGTTGCCAACAGTCGGGTTCAGGCTTGGCAGCTATGTGACGGGCACTGTAGGGGTGGCGCCGGTGCAAGGCATGATACATGTGTCTGAAGAAGCTAAGAAAGCTGTTTTGGTAAGAGACTATATTCAATTGTTTCAGTTCCTTGTATTAGATAGATAACCATAACTGCAATACATTGTTAATTAATAAAAGCTGTTGGCAATCCTGAAAATACATAATATACTTTATGACGATAATTGACTCTCACTCTACAGATATTCCAAGAGTTTGTGCGTAAGTCGGGGATGGCTCCATTCTCCCCGGCCGACTACTCGGGCTACTGGAGGTACCTCACCGTGCGGAACTCCAAGAGCACCGGAGACGTCATGCTGATAGTGGCCATGCACCCTCAGGTATTGTGGCATTTTTATCCAGGCTTGTTTTTGCCCAAAAGTGTGTCATTTTAAAAGCTGTTAATAGTGTTTTTTAAGATAGCATAGCTGTAAAAATAATGATTATATTTGAACAAACACACTATAGATCTGTATATTTAAAACATAATAAAAATACTAAATCTTCAAATATGTTGTTAGCAACTGAGTCCCGAAGAGCTGGACAAGATCAAGAAGGATCTGGCGGCGCACTTCTCTAGCGCGGCAGCGACGGCGGACTGCGCGGTGAAGTCGCTCTACTTCGAACTTATCACTAAAAAGTACCTAAGTCATAATCTATAAATACTTTACCTATTTATTTTTATATTTTTTTAAATACCTCTTTATACATTTTTTTTAAATACCAGAACCCTAACTATCTTTTCCATCTTGTATATATCTGACAATCCCAACTGATGCTAATTCATTCACTAACAAACGGTGACCTAGTCTAGCTGTATTCTTTTGTAAGTGAAATTATGTACCTATTTTACAGTCCCATCACAGGTGCAAACTTATCGATGCATGTAACTTATTTAACATATTTTAAATACTAGAAAATCAGGAGAAGAAGCGGCTAAGCCGGAGCTCCTCTGGGGGGCGTCCCACATCATGGACTCCATCCTCGGACTGCACTTTAGGATATCCCCCGAGGCATTCTTTCAGGTAACATTCACAGTCACGAATTCTACTAATGTACAATCCGATTCACGAAACTTGACCAATTTTCACTGTCTCATATTTCTATTTTATGGTGTATCTTAGCTGTAGGTAGTTGGTTTCGATTCTTTCAGCCACCTACAGATACGATACGTATAACTAAGTAAAACTTTACGTGGTTGCTGGTCGGAAACATCCATATGTTACACCGTTACGCCCGTAAGCTTTTTGGTCATCTTTCGTGAATCGCAGTCAGCAAATAAATAAAAATCTACCCCGGTAACCAACCCCGAGCGTAATTATTGGACAAACGAGACATTCACCACTCAACATCACGGAACCCGGGGTAGATGTTTGTTTACAAAAGATTAACCAAAAAGGTTCAATATTCTTGTAACTGTTACCACAATAATTTCAGATCAACACGGCTGGCGCGGACATTCTGTATCAAAAGGCGATCGAAATGAGCGCGACCACGGAGCAGTCCACCGTGGTCGACATCTGCTGCGGTACCGGCACCATCGGACTGTGCTTCGCCAAGGTCAGTGTAATTTTTTACCGCCAACAAGAGTGCCAATAACCTAACCAACTTTAGAAACCCCCGAAATTCAACACTAACAAACGGCTTTGACGAATTTCATAAAATATGGCTAAGAACACTCGGGTTACCTATGATTAAAAAAAAACAAATCGAAAATCGGCTCAGCCGTTTGAAACCTACGCTACCACAGACACATTAAACGTATAATACCCTTTACATTAGACAGACCCCAGATGCAACATTGAAATCATCCTGAAAATTCGCCTCAAAACCTAATCCACCCGACTACCCGCAGCACTGCAACAAAGTCCTCGGCCTGGAACTAATCGAGGAGGCAGTGAAGGACGCTCGCGCGAACTGCGAGCACAACGGCGTTTCAAACTGCGAGTTCTTCGCGGGGCGCGCCGAGGACACGCTGCCCTCCGTGCTGGCGCGGGCGGGGGGAGGCGATGTGGTGGCCATCGTGGACCCGCCCAGGGCTGGGCTGCGTGAGTAATGAAAATATCTTTATATCAGAAAGTAGGTACACATTGTGTCCTGGCTCCCAAACTAGGATACCCTGTACTATGGGTAGCCAGGTTTTTTACTCGGTAGGTACTTACAAACAGTAGCTACTGAAGTATATTTTTGTAGAAACATAGTGTAATACATAGTTTCAAATTTTTTTTTTCAAATTCAAATGGTTTAATCGACGTAAAATTTTACAATTATTTGTCGATAGTCATCTACCACCATTTCACAAAGGCCCCGTCATTGAGAAGGAAAGAAATGGCGAAAGAAACTCCTCGAGCATCTTTTCAACTTTTTCCTTATATATCTATTACAATTTTTACTTATATCTAGTACCTACAATTTTACTTAAGTACCTATATCCATTTCATTTTTTCAATAGCCTTAGCTGAGGTGGACAAGACCACGCGTTTTTGTCGTTTAAATAATCATTTATACTATAGTAAGCTTTACTACATAATGTAGCTTTAACATAATTCTTAAATTTTTGCTCAGTAAGGTTTATTGCTTCATTTGATAATTTATTATAAAAACGTATACAGTTCCCCATGAATGATGTGTTTGTTTTCGAAAGTCTGAGTGTGGGGAAAAGCAACTTATTTTTGTTTCTGGTCTCAATACCGTGAGTGGCTCCTACTTTACTAAATGAATTTAAGTTTTTACGAACATACATAATATTTTCATAGATATATTGGCATGGAACAGTTAGTATACCTATTTCCTTAAACGTATCTCTTAATGAAATTCTAGACCCTAATACATATATGGCTCGAATTGCTCGTTTTTGCAGAACAAAGATTTGATTAATGTCAGCCGCTCGTCCCCACAATAGAATTCCGTAAGACATAACACTATGAAAATAACTAAAATACACAAGCCTGGCTGTATCTACATCTGTTAACTGTCTAATGGTTCTAACCGCATAAGCCGCAGAACTCAATCTACCGGCTATCCTCTCAATATGGGGTCCCCATTGCAACTTTGAGTCAATTGTAATACCCAGGAATACCGTTTCATTTACTAACTCTAGCTTATCGTTATTCAATGTCAAATATGTCTCTACTTGTCTTACATTAGGCAAAGTGAATTTAATACATTTTGTTTTCTTGGAGTTAAGAGCTAAATTATTTACAGTGAACCAATTAGCAACTATGGAAAGAGTACTGTTTGCATTGTCAAAATTGACTTCTTGTCGCTTCAACTTAAATATAAGTGAAGTATCATCAGCAAACAGTACTATCTCACATAATTTATCTACCAAAAACGGTAAATCGTTAACATATACAAGAAACAAGAATGGTCCTAAAATCGAGCCTTGGGGAACACCCATACTGACAGGACAGCCAGCCGAACGCACTCCATTTATGTCAACTAGTTGAGTTCTGTTGCTCAAGTATGATTCCAATAATGTAAGAGCTTTGCCAGTTAGCCCATAATATTTAAGTTTCATAAGTAGAGTGGCATGATCCACACAATCAAATGCTTTCGATAGATCGCAAAATACACCCACAGCATCAAGACGTTCCTCCCAAGCACTAAATATGTGTTTGACCAACGCGACACCAGCGTCAGTTGTAGATCGACCTTTGGTGAAACCGAACTGTTGGTTATGGAGAAGGCCGTGAATACTAAAGTGCGAAAGCATTTGATGCAGCATATTTTTTTCAAATATTTTACTCAGTACTGGCAAAACTGATACAGGCCTAAAATTATTGGGATCATTTTTCTCACCAGATTTAAAAAGCGGTATTAGTTTACTAAGTTTCATCAAATCGGGGAATACACCGACCTCAATGCATCTGTTAAAAAGATTAGCCAAGTGGGGTGCTAAGATATCAATAACATGACTAATAACTTTAACGGACATGCCCCATAAATCTTCTGTCATTTTTAAATTTAATTCTTTATAAGTGGTAATTATGGTCTGTGTATTTATACCATGAAATTGAAAGTCGAGATCGCAAGGCGGTGCATTCCCTCTTAGCAAACGTTCAGCTTCAGCGCAAGATGAATCAAGGTTCTCAGTTGTAGCTATCGGTATACTACGGAAAAAATCTTCAAAGACGGAAGCCACTTCTTCACTAGATGAAACAATTTTATCATTAATTTTAAGTTCAAAATTTAAATCACGTGGTTTATTTTTCCCGGTTTCAGTATTAATGATATTCCATACGGTTTTAATCTTGTTATTAGAGTTTTTAATCTTTCTATTTATATAATCTGATTTAGCTTGGTGGCAAACGGCTTTGAATATCTTTGTATATTTCTTTACATAATCTCTAAAGTTATCGTCATGAGTAAATAGCTGTTCATAGAGATCATATAATTTACGTCTGCTCTTATAAATTCCCGATGTTGCCCAGTCATTAAGACTTAGTTTACAATTAACATCTACTTCTTTCTTAGTGAACACGTTTTCAAATTCTTGAGACAAACCTTGAAATATTTCCTTAAAGGCATCATTGCGATTTCTTTCAGAGCTTCTACAGTAGCCAAGTTTACTGTTCAATCGAGATTTAAACTTATCAATTCTGTATGATGTTACTGGTCTGAACTTGAAAGTGGCTGACTTACGTTCAAAAGTACAAGGAAACGTAATAATATGCCCACTGTGGTCGGATGGTAAACAATTGATTACAGAATGATTAGTAAAATCACAATTACAGTAAATATTGTCAATACAAGTGGCTGAGGTGGGAGTAATTCTGGTAGGTTCCAGGAAGACATTACTTAAATTATATGACTTGAACAAATTAATTATACAACATTTCATAGAAGTCTCAACTAATAAATCAATATTAAAATCTCCTACCACGACCACTTGTTTTGAGCTCTTAGATAAGATGGTAAGACTATCCTCCATCACTTTCTCAAATACTTTATAGTCAGAAGAGGGGGGCCTGTACACGCTTAAAATTATATACTTGTCCATCTCAACACAAGCTAGTTCAGCTATTCTTTCGACCGATAATTTTATAATATCTTTCCTATCCTTACATTATAAATTTTTCTTTACAAATATTAATGATCCTCCTTTGTCTAACGATTTCCTATTAAATGAGCTAATAACATTGTAAACTTTTACATTAAAATTCATGTCATCATTTTTAAGGTGATGCTCAGTAATACAAATTATGTCTATGTCGTATTGTTCTAAAAATAACTCTAGCATTAGAAGTTTGCGAGAAAGCCCCTGAATGTTCTGGTGTACAACTCTCAGTTGCTCATCTCTTGTCGTGCATGGCTAACGTGACCATACGTCCCGCTTTGGGCGGGACAGTCCCGCTTTCAAGCTGTCCGTCCCGCTGTCCCCCGCGAGGGCAAAAATGTCCCGCTTTCTTAAACAGACCAAATGATAATTTAAATTACCTACATTTTTTACCTTCATCCCATATTTCCTTTCTTTCTTTTAATCACTTGAGACACCTATTTATCTTCTTTATCACTTATTCACATAGACTATAGGGAGTAATATGAGTCCGAGTTCCACCGAGACTCCGCGAGTAACTTTGTTCAGTGACGATCATTGACTTGTTCTTGCTCTATCGTGTATACTTATATAAATTTATCTCGCTCACCTACCGATTCCTAACAAAAAAGAAATGCACATTTAAACTTCTCAAATTATTGAAAAAATCTAAGTATGATGTTTAAGAATTTTGTAGCGTCTGGTACGAGAACACCCAAAAATTCCGAAAAACTTTTTTCCGAATTTGAAACACCGAATATGTACCAAATTTACAAAATATTGTAATAACGATTTTAGATTTATAAAAATCTAATAGATATTATTATGACGGAGGTTTGTTATTACGTTTGTTAAATACACGAACGTAAAAAAATACGATTAATACATACAAAAAATAAAATACAGATTTATTATAATCACGAAAATATCAAATCCGGACGGAAAATATGATAATTCGTGATTTTGTCAAAAATAAAATGAACGTACCAAAACCTAAAGATAGGTGCGACGACGATCAAAGCGAGGAGGAGCTTGTTAGGTGCACTTTGATATCGAAAAACAAAGCGGAGCGTTTCAAATATAGAGTAAAAATATTCTTATATAGAAAACTATTTGTAGTAGTTGTTGTTAAGTTACACAACAAAGCAAAACAATTGCTCAGATTTTTACGGTGTTTAACCTTAAAAACCTTAGGGCCTAAACCTAAAGATAGGTGCGACGACGAGCAAATCGAGGAGGAGCGTTTAGGTGCACATAGATGTCGAAAAACAAAGCGGAGCGCGGCGAAGCGGAGCGAAGCAAAAAAAATGTTAAATTGTTAACTAAGTTACATTCGGGGATTTGTGTTTTCGGAATATTAAAACTTCGGGATTCGTTATTTACACAATTTGATATAATAAAAAATCGTACATTTAAAACATCGAAATTATAACATTAGAAAAATTTACTTTGGTCATTTTTATACATCTGTTGTTTGAAATTTCGTTTATCAACTTTTCGTAATTTTTGTTATTCGGAAACTTAAAATTTAATAGAACCATGAAAATCATAATTAAAAAAATCGTTATTTTCATATCGTAAAAAAATAATTCGGATTTATGTAGTGTAGGTACCCGTCTGGTATATTTATAAAAACAAAGTAAGTACTTAGGTATCCTAAATATACTAACTTTACAAGATTATTAGATAAATATAAAAAAATGGTCATTCACCATTCATGCATATCTTTCACATTTCACTCTTTCATCGTAGGGATTGAACTTTCAATTGATGCCCTGAGCAAACTGAGCGAAAAGATATGAATATAAGAAAAAAAGATAATATATGTATCTTTGAGGAGTAAATTCCGAAGGTGTCCCGCTTTGACAAAAAAAATAAATGGTCACGTTATGCATGGCAGTTTAAATTTACATTAGTATTACTACTAACTATCGTATCAGTTGGTCCTACTTCTGTTATACTACCTATAACAGGGTCATAAATATTGTAAGCTAACAATTTAGCTATCTGTCGCTTATAAGTAGTCTTTATTTGTACACCAAGAAATAATTAACAATTACATAAACACCTAACTAGGGTACAAAAGGCGACGTTATTGCTTAAAGCGATCTCTTCCAGACAACCTTTGGATGGATGGACTAAAAGAGACATAAATATGGTACAGTTTTTGTACTTATCTATATGTATTTATAAACCAACTTGTAAAGAAAGTTTTAGGAAAATTTAAGAAGTCAAAGCTTTATAATTTCAGTAACCTTTGGATGCAAGGATAGAACTAGATAATCAGCGATAATGTCAGTAATAAAATCGTCAACTGCAAGAGCGCTACAATGTTCATTCTTTTCCCTTCGTCATCCAGTCACAACTGGCTGCCTAGCAAGCATCTGCCGAGAACATCCAAGAACGCACAAACACTCACAACCACCATTAAACTAACCCCCACATTCCTTCCAGACATGCGAGCCATCACCCAACTGCGCAACACTCAGAAGGTCACCCGGCTGGTCTACATATCCTGCAGCCCGGCGTCAGCAGTGAAGAACTTCGTGGACCTGTCGCGAGCCTCGTCCAAGACGCTCCGAGGAGCCCCCTTCGTGCCCGTGCGCGCTGTGCCCGTGGACATGTTCCCTAATACCCGGCATGTCGAGCTGGCCATACTGTTTGAGAGGGAGAAGAAGGTTTGTCTGTTTATTTTCTACCAATGGTTTGAAAAGGAAGGATGCCCTCGTCAGAACATTTAGAAAGAAAATGTCACCCGCGCGCTGGCCCTAATTAATACAAATTGAGACAGATTTATGACATTCTTGAGCGGATGGTCAATATTTCCTGCTAGTTTCACTAGATATAAAAAAATATAGGGTATCGCGAGTGCAACCGAAAAGAGATGTTGATTTTGCATTTACAACAATGATAAACACTTGCGCGTTCACAAGTTAAGCTCAATACAAGAAGGCTACCTATCATAAGGCCTATAATATTCTAAAGGAATAAGCTTCCAAAGTAAGTATATTACATTTCATATTTAAGAATATTTTTATATACATTACTGTTTGTTTGTTTAGATCGATGAGGTGCCTGTAGAAGACGATGGGCCAGCAATGGATGTGGAGGCAAGTGAAGAGGTCAAGCAAGAAACAACTGCCAATGATGCCGTGGAGACCAGTGTAGATAATAGTATAAAGGAAGATTAAATATATTTTATATAATTATCTATCGTTGTTTTACAAGGTGTAAAATATAATAAATGATTAAAATTTTAAACATAATGTTTCAATTACCTACATCTTATCATAATAATAACACCACTAACACCAGCACTATGCTTAGGATGTTGCCAACCAGTGGCGGATTAACCTATAAGCACAACAAGCACGTGCTTGGGGCCCCGGGCCTCCAGGGGCCCCCATCCTCTGCTGCCCTTTCATTTTATACCTACATTTTATTCATCCACAATATGTCCAATGTAATGAGTTTGGTCTGATTAAAGGGCCTACCACACGCGTAAGTATCACCACAGTTTTGCCTGCGCAGTGGTGCCTTTCTTGAAAGGCAATGTATTGCGTCTGTCTTGCGTTCCCAACATTAAAAAAAACGTAACTTCTCATCAGAGGCGTTTTTCCAAAAAGTAAAAATACTAATATGATCAGGGATTTATGATATTTGGAGAACCTAGAAACAGTAATATAATGCCTAAAATTTAGAAGTTAACTTGCAAAAAGGCCAAAAATGGCTTTTTCAGCCAAAATCTATAAATAATAAATTCTACGTTCTAGGTATTTGGTTCTTACTGCTAGGTTCTAAAAAAAGCCCTTATCTTGATGAAAATTTACGTAACTATTTTTACTTTTTGTAAAATCGATTTTGAAGAGAAGTTATGTTTTTTTTATGTTGAGTACCTAGCCTATCCTAACGGAGAGTCTCAGTGACGACGCGGACATGGAACGCGAGCGGCGCGCCCTGGCAGTTCGGTGCAACATGCTCGCGCGTAGGTTTAGTAAGTGCTCTAGGGATGTCAAGATTGTGCTCTTCAAGGCGTATTGTCAAAGTTTTTATACATGCCAACTGTGGACTAACTACACAAGAAGAGCATATAGCATCCTTAGAGTGCAGTATAACGATGCGTTGCGAATCCTGTTGAGGCTGCCGCGGTACTGCAGTGCGAAGGCCATGTTCGCCGACGCCAGGGTGCCCGACTTCTTCGCCGTGATGCGGCAGCGCGCCGCGGGGTGCTGGGACAGAGTGCGCAGCTCCAGTAACGAGCTCATTACTGCTATAAACCAGGATATCTATGGAAATAGGTTTATGATACATTGGTCGTGCCTGCACCAGTCTGCCAATAAGAAGTAGAATAATGATATTTTTTACAATGTGTTTGACTATGTGCCCCTTTACAGCATTTTAATATTTTAATATTTTAGCAATATTTTAGCATTTTATTATTATATATAATTGTGTATTTTAACTATTCTATATTTGTAATTACTTTGACTTTTATGGGTTGTAATATTGCCTGAAATAAATGATTATTATTATTATTATTATTATAGGCAAGACAGCTGCAATACATTGCCTTTCAGGAGTAGGGGGCAGGCCGGCTTAAACACGGAATACCGTGCGTGTAGTTGGTAAAGGGCCTACCACACGCGTAAGTATTACCACAGTTTTGCCTGCGCAGGCCGGCTTGTACTGTACATGGAATACTGTGCAAATGGGTGGTAGAACTGTATAGTGTATACCGCGGCAAGCCCGAAGGGCTGCTTGCGCATTTTTCGACATGTTTGAATTTTTAATAATTTTGCTATTCATTAGAGTCTTCTTTTAAATCCTTGAGTAGTTTAACATGTGAATGATTTTTTCAATTTTACAGCAATTTTTTTGTCCACTTCGATCGTGTACGGTTTGATTTTTGGGAATAGCAGGCAACTAGACTTTTTTCTAGTGAAAAAATTCTAGTTGTTTGCAAACATTGAAAATATACCAGTAGAAGAAATATGTGTGAATTGTGATAGCTCGGCGTACCTGCGCAGTTGTAACGGTGGTGATACTTGCGCGTGTCGTAGGCCTTTAAGGCAAGCAATTTTTTTTTAAATGTTTTACATCCTTTTTTATACAGGGCGTTACAAAAAGGGTATACTAAGCCGAAACCTACATGTGCAGCATGGTATATCTAAGCCCGAAACTGAAATCAGAATTTCAAAATTCGCGAAAAAAAATAATCATTCTCCATAGTAAAAAGTCACGTGACCAACATTTCTAGTTAAAGGACGTTTTAGCTATTGAACTGTTTTGTCACTATTTGTCAAGGAACAAATTGTTCTAAATTAGGGGCCTACACAGGCTTTGTGCTTAGGGCCTCCGATGCTCTTAATCCGCCACTGTTGCCAACGGTTTTTTCCCTATGGTTGTAAGCATTTTTAATTTTACTTTAAACCTCACCGGAAACTAAGTAATCCCCTATGTAGATACGGTAGCTATAAGTATTATGTGCAGATGCACATAATACTTATAGCTACCGTATCTACATAGGTACATATGGAACGTAGAGGTAAACCTCAATTTCCCGAGGAATTAACCACAGATAAATTGAGTTGCCCGCGGGTACAGCTGCCATGAGATAGATTACACCGCGCTGTGTCTTACTTATAGCCATGTTGTACGTTACGTTAGCAAAAGTTGGAAATACCAAGATAACTTTTTTGTGGTAGGTATATCATCGATCTATGTAGGTAGGTATATTGGAGCTGTACCTAAATGCATATTACAGATTTATCGTTTCCTTCCGACGACCGAATGGCGTAGTGGTTAGTGACCCTGACTACTGAGCCGATGGTCCCGGGTTCGATTCCCGGCTGGGGCAGATATTTGTTTAAACACATATATTTGTTCTCAGGTCTTGGATGTGCCCGTAAAATGGCAATAGGCCCGCCCCCTATTACATTGGGACTAACATAACACTCTGGCGAAAAGTGGGTGCAGCAATGCACCTCTGCCTACCCCGCAAGGGAGTACATTAGTACAAGGCGTGAGTGCGTGTGTGTGTGTGTGTGTATCGTTTCCTTTAATGTAGAGAGTACAGACTAATGACGGGTAGGTAGTAACGTAGTAAGTAAGAAAGTACTTAACCAGATCTGTAAGTACCAACCGCAATGGAATTTATCAAGACCATGTGTAGGTATTGGTTCCTACTTAACGCATACTTTATGGAAACGGCACGTCTTTCATTAAGTTTCATAAATGCCATCCCACCGCCCGGCGCCCGCCCCGCGCATTCCGGCATACCGATATAACCTCTAGGGGTGCTGGAATCTTCATTTCACTCTGTAGTAGGTACATCTAAGTAGATAGAGGCTTTGCTTCTGCCCCTATTCATTACTGATCTCGCCTCTGCCGACATCACTGAAATTTTGCACAGCCCAAATGGCGGGAATCTGAGAGATATTGAAAGTTTGAAAAATTGAAAGAGTGAAAATGCACGTGAAGTGTACTGTGGCTGTATTTCTTTCGTTAATTTCCTTCCATTATTCTTTTTCTCTTCCATCAAAACGAGGTAAGCGTAACTTAACAATAACTATTGAGTAGTAGGTATACCTATGTTACTTATTTAAATTTATAACTGATTTATTAGTAAAGTTGTTGCGATGATTATTAGTGGATTTTTCATGTTTTTTCCCTCTGTACTGAAAGGGTTCGATTCCCGGTCGAGCCATTAACTTATATATTACTACTACTCCTTTTGAAATCATTGTGTCGAGCAGATACAATGCCACGTTTTACTTGTTGGCTGAGACTGGCCGAAGAGGTTGTGTTAACTAGGTACATATTTTAGAACTATATTTTACCAATATAAATAACGAATGGTTCAAAAAAACAAGGTGCAAGCAAGACAAGTAAATACATAGGTACAAGAAATAAAATGTTATTTTGCAAAGGTTGCTTTCGGATTTGTGGTTAATTAAATAAAATCAAGGACTTTGTATATATAACAGGACTGAGTACTGCCAAAATTTTAATTACTAAAACACATCGTTTCAGTGTTGCCAGTGGCAGATAGTCAAATAAAACACGAATCAGATCAAAAAGTAACATTTTCCCCAGAAAAGTAACATGACATTTTTAAATAATTATGGAAACCGACAAAATACTTAAAATTCAAATTCAAATTCATTTATTGCAAGTCACATTGTATATTATTATGGCAGTTTATTATACAAAAAGTAAAATAATTTTCCTGTCCTATTCGATAAAATTTAAAAAATCAAAAAACATACAGTCATTGTCAGTCAAAACTTATTTCAGTTGCAAACACGACTCGTTATTAAATGACTGATTCCATAAAAACGTACTCATTTATTGGATTAAAATAATGAATTCAACATTTACTTAACAAATCACAACGCAAATTACAAAAAAAAACAACGACACATAGTATTAGGTAGTTACTTTGAAAAAAGTATCGACTGATCGATTCACTGCTAGTCAGACAGAACTTAGAGTGAACCTCACTCGACTCACTTGTTCGCACGCCGAGAAACCGGGATGGAAGATTGCGAAATAAACTCGACTCACGCGAGTGAGTGAATATGCGGCACGACGAAGTTGAAAGATTTTCACACCGTTAGTCAATTCACAAAATCAAGTACAAGCCAACGTAACAAACAAAAAAATGTATAATTCTTGGAATTGTTTCATTCATTTTTTTTTCCTAGAAAATCTAAAAAGTAACACAAATATAACATATTGAGTCGTGTAACATGGAGGTAACACAAGAGGGTCAAAAGTAACGTAAAATGTTACTTTTGTAACATTCTGGCAACGCTGCATCGTTTTCTGTTGTAATAAGATTCAATTTGGCAATCAACGTTTCAAGAGCCAAAACGAGCCGAGCGAGATAGCTAGATTAGAGGCCGTTTGTCCCTTACTAACGCTTGCCATCCCAAAAAAAACGTGATAGTTGGTAGAAAATATTTGATTTGATTTGAATTGAAAAAGTTAGATTTTTATTTCAAACAATCATTTAATTATCTTACGAACTCTGAGCATAACTTATAATAAAATAATAACTTTAAACTTACTAATAAGATTAAAGTTATTATTTAATAAGATATTATTTTGTATCGTACCTCATAATAATTATGTTTAACCTGTCATTATTTCAAACACTTGGTAGTATTCTTTTTAGTACCTCATGCCAACCTTCATCTGTCATGGCGGTTTGTTTTGAATTTATTTGTTGTTGTCTTGTCATACCTAGTTATTTTTGCAAATTAGTAAGTTTCATTGAAGAAATTGAGAAAAAGTGCTGTGTACAAGTTTGTAAAAGTGAATCGTGTGGTGGTTGCGGCATATTATTTCACAGGTAAGCCGAGAAAGGTAATATTAGATTTATAACAAATAGGGTAACCATGCGGTATGACAATCTATTGGGGCTACGAGCTACCACACAAAATAACAAAATTTTATTCGATTGTCCACGCATATCTTCGAAACTATTGATCCGGATGCGACCATGTTATTAGGGTTCCATACCCAAAGGGTGCCAACGGAACCCTATTACCTAGCTTCCACTGTCTGCCCGTCTGTCTTTCAATGTGCCATGACTAATTATATATTTTATTTCTTTGTCAGATTTCCCAAGAATGAAGATAAGAAAAAAATATGGCCAGCCATCCAGATGTTGTTCCGGTGATCATCATCATCCAGTTCAATGTAATGAAGAACCACACATGAGTTCCAGTTGTGAAGGCATTAGCTAATTCATATTTAAATTTTAACATACCTACTTATTCCATAATGGAAAATCTAATTCCTTAAAGAATTTAGGCAGTAACATTGGCCTCCGGCAGAATTGTATAAAACAATATTGTTTAGCCATGTTTAGTAATAATACAAATAAATTCAATAAATACAGTGTCTTTTATTTGAATTTGTCATAATCTACTATATCCCATTCCACGGGGAAAGACATTTGATAAGTCAAAGTCAACATATAAATACAAACAAAAACTAGCCTTATTCGAATGTAATAAGGGTTCTGTCAGATGTCTTTCCCTGTGGAATGGGATATAAACTTTCGCCGTCCTTGATAATCACAAAATAATTTCATTTGCCATAGACAGCTTCCGAAGATATATATCTCCGATATATGCAACTCCGAAGAGTGACTATAAGATTTTGTTAACCTACGGTAGCGATTGTTTAGTAGAATTATCCATAAATTGTCTACCTATAAAGCAATTTTTTTTTTTGGGTCCCAATTTTTGATCACTCTGTAATAATTATATTACTACAACAAGTCCCCAAAGTCCCACGTAACACAAATTTCGTGGTCACCTTATTAGAAAGGGACAAACGGCCTCATTACTACACCTCCTGCTCGGCTCGCTTTTGGGTTCCGAGTACTCAGTCCTGTTATATATACAAAGTCCATGAATAAAATAGATCGATTCGATTAAATAATCCACTTCCGTTTCCCACTTTATTTGTGCTTTATTTTGTAAGCGAAGGCGTTATTATTCTGAGGTATCATACCCCATTTACACTCTCGCACGAGTGGCGAGGCGAGCGACAAGGCGAGGGGCGAGGCGCGAGTGTGAACAGACGCTCGTGGCTCGCCTCCTCGCTCGCCTCGCCACTCGCGGCGCTCGCGTCCGGAGCGGTTTTTGGGGCACGAGTCAAAGGAGCTCGCGTCGAGCTCGCGTCGCACGCGAGCGGGTGTTTACACTCTCGCGTCCGCTTCATTCAGGCTTCTACATCGTGCCGCGCAGGTTGTGTTCGTCGTCGTATAATTATAACGTAGTGTTTTTTCCTCAGTTGTATAATGGATTGGTCGCAAGACGAAACATTTAATTTCATATAAGTAAATATTTCAATAAAATAATAATAATAAAAAAACACTAAAACGTAAGAAATAGCTGCTTAGATATATTAGTACTGTCACATAGAATAGGTCTAAACCATGTCTAAACCTTAAATTATTTCTTACGTTTTAGGCCTGGGTCTCCTATTTTATGCTATATGCGGCGTCCGACTTTGGCGTAAACGTTTCGATCAAAGTCCGAAGCCCTACCTACGGCGTCTACGCGCCAACGTCGGCGTGTGAGGGAGACCGCATTAGTACATTTCTATAGTGAGCATCGTGACGCGGCCTACGGCGTGACGCTGGACGCGACCTACGGCGTAAATAGGAGACCCAGGCCTTAGTGGTTTTTTGAAGTCGTTTTTTTATCATTATTTTATTTTATTACTTATTTATACTTAGTTTATTTGCAATAATTGACAATCAAAATTAAGAAGCAAATGATACCTATAAGTCCTACTAGTCAGTAGTAAACACGAAGTAGTTGCTATATACCTACCGTTGAGGAGTTCCCTTGACTACCTTCCGTTTCCATCATCAGATCAGCTCAAGGTCACCATCATATTTTTTTAATGTTAAAAATATAGGTAAGTATGTACTTTCTAAATTTCATTAACTACAATCGGTTAATAGGTACCCAAAATGGAAATTCATAGCCTGTTTTTAACCCTTTACCCACCCTTGGAGGTGGAATCAAAATTTGAAAAAAATGGGACCACATGGGATCTCAACCCAATACATAAAAAAAAAGAATTTTCAAAATCGGCCCATGAACGGCGAAGTTATCGGTGATCATACATAAATTCTTTATTGTTGCGGCTAAAACTTCGACGTCCTCCATCGTTGCTAGCTCAAAGACAACTGCAGCCTTACTCCCAGCGATGAGTGGCTGAATCGATTTCAACAAAATCGCTAATATCGTACTCCCACCGCACATTTTTGCGGCTCATTGTGTTATGACGTCACGCAAACCGTTCAGTGAAAATTATAGCGTTACTAAGCCAGAAATTCGCACCACGAGCTCATCACACAGACTAGATTATAATGTCAAAATTGCACTGAGCCGCCCCTTTGAAAAAAGTTCCTATTCTTGCAACGCAAAGCCATTACAATGGCTAATTTTCCTATTTTTGTAAGAAAAACAGCCTGTAATTATACCTACAAAGTGATGTGAAAGTAGTTACTAAGGATACGTGAGGATTGCAAACCAGTCTCCCTGGATATTCAAAGGAGTTGACGGACAATTTGATTGAAGACTTTAGCTCCATGAAACTAGCTGATTTTAGCGTAACAAATAAGGTGAGTATCCACGAACATAATAGAGGTACATGTGAAAGTTTCTTCAACTAAAGGCGGTGATCTATTCGCGAGCAAAACCTACAATAACCTCTAAGTCCGCGGTCTAAAAAACCTCCAACGAGGTTACAAAAAGAAGGTTTGCTGAAGTAAAGTGACAAAGACCCTTGGTCTGAAGCACGCCACGACTTTGCCAATGATGAGTGTAGACTGTTTGGTTCGCTAATGGATCACCAACGAGATTCGACAAGCCAACAATCTATACCGTCGCCTCGCCAGTGGATGACCGCCTTAACACTCATGTTCTTAAGGCATGAAGAAGAAGCCTTAAAGGAAATATCCTTCAAAACAAAGACAAACCTTATTTTACCATTGTTGTAGTCCTATGGCACCCCAGAGGTGTCATAACATCTGCCACCTATCTTTGTTTAACCACCTATGTTTGGTCTCGCTCCAGCCAAGTCCAGTGGCTAACAATATATACCTACTAATAATAATAATAAGATAAACCTTCCTATACTATCATAATGTCTGTAACCTAAACCCCATGATACTAACCAGAATTTTGGTATTTGTAGGTTTTTACTGCGTTGCAACTGGCTCCAGACTGGAATTTATAACCAAGACTAAATATTCAAGTGCCTATCTGAAGTACTTAACAACAAGTTGTATTAAGATCTTATGAAGTTAATACCTACATAAGAAACTAAATTGGCATATCATTCTGCTACTGAGTAAGTCACTTAAGCTGATTTCAATTTTCTTATTTGTAGCAAAAAAACCCTAGCACAAACACTTTAATTTTATGATGCACTGACAGTATGAAAAATAATTTACTTGGCTTGCTTATCTAGATTCTATATCTATAAAATATTATTTGATTCATCTGTTTTCTAAGTACCTTAGGATTAAACTGTAGTGCTGCGGTGGGTATCTTTTGTAGTAAAAAAATATACCTATGCTGGCTCAATCTCCGCCTACTACAGAAACAAGACTATCTATTCTTGGACCAACAGAACGCCTATCTCAGCTATTGGAACACCCAGGCTTGCTGCTCCATTTTACTTGAGAGCTAGGCTGGCTGAGCTAAAATTAAGGGGATATGTACAAAGGTTCCACTCAAGAGAGCCACGTACAGGAGCTTCACCACCTCTCAGAATAGAATAGAAAATCTACTAAATAAAGTTGTATCAATACCTTGATAGTGCAGTCAGCAATAGATATTTATGCCACCCCAGTAACAAAAATTTGATCCTCATGGGTGGAATAATAATATTTTATCTATACTTACTAACTTAAGTATTACTTACCTTAATATTAGTTATCATTATTTTCCATGTTACATAAATATTACCTATCAGTGGTCATAATATCTAAGGGCTTGCGTTGGGGTGGCATACATATCTCTTTGGTTGACTGTACAATATATTATTATTATATCCTAACCTATAGAATTACTATTAATCTTATTTCAGATAATCAAGAAGCAGTTTTTTAGCTAATAGAAGAGAACCTTATGCTTGATATTTCAGAACACTAATAATAATTGTGATGTGATTTAATATGATACTTAATAAACACAAAATACAGCAAAAACCATGTTTCATTTCATTATTTACCTGTTGATGTTGCACTTGACTAAGAGGTCATTCATGATCCTATTGATTTATAAAGGCTTGATAGGAAGTATTCCTTCTTAAGAGTCCGGCAATGATAACATTGCAACATGGAAGAATTGTATAAGTATGTAACATTGTAAGTTGTACTTTTAATATATGGATACCTTACCTGTTGCAATGTTATACCCTTGCTATTTCACCAACCGAGCAGAGTGGCAAGACAGTACTCTTCGATCTTAAACCATTCCGTGGATCACAATTTAACAAGAGTGCTCAGCGGAGGACACTGTCTCGGGCCGCTCTACTTGGTGGTGTAATCGGGGTGTTAGCATTATCTGCTTTATGAAGATTAGGTAGACACATTTTTTATGTTTAAAGCAGGGTTTACTTACATGATAACATTGTGTTTTTACATAAGCAGACACTTGGTCCATGCATAATGTTACAACTCTTATTACTAGTTATTACTGCTTTTTCTTAGAACTGCTTTAAACATAAAGAATAAAAAATAAAACAGCCGCATTCAACTTTTAATATGATTAATACATTACGAGTAATCGTTTATAGAGTTTACAATGCATGAGTCTAATAAGTACACACCTAAACTATGATCACTTACGACTTACGAACTTTTGGATTTCGATATGATTATGGAATTGTATTAAGTATATGTGGTTGAAAGCACGATCTTAGAGTATGGGTTTGCACTTATTATTCAGAAATATTATCACGGTACAAGATATTTTCAGTATTTCACTGTAATTGTAGGTTATGTTGAGTATTTTTTCAATAAATTTCCGCCTTGAGTTAAAACTTTCACAAGATATTTCCTTGGCTATACGGTGACACGCAACGTCTTCTTCTTTCTGTAAACAATGATTGATAGTTTAATATCTATAACTTTGTAACAAATTATCGTAATATTTTATCGGTCTATTTTATAAATCGAGTCGATCTGAGTCTGCAACTTAACCACTCCATCAGAATACTATACTTACGTCTTCTTTCTTCTTTCTTTCTTATATTATTATGTATTTAGTGCACAAATATCTATTTAAATAAGGAAATTCCATTTGTAATTTTGTTTTATCATTGTTATTGTATGTTGTATGAATGAAGTGGAGGGAGTGCAGTGTTGCCGCAACGGAGTTCTCAAAACGCACATATCCAGCGCTGAAAACGTACATTTAGGGTTAAAACCGTACATGAGCTGTTTTTTTACTAAAATCACTCAATTTAGCTTTTCCAGCTCTTTCGCACCTGCTCGTCAGCAGAAGTACTATATTTTAATAGATTTTAGTCGTGAGAAACGTACCTATATTTATTATAGCATTTTAAAAAGTGTTACAATGTCCTAAAACCTTCAGAGTAGGTACCCCGCAGTTTTATGTATGATATTGTTGGGGCCATAGGCATAGGGTCAAGAAACTTCGTGGGTACACACACAAACAGCTGACAGACAGGTACACAGATGTTTGTAACTCCTTCCCACCTTCCCTATCCTAACGGAAACTGCAGGTAGATGAACACTAGCTGTCATCTGCCTTATACTCATTGTAATCATGTAATAATCATATTGGTTGAGAAAATAATCATACAAGAAAATCAAAATCGTAACTAATTGTGGTTAATAATTTTTTTGCTGCGATTCCAAAAAAAATACGTAAAATAGTCCATAAACAAAGATTTTACACATGATAATCATGATATTGGAAGTTAAGTTTAAATGGTACATTACATGGACCAATTATATACACATTACACATGGGAGGCTAAAATAGTACGTCAAATGTGTAAAATGTACGCTAATGGCAACACTGAGGGAGTGTTTTCACAGGTTCACAGAGTATTTTGATTTTTAGTTTGAATGCGTTCAAAAGCCCCTAATTTCATATTTTAACGTTTACAAAGTTAAGTTTTTGTGAATAATAAGTAAAAAATGGCATGAGTGATGACTTTAACCTAGTGTTTACTAAGTATTTTAATTAATATTTTACTAACATTGAAAAAATAAAAACATAATATGGACTGATGATTACCGGATTTCTTATTTCAAGCTTCGCTAGTACTTCGAACGCGCACCAATTTTTTCCTTGTCAGAGCGAGAAAAAACACAAGATCTTATACAATTTTATAGAGCGACATCTCTTTCTTTCACCTCTATTGAAATACGGAACGCAACATCGGCCTGATATCGGCTTACTTCGGCTACCGTTTCAAAAATAATCACTAGTCGTTTCTTGATATATTTTCTACGTTGTCCCTGGTCCGCGGCTCAGTCAAAACCGAGGTGGTGGTACCAACTGAATCGGCCTAAATTTTTCAACTGAGTTTTAATTGGCTTTTTTGGATAGCGACTATTAATCGCTGGGAGTAAGGCTGCTGAACTCTGCACGAGAGTGTAAACACCCACTCGCGTCACACGCGAGTGGGTGTTTACATTCGCGCCTCCGCACGAGTGACGAGGCGAGCGTGGAGGCGAGGGCCGAGGCGAGAGTGTAAATGGGGTATGATCAATGTACCTAGAATGTAGAATAGGAAGGAAGGAAGTACCTACAGTATGGTTTTTGACTTTTTCATTCAATGCTACTTCCGATTTGTTCACACAGAAAACAATATTGCTGAAAGCCAATCAGTGTTGGACCCTCATGGATTTTTACTACTAAAATGGAGAACCGATTATACGAATCGAAGAATTCGATTCACTTTGCTGATTTCCGAAAAAGCCCCTTCATTCAATTGGATGGCCTTAGGTTTTTCGGATCGAGGGGACCTTAATAATTCAGATGTGTGTTTGCTATGGACAGATTATAAGGGACGTGATCATTTTGAGGTAATTTTAATTGAATTCTTATCCGAGCTACTGCATTGATGTAAATAAAAGTGATAAAAAATTTAATATTTTAATTAAAATTAATCTGCAAGTATACACACGATGTCATTGTCCTGACCCCTGAAACGATTCCTACAGCAACCTAGCTATATCTGATTTATGCAAACCATGATACATATTTACAGGACATGAACTCCGACGAGGAAGGGAAATTATTCAGAGATATAAACCAAAACTGTGAAAACTTCGTTCTTGATACCGAAAGCCGAAGTATTTCATTTGAGCGCTACTTTGATACGTGTGATGGCGACGATTACGTAATTGAAGTAAGGATTTATGTTGTAATTTTTATGATAGTTTCAGTGACATTAAGATTTCCATGCAGAGTGCAAGCTTTCACTCCGTTCGAGCAGTGACGAGTAAACGCGAATTCGTGTGGCGCAATAGTCACCAACCATCTAGCGGTTTACGCACTAGATTCGCGCCATATGACTTGGAGTAGATTTTCACTGCTCGATCGGTTAAGGAATACCTACACATGGCTCTCTAAATTGTATACTGTTTTTATTTAACTTTAGCAATGGCAAGTAGGTAAGCTCCACATAATATTGTACATAGTGCCAAGTACCTACCTACTCATATTTTCTGCTCAACAGGATGGCACAACACACATAATCTGGGCTCGTGGTATGGATAAATTATTTTCCTCTAAAGGATTATGTTTGGCTGGCACATCAAGCCAAGACCACGGATTTATTAGAGTGAGGCTCTTGACGCCACCGGCATTAAGAAAACCAAATGCACGTCAAATAAGAGTAACTAATAAGGACTTCAAAGTTCCTGGTTCCGATACAACATATTGGTGCAAAGTTCAAAAACTACCCGACTTTGTATTGCATAAGATGCATCATATTGTGGAGGTAAAGTATAATCATAAAAAGGAAGAAATAGGTATTTTCGGTATTCATATTCATTATAATTACCTAATTTCCCATTATGATGCTGGCATGCTTACTAAAACAGTACCTAAATACATAATTATAATTAAGTATACTAAATCAAAATACGTTTGTCTTTTAGTTTGAATCGACTATTACAAAGGGAAATGAAGGATTGGTTCACCACATGGAAGTATTTTATTGTGATACTGACCACGATAAGGAGATCCCTTTATACGAAGGAAGTTGTTTTGATCCCAAGCGCCCAGAAATCATAAAATCATGTTCAAAGGTATAAGTAAAATAAAGTATTTTATTAAAAAAGGCACGTACCTAACTAAATCCTTAAATTTATACTGAGATTTTATGGTTTACTTCTGATTCCAAGGTAAAAGCAGCATGGGCCATGGGAGCACTTCCATTTACATATCCGGAGGAAGCTGGATTGCCACTGGGTGGCCCTAAAGCTAATAAATACATAATGCTAGAAGTTCACTACAATAATCCGGAAATGAAAAATGGTAAGTAACTAGTAAGATAGGTAAATACTTACCTATCTACACTTTAATCACATTCAAAAGAAAAACCCTGTTAGGATAAATTTCGGTTTTCTTGACTAAGTATACCTACATTTAGATGGGCTGTTTTGTGTTGCACTACGATAGAAAGCATGTCCTCCGTAGTGAACTACTGAATAACAGCTAAGCGTAATTTACATGCTTCTGGCTATCTAGGATGATAATTAATCGGTTTAGTTCTCGTTACAGATTGGGTCGACAGTTCTGGAATAATTTTACATGTAACAGCTAATCGTAGACGGTTTGATGCTGCCATTATGGAACTTGGACTTGAATATACGGATAAAATGGCTATCCCTGGCCAGCAGTATGCATTTCCACTTAGTGGATATTGCGTTCCCCAGTGTACTGGGGTAGTAAGTAACTGAATTGTGTCATATTTAAGCATCTACTAAAGTTATTTACCGAATACAAAATACAAAAAGGATTTTCTTAGCCAACCTACCTACTACATTTGACAGGTACTAACTTATTACTCTTGCTATTTAAGGGGCTACCAGAACAAGGAATTGTTGTATTTGGGAGTCAGCTTCACACACATTTGACGGGTGTTGCTGTATGGACGAGACATGTTCGACAAGGAGTGGAATTGTCTTTGCTCAATCGTGATATGCATTACTCAACTCATTTCCAAGAAATAAGACTTTTGCACAACCCAGTACGGGTTTTGCCGGTATGCTTTTAAGAATTGTAATATATTTATTCTATTTTTTTCTTATTTTTAGTCAAATTAGGTACTTACATAAATACTATTTTTATTTTCAGGGTGACTTCCTGGAAACAACATGCTTGTATCGCACTTTAGATAAAGTCAATGCTACGATCGGTGGTCATGCTATAACGGATGAAATGTGTGTCAACTATTTACATTATTATCCGGCCACAGAGTTAGAAGTCTGCAAAAGTGCTGTAGCCAACGAAGCCTTGGAAAATTATTTTAAATTTGAAAAACGGTTAGTTAAAAAAACCTATAAATTTTCGTTTAGTGAAATTATTAAGGGCAGAATTAACGGTAACTAAATAATAATTCATCTTCATATTCCAGCTGGGATAACATGTCTATTTCTGACAAAGCCTCGCCGCGTGAAAACTATTTATCTATTCATCCGTGGACACCTCTTAGAACTCAATCTCTACAGAAGCTGTACGTTGAATCTCCGATATCCATGCAATGTAATAAGTCTGACGGAAACAGATTTCAGGTACTTAAATAAGTATAAATGTAATGCACCATTTTTTTCATACTATGGTGAGATGTGGAAAAAATAAGATCTTATAACATTTTTGTTTTTCAGGGAGATTGGGAAGGCATCCACATACCGACAGTAAAAGTGCCGCTACCCTCTGAACCTAGAAAATGCCCTGAATCATATTAATAAACAGAGATACCTACCTAACTACTCATTTCAAACTTACATCAATACTTTCCTTTGTACAGTCTGGACTAGAGAAACCTGACCCTTCTCCCTACTATTGTCAGTCTGTGGAGAGTCAGGTTTTCCCAGACAGTGCATTATCTTAATGTAAAATTTTATGTCTAACATAAACCACACATTTAACAATGTTTAGAAGTTTTTTTTAGAATAAATAGTAGTAGATGAAAATGTTGTATAAGTATCTTCATTACTAAACTATGATTATAATCATCAGCTTAAATGATTATATAGGTATTAAGTATGTATTATTATATGGAAATTAAAAAAAAATGTTAAATAAAATATAATATGTATGTATGATATGACCCTAAGCTTGTAAATAACCATAAATGTACTTAGTTATGTAGGAATTTAGCAGTACAGAATAAAGATACACGATAAAAACAAACATTGACATGATACTTTTTCTTTATACCTACCTATGTTATGTTAAAACTCCTTAAAAAAACCCAAGTTTTAAAAAAATAAGTTTTTTTTTAAGTTTCTACTATTGAATTCAGTAATGGATCAATTTATACCTATTTAATAAACGTGATAAACCAATCAGCATACTGGGATCTTGGTTGATTTTCATACGAGGAGGGTAGGACCGAGAACATATAATATCGAGTAAAAAGTTTACGAATCGATCTGCGCCAAAATGTACCCGCAACTATCATCCTTCATCCACCGAGCATAAAATATTTAGTTAGGTTTCATCCCTAAAAAAATCGATTCAAAACGGCAAGCGACTATACGATACTAAAATGTGATTTCCCAACACTACTACGATTAAATTTAATCTGTGAATCTTGACCGAATGAAGTTTTGGGTTTGACATTTTATTCATTCATTCATTCATCATTGGTTGGATTGTGAAGTTGCATCGCCGAAAATTATTTACCTTAAATTTATAATTTACTTCTTCGTTTTATTGTGCTCTTTCTGAACATGGCTAATAATGATTATGGATTCAATAGTGACGATTCACCGAATAAAACTAACTCGCACCTTCAGCTCCCAAGCCCAATAATTACTAGGCGAAATCGGACAGCATCTACGTAAGTTTCTAGTCTCTTTTATTTACATATTTACCTATGAACATCAGTCATCATAGAATAATATGTTTATCATGATAATATTTGGTTGTAGGTCTGAACGGGCGCTCGGCAATCCTCAGGAAAGTGGTAAAATTAAGTCATTTTGTCGGGAGAGGGGACATGGCTTTGTAACCCCTGATAAAGGTGGTGCGGATCTTTTCGTTCACATATCTGAGTAAGTAATCGTTATAGTGACTACCCTCGATGGCATGTAGGTCTGGGAGCACCAGGGCAACCTGTCTTCTTGACTTGTGCTTGACTTCTGTTACCCAATTTTTTACCAAACTGATTGATTCTGTTTTGCAGTGTGGAAGGTGAGTATGTGCCGCTGCCCGGAGACGACGTCACCTACCGCCTGTGCCCGATCCCGCCAAAATTTGAGAAAAACCAAGCAGTACACGTCCGGATAATGCATTTAACTCCTGAAAAACATTTGAAATGGGACGAACCACCACTGTAACCATATTTAAAGGAAGTATAAAACCTTAATTATTTACAACATTTTATGCAGTTCACCCTTCCACCATGGGTTACACCATACTATCATGTGTATTTTTAATTATGCAATAACACAATTATTTTCTGAGTTATGTATTTCACTAGTTTTTGTACAAGCCACCATGAAGTTTCTTCAACACATATTCTAGTAGCAGAATCCCACTTTTATGTTCTTGTGTCACAAAATATTTTTAGTTTTATCCTCCTGTATTTTACACTACCTATTTAATTGTAATCATTATTTTACCCAGTTTTTCTAGAAATATTGCAAAATACTAAATTCTTTAATTTGAAATGTAAAGATAAATGATGCAGTGGTCTTTTTAAATGTTAAATTAAAGTGAGAAGCCAACATGTGGTGCTAATTTTTGAAGGTTTTGCCATCGTCTTTGTAAGTTTTTGATAACAATGTACAGTTGCGACATTAATTGAGTAGGGGCTTCTTGCTTGACACAAGTAAAGTTTTATTAAAGTCACATGTTATTTAGAGGTTTTATTGACTGACCTTAGCACAACTTGTAGTGACTTATTTACTACCTAATGTTTCAACTAAAATCTGTTAAAAGCCAAGCAACTTTAGTTTAGCGATTATCGATTATGTATTTACAATTTCATACCTACATATTATGTTGTGTCCCTCACCTATCTCATTTCCTAAGTTAGTAATAAAATATTATCTCACTTCTTGGATTTCACACGAGACAATAATGTTGCAAATTCTTTGTCCACTTGCAGCAATACCTATTGTGTAGAACCTGAAATACTGCAACTTTCCAAATAGTCTCACATTCCGAGTAGATGTTACAATCTTTCATCTGTACCTTTTTAACCCATTCCAACTTATAACTTAAATTCTATTCCACTTACATATTTCAAACTTCTCACAACAAAGGCCTAAGTGTGGTCTAACCATGAACAATGTTATTATTATAGAGATATGGAATTTTGTATGTATTTATAAATAAGTCAAATTAATGTGGCCATGAAGCTTATGTACTTTTAACTGAACAGTCTGTAGCAGTATTACTAATAATGCAGCGAATATAGTATGTGTAAGTATTATGTGGTATTTTATTTGGATCTAATTAAACCTACGGCATCATTAACCTGGATTCGCTTTATCAGGAAGTACAGTCAGCTTATTAGTAGCTTAACATTTGTACTTGTAAAAATCACAGGGTGCTCGACCGACAATAGGTGGCAGGTTGACTGGTAGAAAATAGCTTCTAGCATTAAGTCCACCTGATTGTACATAATTACTTCTGTATATTGTGCAATAAAAGAATAAATAAATATGTAGTGTAACACACTTATCTTCCTCCAGAAAGATGGTGAGAAATAGTATAAAAAACATAAGAAAGAAGTCATCACGATTACCTGTCCTACAAAAAAGTGTTTTGTGTCCTGAATGGTTGAATAGGCTGTTTGTGATTTGACAAGGTATAAAAGTGTATAACTGCTAATGACGCTGACCGTACTTACTCTCTCTTATCAGCAAAATATATAGACACAGTCAGTAATCTTATCACCAACATTATGATACGAAATTAGAATGCTCTCTGTTAAAAATATGCAACTTTTTCCGGAAACAAAGACAGGTGTTTAATCAGTATGTATCGAGTTTATTACATAATTATTAAAAAACAATTTATAAATACTATTACAAACATTTGATTTTATTCAGTGTTACTTGACTAAACTTTTAATAACTGCCAATTTACTTACAATACACCAGTAACATGAAGCAGATTATAACTTCAGTATAAGCAATACAACTTTACACTTATCTTAATTTCATTACAAACAGTAACCTTGATATTATAAAATTCAAGCAGAGCAATAATTGTCAATAGACAAACATTGTTTAACAAAATAATTGCTATCTAGTGATAAAGCGTTTATTTCTTTATAAAAAGATATTTTTTGAAGAAAAAAACGTAAAAGTAATCAATGATGCCTTCAGCTCGAACACTGATTTAATTACACCCTAATTATATCCTAGTTTAGTCTGATCATAGCCTATGCTATATTTAATTAGTTTTATTAAAGCTTAACACGCCACCTGTCTGTGCTAGCGTGAGTTTAATATTAAATGAATTGGTGTGGTGCATTTAGAGGCTTGTCTAGCCTATTCTAAATCACATTTCATCTAAGGAGCGGTACCAGCTGACTCCAGAAATAAGTTTACTCTTTTGTACCTTTTCGAAACGACTCTCAAATAAGTTTATAATTTGCCAAGGTACAAATATAATAAAACCTATTAGATATTTATGGAGTGGACACTACTCTAACATATTATAACGAAACAACCTTAACGTTTGATACCATTATTATGTATATTCTATCTTAGGAATAAACTATATTTTACAGTTCTAATATTGTCAATAGGTGTACAATTTAAGTGATTTATGTATGAAAGAATGAATGAAGAAGGATGGTGAAGAAATCTTGAACGATTATTTTTAGCAGCCGAAATATCGCAAAAAAGGAAGACATACATTATTTCCTATAGTTATTCAATAAGTGTATGCTTTTAGATGTAAAAGCTATCATATGAAAAAGAAAATTCGATGTGTATAAACATTAAATGCGGCATCTTAGATTTTTTGCAAATTACAAAGTTAAAATAGATAAGTATAGATATCCATCCATGATTTGGTACAAATCAGAATTTTAACAAATTGATGGTTATGTGATAAATCGATGGTTATGATAATTACGGTAGGTACAATTACGGGCCCTACATAGATACTGCAGGCGCGGTAGCGAGCATGGTCGCTTCATTCTTTCCCGTTGCCGTTGGTTATACCGCCATTCTGAAACGAAAAAAAAGAAACTTTATAGTAATGATACAGAAATCAAGGGGATATGTACAAAGGTTCCACTCGAGAGAGCCACGTACAGGAACGTCACCCCCTATCAGAATAGAATAGAATAATGATACATATACAAACATACCTTACCTAACCTACGGTGCTCAAACATGGTCACTGACTGAGTCTCAAAAGTCCAAACTCAAGGTTTGTCAGAGAGCGATGGAGCGCAGTATTTTGGGAGTAAAGCGAACAGATCGCATTCGCAACACCGACCTGCGCTCCAAAACTCAAATAGCTGACGTGGGTGCCAAGACTGCTAAACTGAAGTGGGACTGGGCGGGGCATGTCTGCCGTATGCAGCCGGAGAGGTGGGCAAAAAATGCCACCAAATGGATACCCAACAACGGCCGCCGGCGCAGAGGCAGACCAAGAAAGAGATGGCGGGACGACTTGGACAATTTTAACACGGAATGGTGTGAGCAGGCCCAAGAAAGGGATAAGTGGAATGTTCAGGGAGAGACCTTTGCCCAGCAGTGGGACAATAGAGGTTAAGAAAAAAAAAAAAAAAAAAAAATACAAACATAATTGCTCACGACTGTAATCGCCGATAGGGTAGTCAAGGCGATTCATTTTCTACGACCTAGTAAGCCTGTAAATTCACTATTGCTCATAAGCTAGTCATAGTTAGGTCGAGTATAAGAGCTCCTTGCGATGTGTGACTTAAAAACCTGCCAGAGTATTCAAGACGAAGTTCGGGTTCGCCGGCCACGGGAGCACACGCCCGGAACTAGCACGGTGTCGCTGTCAACGGCTACATCGTGGAGGACATCATCATCATCATCAAGCTACAGAAGCCGGTCGTACCTCTGTGTCGAGCTGGTAGTGCCTCTTCCGCAGCGCGGCGAGGCGGCGGCGCTCTGCCTCCAGAGCCACCTCTAGCTCCAGGGTCCGCACCTTGCTCTCCATCTCCAGCCGACGCGCCGCCGTCAGCGTCAGCTTGCTCGTGTCCAGCGCTTCTGTTGGGGTAGATGTGGGATTAGGTTACAGTTCGGTATTAACAACTCGTTCTGAAGTTGGCAGCGATTACACTTTTAAATAAGTAAAGTTTACGCAAAGACAGCTCGGCGGATCAAAGTTCCTCGTCTGAAATGCAGCATCTAATCTAGCTATCGCTGCATTGCCTAATACGGGGCGCAAGAAGTGGTAAAAGTTTTCCGACGCGTTCGCTTTCGAGGCCGCGAAATGTGTGTGAAAGCAACGCAAAACTTTATTTCGCCACGTTTTATCTTTCGTTCCGTGGAGTTTGTCACCAAAATGCTAAGAAGAAGTCATTACATAGATAGAGCTTAATTTAAGTTTTTGATTAAGTTAAAATATGTATTAGTTTATTTATATTTAAATTGTATACATGTAATTGTATGTATGGGCCTTAGTTGCCTGAGAATAAATGAATTTTATATTATTATTACATACCCTGGTCGGTGATGAGTGCACTGCCGGCGCGCACGGCGGCCACCACGGCGCCGGTGGCGGCGGCCACGTGGCGCGACGCCTGCGTGAGGCGCGCCAGAGCGGGGGACGCGGGGGCTGAGCGGACGCGAGATGCTGCTACTAGTTGCGCCGTGCTGCCTGCCACCTGATGGTTGAAGAGGAAAGGGGAATGTAGATAGATATATAGAATATTCTTTATTTGTACAGTTTTTTATTTTTTTATTAAGCTTACATATTAATTCTAGTTTTACAGTATGTCCCAAAAAACTGTTTGTATACAGAACTGTTTGCCTGTGGGATCGGAGTCTCTTTATACTAAACAAAATACTTATATATATGGTAAGGGGCAGATAAACCTGACCTCTCAGAAGCATTGTTGCTATGGTTCAGGTTACTCTGCCTCTGACCGTACACACACAAGAACAGAATTTACCATGCTTATATACAAACACATAGGTACAAAAAAGGCGGTGTTATTACTAAAAGCTTATTTTTGAAGACAGCCTTTAATGTACCAAGTACAACCATTTCTTATTTAGAACCCTGCCGCACTAGGACATCGTCGCCAAGTGATGTAGGTACCACACATTTCAATAAGTACTAACGGCTTGGCTATGTAATGGTCTAGTAAGGCAAGGCTTAGTAAATAATGCAAGTAAATAAATATAAATACGCACCTCGTGTGCGGCCGCGGAGACCCCCTCGGACCGCCCGGAGCCGGACGGGCTCACGGCCTCGTCCGCTGACGACCTGATGAATTAAATAAACAAAACAATATGTTAATGACAATTATAATAATAAAAAACATAAGCCAAGCCAGAGTCTAGTAAGTGATCAGTATTCACTATCAATGTTTTTGTGTAGATATAACAGCTATCGGCTCTGCTTTGTTTGGGGTCGGATGGTCGTGTGTGAGATGTCCCCACATAATGTCACTCACACGAGCAGCTTGGCGGCGAACACGACGGCCTTGGCGGCGGAGATGAGCCCGTCGCTCCACTGCGGGTTGCGGCGGTACAGCACGCGGCGCGCCGGCGCGTCGCCCAGCTCGCCCTGTAGCTGTCGCGCGTCTTGCACTAGCACCTGGGGCATGAAGGTTATTATTAGGTGTTTCATTTTAAATCTAATACAGGATTGTTTTATAGGTATATAACTATATGAGAGCGTATAATACATGCGTCCAGTTTCACCATGCGGTCGTTCGCTGCATAAAAAGCTAAACGATGATAAATATGAATGCAAGCAAATTAAGTAAAGTATCAATATAAAAATGGCTGCACATTTTACATAGCTAAAGTGTCACGAATAGCTCGATACAGCATGAAGCATGAGCCGTTCTCCAATTTGCTATTGTCATTTATTTATCTACCCTAATCTTAGGATAGGATAGGATAGGACGTTACAATTAGGTACCTAATAGAGATGGGAAAGCTATGAATACTTAAATACTCAGTTCTCATACCTTGACGGCAGCCATGAGCGTGGTGCAGGCATCCAGGATCTTGCTGTTCACCTCTAGCTTCACCCCCGAGTCGCCCTTACGGCTTGCTGCCAGCATTTCCTGGTGAAGAATTTATTTATTAGGTTATGACTGTGTTTAAAATTGAACGGTATAAACAGAAGGGCTAAGAAAGACGTGACATAAGTTCTGGAATAACATAATTATGAAATATGGGTATTGCACACCACACTAAAATACCTATAGATAGTTTACAAAGATTCATTTCTGCTTTTCCAGTAAAAATATCCTTACCTCAATCTGCCTCGCCGCGTCTTCGATCGCCGTGTCCATATCAGCCAACTCGTCGTCCACACTCCTGGACCCGTCGACCGACCGGTCGGCGGACACGGCGGCCACGAGCATCTCCCGCACGAGCCCGGACAAGTCGCCCGACTGATCCGACGACGCGCCGGACGAGAGTGATTCCATGCATTGGACTGTGGCGTTGAGCAGTGACCGGCACTCGCTCGTTAGTTCTGTTGGAGAAGTTTATGGAATGTTTTAAATGAGCCCGTCGATTTACTTGAGAAATATTTCTAGATCTGCGTTCTTGATACAATCACTACCGGCAACTGACAGTTGAGCGGGATACATCCCTACAGTTCATTCTAATGCTAACACCACACTGCTTCCATGGTTCTGCAGATGAAGGTAAGTAAGTAAGATGAAAGCGTAGCACGCGGCGCATTTAAGACGTGACAAAAGTTCTCCATCGCGCTCGCTCTTAAGGCTGCGCGATGGGAGTTAGCGCGACGCAAAAACTTTTGTCAAGTCTTGATTGCGCCTCGTGCTAGCCCTTCAGATATAATGAAATACCAAGCTATATACTGACTATCAGACACGGCCATGTCGGTGGCCACGTTGGCCACGTCGGTGACGTATGTGGCGAGCTGCGCCGTGCTGTGCGCCGCGAGGACCGCCGCGCGCGCCACTGACCCGGGGCTCTCGGTCACCTAGAAGTAAAAGAAAATTATGATTTCTGCACCACAGTACAGGTGCAGATGTGATACAGAAAGCATTTAGCCTAGGCGTATGCTGGGACGTAGGCCGCACGCACAGCAAAGAACAGATTGTCAGTCCGGCTCTGATGAATTGGCGTTGGCATTACTTGACATCTCTCCGCGTGCATCACTCCTCTTGTAGTCCCTTATATGCCCTTCCCGCGCAATGAATCTATTAATCGATATGGATATTTTCTCCTAGGTTCGTATTGTGCATGAGCGGATAGGTACATAGATACGAACCATGGAATAAGGGGCAGCAGATCGAACAAGGTTGCTAGCAATTACCTCAATTATATTTCCATTTGTATTAATGTGCAATAAACAGTTTCAGTATTTTTTCTCACCTCTTTATGCCTGGCGAGGTCTTCAAACGCGGTGGCGGCGAGCGCGGCGGCGGCGCGGCTGGCGTCCCGGGTGCTGCCGCCATCTAGTGACGACAGCGCAGTGGTGGCCATCTGATGCGCCGCTGAACCAGCTGACGAGACTATCGCTAGCCGTTCTGTGGGTACATAGATAGCTAGATAATTCTTTATTGCACACAAACACAGAAATTAAAACAGGAAATGTACGACATAGACGGTTCAATTGTAATTTCTTCCACACTACCTCTGAGGATAGAAATATAGTGGGTAGGTTCTTTAGAGTTTATGGAGATAAGTTGAAAGCCAGTTAGCGATAATTTGGCAGCATGATCCAGTAGCCAGAATGACTACTCAAAGAATCACATTTGGGTATGGAGACAGTCGCGTAAGGCGCCATCTACAGCGGGCTTTGAGATAGTTTCTGATTCAATTTTGTCTGAACCATAAAATCTATTTATAATTTATAAGCCATGATCTACTGAAAGATGCAACACCTATAGAATATAGAATTAGTATTTTAAAGGTAACGAGCAATGCTGTTTGGGGAATAATGTATTTGTATTATTTATTCAAAAAGTTTTTAAATCAACCAACAAAGCAACAAAAACAATCGACTCACGTCTAACCACCTCCGCTTGCGCATCCACCAGTTGCCGCGTCAATTCTCCCACTCGCTCTTCCAGCGCCGTGCTGCCCTGCAGGAGGTCCTGCAATTCACACTCGGCACTCAGCTTCTCCGCCTCCACGTGACCCAGACGAGTCTCCAACAGCTAAGCCATGCAAAGTATACTTATCGCAAGCGCCGTAAGGTCCGTGGAGCAGCCGCAGCGAAGGAGCAAGGTAGAAGAGAAAAAAAACATGCCATTAGAACCATGCGATACAAATCATACAAAGCCAGTTTGTACAGAATATACATACTGTAGTTTTTCTATGTCACAGATCTGTGTTCTAGTGTGGAGGTTAGAAACGTTTCACTCAAGACTCATGCGAATTGCAATGCAATGTTGATTATGATGTATGTGTTTGTGACATACAAAAACTATAGGGATATTGAAAAAGATTACATTGATAGATTTACAATAAAATAAGATTTCTATAACATTTACATTAAGATTTTGCACATAAAATTTTACTGTGAAAGGGGAAAAACTACAAAAAGAAAGTAATAAAATAGTACGAAAGTGAAATGGTACTAACACAATGACGTCACAAACGTGTTTCCTTCACCACAGATTAATATTTTAGTCACAGATAAGACGTTCACAGTGTGGACGCTGCACAGACATTTTGATAAACAATTCACACTGTAATTTTCAATTCGAACCTGCATTTCTTGATCTTTATTTAAGAGTAAGTTTTTCAATTCCTGCTTCTCATTTATATTGGATTTTTCTAACTCACTGAGTTGTTCTTTCAGATCATTTATTTGTTTCTCTTCATTTGCCAGTGCAATTTCTTTTTGTTTTAAAGCTTCAGTAAATGCATTATTGTTTTCTTCGATTTTCTTGGTCAGTTCTTCAATCTTATTTTCTTTGTCGTATTTGATCTGTTTGTATTCTGCGGTCAATCTATTGATTTCTTCATTTAGTCTTAACTCTAAACCCTCTTTATCAGCTTTGGTATTTTCATATTCAGATTTAAGATGTATTAATTCTTCTTTCAATTTTGAAACTTTTGTTTCAGATACCTAGTAAAATAGATAAATGGGAGATTATTAATATAACGGTTTGTAAAGTACAACACAGACTTATTAAACATATTGTATTTTCATAAAACTAACCTCTTTATATTCAGCGAGCTCAGAGATAATTGATTCTTTATCAGATAAACAGTTAGTTTGTTCCTCGGTTAATTTCTTTACTTGTTCATGAAGATTTCTTAATTCGTCATTTTTCATAGTTACATTTACGTCATTATTAGACACAATCGCATAATGTTCTTCTTTTAAATTCAGCAGTTCATTGTTAGCTATTTCTAGTTCTGCATTTCTTTCGTTTAGGTCGTCTTCGAGTTTTGCTACATCGTCTGCTAATGTTTTGGCTTCAACACTTATAGCTATAATTTTGTCATCCTTTTCAGCCTGTGCCTTTTTTAAGTCATTGATGATTTCTTGTTTGTCCTTTAGTTTTTCTTGTAAATTTGTAATATCTACTTGATATTGCTTCATTTGAACTTCCAGCCCAGATCTTTGATCTTTGAACTCTTTGACCTCTGAGCTGATGTCGACTATCTTATCATTTAGCTCTTGTATCTTTGCGTCTCTAATGTCGATGTCGGCTTGCAGGCCGGAAATAGTATTTGTCAAAGATTCCAATTCATATTTTAGTTTCAAATTAGCGTCAGATATTTCAGAAATATTACTCTTTAGTGCAATTATTTCCGATTCTTTGGCTGTAATATCCTCATTAAGTTCTGAAACTATTGCATTCATGTTTTGTTCCATTTCTGAATATGCTGTTGCGTGATCGTTATTTAGTTTTTGCAGTTCATTCAGATTTTTCTCCACCTCAGATTGTAATTTATTTTTGTTTTCTATTTCAATAGAAAGATTTTCTCTTATTACATTGTACTCCTCTTTTAATTTTTTAATAGAAGTGGTCGATTCTTCACGAGATTCAGTAAGATTATCGACTTCAGAATGAAGTAACTTAATCTTATCAATTAGTACCTGAGTCTCATTGTCTTGTTTCATTCTACAATTATCAAACTCAGTTTCTATATCGGCCAGTTTTAACAGAGCTGCTTTCAAATCAGCATCTTTCTCAGCCAAAATACCATCTATCTGTTTATTTTGTTCTGTTATTTCTGCTAGATGTTTCTCATGTTCTGTGGCGAAGTGTGTTTCAACGTTGTTTAGTTTTAATTGTAATGTTTCTAAATCGGATTGTAAGTCTGTTACACGTCTTTCATGCTCCTAGTGAAACCAGAAATGTTAGAATGAGTTAATGACAAAATTACTATCTACAAAATGAGAGATGATAATCAAGATGTTATTACAAGGAACGAATGGTAATAAAATGAAAAAAAAAATAACATAAAAATGAACAAATCCATTTTAGTAAATCTCTACTCAATTAAAAGATTCAAAGTAATGGTTAGAATATTGTACATGCAGCTAGGTGAAAACCTCGTGCTAGCGAATTACAAAATTATACCACTCATGCAAGCAAAGGCATCTACTAAGTTTTTTTTACTTAAGAACTCTTTCGCATGCATTTTATTATTTATATGGTTAATACTCGTATTCATATCACACCAAATTTTGACATAATTGGTTATTGAGTTATCAACATGAATGTATTCTCTCGTGGCCCAATGGTCATGAATGATGATCACGACGGATACAAAGACATTAACATTACCTGCTTCTCCTGCTGAAACTGTTCTTTCAACACTTCTATCTGCTTCAGCGCTGCCTCCTTCTCTTCCACCGCTTTCGTGTACTCTTCTCCGCTCTTCTCTCTCAACCCTACCAATTCTTCTTTAACCCTACTCAATTCCGTCTCTCTATCTTCCTTTTCTTTTTTGATGTTCTCGAAATTCTCTTTAACGTCTTTCAGTTCTGATGTTATGTTGTTGATTTTCTCCTGTGCCTCTGTGGCCGCGGTCTTGTGTTCTATCTCCAGGGTCTCCATGGATGCTCGTAGTGTTTCTAGTTGAACGTCCTTTTGTCTCGACAGCTCTAGTTCGGCTCTCAGGCTGGTCAGTTCGTTCTTGTACGCTTGCACTTCTTCGCTGGATGACGCGCTTTGTTGGAGGAGCTCGACGTCTCTGTTGGTATCAATAATATAGGTTTAATTTTTACCTACCTATCTTGATAGACATAGGTCTATCAAGATAGGTAGGTAAAAATTTACTGCGAACATCTATATGTTAGAATTGTTTTAGTAATTAAACCAAAAGTCTGTCGATATACCGGTGTTGTAATACTGAACGTATATTTCGTATAATACATAGGTAATTAACTTTTAATATGTTATATTCACTACGAAGGGAATGGTAACTTCAGCGCCTCAATCCCTCACAAAACCTCCCCCACAAAAATCACCAATCAGTATAAATACGCTACACAACAAATAACTAAAGAACTCACTTGACTTTGTCGTTGAGTTGTTGTTGCAGCGCCATCTTGGCACTCTCGTGCTCGGCCGCCGCCGCGCGCAGCGACGCCGACAGCTTGTCCACTTCCGCTTTCTACAAACGAAACGAAACATTATGCTGTTTATAGTAATGACTAGAATTGTGAACTGCAGATGTTCATTTGGTCCTATTTTTATGTAAAGTGATTTTCCAAATCATAAAAACAAATAGCTATAATAGAACTTTTAATCACTAGCCATAAATAACGGGATAAGCTGCTCTCTTTTTCCCAAAAGCCCCAACGCAACAGAGCGCAATATAAAATTTTATTATACACAAACTAACCTGTCGAATTAAACTGATGTGTTCCTCTCTCAGCTGCGTGTAAGCTCCTTTTAACTTCTGGAATTTTTCGTCTGTCAGTTTTGCTTTTTCTTCTGTTTCCGTTAATTTCTCTGTAAGTAATAAATAAGGATTAGTAACTACCGAAATTAATACAACAATTTTACATAAAAATAGATAATATCTCAACGTACGTTTGATTTCGGGCGTCTGTGCGGATATAAGATCAGCTTTTTGTTTCTCCTGTTGTAGTTCAGTCTGCAAGGAAAAACAAGTTAGTTGGAATAGTTCGATACCACGATCTAGAACTTGCGTATGTTCGCTTCCCTGACACCTGACGGCATTCTTTGGTACCACTTCGCGGGATCCATCCTTATGACCGATTTACGGTTACAAATAAAATATGCCATAGAAAGTGCAGCATAACAAAACGTGACAAAAATGTTGCGTCACGCTAGCTCAGTTCGCGCGGCCTCGATGGCGAAGCACCTTCACTTTTGTCACGTCTTGTCGTGAGCATCTTGCGTGCCATGCTAGGCATGCAGGCCATACCTTAGTAGCGTGCAGTTGTCCCTCGAGCCGCGAGCAGTGGTCGCGCATGGCCGCCGCCGCCGCGTTGCGCTCCTGCATCAGCTGTTGCACCTCCGACCTGGCTCACAGATACAATGTCTTATAAATACTAGCTCACAGATACAATGTTAGGGCCTTATCATACTAGCGGGTTGCAAGCGTCCTTACGGTGGACCGGGGGCGTAGCGAATACGTTGCGGTCGCGCAACGAAGCTACAGCGGCAGCTTCGTTGCGCGACCGCAACGTTTTCGCTGCGCCCCCGTTCGAACCCGAACGGCGGGTTCGTTATCAACGTACATAATAACTATACAGCGATCCGCCATAAATACGTCGCTGTGATTGGACCACGCATTAAACGAGTTCGACATCGATAACGAACCCATGAAACGGTTCATCGCGTATATGTGTTTGTGCGAGAGTGTACATAATGGCGTCGACGCCCCTTATCTATTCTTGTATTGTGAAGGCGGTACCTCATTCTCCGGAGCTCGCCCTGCAGGTGGTCGATGAGGCGGTCGCGCTCCAGCACGGGGTCGGGTTGCGGGGAGGGGGGGGGCCGCTCGAACGTGTCCACTTGGTCGGGCGACGACATCTGAGGATCAGGTCAATATTTAAGGTTTTCAACATAAAACTACTATGCGATTGCTTGATGATGTTTTTTACGAATCAGTGATAGATAGATTTAGATTTTTCCCATGAATTCATCCCCATTTTCTCCCTTATGGGGGTGAAATCATCGAAATTGCCAATACACGTATATAATATTTTTCAATCCTCATCCTAAACCCAAAATTTGATACAAACTTTTATCCCCTATTTTACCCCTTTAGGGGTAGAGTTTCTGAAAATCCTTTCTTAGTGCTCACCTACACTACCTAAGGAACCTACGTGCCAAGTCTCAAGATTGTAGCTTGTGCTGCTTGGAGTGTGCGTTGATGCCCAATTAGTGACTTTCTTCTTTTATATCTATTATCTATATAAAAGTAACTCGTGTTAGTACGAACGTCTATAACTCGAGAACGGATGAAACGTTTATAGATAGATAAGAAATGGGATACAAGGTCACTAGCTGGTACGAACCAGCTCAACATACCTGGCTCATAGTATCAGACGTGTCGATGAGCGAGCCGATGGCGTCCTGCTCCTCGGGCGAGGGCTCCGGGATCGACACCACGGGAGCCACGTACGTGCCGAAGTCACTCTAAAAAAAAAAAAATAATTATATATCTTAATTTTCTACACTAATATGATAAAGAAGACAGATTTGTATTTGTGTGTGTATCTTTGTTACCAATAAATTCAAAAACAACTGAGTAACATAGAATATTTTTATCCCGGAGTTTCCACCGGAAAACTTTTCAAAGCGAAAGGAAGCTCAGACTGGCGAACTGAGTGCAAAGCAGCCTTTGTGATCCTTATACACGTATCGGACGCGTCCGATACGTGTATAAGGATATTTTTATCCCGGCGCACCATGGACAGTGACTGACGCTAATCTGACTGCCCAATCCTTTCACAAACCCTAGTCTAGACACACCTGCAGCAAGAAGTTGGGCGGGTTGGAGGGCAGGACGGGCAGCGACAGCAGGTTCCGGTAGTACTGCAGGCTCGACGCGTGCTTGTAGAACGAGCTCAGCTTCTTGAACTGTTGCCCGAATCTGAAAGAAGTATTTGATTAATATGTTCGAGGGAAGTTAATGTAAAAAGGCCGTCTCTGGCGGTAGTGACCTTAAGTAGTTTCTACATTCTAGGTACTGGGTCTTGGGAGATAGATTAGGGTCTAAAAATTGGAATGAGCATGAAAAGCGCATGTCAGCAGCAGTCGTCAAGCCTAGTCACAGGCCTTCGGGCAGCTTGAAAACATCAGTCGGGTTGCCCACTTACTTTAACTTCAATTTACCTCTCGCGATGTCCAGACAGCGTGTCGGCTGGTAGAGAAGCGTGCAATCGGAACAGTATCCTGACATTACAGTCGTATGCCTAGCTAGAGTCTTGCGGGCACAGAATGAGCTCAAGTCTGCTCTAGGATCAAAAATAAAAGCTTAAAGTTACCTCTCGCGATGTCCAGACAGCGTATCAGCTGGTAGAGAGGCGTGCAATCGGAACAGTATCCTGACATTACAGTCGTATGCCTAGCTAGAGTCTTGCGGGCACAGAATGAGCTCAAGTCTGCTCAAGGATCAACATCAGAAGGTTAAAGTTACCTCTCGCGATGTCCAGACAGCGTATCAGCGGGTAAAGAGGCGTGCAATCGGAACAGTATCCTGACATTACAGTCGTAGATCTGGCTGGAGTCCTGAGCGCATGGTATGAGAGCTGCCAGCCGGCACTGACCCGACGCCGTCATTGAGTTGGCGCGCGCGTTGCCCAGACTGTCGAATACTGCGTGCATGGAGTATGGTTGTTAACATTATCAGAGTTTGTATCGTCTTTACACTGTATAATAAACATCATTACTGTGTATAGGCTCAAATAGTGTCCGAGACTTTTAACTTTATGTTTGATTATGTACTCTAGTTATCCAATAAAGTTTTGTTAAGGTCACTTTGGGTATTATATGAGTTTATCTTTAGTACATACCTGCAGCTTGTAGGTTCAAAATGTCATCCATGTAGTCGAACAACTCCACGCATAGTTGGAAACTGCAGAAAAGAACATAGGTTAATAAACTAACAACATCTTTGTATTTTTTTTGTAATATTGGTACAATAAAGATTTAAATAATAATAATAAAATCAATGTGTTGTGTCAACTAAACTTCTCATCTCCCAAGCTGTTGGCAACCCTAAAATGTATAAATTATAAGTTATTTATGGCGTCACCTCGCAAGTGGTGGTGCAATTCACTGGAGAAAATGAGAACAAATGTAAGAAAACTTTTCAATCGCGCCAAAAATACGAAAAAAGAGGAAGATTGGAAAGCGTTTCAATTAGCAAGAAATAAATTAAAAAAAGAGACTAGAGCAAAAACTAGGGAATCCTGGAGGAATTTTTGCGGGTCAATTCAAAGTGAAACTAAAGCTGCGAGGGTAAAAAAATGCATGTCAAATGACTCTCAAAATCAGCTTAAAAAAACCAGATGGTACCTACACAAAAAACGAAACCGAAAGGAACAGCCTCCTGTTGCTCACGCACTTCCCTGGCTGTGAAATGCTAGCAGAAGAGTCGTGTGATCAAGATCAGCTGTCACCAATAATTAATTCTTCTAGTTACGCTGAATCTATTGCGGCCGCCGTAATAAATGAAGAAAAAGTAAGATGGGCTATCACCTCTTTCCTTCCCTTCAAATCGCCGGGAGCAGACGGTATAGTGCCGGCTCTCCTACAGTGGGAGGTAGATATTATCTCACCACGGATAGTAGGTATCTTCAGAGCCTGTATAGCCCTCGGGTATATACCTAAGGGATGGAGGGAGGTGAAAGTAGTATTTTTTCCTAAAGCGGGTAAAGATGACTACACCTCTCCGAAAGCCTATAGACCCATTAGTCTGTCATCATTTCTTCTAAAAACTTTAGAACGACTGTGTGACAGATATATACGTGACGGTGCACTTTCCGTGAAACCTGTCCATCCTAACCAACATGCATACCAACCGGGTAAGTCAACAGAGTCGGCCTTACACGCAGTGGTAAGCAAAATTGAAAATTCAATATTGTTACAACAATCCTGCCTTGCAGTTTTTATCGATATTGAAGGAGCTTTTGATAAAACTATGTTCAATAGCATAAGTAATAACCTTAAAAATCATGATGTAGACCCGGTCATCAGTGCCTGGATAACAAATATGCTTAAATCAAGAACAGTATCTTTTACTTCAACAAATGCAATAAGATGCAAAGTAGCAAAGGGATGTCCGCAGGGTGGAGTGTTATCTCCATTGCTGTGGGTTTTAGTTGTGAATGATCTACTTTGCGATCTAAATAAAAAAGGTTTTACAACAATAGCCTACGCCGATGACGTTACGATTCTCATTGGCGGTCTGTTTGTAAATACCTTATGTGAAAGGATGCAACTTGCACTGAACATCATAGAGGAATGGTGTCACATACATGAATTGTCAGTGAACCCAACCAAAACGGAAATGGTTCTATTTACCAAAAAGACTAAGATAGGTAATTTAAAGCTACCTAAACTTTTTAATACAACCTTAAAGTTAACAAATGAGGTAAAGTATCTCGGCATATGGCTAGACCACCGCCTAAGCTGGTCTAAACATGTGGAGAAAACCCTAAGTAAAGCAACAATATCCCTATACCAAACTAGGAAACTTGTTGGATCCAAATGGGGACTCAAGCCAAAGCTGTGTAAATGGTTGTACACAGCGGTGGTCAGACCTATAATAACATATGGAGCAGTGGTTTGGTGGCAAAGATCGAACTTCATTACTGTGAAAAACAAACTACGACAGTTTCAAAGGCTTGCATGCGTTTCAATCACCGGATGTATGAAGTCAACCCCAACAGCCGCCCTAGAAATAATTCTAGGACTTCCACCACTCGATATTATCATCAAGCAGGAAGCTAAAGCGGCGGCGATAAGGCTAAGTAACATGGGATTATGGTCAACGAATACTACTGCACAGGGACACAGTCGCATACTTGACATTGCCAAGTTGTCGGCTCCCGGGTCCACTGAATGCAGCGACACTACTATAAAGACGTTTATCTTCAACAGAAGCTACACTATCCAGCGAGATCAGTGTGGCACATCAGACGAAAACAATTACGACATCAATATCTACATTGATGGAGCCAAGAACAAGAAGGGCAGCGGTGGAGGTGTCTTCTGCCCGGAACTTAATTTACAATACTCTGTCAGCTTCGGGAACAAAGCTACTGTTTTTCAGGCAGAAGCTGCCAGCCTACTTGACGGAGCTACACAAATAAAAGACACAAAAAATTGCAATATCTGCTTCTACACAGACAGTATGGCTATTTTAGGTGCCTTAGGCAGAACTGTAACAAAATCTAAATTAATTTTAGAATGTCACAGAACACTGGAAAACCTAAGCATTTCAAATAATGTAACAGTACAGTGGATTAAAAGTCATAACGACAACATAGGAAATTGCGAGGCTGACCGACTAGCAAGAATGGGATCAAATACCCTACCAATAGGGCCAGAACCATTTATTAGTCTGTCATCAAAGGCAATAAGGCAATGTCTCACCGATAAAACACTATCTGAACACAATCAGGAGTGGAAAAATCGTGTAGATTGCAGACAAACTAAAGCGTTTATTGTATCACACAACCACAAACTTACACGCTACTTACTCAACCTGTCCCGTAGTAATATATCATTAATGGTAGGATTAATAACAGGACATTGTTGCGTGAATAAACACTTATATACCATAGGTAACTCAACTAGTCCCTTATGTAGGACATGTAAGGAAGTAGATGAGACGGTTGAAAAGCTTGTCCACCTACTACAGAAACAAGATTATCTATTCTTGGACCAACAGAGCGCCTACCTCAGCTATTACAACACCCAGGCCTGCTACTCCAGTTTACCCGGGAGCTAGGCTGGCTGAGCTGAAACCAAGGGGATATGTACAAAGGTTCCACTCGAGAGAGCCACGTACAGGAACTTCACCCCCTATGAGAATAGAATAGAATAGAATGGGTTGTCTTGTAAGGAGGTAGGTCGGAGGCGAGTTGAAAGACGAACGGTTGATGCTGAACTAAACGTATATTGTATAAAAGTATGAGAGAGTATACATATGTGTTAGTAAAGGTTACATGTAGGTATTATAATATAGTTGATATAGTCTTACTTACACACTACACCTCCCACGGAAGGGAAAAAAAAAAGAACTTTATATTATGTGTTCTTTTTTTTTTTTTATTACACATACATTTATGTTTATATTATATTGTAGTACACATGTTATGAATATTATTAATTAAAATCTTTAGACAAGTAATATCCCTGATTAAAATATAATTATTAACTTTTATATAGTTTAGTCCTATTCTTATGTACTATTGATATTTTACCATCCTTTATTAACTCTACATTGGGCGATAAATCTCTGATTACAGTATATGGTTCCGTCCATGGGCTATCAAATTTGCTACAATTTTCTTTCTTAATTACTACTAAATCATTTGGCTTATAAACTACAGACTTACTATTTTTATCGTATACATTTTTCCTTACAGTTTTACTAAATATAAGGTTATCACGAGCTTCTTTCTGTGAAACCTGAAGCCTATATTTTAGTTCTTTAGGGTAGTCGTCACAAGTATATAATGGATCTATTGTACCATTTGACAAATTACTAGGTAAAATACATTTTTTTCCATAAACAAGCTCAAAAGGTGTAAACTTTGTTTCTGTATGAACAGAAGTGTTGTACGAAAAACACCAGAACGGCAACCAATTACTCCACGACTCGGGGTGATTGTCAGTTTGTATTCTTAAATATGCTCCTAAATTTTTATGTGAGTTCTCCAAAGCGCCAATTGATTGGTGGTGATATGCTGTTGACTGTAGCTTAGTTATGTTTAAAAGTGTACATACCTCAGCCATCGTAGAAGAGAGGAATTCCGTTCCTCTGTCTGTTGCGATTTCTGTTGGTATTCCGTAAGATAATATGAAGCTGTTAACAAAAGCCTGTGCTACCTCAGAAGTACTTTTTGTCAAAAGTGGAACTGCCTGAACAAATTTTGATAATTCGCATTGCATAGTTAAAATGTATCTATACCCTTTATGATCCTGATCTAGCGGTCCTACTACATCTAAAAATATTTTTTCCATTGCGGTGTGCGCGGTAGTTGTGATTGTCATTGGTTCTTTAACGTAAGTGGAATGTTTTTGTCTCTGACACTTATCACAACGACTTACAAAGTTATTTATGTCGCGTTCTAATCCAGGCCAATAATAGTATTTCCTAATTTTATTAAACATCCGCCTTATACCTGCGTGCCCACTGGTTGGTAATAAGTGGAAGTCGTTCAAAATAACCCGCTGGTCGTCTTTATCGTCAATCCTTTGAATTCCTTGCAGAACGAATAATCGTGGACCATTCCACTCACTTGTTTTCTTTATTTCTTTAGCTAATGTTTCTATAAATATACTACTTTCTTTATTCTTTATACAATATATTGCTTGAACAGAACATTTTTTACAAAATTCCTCAAGTTCCTTCACAAATACGGCTCGCGTGAATTGTGAATGCGAACATGGGTTTATATAAATTACTTTCTTTGACGGTACATACATTAATATATTTTGATAACTTCTTTCCGTAATTAAATTGTCTTTTATTAATTTATTTAGTTTCTCTTCATTTATAAAACTCAATTCTACAGACTCCTTCGGTTTATTATTAATTCCTATTACTCTTGGTTGGTCTGTAGAAACAGTATAGTCCGAAGGGACGTAATGAGTAGTATTTTCGTCATTATTTATAGTAAGTTTTCTCACTTGTGCTCTAGTCATTACATTCATCACGCTTTCATTCATCTCTTTCAGCTCATTTGAAGTCAATCTTATACGGGATAGTGCATCTGCTGGTGCATTGTCCTTGCCTTTTACATATTCTACGGTGAAATTATATTCTTCCAACTGCAAACGAAATTTAGTTAGCCTACTGCTAGGGTCTTTCATACTAAACAAATAAACAAGTGGTTTATGATCCGTAATTACTTTAAAATGTTTGCCTAAAAGATATGGTCTAAAATACTTGATGGACCAAACTATCGCGAGCAATTCCTTTTCTATTGTCGGATAATTTGTTTCAGCTTTATTAAGTCCTCTGCTTGTGTACGCTACTGGCCTACCATTTTTGTTTGACAATACTCCAGCTATGGCATAGCCAGAAGCATCTGTTTGTAATTGAAACTCATTAGTGTCTGAAAAATCAGGGTACTGTAGTACAGGTGGAGACAATAGTGCGTTCCGAAGTTTCTCAAATGAATTTTGGCATTGAGTGTCCCATATAAAAGGTTGATCTTTTCGACATAATTTATTAAGAGGGTAGGCTATTTCTGCGAAATTTGATATGAATTTTCTGTAATAATTACTAAAAGCTACGAATCTTTTTACTTCGTCTAAATTTTTGGGAATGGGATATTCAGCCATAACTTTAATTTTACTAGGGTCTGGTAAAATTCCATCTGCAGTAATAACATGTCCAAGATATAAAATTTCTCTTTTTAGAAAATCGCATTTTTGTGGGTTTAATTTTAGGTTAACTTTTCTCAATCGACTAAATACATCAAATAATTTTTTATTATGGTCATCCAAACTTCGGCCAAAAACTATGAGGTCATCTAAATAGACAAAACATTTGTCAAATGCTAGGCCTGACATTGCAATATTTATCATGCGCGAAAATGCATTAGGGCTGGTTTTTAACCCCATTGGCATTCTTTTCATCTGATATTGCCCTGAACAAGTATTGGCATTATTTTCTTCATTTATTGAATTTACATTTGGTTTCGTGACTTGACACTGTGGCGTACAAAAAGCTGTATATTTCCTACTTTCTTCGGAGAGTTCCATCTGATAATACCCAGAAAATAAGTCTAGATGTGAGTAGTAAATTGCACCCGAAAGAGAGTCAAAAATTTCCGAGATGTTGGGTAAGGGGAATTTGTCATCTTTTATTCTTTCGTTAACTTTCCTATAATCAATAACTAGTCGCCATTTTATTTTACAATCACTAACATTTTTCTTCGGCACTAGTAATATCGGACTTGACCACTCACTTTGAGATGGTTCAATTATTCCGTCTTTTAACATTTCAGTGATTTGCCTGTTGATTTCAGCCTTATGGGCTTGGGGTAATCTATATGGTTTACTAAATGCCGGTTCTACGTTAGGTTTTAATTGAATTGATTGTTGACAAATATCCGTTGCGGTCAATTTATCCCCCGACAAATGAAATATGTCAGCAAATTTCGCACATATATTTTCTATAGCTCTCTGCTCTTCTTGGTTTAGATGTCCTAATTTAATTTGCGGCAGTAATTTTTTTACTCTATCTGCATTATTTCCACTGCTACCAAATTGAAATATGTAATAATCACTTAGCTTGTGTATTTCTGGCTCTAATGAATGTATAGATAGTTCTGTTTCCGTTGTATTTAAAACTTGAATGGGTATTTTTCCATTAGTTGGCCTAACTATTGAACCTGCTATATAAATTCCATCGCATATCTGTTGGGTACACACCATACAATCCTCAGACATACTTGTCTTGATAAAATAAACAGATTCCGATCGCGCTGGGATTAAATAATTATAATCATGAAAGTCATGACTAACTCTTAACACCGGCATAGTGATGTTTATGTTATCCGTTCCAATTAAGGTTAACGTATTGGTGTTGTAATCTAAAATTGATCTGTACTTCTCTAAAAAGTCGCTACCTAATATTCCTGCTGTGACACATGGTATGGTGTCAAATACGAAGAACTTATGTTGAAAACAATGTCCATTTATTTCTAGTTGAATAAAAACATATCCAATAGCCTGTATTGTGCCGCCGATACCATTTATGCAAGACCGTTCCTTAATAAACTCGATGTTATGTTCCAATAAATGTTTACATTTTATAGCCGATAATGACGCACCCGTATCAATTAGCCATGCATAATCTTTTCCATTTAGGGCGAGGTTCGTAAATAGGGTACTGCTACAAGAAAATATTACTTCATTATTCTCGAAAAAACTGAATTGTTTCCGATGATTGCTCACGCTGTTCCTCCGGTGTGTTATGAGAGTCGTCACTCATCATATTGACATGATTCCCATTGTCATAGTTCCATGGCCTGCCAAAATAATTAGAGTTATTACCTGGATAGCGCTGCTGGTAGTAGGCACCTCCCCGGTGCTGCTGGTAGCCCCCGCGGCCGCGCCCTGGGCCGCGCTGCTGGCCCGGGTGTCCGCGCGGCGGGCCCATGTACCCGCGCTGCGGCGGTTGCCCACGGTTGTACCCTCTCTGGTTTGTAAATACGCGTCCTCTGTAATTCCTAGAAGGTACGTTATTATTACTCATACCCATGATATCTCCAGAAGATCACACTTCTTCATCTTGAGCTGCTTGTATCGCATCCTGAAGTGAGCTGAAATTACGTGCAGCAATTATTGTGCTTAACCGTCGGTTCCTCAAACCGTCGGAAAATCGTTTAATTGCCATCTTTTCGTTCAACGGCCGTAATATGGCATAGTGATCTGAATTTCCGTCAGCTTGAGAAACCGTGAGATCCGCAAAAAGTTCTGTAATTTCCTTTCCGTATTCACTAACAGATAGTTCGTTTTGCCTAATATTCTGGAGTTTACACTGTATTGCCGTTGCTGATTTTTTCGGTAATAATAGACTTTTCATATCCAGTAACAAAGCTGACACACTTGTGTAATTTGACTCCATCTTAAGTTTAGCCGTTTGCGATAGTCGACTTTTAAGCACAAATTGTATCAAATTAGTTTTACATTCTTGTTTTGACAAAATAGTGTTGTAATAATCAATTCCATCAATCAATTGTTTCGTATTATTCTCCTGATCTGTCATTATGGGTAATAAGGTCAAAGCGGTTTTTAAATTAAAAGTCTCCATAATTGCAGTTTCACAACATAAACTCTTAACGTCCTCAAATAAAGACTCAAACTTCGTTGAAATATTTGTAATTAAACACAATTCCTCCTTACCTATCTAACCTAACTTGCACTCCTCGCTAAAATCGTCAATTAAAGTATTATATTCCGATAACAAAATATTGGCTTCCTCTAATTTTTTCGTTAAAATAGAACCATGCCTTCGCTTTGCCCCTATCTTTATTAAATATGTACGAATATCTTTTAGTTTATCATATACTCTGTTCAAGTTACATGCCATTAAATAAGATTTTCCAATACAAGTATCAATTAACTAACTGGTTACATATTATTAAGAATTAATAAGTATGATGAATAATTATGGGGGTGGGTAATACCTTCGTAATTAAATGTATAATAATTAACTTACATACGCAATCTGACAGTCCTTAAAAAAATCTTCCTGTTTAATCACTTCCAACTTTCAATCACTATATTGCCCATATTATTATGTTCACAATTATTATTTATTTTCGTAACACTGAACTTTAACACTCAAACCGCTTCTGCTTGGCCCAACCTCCTCGTCTGGAGCGCGTGAGCACGCGCGCGGCGCTCGATCTTCCCGTTGATGCAGTCGTTCACGTACTTTGCCAGAAAAAATGCTCCCAGAACTGCTAGCACGAACATCAGCCAGTACAAGTAATCGTTGGTCTTCGCAACGTGACCCATCAAATTTTCATTGTGCTGGATTATCTTGTTTGAATATCCTATTTGAGTGAGGATATCTTGACGATTTAGGTCCTCTACGGGAGGCCTCATTGTAGTTGCAGTGTTCCCCATTTATATAATTTACACAACACAATGTACGATAGTATACCACGAAGACACTATATTTTTAATGCTTCAACAATTTTTACTAGCCGACCTCATTAGGCCCGTCTCAAATGGCGAGGGTCGCCATGTAAGGAGGTAGGTCGGAGGCGAGTTGAAAGACGAACGGTTGATGCTGAACTAAACGTATATTGTATAAAAGTATGAGAGAGTATACATATGTGTTAGTAAAGGTTACATGTAGGTATTATAATATAGTTGATATAGTCTTACTTACACACTACAGTCTTTTTGGATAAGATTTTCTTTACCGTTTCTGAAACACGAGTAAAAATACACGGTCCAAATCAATCGTCACGTTTTTATAAACTTCTGCAAACTACAAACATCCCCCAAGGCCTAACTACAACATAATTACAATCCACATCCTCTTAACGGTCCTTCGAGCCGGACATCGACCAGCGACCTCATGCATACTCACTAGTTGTTAACATCATTCTCGGCGATGGCGTCCAGCTCCTCGGCCGTCAGACTGAGACTGGGCGGGAAGCGCGGGTTCCTCGCGTGGAACTGGATCTTGGTGACCAGCAGCTGGCAGTACAGGTGTACCAGGCGCCCGTAGCCTTCGCGAAGGTGGACCTGAGGGATTGTGAGCGTTATTAGTACGGGGAAAAAAAGCTAATAGATCCAAACGCTAGGCTAATTTCAGTAATTTTGTTGGTGAAAAATATGACAGCTGGTCTAGGGATTGTCACCGTGGTGGAAGGATTGTGGCCAGTGAGAATATCGCTGCCCGGAATTTTCCGAATATAAAGACAACTGATTCGTCACTCTGCTCCTTTCGTGTATCCATATTGCACAGATAGGTATACATAAAAGCAGTATCTTATGTAGGCGGTAGGCGATATCAAAGTCAATCAATATTTTGCGAAAAACGATGGAACTACTTACCGAATACCAAACCTTCGGACCTGATACGGCGCCATCTTTCTTATTTTCGCTTTCGTTTGAGGCAGAAAGGTTTCCTGAATAGCATAGCAAGCTTACCCACAGCTTCCCCAGATTCTCAATCATGCCGGTGTGTCTCCGCGAGTCGTCCAGACACGCGGGGTGCCCCTCGCGCAGCACCTTGTGCGTCACGTGGCAGAAATTCCACGACACGATGTCAAGAACCACGAGTCAAGCCGTGTGCCCCCGAGCTAATTACTATGGCATATGGTTCTTATCACCCAGGTGTAAAGCCACTCGGTTTGGTTGTAAATTCCATATGCCGGTAGGCGATAGCAAAGTCAATCAATATTTTGCGACAAACGATAAAACTACTTACCGAATACCGAACCTTCGGACCTGATACGGCGCCATCTTTCTTATTTTCGCTTTCTTTTGAGGCAGAAAGGTTTCCGGAATAGCATAGCTAGCTTACCCACAGCTTCCCCAGATTCTCTATCATGCCGGTGTGTCTCCGCGAGTCGTCCAGGCACGCGGGGTGCCCCTCGCGCAGCACCTTGTGCGTCACGTGGCAGAACTTCCACGACACGATGTCAAGAACCACGAGTCAAGCCGTGTGCCCCCGAGCTAATTACTATGGCATATGGTTCTTATCACCCAGGTGTAAAGCCACTCGGTTTGGTTGTAAATTCTATATGCCGGTAGGCGATAGCAAAGTCAATCAATATTTTGCGACAAACGATAAAACTACTTACCGAATACCGAACCTTCGGACCTGATACGGCGCCATCTTTCTTATTTTCGCTTTCTTTTGAGGCAGAAAGGTTTCCGGAATAGCATAGCTAGCTTACCCACAGCTTCCCCAGATTCTCTATCATGCCGGTGTGTCTCCGCGAGTCGTCCAGGCACGCGGGGTGCCCCTCGCGCAGCACCTTGTGCGTCACGTGGCAGAACTTCCACGCCACGATGCGGTTGTCTTGGAGCGGGAGACGGATCGCCACCATCTGCAGGGGTTATGAGCTTTAATGTCACTTTATACATCGTGCGTACGAGTGCGTTGCGATAGATATAAACACGTACATAGTGCACCTTTATTGTACACGGTTTCAAAGAATTAGCCAGTCAGATTTTCCGTGCAACTGCTTCCTTCTGTAAATCATTCTAGTATATGTGGTTCAAACATGGGTATGTTGTTCAATCAGGGGCGTATTTGGTTCAATCAGGGGAGTATTTGGTTCAAGCAGGGGGTATGTGGTTCAGACAGAGTTATGTGGTTCAAATTTAATAGAGGTATTTAGTTCAGACAAGGGTATGAGGTTCATACAGGCAGGGTATTTTAGTTTAGACAGGGGTACGTGGTGCAGACAGGGGTACATGGTCCAGCAGTGCCACTCACCCAGTAGGTGACGGCGCTCTGCTCCTGGAAGGTGCCGATGATGGTGCTGCGGACATGCTTCTCCTTCACCGGCGTCTCCACCGAGTTGATCGCCTTCTGGATCGCGAGCGTCTGTCGGAAGACACGAGCTTTCATTATTACAGAGGTTTCATACAGCAAATTTAGTGAAGGAAGTTTTGTAGCCGCTATACAAGGTGATGCAAAAGTGGTATAGTCAACCGATAGGGGGTTACTCAGGGCGTCATCCTAGATAAATTTTGTTCTACGACTTTAATTTGAAGTAATCTAAGAATCTATAGGGAAATAAATAAATAATAGCATTACAAGCATGTTTTGTAAATATTCTAGTTCTCATCACCACTATAAATTAATTTATAATGGCATGAGCAAGGCTCAGGTGATGTTTATGTAATAAATACGTAGTTTAGCGCTACGGTTGAGGTGTGGAAACATAGTTCACTCATTTAGGGTGAAGCTACTACTAATGACAAAACATTAAAATTGCTCACCCTTTTACTTGGTATCTAAATAAAAAATAACATATAAGTAGGTATTATTAAATTTAATAAAGTTTCATCGACCCTTCAATAGATTCATAATACTATTCTCTTATAGATAGGTATGCTATTACAATAGAAATAAAAATTAAAAATAAATAAACTAAACAGGAAACCAGTAAAGGTCCGAACACCACACACCGTATGTATGGGAGTACGGAAGTATGTGAGCATTCCACCAGCGCTGACTCATGGATAATGGCTGGGTCATTGCAGTCGCAATATTTATCCGCTTTAATTACTGCCTATTACACGTGACCCATTACTTAATAGGGGAATTCCTTTGCTACTATAAAATATACTACGAGTATAATAAACATTGCATGATGTTGGATAAAAACAATCGACGCAAAAAAACTTCATCATAAAAATTAAAACAGTCCCATTTTTTACTTAGATTGGGTTGTGTAAAAGTTTACTTATGATTATCCATTACTTTTCCTTTTATGTTAGCTACAACTTGTTGTGATGACTCTACAAAGATATCTACTAAGTTATCGCTGAAAGTTCTGTGATCAAGTAGATTTAAGTAGAAAACTTAATTCATTAAAGTTGAGATAACAACGTAGTTGAGGAGATACGCCCGACTTCACCCAACTTATAGTTTTGTTTACTCTCCATAGATTGAATCGATGAATAAGTCTTGCCTGGGAGTAGCTACATAGCTCACCGCGTTAGTAAGCTTAAGTGACAGTGGGCTGGTCACATCTGTCGAAGAACCGATGACCGATATGGGGTAAATATGTTCTGGAGTGGAAACTAGGCAAACGTAGTGTGGGACGCCCTCCGGCTAGATGGGGTGACTGCTATAGGCTAATGACGAGGAGTAGCTAATTGTGAGTTTTCTGTCAAAAAGGTTGGAGGGCAGGTGAAAAGTACCAACGCATGTATTCAATACTACTCAAGTATTTCGTAAGTTAAACATAATTTAAAATTACTTGTAGTTTATAGTAACCTTTTCCTTGAAAATAACAATATAAAATAATCAAAAAATGGCCCGAATCCAATGAAGCGACAAATTGAAATTGAAAAAAACATTGTAATGTTTTCTCAATTCAAAATGTTTACATTTATGTAGTTAGATTTTTCAGTTAGAATAACGGGAATGAAAAGTGACCACAATTCTGTGTATTAGAAACACAAAGATTGTTCTCATGATTTAGGTTGTTATATTGGTGTCACGCTGTGTGTTTTATTTGTGCGCTTTTTGATTGATCGTAACTTGTGCTGAGTCAGGTCGTTGTATAAGTATAAAGATCCTTTGTTTATGATCTCACTAAGATTTTGCACGCTGAGTAATGGAACGTTCGGTTGAAAATTCAAATATAATTGGCATCCAAGCACACTTGATATTTGGACTGCAATGTATACCAACTAAATTACCACTTCGGATGAATTAAATTGAAATAAACGCACATGCAGTGTAGGTAATATGCTTTGTTGCAAGGATTTATGGTAATGCGTGTGAGCACTGAGCAGCGGATATGCAAGGCCAGATGCGGTATGAAACAGTAACTTATATGTACATTTATTTTAACATCCGTAATCTGCGTATCAACCATTTAGTATTTCGATTTCTTTAGTGACCTCCCACAAATTTATACTTGCGTTGTCTGTACAGGTGTACACTAAGCGTGGTGTGAATCTCTATCCCAATCATCATCAGCCAATAATCATCCACTGCTGGACATAGGCCTCTCCCAAGGAGCGCCACAACACTCGGTCCTCGTCCTTCCTCATCCAACCACTACCGGCTCTACCCGCCTAAGGTCGTCGGTACAGCGGGCAGGAGGGCGTCCCACGCTGCGTTTGCCTGTTCCTGGTCTCCACTCGAGAACTCGTCTACCCAATATCAAGCCTCATTACCGGTAACAGTAACAACTGGAAAGAAAAGTACCTTTACGGCCAAAAGTCGGCGGCGGTTACTTGAATTCGTGAATAGTTTAATTATTGAAAAAATCACACGATTTCACGTGGCGTGCGCGTGTAATAATGACACTTTCATTATTAATGTGAGGAAAGGTTCATGGTACTAAATTGCCTTCGAGGCTTTGCTTGATTAAAGATAAAGAAACATTTATTTGACAAACCAACAACAAATACTGAAAATAATTCAATACAAAACCAATAATAGTCAGCAGAAATTATCATCATCATCATCTGCTAACACTCGTCCACAGCTGGCTTGTGCCTACGCGTCTGAGTTCGTCTGCAGAGGTTGTGGTGTTTCTTGGGAGAGGCCTATATCGATAGTTATACGGACGATTATTATCGGGTAATTATCAAATTCGACCTAGCACTCTCGGCAGACCTTTGCTTATTCATATTCTGCAGTAAGGCAGTATCTTTTAATTCAGTTTTGTCATCCATGAGGAAAACCCTAAAAACTGTCTTCAGGCAAAGAGTATTAACTCGACGGACTTTACATTTTGTGCTCGTTAAAAAGGCAGATACTATTATTTGGGGCAAATTTGTCACCGCATACCGAAATGAAATGTGAGGACATATTATCGAGTGCCGTGACTGTCGTAATTGTGGCGTGAGGAGAAAGTAACCAAGATCATGTTACGACATTTGGATTATTTACATTGATTATTAAAAAGGAACCTAAAAAGGTTTTTAGTTAATTAAAATTACATAGTCGATCCTCTCTGTTAAAGGTTTACCCATTGGTTGCTAATTGGTGTCGCTAGTGTAGGTACAGGAGTAAATAGTTATGCATTTGCATCCATTGCGCAAGACAAGCGGTAAGTAGGTATTAGAAGTTGTGAACTTTTTTTCGGTTATTAATTAGGTTTCTTTCAAATATCACAACATTAATTTCAATAATGAGAACAGTTCAGCAAGCCAATCTACCAAAAAACACCATAGATACGACTAGAAGGTATAAAATGTCGTATAATACACAGGTGGCGTACACAAAATAAGCAAAAAAAAAACTTACCAGCTGCTGGAACCTTTTCTCTGAGCTGGTGGTCGCCATAGCAACGAGTTAGTGCGGCGAACTGTCAGCGACATGCATTAGTGCGACCCAGTGCAAAGTGTGCCCGATAGATGGCGCTGAAAGAGACAGTGGCGCCACACAGTTTTAGTACTGTTAGTTGCGGGCGAAAATGGTACTAGAAATGAGAATTAAAATGCCGCATGCGATTTTAAATGATAGATACATAGGTAATTGTTTAGTTAAGCTACCTAACGGTAACAAATATTAATAACATTAAGAATACAGTTGTATTGAATGAGTACAGGTATGAGAAGATTAGTTTACCTGATATTTTATGAATTAAATAAAAGTGGAAGCAGCATGCAGAAGGATTATGTCTGAACCGTTGTGGAGTCTCAACTCGGAATTACCTGTAACAAAAAGAAACAACAGGTAAAAATTACTGTGCAGATTTTGTGCGAACGTCAGTTTTGCAGAATTTATGTCTGACTTTATAATGTTTTCCTACCGTAAAAAGTTATGTAAGTACTTACTGCCAGTTTCTATATCTCTATCTATCCATAACTGGTACTTAGTTACTTTCATACGATTTTGACATAATTAAAAGTAACAATCTGTCAAAATCGTATGAAAGAAACTACCAGTTATAGATAGATAGAGTTATAGAAACTGGCAGTTAATGAAAGAAATATGAATAAGAAAATTAACGAAATGATTAGAACACTGAGCGAGCGACCGTTGATTACTGCTACTGATTAGATGAACCGTACGGCTTCCTAGACGTACAAACTAGAGACAAGACCGAGGTAAGCTCCTTACGTGGGATTTATTTATATGGAGGGCACGAAAATCAGGCTACTAAGTATTAAACAATGTAGTAATATTATTTATCATTATGGCATTTGATGGATTTGTACATAACGTTACTGCTAAGCTCGACTTGTTGAAATGCCTGACTCAACGCTGTGTCAGGCATTTCAACAAACTTTAAATCTTATTCAATGCATATAAGTAATTTAGAGATTTATGAAAGTTGTTCAGAATTACGAGTTCTGTGAACTTCTTTGATCTTTATAAAGTCACAATGTATATTTTTGTATGCATTCACCTACTATACACTCCGCGCCGCCTACACTAAAATGCAAGTAGGTAAAAGGCGTCATAATCAAATTAATTTTAAACATAGCCCACGCGGGGAGCGGGTCAATGCAACGCTACTAAAGTGGGACTGGTTCGAAACTCATGGGATCAAATGTTTGAACCATCGAAGTAGATTTTTTTCTACTTCGATGGTTTGGACCTAAAGTTACCTGTGATGTTCTCCTGACTTTCTACTTATATTTCGTCTTGTAGGATTCGATGGCTTGTAAATCTTGTAATACGGAGAAGCACTAAAATTATGCACATGCATTTTGTATGTTCACTTTTTACATAAGCAACAAAAAACATAGTTTTCTTTTTTGATATTAAAAATTCTGTAAGCTTATGACTTTTTAAGATTATTATCTTTCCTTCTGGGTCCAGACCCACATTCAAGTTGGTAGCTGTTATTTCCGCGGCTATATCAGTCACTGCAGTGGGCAGAGCTGGTACCAGCACTCGGCACGCGGGCAGGATGCGCCGACAGACACGCCCCGCCCACTATCGCCGGCTACATCTAGCTACTCTACACTACCAACATACAAAATTACATACCTAACTATGTAAGTAAAAAAACTTATGACTAATTGTTTCGCCAAACTGGTGAACAGTTTGTTGGCGGTACGCTTGCTCTTATCAATAAATTAAAGTTTTAGAAAATGATTTATTATCTGCAATCATAGGCTATTGTTAGACCCACGCTGCCACCTCCGTGAGGTTAAGAATACGAACTTACTCTATAAGCATTCAGTATAAACTGACTTGTTTCACACCAGTTGCTGTTATTGGCTACATTGTAGTCGAGTAGGACTTAAGTTCAAGCGTAGATAGATTTACTCGAGTGAGAAACTAGGCCAAAGTGAGCGTTATTTGTATAAATAAATACATAATAATAATTTAAGTACTGAATTCAGGCATAAATTGATAATAAACGGTAGTTTTGAAGGACTTCCATAAACGATTTTCATAGACGGGAAGAAGAAGGCAGTATTTTTTGACCATACAGAAACATCTGACACTCTTACAACAATCACTTCCCATAAGTTTCTAACCACGAGCAGGCAGCGTCTAACTACAGGGGCACCCGCAGCAATAGCTCACGATTTCACAACCGGCCACGGCCATTGTACATTGTTCTGTGGGATTAGGTGAGCGTTTCCCATCCACCAAGCTGTCTCAAGTCTCTACCAATCTCCGCTATGGAGATATATCCGTTATTGCCGTAGCACTTGATAGGATTGATTTTTTTTATTCGGCGGGCGAGAGAATGATTCAAATATGGATTATTAATATGAACTTATGCCTTAGTAGTAACGAACTGATATTTTAATAAGTATCTCGTAATTATTTAATCTGTGCGTATATTAGGTCTCTTCCTTCTTAGTTGCACTTCGTGTATGTAGTATTATATGAGTTGAAGAGCTACCTAATTATGTCCATGGACACTTTATGTAGCAAGTAAGAGTTAACATACATGTATTAATATCGGTACAGTGATAATCTCATTAGATGCATTAAGTATGTAATCTGTATTAAGGCCAGAGACTCAGCGCCGAAGCTCAACTTCTTCCAGTCAAGCTTTGATGTGATTTTATTAATATTATGATGATAGTGGAGTTTACACAAAACAGTAACAAACAAGTACAGCATGTTTTATTCAAAGGTATTTGGGCCATGTTTAACGTGACCATACGTCCCGCTTTGGGCGGGACAGTCCCGCTTTCAAGCTGTGCGTCCCGCTGTCCCCCGCGAGGGCAAAAATGTCCCGCTTTCTTAAATAGACCAAACGATAATTTAAATAACCTACATTTTTTAACTTCATCCCATATTTCCTTTCTTTCTTTTAATCACTTGAGACAAATATTTATCTTCTTATCACTTACTCACATAGACTATAGGGAGTAATATGAGTCCGAGTTCCACCGAGACTCCGCGAGTAATTTCGTTCAGTGACGATCATTGACTCGCTCTTGCTCTATCGTGTATATAAATTTATCTCGCTCATCTACCAATTCCTAACAAAGAAGAAAAGCGTGAGAGTACATGTTTTCAAAAAAGTAATCTGTATTAACTTTTATGAATGTGAAAATAACATAAGATGCAGTATTGATAAGAATTAAATTAAACTACTCAAATTATTAAAAAAATCAAAGTATGATGTTTAAGAATTTTGTAGCGTCTGGTATGAGAACACCCAATTTGAGAATTTGAAACACGGAATATGTAAGTACCTAATTTACAAAATATTGCAATAACGATTTTTAAAATATCGATTTATAAAAATATGATAATTCGTGATTTTGACAATAATAAAATGAACGTTTCAAAAACTTTAGAACCAAAATCAAAGATAGGTGCGACGACGAGCAAAGCGAGGAGGAGCGTGTCCGGTGCACATAGATATCGAAAAACAAAGCGGAGCGTTTCAAATATAGAGTAAAAATATTGTTAAATAGAAAACTATTTGTAGTATTTGTTGTTAAATTACACAACAAAGCAAAACAATTGCTCGGATTTTTACGGTGTTTAATCTTAAAACCTTAGGACCTAAACCTAAAGATAGGTGCGACGACGAGCAAAGCGAGGAGGAGCGTTTAGGTGCACATAGATGTTGAAAAACAAAACGGAGCGCAGCGAAGCAAAAAAAATGTTAAATTGTTAACTAAGTCTTATTCGGGTATTTGTGTTCTCAGAATATTAAAACTTCGGGATTAGTTATTTAATCGATTCGATATAATAAAAAATCGTACATTTAAAACATCGAAATTATAACATCCGAAAAATTTACTTTGGTCATTTTAATAAATCTTTTGTTCGTTTATCAAATTTTTCGTAATTTTCGTTATTTGTAAACTTTACTAGAACTATGAAATTCATAATAAAAAAATCGTTATTTTCATATTCGTAAAAAAGTAATTCGGATTTATGTAGTGTACCCGTCTGGTATTTTTATAAAAACAAAGTAAGTAGGTATTTAGGTATCCTAAATATACCAAATTTAGATAAATATAAAAAAAAATGTCATTTAGCATTCATGCATCTCTCTCACATTTCACTCTTTCATCGTAGGGATTGCACGTTCAATTGATGCACTGAGCAAACTGAGCGAAAAGATAAGAAGATAATATATGTATCTTTGAGGGATATGAAATTCCGCAGGTGTCCCGCTTTGACAAAAAAAATAAATGGTCACGTTAGCCATGTTCCATAAACACTACAAAACAGTAAGTGCAGTATTTTGTGCTTTGCATATAGGTATGTATATGAACTGCTGAAGTGAGTAAAGAAATACCCTACTTCGAAATCAGTACTTTAGTAACCTATACTTTGTAATAAGGATGTTTTACCCACAAAGCAAATACATAGTAGAGCTGCCATATATCGTTTTCTATATAGGATAAGATGAAGCCACTAATCGGGGTTGAAGGCTGAGGTGCGCGGGGGTGCGGGATGCGAACTCCATCTTAGTTCAAGTAGATGAACTTTTATGTAGAGCTCAGGTTAACGCCATCTAAGTTCAAGTAGAAAAAGAAGCCTCTGTGGTTATACATTGCGTAGCTCATATGATATCTGAAGGCCAAAGAAGAATAAATGACGCAATGTATTTCAAATTTATTTGTCATTGCGAACTGGTAGACAGGGACGGACTAAGGCATAATATAAAATTGGGGGGCTAAATGGTCAGAATTATATACAGTATGAGGAAAGGGAAACATGATTTTTTTTTTAATATGTTTATTAAATAGTTACCTACTTAACAGTTACCTTTTTATTATTTATATATTAAAACTTATTGTTAATTAAATAGACAGTACTCACTATCGTTATTACTCAATAGTTTTACTCGAAGTCGAGTAAAAATCTACGTATGGACCGCAAAACTCAGCTCTAAAAACAGCTCGAAGGCTCGCGCCGCTCGATGGAATTAAATGAAAGTAATTTTCGTCGAACCTACTCGAAGCCGCTCGAAATATGTGTATGTGAATACTAAATGACGCGCCCCACTCGATAAATCAAAGCTGAATGGGTGGACGAAAGTCCATGCCATGGGTTATATTATACTCGACAGTTTAGCTCGATCGAGTAATACCGTATGTGAGTAAGTACGGACCAAAACACCAGATGGCGATCGGGATTGAAGAGCTCAACGTGCCTTCCAAAGCACGGAATCGTTTTCATTTCGGATATTCAAGTGATTAAAATCAGGTATAATATTAATCACCTGTAAAAAGAACAGTCTTATTAAAATGGTGTCGCTTTGTGACTCTGTTGTGTTTGGAAGTAACAATATGCCTGAATCTAATATTTATATATTTCTCTATAATTGCTTTGGAGAGGTGTGTGATATGATTAAATAAAGGTGGCTGTTCTTGGATATGTGCATTTAGTGAATGGAGCCAATCCTCATTTATGGCTGATAATCACGACGCACCCACACACTCTCATGTCGCCGCCATTGTTGTGCCTCAGTGTTTAGTTAGCGAGATTCCTTCCGCCTTTTTATCAACATCGATGGTTTTGATAATAAATTTAAGTTAGCTTTTCTTGTGATGGAATGTAAGGGGTAAGCGCCTTCTCTTATTTTTTTCAAACCTTTTTTTCGTGTTTAGTAGGTATGTCCTCCGCATTAAAATGTAGAGAATATACTTTGCTGTATTTTGTTGGACTCAGCCTGTGGATTAGTTTAATTCATTGCTGCTTCAATGCAGTGTCAGGAAATCTAAAAAAAACTACGTCTTTAATTCATAAATAAACATGACGCCCCCTATTTATTTTTTTATCCGATCTAAGCCGCCTGAGTACGTCCCTGACTAGTATTTCTATTTGACACTAGATGGCGCTTCCAGCAATTTAGAATGTTCTAGAAGTAAAATAAAATATAATTTAAAATATTACTACGCGTGAAAATATACTTTGCTTTCGTCCACAAATCTTCTATCATCACTGTAGCTCTTACATCCAACAATGCAACAACTTCATTTTGATCGAGAAACACGTAAAATAAAATCATTTCAAGACTCACTCGTACTGCTCAAGCTCGGGACCTGTCACGCACTGATGTCAGCACCCCAAGCGTGGAGTAACTGAACTACAGACCGTGTGACGACAGGTCGAACTTGGCTACGTCACGGCTACGTTGCTTACAACAGCTCTACTATGTATTTGCTTTGTGGTTTTACCTTTGACCTAAGTGTGCATTTACACTGCTGGCTGCAATTGCGTGAAGAAATGCAGTAACTTGACAGGAACCTACGCTCTGCTGTACTCTACATATTATAGCTACAGGAGTTACTTATCATCATCATATACATATAATCTTTGTACTTATAATTGTGTATTTGTACACAAGCCAGTACTTAACACAGTTCCTACCAAATCTTTTAGAGGTAAGTAGGACGACCACTAAATAACAATGGATTTAATTTTTATTCCTAAATTCCGACAGGAAAAGCTTTTTTAAGGCGAAAACAGTCATGCAGCATGCAGCCCAAAGCACGTAGGCATATAAACCAGATCAACTATAACTAGTCTAGACGCGTGTATACAGGATGTTCAGCGGAAGAGGATGCGATAGTGATTGCCCCTGTGCGCCAGCACTGCGCCGACAGGTCAACGGGGTCTCTTCAGCTTTTGAAAAGTAGGGAATGAGAACTGTCATTTATAAACACGGTCCGTATCAGCAACGCACCCGTAGAGTCGTGGTTGGAAACATCTATTTTCATGAGCTAGAGTAAACCCCCACAGCCTCGTCGACCATTACTGCCATGTGCACAGTACACATCATACCAAAATACATTAAAAACACAGATTGTCTGATCATCTGGATGCTTCCAGGCTGTAAACATGATATGTGCGCGTGGTTGAGTACAAAGAATTTTGGTCGTAAAGCTAATTTAGAAACGCATAGCACCATAAAATATTCCGTTATGCGAGCCATCGTTTACTGTAGTTCACTATGGTGTACAAACAGATGGACACGCGTGTTGCACATCATACATGTGTGTTCTGATAATTATTGTTATAATTATAAGTGTTCAATGTACGGAGGATGCGCTAGAACTGATAAAACTCTGAGTGAGCTTAACCCGCACCGCAGTGTGGGGGTTACATTGTTTCAGCTCTTTTCATACTATGCCCTCTAGTACGAAAAATAGAGGCATAATCGTACAGTGGTATGAATATTTAAAAATAAATTATTATTAAAAAATATGGCCTAAGCTTGTAATAGAGGGTGTTTTAATTAATTTCATTTGCAGGGAAAATGGAGTAAAAGTTACATGTAGAAACCGTGTCTATTAGAAAGGTAATAACATGGATATCAAAGATAAATGCGATTGTTAGAGAAATGCCATTACATAGAGAAAACAATATTGAATCATAACTTTAGTTAAATACATGCATAATGATGGTGAAATTCTTGAGGAGGTAGGTATCCTAATTTAGAATGGTCACTAAATATTATTTTATGTAAATTCATGTATACTTTAACTCGAATAATCATAAACATATTAAGTAAGTATTCAATGATGAATCAAGATCACTGGGTCACTATAAACCGGGCATTGTTCAAAAACTGGTTCAGATCTTCGACCCAATGACTTAGAACTAAGATGGAGTGACTATGAATATTTATGATTATTTTTACGGAAAATATAACGGTCAGTGTTTCTAAACATTCTACTATATCTACAACTACTACTGTATGCTGTAGTATAACTTAGTATATGGATAAAACGGGAAATATGATGAGTTTAATGCCAAAAGGGTGGATTCTGGCTCCATTAAAGGGACCGACCAAGTTGGCGAATTCATCGTATTAAGTATAAAATACATATCTACTTATTAATAAGGAAACTTGCTGCATAGTTAAGTAATGGAGAGTTAACCTTCCGAGTCATCGGTGACTCAAGGTAAACCCGATAAGTGTAATGTAATGTAGAAGTAATAATATTTATAAACAAACAAAAACTTAAGTATAATTATTCTTATATTTATTAAGTAAATAAGTTAAATGATGCATTCATAAAAAACACAAATAGGAAATAAATGTCAATTTCTAAGTATACACTATACAGGTTCAATCAGAAAAAAAACAGACGGTATAACATAACCACATCTAACCACCTACCGTTTATGTAGTAGGTGTCACGTACGCACCTTTTTGTAACTCTATCGACAACATTCGTACTACAAGGCACATCTATGATGCAAAAAAAACATACATACAAATACAACAGGCCGTCTCATTTACGTAATCCATCATTGAATGCTAAATACATATTTATTATTATGATGATGTAGCAATCAATCGCGGAACATTCCTTTGTCATCAGAAGCATGCACAAACACACCACATCATTGCACAAGGAATTCGCTGATGCATAACAAACAGGTCAACGACCAAAGAGTCGAAATTTAAAACGATAAAATTATGTCTTTACGGCCAGTCTTAGTACAGGACTGTTTTTCCAGTGTGTGATCCTTTCAAAGTGCTTCAAGGGTGATCAGAATCAAATGATGAAAGCATGATCTCTGGTGAACCCTTTTGACTTATAGTAGCAATGAATAAATGGTTGATAGTGCACCGGCCCTGGCTCACATTATATAGAGGATGCTCTCGAATTGGTGTGGCTGAAGGCGGAAGCAGACAATCACTGTCTTTCACTGGCGATCGTGCTTTCAATTCAATTTAGGGATTTATGGGCGTCTTCGTATCAATTTACTACGTGTTCATTTAGAGGGTTTAGTGAACTGTAACATTATTCTTCAAATTCCAAATGAAAAGCCAAAGTGAGACACAGACTCCGTTTTTTTGTCGAGTGAAGCAGGTGCCTAAGTGCGACTAACGCTAAGGCGCACAAAGGAACTTAAAGCCAATGTCGACCTTAAATCTGTGCTGCTTCGCTTTGACATTATACGGACAGAAAACAGACATGCCTACATAGATTAATACGCCGACATTAGCTTAGACTTCCTTTGTGCAACTCTGCAATTAAAAGTAAAGTTACAAGCTGCTTGTAAGATTTATAATTCTTATGTTGGTATTTGGTATATTTGTGTACCAATATGTAGGTATTTTCATTCGTGACCGAACTCTTTGTTCCGCTTGTAACCGTGGCAATGATCTTTTATTACTGTTTTGACCGAATTTATCTCCGAAACTATACAAGGCATACAAGTCATTGACTGATTTTATTCCGCGATGCAAACGATAACATCTTAAGTCACTGAGTTTCAAGCTAATCACTGTGTTTGTAATATCATGATATTCATGATCATGTTGGTTTTGGTTGCAGGTGCTGATAAAAACCTTTGATAGGAACCTCCGGGAAACTACATATTTAACAATATTCAGATATACTATACTATACATATACTCTAGATACGTTTTTTCATTACAATTGAATTAATATGTATTTAGGGAGTATATTATCAAGACATAATACCTATCAGACCTCCAAAAAATCTAAGAACAAAAGAATTCGAGAATAATATCTCTATTAGGTAGCGAAATACAAAAGGGACTTACCGATAAAATCTGATATAAACGTAAGTACATACCTGTTTTACTCTAACGGTGGAGCTAAGTCGACCTTGGGAGAGGCCTATGTCCAGCAGTAAGATTACAGCAGGCTAATAATGATAATGTCACAACACAAGTAGTCACAACACTTTAGACACTCATAATTTTCTTTCAGTTTGATCACTAAAGTGTTATTTGCAGACGATCGCGCTGTATTGTGAAACGCATCGAGTCGAAATTGATAAGTTATCGAATGCGTCACCACTTCACGACAATCGGCCTTTATCTAGCTTTGTTTCAGATAAAACTAAATACAACAGACGAAATTTGAAAGGTTTTTCCAGTTTAACTTAGAAAAGCATTAAATATTGATAGTTGTTGCAGTCCTATGGCACCCCAGAGGTGCAGAGGGTCTCCACTAACGTCCGCCACTTCCGCCTATCTTCGGCTGTCCTTTTGGCCTCACTCCAGCTTAGTCCAGCGGCTCGCAACTCGTTTTCGACGCTTCGGCGCCATGTTTGGACAGGGCGTCCCCGGGAGCGCTTGCCATTTGGTGGCCTCCAGTCAAAGGCTATAGTTGCGGCATTCGTAGCTCCTCTTCGTACAGTGTGCCCAATCCATCTCCACTTTCGTTTCGCAATTTCCTTGCCGATGGGAGATTGTCGGCACAGCTTCCACAGATCTTCGTTACGTATTGTCTTCGGCCAGAAAACGCGTAGGATCGACCTTAGGGACTTATTAACGCACACTTACAGTTTGTTCGTCAGCCCTTTCGTCACTCTCCACGTTTCGCAACCAAAGAGCAATACGGACTTCACGATGGAGTCGAAGAGGGAGATTTTTATCCGCCTTGTGAGCACATTCGAGTCCCAAACAGGTTTGAGCTGGGCAAACGCAGCCTTCGCCTTCTTGATCCTGCTCTCTATATCCTCATCTGCTCCTCCCTGACGGGTGACCGTGCTTCCGAGGTAAGTAATTGCATCTACCGAGTCCAAGCGTTGGTCATCGAGTATTAAGGCGTCCGAGGTTTTAGCCTTGATACGCATATCGACTGTTTTGCGTCGGTTTATTCGCAGACCCATTACTCTGGCTGGCAAATATTGATAGGATATTCTGCAATTATAAGGCGCTCTCTGATCACCGGTTCAATCTAATGAAGGTGGATAAAAACGCACTGGACCGACGACGGCCTTTGACAGGTGGCCGGTAGTGGCTGGACGAGGTAGGCCGAGGACAGAATGTTGAGGTTGAAGCGCTCCTTGGCAGAGGCCCTATGTCCAGCAGTAGATGATTAACGGCTGATGATGATGATGATGATGAAATATTTACAATAAAACAAACGTAACGTAAGCAAAGGATCGGTCAACATCTTGTGAAACTGTCTGTTTATGTACTCAGCTGCAACACAACACTAAAGACAAACTCTTTTGAACCTAAATCCTATCAATCATAGGGGTCAAAATCACCTGGCAAGTCAACGGCCAACGGGTAGGACTGAATGACGTAATTTGACACACTTGCAATCAAGTCAAGTGTAATTCAGGGCTTTATGACAATAAGTTAGAGGCTAATATAGCTTGCAGTGGATTATTACATCTATGTTTGTGTAGGTATGCAATAACGAAGTGTTTCCCTTGCTAGGAGTAATAGGAAGTTACTTATTTTAGGTAACTAGGAATGTCCCTTATTTATTTCACTTATTATTGGAGGCTGGGAAAATGTTTATAAATGAATACCTAAAATGCTAATACTGATTTTTAAAAAAATATTCAAAAATTAGGAAATAATTATGTTTGCAGTCTACTTTTGATAAAAGAATGGATAGGGTTTTCCGTTAATAGTTCCAGTGCTGTTCTATTGTCTCTATAAATCAATGGGATTTCACAGAATTGGGCTTGGTGTATAGGTACAGCTATTCCAAAGCCACTCTAGAGAAAATTACAAAACACATTCCCTGGCTTTATAAGTATGGCAAAGTATAAAAAATTATACTCTCCGACAAGGCAATTACTTTATTTATTTTAGATAGATAATGGACAACATTTCATTTTCTTTACCCTATATTTTTATTAGTTATTCGGAAAGTTTATAGAAAATTAGTGGACCCGTATTTTTTTATTTTGTAAATACATAAATTTTTGCATGTTATTTTTAACTTTAAAGTTAATTATTTTAAAACCGGAAGTGAAGTCACATATTAGGCTCAATTTTTATTTTTGTCTATTGCCTGAGTCTCGAAAAAAAACATAAATGACACTGACAAGTGACATTTAAACTTTGTTTATAGTGCCACAAACTTATCTGTTCCGGTGAGAGCGAACTAAATTGGTCCATACCTCATTACTTACTAATGAATTTCATATTGACATGACATAGATTATATGGACCAATTTAGTTCGCTCTCACCGGAACAGATAAGTTTGTGGCACTATACATGCCAACCAACAAATGGGTCATTTTCAAATGACCTTGATATTTCTAATGATGGAAAGTAGGTACTTATGATGTAAAAAAATAATCAGAAGCATTTTTTCAGCTGTGTAGGCGGTGGCATGCTCTGGGACTAATTATATAGAGGTCATCTCTTAATAATAAATAAAAAAAAATAGTCAGAAAGTGTCAGAACAGAATTAATGAAAATGACCCAAATAAACAACAGCGTCACGATAAAACGTCAACGTCAATCAAAAATGAAAGTATTATGTACATATTCCCATTCCATCCCATAGTAGTAATTTCTCTATTATTGCCGTAAAGCTTAATAATATTACCTTTGTTTCTTTGTATATACCCCTTGCTTCTTCTGATATTATCAATGAGATTGATGGTATCTTATCTTCTATTCCTAAACCTCTTTTAATTTTAGGTGATCTTAACTGCCAACACTCCTCTTGGGGCAGCACTATTGCTTCTACTCCAACTCCCTGTTCTGTAAATATTTTAGAATTAGTTGATAAGTATAACCTAGTTATATTAAATAATGGCTCAGCCACTCGTAGGACTGCTCCTGGCCAAGGCATAAGTGCCCCAGACCTATCTATCTGTTCACCCAAATTAGCAGCTGAACTACTCTGGACACCCCTTCCCTCCACTTTTGGCAGTGACCACTTTCCTATTTTAATTAAATTCCCTTCAAAATTTTCATCCACACCACCCTGTAAAATCAATCCCCGTTTTAAATTTAATCTGGAAAAGGCTAACTGGAGTAATTTTCAACAGAAAGTTGACAGTAAAATAAGCGCTTTACCTAGTGTTTCATGTGGTAATGAAAACTTATGCGCTGAGGCCTTAACAAAAAATCATTATAGAATCTGCTGAAGAAGTTTTCCCTCTTAAAAAATCAAAAAAGGTACAGTGCCCTTCTCCACCCTGGTGGGATAGTGACTGTACTTTAGCAATAAAAGATAGGAAATTGGCTGAACTAAATTACTCTAACTGCACTACTGATGAAAATTTTAGTATACTCACAGAAACCATCACTAAAACTAAACAGTTATTTAAACAGAAAAAGTTTGCTAGTTGGCGATCTTTTTGTCTTTCCATATCCCCCCAAGTAAATCCTTCCGAAGTGTGGGCAAATATAAGAAGATTTAAATCTGCTTTCAAGGAATCCACAATTAATGCTTTTCCCCCTTCTCTGACTGAACAGTTTCTTGACAAGTTAGCTCCTCCTTCAGTTCCCCCAGAATCTTTATGTTGTAATTATTCCATTCCCCCTTCAATAGTTGACAACCAAGTCGGATTAAACTCTCCTTTTAACTTAAATGAATTGAAAGGTATTATTAAATATTGTAAAGATTCCGCACCAGGATGTGATGGTATTCCATATTCTTTCTTTGCTCATTTATCTGATAATACACTATTATACTACTTAGAGATTATCAACCATGTGTTGATTTCTGGTAATGTACCTGATTTATGGAAAATACAGACAATTATTCCTCTGCTTAAACCTCTTAAAAATCCCTCAGATCCTTCAGGCTTCAGACCAATAGCTCTTTCGTTAGTAATACTTAAGATCGCAGAGCACTTAATTAAAAATAGGCTTGAATGGTTTATCGAAAGTAATAGTTTATTGCCTCAAAGTCAATATGGTTTTAGGAAAGGCAAAAGCACCATGGACTGTATTTCCCTATTAGTGACAGATATTCGTCTGTCATTTTCTGCCAATGCATCCGTTTTGGCTGCGTTCTTGGATATTACTTCCGCCTATGATAATGTTAACTTGAGTATACTACGTCGTAAACTTTTAGCTTTGAATGTACCGATTTTGTTATCCAACTTCATTATGAATATATTAACCAATAGAACTATTTTACTCGAAAATGGACAATCTACAAGCAGTAGAATTATATGTAAAGGTCTCCCTCAGGGATCTGTGCTTAGTCCATTGTTATTTAATATCTACTCGTATGATTTAGAATCATCAATTAGTAATGTAAATATTATTCAGTATGCTGATGATTTAGTTTTTTATTGCAGTAATAGGTCAATAGATGAGACGGTGACCATTTTATCGGGTGACTTGGGGAAGTTACAGATATGGTTGGATGCCAATCATTTACAGCTTTCACCTTATAAAAGCGAAATAGTATTATTTACAAGAAAGAGAATGCCTCCTCCCATAACAGTTTCATATGATAATGTCATAATTCCTGTTAAGAGTCACACTAAGTTTCTTGGTGTGATTCTTGACCGTAAATTGTCGGGTTTACCTCACATTGATTACATAGTAATGAAATGTGAGAAAGTATTAAATATGTTGCGATGTCTTTCTGGTGTATGGTGGGGTGCCCACCCCTTTTCAATGAAATTGCTTTATAATGCTATGATAAGGAGTGTTATCGATTATGGGTCTATAGTATTTGATCTTAGTAATGTCACTGGACTTAAACGTATAGATGTCATACAATCTAAGGCCCTAAGATTGGTAACGGGTGCTATGCGCTCTTCCCCTATCAGCGCCTTGCAAGTGGAGTGTGCCGAACCTCCCTTTGCCCTACGTCGGCAATACCTCTCTGATAAATTCTTATTTAGAATCCTACAATTTTCTCATCATCCCCTTATTTCCAAACTTCGATATCTTAATGAACATGTTCAGTCCTCTTCTTACTGGAGATATAAACCTATCCCATGTTTAGTAAATAGTTTCCGAAAATATAAATCTTTGTGTGCGCCCATCAATCGGTCAACCCATCTTCCAATTTTCGAATGTGATTATGAGGCCTTAGTTTCAAACTTAAATGTTATTTTAAACACTGGAGTGGGAAGTGGTGATTTTACTAACAATCATTTCTTACAAGTTCTTCAGAATGAATGGCAGGGTTATCATTATATCTACACAGATGCTTCGAAACATTCCTCTTCAGGAATAGTAGGTGTAGGAGTTTACCACTCCCAATATAACATAGTACAGAAAATCAAACTTCCTCCAGAAACATCTGTCTTTACAGGTGAATTATTTGGTATTTCGAAAGCTTTAGAGTATATTCTTATATGTAAACTTCAAAAGACAGTCATATTTACGGATTCATTAAGCTCTCTTCAGACATTAGACAGATTTCCATTTAAACTTAAATATAACTTTCCTTTAATTTTTAATATTAGAGCAGACATTCAAAAATGTTATAATCTAGGTATCTCGGTTTCATTTGCTTGGGTACCTAGTCATTGTGGCATTAGAGGGAATGAAATGGCTGATAGGTTGGCCAATGAGGCGGTTTCTTGTGGTGACACCTTTCCTTATAAAATATTCTCTCATGACTTAGATTCTTTACCAAAAACTTTTTTACAGTCTACATGGAAGGAAAAGTGGAATGCTTACACGAAAGGAGCTCACTATAAAACAATTCAAGTAGATATTCCAAATAAACCTTGGTTTCATAAGATATGTTATTCTAAAAACAAAACCTCTTCTCTTGTACGAATGAGACTGGGGCACGTTTGTACTCCGGCTCATTTATACAAGATGAATATTGTGACAACTCCTGAGTGTGAATGTGGTGCAGATTGGGCAGATTTGAACCATTTGTTCTTTTCATGTCCTCTTTTTGATCATTCTGATTTTTATAATTCTTTGATTGCCTTAAAAATTCCTCTCCCATCTTCTATTCATAGCTTATTACATATATGTAAAGTAAAGGTTTATAATATTTTAGTTGATTTTCTCAGTCAAAATAATATTGAGTTGTAAATATGTACTTATTTTTGTTTTGCCTTTTTTAATGTTTTATATTAAGTGTATTTCTTTATACCTGAACTTTCCTGATCCTATGTCCTTTCCTTTTTCCCTAACATTTCCGTGTTTCGTTTCCTTACCTTTTATTTTATAAAAAAAAAAAAATAGCAGTTAGTGGCAAATGCGCTAATCGCGCGAGTCCAAAAGAAAAAAAAAAAAAAAAATGAAAGTGACAGTTACTTTGTTTTTAAATCTATAGGCTTTGATCATCAAAATGCATCGCACCTGATGCATGACGTCATCAGCACTTTTTACTATTTTATGATTTTCTCAAAAATGATACATCCAAAAAATACAAAAATATTTTTTTTGTGGCCTTTAGAGCTAAATCTCGAAATGGTTTTCGATTTATAGCAGCTTTAGTTTTTTGAAATGTTGTCCATTATGTAGGTGAAATACTTTCTGATACTGGCATGTTATGGAAAATCAGACCAATTTAATATTATGGGAAATACAAGCTCCTGCTGGCGAGCTTCACTTCCTCTTAAATACTAGCTACCGCTAGATTATTCTTTAGTGACATTGGATTTTTTATCTTGGTATTTGTACTGTACTTAACCTTTTTAAGGGACTAGTTGAGTTTCCTATGGTTTATAAGTGTTTATTAACGCAACCATGACCTCTTGTTAATCCGGATATAATGCCGGTAGTAATAACTTTGCAAGTTGTCTGACTTACCTGAAACTTTTCGAACTGCTCTCTTTCAGCATCCAGGCTGTTCTTCTTCAGCTGGAGCACCCGTGGCAAGGATAGCGACGCCATATAGCAAACACATACAAAACAATATTTTAACTTCAAAACCACTACACTTCCGTAAAAACTAGGGCAGCTACAGGTGCTTTTTTAACACAACACTATGATAGTATAAATTACACTCTATTCAGTTAAAATGTTATATATTTAGTAATTAACTTGGGAAATCGCACAAAACATTAACAAAACTCGTCAAATAAACACACAACAACACATCAACACAACAAACGTCAGACACATGCTATGTCAACTCAGTACAAACGATCGTAAATATTTCATTACCAGCAGCGCCGGCTGTGAATTAAACATGAAACTTTTTTGACAGTTTAGACATATGTCACATGTCGCAAACGTCAAATTTTGAGTTTGAATTTTGGCAGTTTAGACATATGTCACATGTCACAAACGTCAAGTTTTAAGTTTGAAATTTTTTCACAACCGTCTCTGTTGCGTTGTTTATTTCTGGTTTGCGATACTTTTGGACTTTTATTTGACTTTGCTGCTCTTACGGATTCTGTTTTGCCCACGATTGGACTTTCTTACGGATATCTTAATAAACGACAACTATTGCGCTTTCCCACGGACTCTGTTTTATGCTCAAGTTTTGGTGTGAACATGTCCAGGCTGAAATGCTGTGTACCTGGCTGTGATGTCGTTGCAGGAAGTGGTACGTTAGTTTGTATACTTCATGATTGAAAAGGTTTCCAAGACAATCACATTTTAAGTTATGATAAGTTATCCAAGCAAACTTTTTTCCAGTGTTACTTATAGGTTATAGTATAGACTCCTACAAGTATTAACTGAACCTATAGGTAGCTGGAGGTCTTTCGGTTAAATTGTCCCTTCCAGTAGCTTAACCCATATATGCCCAGAGGGTCGCTAACGACCCACTTGAGTTTTTTGCATATTTGAACTTAGAATCTGAATCTTAATCATATCCCAAAGTAAAACAACTTCATATAAAAACTAGTTATGGGCATATATGGGTTAAGGTGTCTGAGAGTATACAACAAATTTCTTCCAACCTAACAGTAGGGAAGGATTTCTTTATTAATTATTGTTTTTGTTCAAGTTCTATATTCATTTTATCATTGGCTTTAAGCTTTACTTGATAAGAACATTGAATATTTTCAGGTACTCTCCTACACACGTTTCCAGATCCTAAGAAGAACAATAAGTTGTTTGAGATTTGGATAACGAGAATTGGTGGTGACCTCAATGAGTTAAATGTGGATTATGTTTACAAGAACAGAAGAGTTTGTCGAAAACATTTTGTGGAGACATACCTCTACCCCAAAAAATTATGTCCTATGGCAGTGCCTTCACGTCTTTTACCAAGTATGTATTATTTCAGCATTATAGTGCCACAAACTTATCTGTTCCGGTGACAGTTCAAGTAAATGTCTAATACTTCTTCATTCTATAAGATTTTAAGTTTGCCCATAGTGGTAATTAGCCCTTGAGGTTTTAATAAACCCATCTAATCTATATCAATATACAATGAACTAGTAAGCAATTTAGTTCGCTCTCACCGGAACAGATAAGTTTGTGGCACATTAAATCCTAATCCTAACTAATATTATAAATGCGAAAGTAACTGTGTCTGTCTGTTACTCTTTCACGCCTAAACTACTGAACGGATTTGAATGAAATTTGGTATACATATGGTCTAGACCCTGAGAAAGAACATAGGATACTTTTTATCCCGAAATTCCCTCTGGAAAACTTTTAAGGCGAAGCGAAGCTCGCGGGAAAAGCTAGTTATCTATATTTGCTTTTGATTCTCAATTTATACTGCTGTCATCAAATGTTTTGTATAAATACTTATTATAATAATTATACCTTTTTTTATACCATATAATATGAGATGATTATATGTAACTTTTCTTATATTTCAGAATGTGGAAAATTACCAGATGAATGTAAACACACTGCAAGGTTACTTCGTCTTTTTGACGACCTCTTCGATGCAGTTAATGGCAGTTATCACCAGGTAATGAATGGAAAAGTGTACAGGGCGGCAGTTACGCCAAAATCACCACACCACGCACTCTGGAGACGAAGCCTCAAAGTTTTAAAATCAATGAAGTTTTGTGACAAAGCCGGCCGTACTGTATCCGTACCTTCCGTACAGAGTTGGATTAAAACAATAGAAAGAATAGAAAAATTGTATCAGCTCTTAAAATCAATGGGTATAGACTCAATTTTACTGAGAAATGTAAACCAAGACCCATTGGAAAACTTTTTTGGAGCTATTCGGTCACATGGCCAAAGCAACACAATGCCCAATGCTTTCGCATTTGAAGCCGCCTATAAGTCTGAAAAAAAAATGAAAAAATGTTTATTTAGCCAAAATATTTACACAGGTTATCTTAATAAATGTTATGGATATAATACAGTTATAAATTATTTGGACCAGATTAAAAAAACTATGGTAGCTGGGGTTCTCACACTAGGCTAAGCCTGTGCCGTGAGTAACCAGTAGGCAGACTGTAACATTTGAGAACAGGTGGCTTGTTGTCAACATTTTGAGTAAGATTAGGGTGAAAGTAGTATATTTGGTTAGCATTTAAGATACAAATCATATGGTAGAAAATTAATAGTAAGTAAAAACCAAACTAAAATAACTTAAATAACTAAGTAAAATAAAATTTAAACATAACATAAAATCCGTCAATGGTTAACAAAAACAATGTAATTTTGTATAATAGTATAAAATACCTATACGTACAAGTCCTATGAAATAGGTAGAATATAAAGTTTGTATTATTTATATTGATAAATAATTTAAGTTCTGCCCATTCTGTTGGGGCGAACTGTGAAAGCGACGGAGTGCAGTGCCTACAGTCATTAAAATATTTAATAGAAAAACAAAACAATAAAGATACCACAAGTAGTTTTGAAATCAAAGCGGAGCATATTAGCATTGATGAACTGAATACAGATGAAATGACAGTAGGCACTAGTCGTACCGAGGTGGAAAGGACGGCAGCGATTGCTTATTGCAGTGGGTGGCTAGTGACCAGGGTCCAAAAATGTTGTTTTAAGAGCTGTCCAACATGTAAAAAAGATTTTGTAAGTGAAGAAAGACAAAATTTTCACAAAAACATTGAATGCAGGGAATATGAGAACAAAGGCTGGCTTTGTTACCCCACAAGAGAGGTGTTTGATTGTTTTTTACAGCTGGAAAACATTATTAACATCGTGCTGTCAGATAAATGTCACATAAAAAATATATCAAATTATATAAAAGTGATAATTGAAACCAATGTTGATTTTAATTTCATTTCTTGTGGGGAACACAAAACAATTAACATTGATTTTATAATAAATAAATCAATTAAATTTTTCATTCATACCTGGTGTACCACCGTTAACCAGATTTTAACAGGCAAACTGTCCTGTTTTAACGAAAACGATAAAATTAAGAAAAGTGCTTTCGAGTATTATTTAAAAAATAAAAGACGTAAAAATTACATATTGTTTTATTTATTCATAAAAATAATTTTTTCAGTTTGTTATCTGAAATAAGACTGCATAATTAATGTCTGTTTTATGTTCAATCTGCTAGATTATATTATTTTCTCCTTCTGGTAAGGAAATCTGTCAGCAGATTGAATAAAAAACAGGCATTGATAGAACAGCTATACAATACAGGTTACCTACCTACCTATACGTATAGTATGGTATGATTAGTTCCATGTTTGATTTCTAGATGGCGCTCATCTGCGATACGGATTCTGACCTTGAGTCAACAGTCTTATTCCGATTATACTATAGTAGTCTTTGGTCAGACACGCGAAAAGTCAAAAGAACGAATGAAATGGATTGAATGAACGAACTTAAACATTTTTTTTAACAGTATAACTTTTATGCTTCATTTACGCGTTGTCCGAGATTTCGAGGCAACATTCGATAGAAAATATTTATATTGTCATCTACTTACAGTGGAGTACATGGAGTATCCCTCAAGGGCTCCTCGATTGAGTCTGAGTGGAGTGAGAGTCAAGGAAACGTTTAAGAGGAATTATAAAAATTTATAACAACGGATGAAAATGTCATGTTTTTATTTTTAGGTGTTGTAATATATTTTGAGTAAATGAAATAACACCGCTATAATCTATAGTTATTAAAATCTATTGTGTAATTACGGTATTATTAGTACTTATTTAATAAAATGAAAAAATGAGACGGTTAGTATGAAATAATTTCTGTTTTGTTACCATTCTTGGGGCCTCAATAATTAAATAAACTTTAGGTATTCTTTAAATTTAACGTATTTAAAGGAAAGCCACAGTCTTCTTAAATGACATTATCAAGGGAAAAAGTCGTATATTCTTTAGAAATCTGTTAAAAATGCAATAATGTCTCAGTTTTGTTACCACAGTCCACAAATCAAGAATTATTTTTAATGCCTGAGGCGTAATTTAAACAACAACACACTAATAACTTTTACATAGGTTGGGGAATAACTAATATTAAATAATTAGAACCAAAATTAATTATGAAAGTAAAGAGTTTTAAACAAAATAGTACAAAATCTTCGAACAAAATGCAGGGACAGCTACTAAACGGACGGTAACAAAATTGTTGGGCTTGGTTTACATGGCACCAGCACAAAATTTGAACATGATGAATCTAAATCATTGGCCCAATTTCACATGAGATTCACTTCAAACATCTTCATAATAGGTTTAACTCTAAATTGGGTTATATATCGCTCGAAAAAACACATTTATAACAAAAAAAACAATAAATAAACAGTCATAACAATCCGACTTCCGTTATTAAAGTCACCATGTAAACCTGTCGATTTTGTTACTTTTTCGTTCCAACTATATGTTACCGTGCCCTCAGTAACAAAACCGAAGTAACAAAACACGCCCACCTAACCTTTGAAAAAATATATTAGCTGTTCAGTTACTAGCAGTGATAAACCAAATACCACAATTTGTTTAGAGTTAACCATGCCTTTATATATTAATTTATCGAAATAAATGTGTTAATAAATAATTGATTACGGTAGTAACAAACTTGACGGCAAATTTGGTCACAGTTCGACTGGTAATAAAGACAGTCTCACTGAGCTACCCACGGAGGCCTTTTTCAATTTTTTAAGCCGGCAATGTCTAAGATCTTAGTATTGCCATATTTTAAAAACGAACAATAAGCATTTAGTAAATTTTCTATAGGAAAAAATGCGGTAACAAAACCGACATTTCCGGAAGTATCAAAATCAGGGCTGCAATTATTTTCGATTTAAAAATATAAAACGGCTATTATTCGCACTTTTAATGATGTCAAATGATAATTATTTAGTAGATCTTCCGTAAAAACCCCTCCAAAAGTTCGGCTACTTAGTAAAATTTTTAATAAATTGAGCTTAAAGTTTCATTTTATGCTGGGGACAGGGCAAAATCGTGGGTCATGACTTGTTAAAATATTTTTGTAAAATTCAGTTTAAGAAGAATTTAATTACATTTTAGTTTTAAATATAGTCAATAAGTTATATTTTCAGTTAAAAGGCATTTTTTACCAATATAAGGAAAGAAATCCCTGCAAATCAATAAAGAAGTTGAGGGACATGCCAAAATGGCCGTTGTTATAAATTTTTATAATTCCTCTTAAGAATATATGGGTGTTAGAGAAGCCCTTGCGTTTATTATTATCTTTATCACTGTAACAGATAAATGTATGGCACTGTAACTTTTATTGCTAACTTGAAACGAACCGTAGCGTAAGCATACATAAAGTGTGCGGAGAGCTTATATAACTCATAAATATCAGTGCTGGCAACTTTATTTAATTATTTAATCTGTGGTGCACTTGTGACATTCTTTATTTTATAACTTAAATTTTGAACGGAGAGGAAGAGGCAAAAGCGTGTTTTACTTTTATTTTCGAAAATTCTATTCTAATAAATATAATTCGAATAACTGAATAATTTCGTCAGTAATTTAACATGGAGTTTCTCGAGTACAATGATATATCGGCAGAAATTAAAGGGGCCATGGTAAACTACTCATTTTGATAGAACTCATATGAATTTTTGTCAACAAACCACACCACATTGTATTTACTCGCTTACTGATGGTCTTTAACATTATTTCAGGTTCCCGGAAGAATTAAGATGACTGATCAAAATATAGTATTCAAAAACAGTAAGACCGGCAAAGTTGAACAAATATCTGCCAACGATATTGAGTTGGTAAACTTTCAAAAGTTTATTGGCTCTTGGGGTCTGAGAATATTTATGAAGAATGGAACTTTGCATCGCTATGGAGGGTTCAAAGAAGGAGTAAGTCTTTTTCGTAGTCCTCATTGCGACTCTTTAAATACTTTCATCAATCTGACTTTCAGAACGGTCTTTTGTGTCAGTTCGCGGTCATGCGCTAATGCGCCTTTCCGCAATAAAACAATAATCATAATTATAGTCTCATGCAGCCGAACCCTACATGTCTTAGCTTAGCTGTAAAAAAGTCAGCAGTCAGGTGGTCATTCTTCCTTAAAAGATGACCTGCCCCACTTAAATGGTTGGAACCATTCCACCCTTAAACTCTGAACTCCCTTCCAGACTGGGGTTCAAGCCCATTAATATCTGTTTCAGATATGCAAGTGAACTACCACCATTCTTCTCTCTTTTGCTATACAGTAAAGGATTAAATAAATAAATAAACAACTCATTTATCAATCAATTCTAGGAGCAAGAGAAAGTGGCGAAATTCTTCAAATCCAGCTACAACAAGGACATGCTAGAGAAGGAGCTGTCCCTGAAGGGGTGGAACTGGGGTACGGCCAAGTTCAATGGGGCGCTGCTGAGCTTCAATGTGGGCACTAACACCGCATTCGAGATCCCACTGCATTATGTGTCGCAGTGCAACACCGGCAAGAACGAAGTCACCTTGGAGTTCCATCAGGTATTATTCAACCTGAAACTATTTAATTTTGATGTTATCAAAGCTGGGATGCCATCCAACCCACTATAGTTACTATACAACAACCTAGCTTACACAGGTGGCCAGAATTGGCTGGTCCAAGAAGGCCTGAAAATATCCAGCAGTGGATGGGCTGATGATGATGCTCTAAGCTTCAAAACATAGTGACTATAGGCTTCAAAATCTATTTAGTTTATCAAGTTGATACCAGAGTATGATTTAACAACATGTCTCATCATACCAATCATGTAAATTACTTTTAATTCTTTAAATGCTTTTGATTTTTTGGAATAGTTTAAATCTTTATGACAATGATGGGCAATAACTGCACAAGTCTCCATTGCATCTAAAAAACATATTTCCAAATTCCAAACAGTTAAATCTATCCAGTACATCATGTCCCTACTATAACAACATGCCTCCAACCCACACAGAACGACGACACCCCAGTCTCCCTGATGGAGATGCGGTTCCACATCCCGACAAGCGAGCTGGCGGGCGACATGGACGCCGTGGACGCCTTCCACCAGCAGGTCATGACCAAGGCCAGCGTCATCTCCGTGTCTGGGGATGCTATTGCTATATTCAGGGAGCTGCAGTGTCTTACGCCTCGGTACGTATTTTTTATATCTTCTGTGTAGACCTCCTGACCTATGTCCTTTGTCCAGCAGTGGATGATTATTGGCTGATGATGAAAGACCTCCTGACACCAGCAAAAGTCTATCCCGCCATCTCAAGCTTGGTTGGTATGTTACTTAGCTACTCAAAGGTCTCCACTGAAACACCAGCGCAGTGTCCTTAGCTATAGCCAAGGGCGCTACAATAGCTGAGTGGACACCATTTTGGCGGACAGCAAATTTATACCTAACTTCTATATTATAATGTATAATTAAGCCCCTGTTTCACAATGTCTGGTTAGTCGCTACCTGTCGGATAAAATACATGCTGTCACTGTCTAAAAAAATATAACAGAGAGTGACAGCATGTATTTTATCCGTCAGGTAGCCACTAACCGGACATTGTGAAACAGGCCCTAAGTATGATTGCTGTCAGTGTCAAATAAAGTTTTATCTTTCTTTCTAAATACCAATAAAAACCAGCAGAACCAAGCTATTAGTTTCATTTAACCTATCTATACTTAATTTATGTATCTATACTAATTCACAAAACCCTCTCATTCCAGTGGTCGCTACGACATCAAAGTGTTCCAAACGTTCTTCCAACTGCACGGTAAAACCTTCGACTACAAGATCCCGATGTCGACAGTTCTGCGACTGTTCCTACTACCTCACAAGGACACCCGGCAGATGTTCTTCGTGGTCTCCCTGGACCCTCCCATCAAGCAGGGACAGACGAGGTACCACTACCTGGTGCTGCTGTTTGGAGTTGAAGAGGAGACCAGTTTGGAACTGCCGTTTACTGAGTGAGTTGTGCGGAAATATTGGCTAAGTTAGTGTAGCTAGAGTCACATGTTTTTTTAACGTAGGTATTAGGAGTCTTTGTTAGTTTATGGACTCCAATACCTATTTATGCGGGGAACACAACACTCTTCTTCTTACTGTGTAAGTGACCAACACTAGAGGACGATACTTATAACAGGGTTACTTTTTATATAAATACTATAACACCCGTAGCATTGAAAGCAAAAGCAATACAATATGTAGGTATAAAGTAGAAAAAAAAGGTATCATGGTCATGTAAGTGAACTATTTTCCGTATTTTTTCAGAGAGGAATTGAAAGAGAAATACGAGGGCAAGATCACGAAGGAGCTGTCGGGCCCCACGTACGAGGTGCTGGCCAAGATCATGAAGGTCATCATCAACAGGCGTGTCACTGGACCAGGAGACTTTTTAGGGTGAGTACCTAGCACCTAATTTACATACTACCTAATATATTAACTGTGCAAATATGCTTTTATAAAGCTGTTGAGATGGAAGTTATAAAATATTTCCCGCCAATGAATTTTGGTAGGCCGGTATGCAGTAATCCGAAAACCTGGATTAACACATAATCTACAGAAAACTTTTTAAAGCGAAGCTCGCAGTAAAACCTACTTATGTATTACTACAGTAAACAGTCACCCACCCTGTAAATCTTATTTCTTACCCCTTACTCGTGGTCTTGTCCACCTCATCTAAGGCTGTTGGAAAAAAGTTTAAAAGATGCTCGAGGAGTTTCTTTCACCATTTCTTCTCCTCTGTGACTGAGCCTGAAATGGTGGTAGTTATAATCTTGACAATCAACAAATAATTATATAACTGTAAATAGAAAACTATTTTTACACCAAAAAAGAATACCTAATAAAATTAGCAAATTGTAACTTAATTAGGGTGCAAAAGGTGGTCTTATCACTTAAAGTTTTAAAGCTATATGTTGAATAAAATAATTATTCTTACAGGCACCACAAGACGCCGGCCATCGCGTGCTCCTACAAGGCGGCGGCGGGCTACCTGTACCCGCTGGAGAAGGGGTTCATCTACGTGCACAAGCCGCCCGTGCACATCCGCTTCGAGGAGATCGCCTCCGTCAACTTCGCTAGAGGGGGCGCTTCTAGCACCAAGTGAGTGGCGTTAACACTTCTGTTTTGATGTATAAATCGGCAGAGTTTTAACACAGATGGAGTAGTGGTTACCTGGATGAGATCGCTTTACCGATAAGGCCGTATTGAATTTTCTCTTATTTTGTAAATTGTGATATAACAGGAAAGACAGAACAATGTCAACAAAATGAGAAAAAAAATATTCAAGAGAGATTAGCAATGAGATCAAATAAAATATATACATATACAAAAATCATTGTTGGGGTATTTTGCAGTACAAGTCGGTGTGTGTTGCTTAGCATCGAAACGAACGGCGGCTCAGCTTAGGCGGCAGGAGATATGTCTATATAAATTATCCATACAGAGAAACGCGCTGATTTTCAGCCGCTGATGCCACTGACCTGCTGAATAAATGTAGTGTTTGTCCCCACATTTATTTATATATTATTTAGTGTTTTACCGATAAAGTAATATTGTCTCGCTCCAGGTCGTTCGACTTCGAGATCGCGGTGAAGCAGGGCGCGGTGCACACGTTCAGCAGCATCGAGAAGGGCGAGTACGACAAGCTCTTCAACTACATCACCGCCAAGAAGCTGCACGTCAAGAACACCGGCAAGAATGTGAGTACAGGGTCCTCGGCTGAGCACTCGGTTAATTGCTAGCCGTTCATTGGTCGAGGATCAATCGATGATACTGATTCGCTACTCTACTTAGTAAAAGTGTAACAAATATAGTACACCCCTATACCCTTGTTACACCTACCAAGTAAAATGGCGGGCCTGTATGTCCCGGCCACTACTCTGACGATTAATTAGGGTTTTAAGGCTGAGTCCACGACGCCGGCGGCCGGGACGCAATAATGTGTTACTAATCAGCGATACCTAGTTATCAAGCATTTTTGCAGTCGCACGCAATATTATGTCTGCATCTATACACATTTTCAGTCTAAATTTTCATGATAGTTACGCTAGTGACGCCACTTTGTATGGGAGATTATGTTTAGCTTCCATAGTCTATGTAAATTATTATATCCGGTGCTAGGCTTACAAAACGTGTCGGTGCCGATATTTACCAAAAAATACCTATTGATGTCAAGACAATATTTTGTACACGCTTCCAAATTGCACTGTTCTAACGGCACAATTTTTAAAGCCATTTTTTATCTTCATTCCTGTCTAAACATTCTTAACCCTACATTCCCCGCGCAGGACAAGGCGTTATACGATGACGACTTCGGCGACAGTGACACGGAGAAGGAGCCCGATGCGTACCTCGAGCGAGTCAAGGCCGAGGCCAAGGAGCGCGCGAGCAGTGATGATGATGATGATGAGAGCACTGATGAGGACTTCAACCCGGATAAGCAGAACGAGAGCGACGTGGCTGAGGAGTGAGTGGGATAGATAGATAGATTTTTGACGTTTGCTTTTGAAGATGAACCTATTAAGCTGCGTACAGACCGGCCAAACGAACGGGTTTCGTTGAGCTTCGTTGCTGCAATCTGCCCTGTATTATGTATGATAAATATCCATCGTTGGGCGTTCGTTGGGCCGGTCTGTACGTAGCTTTACATGCAATAGGTTCATCTTCGAAAGCAAACGTAAAAAAAATAAAGTTCAAAAAGGGAGTGGATAACAACAATGTACTCAATTCGAAGGAATTTAGTGTAGAAATGAAACCACACAACTCGCCATTCCGAACAACCTTAGTTTCATGACTTGAGGGAAGTAGCGAGAAGAATATCAACTCGCCATAATTTCTTTATAAAGTCTCACGCCGTATAACAGACAACATGGCATTCTATAATGTTTCGTCTATTTTGTGTTGCACAGATACGACACGAACCCCTCATCTTCAGAGGAGTCGGACGCGTCCGGCGCCTCCGGAGACAGCAAGAAGGAGAAAAAGAAGGAGAAGAAACCAAAGAAGGCCAAGACTATTGTGAGTATGCATTGTATTAACCCTTTCATTGTATTTCCACCTTAACTCCGTTATAGATCACATATCCTTAATTGTATTTCCACCTTAATTCCATGGCATGTAGTTGAAAATGAGTTAAGCTTCGAAACGGCTTGACCTATTTGAATGCGGTATTTTCATTATATTTTTTAATAACCGAGTTTCGTAACAGTTACGTGTAGTGTAACACTTATTAGAACTTTCTAATATGAATTAATCTAATTAAATGCATGCCGTACGAATGTATCAATGCCTTTGCCTACCACGCAAATGCACCAAACTATACACTACCCTTAGCATGACATACATGGCAGTATAAGCAATTTTCATGTAATATAATAACCACACATTAAACCCCACCTTCCAGTCGGAGCCAGCAACGCGCAAGAAAAAGGACAAGTCCAAGAAGCGCGAGAAGGACGCCAACGCGCCCAAGCGCCCGTCCACCGCGTTCATGCTGTGGCTCAACGAGAACCGCAAGGGCATCCTCGAGGACAACCCCGGGATCAAGGTCACCGAGGTCGCCAAGAAGGGGGGCGAGCTGTGGCGCGACCTCAAGGATAAGTCGGTGGGTATTGTTGCAAGTCCTTGTGTATGGAGAACAGTGGTTAGTTAGTAGGAAGCGGGTGGCGTAGGGGGACATTGTGGTGCCGCTACACAGGTTCGTTATCGACGTAGATAAACGTCGCTATATCGCGATTGGTCATAAGTATAGTGGTGTGATTGGTGGAACGCGCATTAAACGAGTTTATCGACGTCGATAACGAACTCGTGTAGCGGCCGCTGAACATGAATAATATACCTCCCGTTAAAAACTAGGTTATCAAAAAAACAATGGTTTTCAAAGTTATACAGCTACGAATATACAAGTCCATTCTAATAGGATTGCAAGCTGAACTGTCCCATTAGAATAAACCGAGAATAAAAGCAAATGAAGAATGAAGTTGTGAAACCAACAACCTTCCGTTATATGTTTCATCATGACGGCCACTAGGGGAGCTGGTTTCTACATATACAAAAATACACTACATTTTTCGTTTGCGTAAAACATTCAAGTTGTGAATTATCTTGGTACTAAAATGTGTTTATTGTTCACCAGGAATGGGAGGAGAAGGCGAGCAAGGCGAAGGAGGAGTACAACAAGGCGATGGACAAGTACAAGGAGAGCGGCGCCGCCGCAGAGTTCAAGGAGAAGAAGAAACAGGCCGATAAGGTACAGTCAGCAAAAGATATATGTATGCCACCCAAGCCCAATAAGTGCCTTTTGTACACTGTCAAACTCGGGAACAGATAACTTTACTGTTACTGTCTTACTTTCTGAAGCTACATTTTTAAATGGCGCATTCAAATTGTCTAATAAGACTGGGTTGCATTGCATGTTTATCTTCTAAGATAAATAGTAATCCAATTTAAAACATCGATTTGTCTAAATATATTTTTTTAACTAACAAATAAATAAATATGTGGGGCCATTTCACACACGGCCATCTGACCCCAAACTAGGCAGAGCCTGTGATATGGGTGTCGGACAGTTGATATATCTACACAAATCCATAGATAGATACATATTAAATAGATAAACGACAAACAAACACAATCAATTAACATTTCTGACAACTAACCGAACCCTTCTTCTACAGGAGCGCAAGCAAGCCGACAAGAAGTCCAAAGCCCCTAGCAAGAAGTCTTCAGCGGCCAAGCCCAACACCAGCGGCTCGGGCGCCAAGTTCACCAGCCGCGAGTACATCGACGATGACGACTCTAGTTCATCAGATGATGATAAGGAGAAGGATAAGAAGAAAGAGAAAAAGGATAGCAAGGAGGTTTGTTGTTTTCGTTTGACAACTATAAAGTTGATATAAGCCGGTAATGCGCATGGTAAAACGTCAAATAACAGATGCTATCTGTACTTTTTACTTTCTGAAGGGCTAGCACGGGGCGCAATGAAGACGTGACAAAAGTTCAAGTCGCGCTCGCTCTTGATACTGCGCGATGTGAGTGAGCGCGATGCAAAACTTGTGTCACGTCTTAATTGTGACTCATGCTAGCCCTTCTGGTGTCATACATTTTACGTCACGTCAACATTCATTCGACAAGGTTCCTGTGAAATAGCAATTCAATAGGTATAACGGAATCAAAATTGATATAAATAAAACATAGATTGACATACTTTAGATTAGACTGAAAGATTGAAAACTGTATTATACACTTTTATGATTTTCAGTTATTTAGGTGTATATCTTAAACATTTGGTTTTACTACTCGCTTACAAGTTGTAATTTAGAAGTCAACTTTGAATCTGAAATGAAAGTCAATGTAACTACTTATCAGCTTTTCCGAAGCTTAGTGATGAACTGATGAATTACCCAATTAGCGGTCACGTGACTCACGTGACTGTTATCACGTTTTACTATATTTTACTGTACTAATAATCGATTGTGAATAACTACTTATTTCTTTTTAATCGGTACAACCCAAGTAGCAAAAATGTGTGCAATAAAGGTAACGGCCACGTTCCTGTTTTGCTAATATGTGCTGTAAAAGTCCCGTAATTAGTCGAATAATGGTCACGGCAGCGCTGTCTCGACGCGAAAAGGGCACAAATTATACAGCAATTCAGTGCTATGAAAGTCGAGTGATTGTAACCAAGAAGCTTATATAGTAGGTTAAAAGTCGAGTAAAAGTAAACTGTACCCAATTTAGGGTTGTCATAGCAATTTTGTTGCAGCTTCTACACTAAGGGTGCAGTAACAGCGATGTGGTGCTCATTAATCGACTAATAAGTAGAATAATAGCTGTCGAGTTGCTACAACTCTTCATTTTTGTGGGATAAATGCAACAAAATTACTTTTTCCCCACTATTTAGCTGAATTTTAGTCACACTGTTGCAGAAAAATATATGGAAGAAAATCTGTGGATTATTGTGACTGATCTATCGTAATGACTGATTACAAAAGCATAAAGGTAAGTAAGTCTCCATTAATAACTAAATGAGTTATTACTAGTGCAATTTCTATTGTTGCATTTTACACATTCGTATACGAAAAATCTTAGGCGCATTTAACTTTATCGATAAAGTAATAGGAATTCTTTAACATATGTTTAAGGGCTACGTTAAATCTTTCTTAAAAAATAGTAAATATGGTCAAAATTAATTAAATAAAATATAAAAATAAAATAATAGCCATGTTTGTTCGTATATCGCTATTACAGCACTATTAATCGATTTTTGATGCAATAATAGTTACTATGTTGCACTTATAGCAAAACAAGCAGCCATCATTAAATAAATTTAGGGTTCCTCAATGCAAAATCCTTAGCTTGACTAACCCGAGTTGGGGTGAATGTCATTTGATGTATTTTATTAAATGTAATTAATTAACGATTGGTTCATATTTGCTTCATTTCATACTTAATGATAAATTAACTAGCAACTATATAATTATAAAAAAAAACTTCATTTTCTTCACACGATGAAAAATTTATTACATTGATTTTCAGAATAGAATATAGCAAACATTTAAAAGTGATTGATTGATTGCAAAGCAAGCAAGTATACAACTTGAATAAAGCAGAAAAGATACTAATCACGCTTTTTTTCCAGAATGGTTTTCAAGATTGTGCAGACAATTGAGAAGGGAGGATATGTTTTATGGACCGAGACACCAGGCCCACGATTTCTTCAGTTGTTTTCTGTGGAACAACGGAACCACTTGACGTTTCGGCCATCGCACTTGACGAATTTTGAGACAAATACTTTGTTTGAACCTTAGTTTGAACTTTTCCGTATCTTTGTTTTAATTTTCTTTTTTAATTTCCATGACTTGTAATCCATTTTATCACGTAATAAAAAAATGAATGTGCAATGGAATTATTTATTTGCTTGTCACATTAAAATACTATAAACTGTATAAACGTAACCAAAATGCTGTTACTGAATTATTTATCGAATTAATGTGCCATAAGAGCATTTCAAATAGAATGTGAGCTATTACAGATATATGAGAGCTTTTATTCGAAATGTCGATTAATGAAGCTATAAGAGTTACAATGATGCAGTATAGTAAAATAAAATCTTTTATTCAGCAAATTAGATCCAAATAATACAATGATGAGTAATAGTTCTATAATAGCAACCTGAACAATCAATAAGCGAATTAATAACTCTTAAAGCTCTCTTTCAGCACTAATGTGTGCGTTAAATAAAATAAAGCAGCTTTTATAGAAATGTCGAATAAACGGGCTATATAGGTCGAATATAGGTCGAGTAGATGTGTATTCGACATTGTTACAGCGCAAATTAGATAAAAATGCTTATTAATAGCTGTACCACTTTTATGGCACAATCTAGTAAAATGTCAGCCATTAATCAATACTTATTCGATTTTAAGTGCTATAAATGGGCCCTTATTCGACCATTTTGCTTGTTGGGAAACCACAAACGATTTCAATACTAATGTATACATACGGATCGAAAATCTATTAAACAGATAGAACTAAGAACGAAATAAAACTAAGCTTTTCTCTGTATAGTTATAAAATGTTTAATTGACAAAGTTTATAAAAGAAAATTTGTTATGGAAAAAGTGAATTAAATCCAAAGCGCAATCTCGAAACATCACTAAACTGAAAAGACTGATCTTGGTAGGTACTACTATTTGCCAGTAAACTATAGTTGTGTTCTACAATCCTTAATTTCACCCGCAGAGCAAAGAAACTAAAAAGAAGGCGAAGAGTTCCTCATCAGAAGCCTCAGAGGAAGAGGCTTCGGGCAGCGGCAGTGGCAGCGGCAGCGATTAGGTTACATACTATAGGTACTAGCTTTAAACCACAACACACCCTGGGAAATATGTTCCACTTTCAAATGAAAACAGAGATTAAGATTAACCCTATTCCAGGTATCGTATTTCTGCTAACTTGGCGTTTTCAAAGCTAAGTATACTTATAGTGAATGGAGTAAAGTATCGCATGGTGTCAACCTGTTAATGGCTACTTCTAACTATACTGAGTCTTGTAATTTTGATGCTCGGCTTACGTGTGATTGTCGAGGTAGTACTAATTCACAGTTTTAAAAACGCTAAAATAAGAGGAATACGCAACCGGCTTTGAAAATGAAATGTATGGGCCAACAACAAACATGATGCCATGTTTGGGTGCGCTCATGTTTAGATTGTTTGTTTGTCCAAAGCAACAAGTGTGTTTCTTATTTTTATGTTACGGTCAGCTTTATAATAGGTATAAGTAGCTATACATACACTTTTGTACATGTACAAAGCGCGTATTAGTTCAATTAAACATTGAGTAAGTTAGTTTTTGACCATAAAATATACCTACATAATATGTGTATAGCTACTTATATGTAAAAAGCTGACTGGACCTACAACTATGAGGTTTTCCCCCAAATAAACTGTACTTGCTTTACACGATGCAAGATTGAACATTACAGCTAAGTAGGTATGATTAGATTGTTAACCTTAAGTTACTTATGTGTTTATGATTAAGTTTATGAGTAAGTTATGTTATGTTTATGAGTAAGTTAGTGTCATAATTAAAGAAAATATTGTTACAAATAGTACTCTAATTTTAATCTTAGTTTGTCCCAATTCACATGTCGTATACTGGTGTATAGTTGAAGCGGGGTTTCCACAATAAAAGCATTCTCAGTCCATGGATCAAAATAGATGAACAAGATCCGATTCCAATGATTAGCTATGGTTTAATCCGAGAGCACTCGGATTGCATGTTTGCACGATACGAATAGCATCTTAAGTGCCAATTTCTCCATAGTCGGTTATCTAACCGACAGGGATTGATTTATGAATTAATCGTCATCTCCATATAAAATTCATGACAGATGTGTCAAAAATCAACCACTACTCCCTGGTTATGGAGAAATTGGAACTAAAATCGCTGGGCCCGAGCGTACTGTTACAATGGAAACACTGTCATTTTCAGAAATATATAAACAGCCTTTATAGTATAACTTGTTTTATATAAGTATTTTCTAGTGATCGAATAAGTTGTTTGTTTGAACAATTAATGCGATCATGCGATGTCATGAAATATGATTCCCTACTCAGCCATTTTTGTCGTCAAATTACGAAATTAGTGCTCTCTGCATTTTACCATACTTGGGCTTAACAAACGCAATTAAAGAATAAGTAGGTACCTTTGTACATTCAATTTTATTATTTTTCAAATTCATGTAAACCATTTCTACTAACATTTAAATGCGCTTTGTTTAAGTGGACAATCCTACTTTTACATCGCATCTACCCAGAAGATACAGCTTTATCCCGGAATTCCCGCGGGAATTTTTCCTAAACTATTATAATGGCAATTTACTTTAGAGAAACTGTTGCTCTTGCTCATAAATTGTGTTGAGAGTATGACTGTTAAATTTATTGAATTATGTCTGTTTCTTACCGTTAGCTACTTTAATGTATGTGTGTATGTAAGATCTGAACACCTACCCTATTTGTAAATATATGTATTACCATTTGTTACGTCAAGTGTGATATAATTGTAAGTATTTTAATATAAGTTAATTTGTACAATGGACATATTTTATTATTATACCTATCTTCCTAGGGCCATAAAAACTCGATAGACCAGTTTATTTTCTCAAAAATATTCAAGAAAAATTATATTAAGTACTTGTACTTGTAACTTATTTTTCAAAAGCAAAAATACTAAGATGCACCATAGTAGGTACTTTACATTAACCAAAAATTATGAAACTAAGATCTACGAGTTTAGTACATACAAGGTGATCGTTAAACATTCTCACAAAAAGCTCGGCGCCAAATTTGGCGGCAAAGTTAACTAAATGGTTACGGAAGAAAAAGCGAGCCCTATTTTTTGTGACCTCCTTGCAACGAACGGTGCATTGTTTAAACCGAGGGGTGGGCCCATTTACGGTACGCTAGGGGCAGACGCGTACTACCCAGTGATAGCTTCTATGAAGGGAATAGAAATACCACGATTATTTATCTGTTTAATTTTAGTTCACATCAGTTGCATAGAAAGATTAGAAAAGGTTTGGTGCTTCTTTTATAACAGTATTTGATTGCAAGGGGAACGTATATTGTAGATTTAGCTCACCTACTAAAATTCCCACGACACGTACCGTTTGCAACTACTCAGAAGAGCAAAGATTTTTAAAATAACTCTTATGGGCATGGAATTAAAAGTTATTGGCGCTTTATCGCTAAAAGCGATATCTTTCAAGCAATCTTTGTATGGACACCTAGTTATAATAATGAACAAATCTTTTAATGATGTACTTAGAACTTACTTAAGTAATTGAATATTAGTCGTGGCTTACAATTATTTTACACACGGATTACTTAATTCACAAAATAGATAGCTACCTACCTACCTACCTACTATCCATACGAAAGAATACTAAAGTAATTAAGTAGGTACCGTAAGTTTGTTTTTTCGGATTTTTATTTTATTTAGGCAGTGTTTCACCGAAACTGGCCAAGACCCATTTTTACCCATGTGGTTATAGTTCGAAGACAAAAACTGCCCACCGCCCCGTCCGTCCCAAAATTATTAGTTCCTAGAAGGAAGGGCCGACCGTTTCATATTTTGTCATTGCCATTTGCCACAAAAAGTACCTAGTATATGTAACTATAACTAATAAAAAGGAGAATATCTAGGTATAAAAAATGGCAATCCTACTTATAGGCACAGAATAATAATAAGTAGTAGTAAGTAGTTAAGTACATCTGCATGGTAAAGGTAATTCATTCCCTTCTAACTACCGCGCTAGTCTCCTCTACCCAACCTCTACCTAGGTACTCTAGGTAGGCATCCTAGGCACAATAATGTTATCTAGAATCTGTAAGTAATCGATTTTTGTTTTTGTGGCCCATGAATGAATCACAGATTAGAGAGCTACTTATTATTTGTAGGGCTACTTAACTACCTCCAGTCCTACTCAACAAAGTCATAATTTTGGGCTTTCAACTTTACGCCTTTAGGACCTACGTTAACTATATTATGGTAACTATTTAAGTAAGTATAATAAGGTAAGTAAGTACTTAAAGAGAGCTATGGAAGATCTATGGGTTCCGCTCATCTCGCATAATCTTTATTGACCAAAACTCATTTCGCATAACTCGTATGGTCTAAACTTTTTTGGCCGAACCATCACTTTGCCAAGACTTATGTGGCATAGGGCTCGTTTCGTCTAAAACTCTTTAGGCACAATCTTTAAACACCTAAGTTTCGTTTGCTCAAATTTATGTTCGTCTATACCTATGTATAATCTTGTTTCTCATAATGTTATCTTAATAAATAATATATTAAGTATGTAGTAAATGTACAAATTGTGGTATTTTTCTCCTACATCCCGAAAATCACGATATTGTATGATCAAAAAATCGAAAGTTAACGACCAATATAATTATTACAAACCCTATCGAAACCTAAAAATAGGTGCGACGACGAGCAAAGCGAGGAGGAGCGTGTTAGGTGCACATGTTCATCAAAACCAAAGCGGAGCGCAGCGAAGCGGAGCGGAGCGTTTTCCAAACAGAGGAAACAATACAAGGCACCAGTTTGCGCTATGTAGGGAGACGCTCCGTCAAAGTTAAAGCCAAACGAATATTATTACTTTGTATAAACCTATGCCATAGCATTATTAGGCTATTCAAGATTTGGCCATACCATTATTAGGCTAAACAATGTTATGCGAAATAACTTTTTAATAAACGATATTTATGCCATACGATTTTCGGCGTAACGAGACTTTGACCAAACGTTACTATGCAATACGAGATTAGGCAAATAAATCTTATGCCAAAAAAGGTAGAACCAAGATCTATGCTTGTAGTCTCTGTGAAAGAACGCATCCGGAACGAAGTAGGTAATCCGACAGAGAACTAAAGTCACCGACATAGCTCACCGAGTTAGTAAGCTTAATTGGCAGTGGGCTGGTCACACCTGTCGAAGAACCGATGGCCGATGGGGTAAACGTGTTCTGGAGTGGAGGCCGCGACTATAGGCAAACTTAGCGTGGGACGCCCTTCGGCTAGATGGGGTGACGATTTGCGAAAGGAAGGTGGCTGGATATGACTGGATGCGGAAAGCTAAAGATCGCATCCAGTGCCGTGCTTTGGGAGAGGCCTACGTCCAGCAGTGGACTGCTATAGGCTGATGATGATGAAGTACTTACTTAAAGTAAAATGGACTCATCCCATTGTTAAGAGCCATCACCTAGTTAAAGCCCGGCTCCCAAACCAAAGCTTTTGGTAAGTTATACCCTAAACTTTCATCCATAGCATAACTAACTGTACCTAAAAGTCCAAAAACCTACTTATAGTCATTATTAGACCATACCATTGCGCATTGGTACCATAGGTCACAGAACACCCTATTTGCTATTTGGCTCATATCCTAACCGAGTCCTAAGACTCCTAAGTCCTAACTTGCTTAGTTACGATGGGGACTGGAATGTAAGCGTCTTTATTTAGTAGTCTATAGGAACTATTTCTCAAATTCCCAAGAGTCCCGAAGACCACGAAGACGTAAACAACAAACACGTCCATTCATTGAGACAAACGCAATGTTTTATTGGTGTCCCTCTTCCACAAACGTTAGTAACTTTGCCGCGCTTTTGATGTTTAGAAAATAACGTTGGCGGCATTCAAAAATCGGCGCGAGTAAATTTCAGTACATTGCAGGCGAAAGGAACCTCCGTAGACAACATTTTTTTGACATACTTCTAATTGTATTTTTAGAGATTTCTGTTAAAAAATATTTTTCCTGGTTAATAATGAGTGTGTATAGTGCTTTTCATGATTTTTTAACACGTATTTCAGCATAAAAACATCATTTTAACATAATCGAGTAAATGTATGAAAATATTCTATGAGATAGAAAAAAGACTTTATTTATTGCCACATAAAATCTATTTTCGTATGTTAGCCTTTCACGGATATAGGTAATACACGTCCTCTATTTGTTTGGTTACGTTGGCCAACCTGATCGCTTCGGCCAATCAGCGAAAAGATAGATGGCGCTGCAGTGACGACGCGACGACCCAAGCAAGCTTGCTCTTCGATAGATTTGCTTCGAGCTCCATACATTTTCCTTTGATCCCCTACTGACTACAGTTTGGTTGAGAAGTAATTTCAAAAATAATTCAAAATTTTCGCCATCAGGTAAGTCTAATAATTTTTCTAATCAAAGCTTTGTGATTTTATAAGTGTATTTGTGTTTATTAGTGCTAGATTCCTAAATTTGTTTCACGTTCCACGTTGGAATTCTTGTTTCTAACATGGCTATAGGCGTCTTTCATACAAAGTGCGCGTGGGTATAGGGAAGAAGACGCGTCATTTCAATAATTTATTTCTCGGATCTTTTCCTTTGGAGGTCAGAAACAGTTCTTCTACAACATTTAGATCAATAATTGAGGGATTATTTGCAAGTAACGCTTCAATCAGTTATTGCGTATTTTCTTCACTAAACACGAAAACAAAATGGCTCGTTCGACCCAAGCCTAGGACAGTGAACTCGTTATATGGGGCGATATCGTAATAAGCTGAATCCAGTGTTTTAAAGTATGGGAATATGTGCATTTGAACTAAAATGTCGAGTATTTGTTATTGGACTACAATATTTTCATGGATTTGGCCCGGAAATGCGTTTCCCGCCAAAATGCCGCCTTGGCTTCGCCTTGTAGGCGTCTCGGGTTAACTCTATGTCGGAATACTTGGAAATCTTGTTACATGTCTATCTTTCGCGTTATCTAACTATTTTTAATGACGATTTGGAGTGTTTCTTTATTGTTAATTTATAATATTTTCAGGAAAAAAGTTAAGATGTCAGACAAGCCGAAGCGTCCTATGTCCGCGTATATGCTGTGGCTGAACAGCGCGCGGGAGTCCATCAAGGCCGACCACCCCGGCCTCAAAGTCACTGAAATCGCCAAGAAGGGAGGCGAAATATGGAGGGGAATGAAGGACAAGAGCGTAAGTTTCATTTTCTAAGAATCAATCGATAAAGGTACTAGAATAATTGGGTTGACCTAATTTTAATTAAATTACCATTTCACAGGTTTGGGAAGAGAAAGCTGCCAAGGCCAAGGAACAGTACACAAAGGACCTGGAATCCTACAATGCCAATGGTGGTGGTGGCGAGGGCGGCGGCAAGAAGGCCACCAAGCGAGGGAAGAAGGCTGGCAAGAAGACCTCAGCACCTGTAAGTGTTGTCTCCTTATCTTGCATTAACTGTTTATTTCCTTGTTTACCATGCCGTGTTTTATAACAGTTTTTTGTTTATTTGTAGAAGTCCAAGAAGAAGAAGGAGGAGTCTGACGACGAGGAGGGCGAGGAAGAGGAGGAGGAAAGCGAATGATCTCTCAACTCATAAGAAAAACACTGTTCATATTGAATAATTTACTTGGACTTAATTTATTACAAAGTAAAAAGGGACTGACTTTCCAAAGTCTGTGTAATGCATTCAGGTTCGCAATTTTTGTGTAATTCATAGTATGACATCTAGATTATAACTGATTCTGTCAAGTTGTGTTTTTGGTACCTACAGAACTTGACTGGTGAACCAGAATTTATAGAATTTTTTCATGATTGCCTTTATTTTACTTAATTTTATGTTAGGCGCCAATATGAATTTATATTTTCATGAAAATTGGGCAGAATTGTTACAGCAAACTGCTAAGCTTTAATTGAATTTTTAATTTTCTATTGACATAAACTTATTTGCTACTTTTAATTTTGTAGTGATGGGTTTAAATGGACTACAGAGTTTGGAAAGTCTCACCATCGGCTAGGGTAGCCTCTAAGCCACACAAAAAAATAATGTAATGTTAAGTGTTAGCATGTATACACCGGGGAATTGTACAGTTAGCCCTCCCTTGTTAAGTTCGCTGTGACAACTGAGTGCTCACCATCATTAAGTTGTTTCTGACCCTATTTTCATCAAACTTGTCTGCAAACCTAAATTCTTTTTGTATTATGTATTTGTTTTGAAGCTGTGCTTTGTATTCAAATATGCCATAGTATAATGATACTGTATAAAACTAAGATTATTTTGTATTTTCCTAGGACATGGGAGTTGTAGTTGGACTTGTCTACCGTACCCAATATGTAAAATTAGAGACTTCATGAAGCTTATTGTTAATTAAAACCTACCTCTTCTCATTGTAAATTTCAATGCTGATGGTACCAAACATTAAGCTAAGAACAGACAGCATGGTTTACATGCTGGGCAATTTAAAAATAGTTTAGGCAATTGATGTGTATGTTGTATTTTTAGTTAGTTATAGGTAGGTTTTCAATGTGATTTGTCTCTCAAATTTTACATTTGTGTTAATTTGTAAATGAGAATTAGCATTCCTCGTGTCAATACGGATTTTACATGTTCAATAAAGTAATTTCATATAAATCTATTTTTAATTTGTTTTTTATTCTGTTGCACCCACTCTAGGAGCGCTGTAATCTAATCATAATAGCTAATAGGAATTTATCAGTTTACTTGCAGAAGAGAGGTCAATGATCTGACAAACCGTTGGAGCTTTCACTGAACCAACTAAAAAAATTAACGGCTAGGTGACATTTTTGAAAACTCATCGAAATAGTATGGACCATTATCTTTCATGGAAAGCCGCCCTTCTATCGAAGTATTTTGCTGTATGGGTCAGTAGGTCATGAGGATGTGTGGAGGTAGGTAGTAGTTAGCTGTAGTTGTATATTTCAGGAAGTAATACATGATAAATGTTTCCGAAATATAAAGGCCCCTGTACACAATAGCAATGGACCTAACTGCAACATCGCATGTGTAAACTCCCATCTATCTGTAGGATACTGATCATCGTGGCCTACAGTAGGCATTGCAAACCAACACAGTCATTATGAATGATTTAGATTTTAGAACTTGGGAAACAGAAAGCTTTTATCTATAATCATAGTCAGTTAAATACTCATTAGCAGTATAGGCAGCGATCGTACGATGGCGCGATCTAAACCTGCGATCCCCAAAGTATTTTGGACAAGTGACCCTTTTTCCAAAATGAGCTTTGTTACCTCAGACCCCCATGGCCTAAGTATTAAAAACTTAGAAGATCAACCCCTTATTCATATAATGGTCCGCTAACTTAAAACTGTAATCCCCGAAAGGGTAGTGAGAGCCACCCGCTATTCAAGCTGTGTAGACTTCTAGCTAGAGTCTACCATGTGCAGCAAATAGAACGCGTAGCAAAGCAACACAAACGATATCGGTTTACTATAGGTCCACAAAAATAAAAACCGATTTTAGCAGTCGACGAGGTCTTAAAATCGATACCTATTAAATAAAGTTACTTATTACAAATATCAAGATAGGCACCTTGGTATGTACTGTAAATAGTTGTTTTTAATGTTCGATATTGATTATTGACCACTTTGGGAACCCTAGATTAACCCTGCTCTAAACGGTCGTACCTACTCGTGCTCAGTGGATATTTTACGTAAGGGCAGATTTACATAAGTAACTAGCAATGGCGTGATGCAGAAATCGAGACAAGACAGCGTTAACGGTTTATAACTTGTGAACAAACAACGTGGTTTTACTATAGCACGACAACAAAGTCAGCCAACACGACAGACGCAGACAATGATCCTCGGAATAATTTATACTCACAGCCACAGACTACTTTATAAATAGTATTTTCTATTGTCTGTGATTATTTTTTTACTCTGTGGTCTTGTCAGTTGTCAAATAAAATCTAATTGTTTACCAAAATACCAAATAAAACTTTAATTAAATCAATAAAATTCCGATTTTTTAAAGATAATAATTGAGATATTCATTTAAAAGTGGTTTTCGACACAGAATTTACAACATTATAAAGGTACAGCCTAATGTATTTAAAAAATAATTTTAATCTGATTGATTGAGGTTATCTTACTTCTTCCAAGTTAAATTATATTTTCCAGGAATGGCTGGAGATGGCACAGGCGGCACCGCCGGCAGTCACGTAGCGCTGGTGACAGGCGGCTACGACCACACCATCAAGTTATGGCAGGCGCACAGTGGCGTATGTCTGAGGACAATGCAACATCCTGATTCGGTAAATAATATAAGTATAACACTTGCACATATGATTATAAGACTGAGTAGCTGGATGAGAAAGGACGAGGACAGAGTGTGGCGCTGCTTGGGAGAGGCCTATGTCACCACTACACCATTGTGGCCTGTGGATGATGACTTATTTTAACTAGATTAGATACACATTATTGGCCTCTGAAAACAGCTTACACTTTTCTCTGAAAAAACAATAAGCCATGGCTCATGCCATTCTCTGTTTTGTACAATGTTCTATGATTGTTTAAAAAGGTTAAATTTTACCTTTTTTATTTTTTTTGTACTATTAAGCCACAATATTCGGTATGAATAATTTATAAATTTTAATGTTTTAGCAAGTGAATGCCCTGGATATCACTCCTGATGGTCAGATGGTGGCGGCGTGTGGCTACCAGCACATCCGGATGTACGACCTGGCGAGTGCCAACCCCGACCCGGTGCTGATATTTGATAGCCAAGATGGGGTGGCCAAGAATGTCACCCGAGTTGGGTTTCAGGTACAAATTCTACTTACTATGACTAAACACTAAATCCTAATAAGGTCATTGTCATTCTCTAAGGCCCCAGGGTATAAATGTATGTGAAATTATCAAGAATCAGATTTATAAAAAACCAATAGATACCTTAATTTTATCAAGTTTATACCAAGTCCGGAAGAACAAAAACACTCTCAGAACTGTCCCCAACTGATTGCATTAAAGTCCTATGTTACAGAAGTCATGTTGCTTATTGTAATAAATGTTATTTGTGTGCAGGAGCAAGGTAACTGGATGTACACAGGGGGTGAGGACTGCTCTGCCAGGATTTGGGACTTGAGGTACAACACTGCAGCATTACACTTCCCATAGCACTTACCTCTCTTATTTTTTTTCTTTTTAGGTATTCCAAATTTTTCATATTCTTAAATACAATATTTATTAGACAAATAAAATACAATATCTCCTACATTATAAGTGGCCTCACCTCAATGCTAAGAACAGCGTGAAGCGTGTGTGCGTCTTCAGTACAAACACTCCCCACCACAAGTATCCTTGCTGTTTATAAATTGGTACAGATTTCCCTACTAATATTTTATCAGATTTTATGTTTTGTATTCCACCAATCAGAACTAGGCCAGCATGGTGGACTAGGCCTAAAACCCTTCCTTTATCGGAAAGAGACCCATGCACCAGCAGTGGGGACATGATAAGTTGTGATGATGTTTTGTATCCTTTCTAAACTTTAGTTCAACTAGTATGATCATGTGCAGAGAAACCTGACCCCCCTCTCATAGTAACAATGCTTCTAAGAGGAGTCAGATTTCTCTGCCTTATACTTACATTATATTAACATTGTTACTAATATACCTAGACCGCTAGTTGTCTGTTATATAAAATAAAATAAATTAATTATTAAAATTAAAAATTAATTAAAAACTACTGACCAGGGCGCGCCAGCCGCAGTGCCAGCGCATCTTCCAAGTGCCGGCGCCCGTGAACGCCGTGTGCCTGCACCCCGACCAGACGACGATCATGGTGGGCGACCAGAGCGGCATCATCCACCTGTGGGACCTCCGGACCGACCAGAACGACCAGCTGGTATGTGCAGCTTCAATAGTATTTTCTTTTGTATTTTGTAAAAATAAAATGGCTGCTAATGAACCTACTGAAAGAATCTGAACACGTCGGAACTAGTCGGTAGGTGTATAGATAGAACTGTGTAGTAAAAAAGAAATGGCATGAGTTCATCTGCAATTTAGAGTATGTCTTGTGTAAGTGCATACGATTCAATTATCATAAATCATCACAATTACACTCCTCACAACTCATTGGGCTCGCCTCGAACGGTTCGTGCTCTTGGTATGGATATGTATCGAGTATCGACTACTACCGCATGTGTAATCCACTTCTTTATGTGACCTGTATATGTCCCACTGTTGGGCAAAGGTCACATTACAAGATCAAATAATACCTAACTAAATATAAACTAAAAACCTACACTTCAGATACCGGAAGCGGAAGCGTCGATCCAGGACATCGCGATCGACCCGGAAGGCAAACTCATGGCGGCGGTGAACAACAAGGGCAACTGCTACGTGTGGACGCTGGCCGGCGACGCCAAGCCCGTGCCGCGCAAGCACATCCAGGCGCACAAGAAGTATGCGCTTAGGTGCAAGTTTAGCCCGGATTCTAGGTGAGGGTTTGACACTGTTTGCTGCTTGATTTGGTGAATGTTTATAAGAATGCACTAGTTTTTGTTCACTATAAATTGTACGATAAAAAAATAAATGATTCTATTAGACACGCGAAATGAGCCTGCTCGACTGGCTTAAGACTTAAAACGAGGGTAGGCCGTTGAGGTAGGCAGATGACACCGGCTATTGTACATCTACCTGCAGTTTTCTTTAGGGTAGGTGGGAGATTTTAAAAACAATATGTACCTATACCTGTCTGTCGCCTGCTTGTGCTTGTACCCACAAAGTATATCGACCGTAAGGTCGGGGCCGCGTTGGTCCGTTGCGTTGTCGCAGCCCTATATGTTGGATGACAGTTCCTTTGGCACGACGCAATGCAGCAATGGGATCTCACGGTAAGACCCCATTGCTGCGTTGTGAGATGTGAGACTCTCACTCTACGACTATAAATAAGTCTACATCATCATCATCATTGGCCACAGCATCTGTTGTAGATGGTAGTTGCAGCACTCGTAGGTTTATGGGTTGCCACATCGCCGTTGATGGCTGTACAACCCTATAGCGGCACGGCATTTCTTTCCGCATCGATCGCAAACAAAACATGAGTGTATTGGTGGTAGATCACGACGAAGTAAGAATAAGTCTACAAACCCCAACCAACACTAATTCTCATTTTGTCGTCAGTATGCTGGTGACGACGTCGGGCGACTGCTCGGCGCGCGTGTGGCGCTGCGCGGACGGGGGGCTGCGGCGGGAGCTGCGCCACGACGTGCAGCGCTGGGTGTGGGACGCCGCCTTTAGTGCTGACTCTACTTATCTGTTCACTGGTGAGAGATGTAGCCGATGCTGTCCGTTAAGGTGGAATCAGACGGTTCATTTTTGTCTTTCATTCGTCATCTTTCACTCAAAATTATACGTGTGAACTCAAAATGAAACAAAAGAGCTAACTAAAATGAATCGTTCACCCGAATGAACCGTCTGATCCCGCCTTTATCGACGTAAACAAACACTATTGACATAAATATCGCGCATTTAATGAGTTTATCTACGTCGATAATGGATCGGTGCCGCGCGGACTGGGTTGCTATCATCATGAGCCTATGTCAACCCACTGCAGGGTATAGGCCTCCTCCATGTTATGCCAAGTGCCACGGTCCTGTGCTACTCTAAACTTGTTAATTTTATTATTCATTTTTGGTGTACAAATAAAGTGTATTCTATCTATCTATCTATCTATATTATAAGTAAAAAACTGTATAGCTACTTATAAAGCTGTCTATACAACTATATTAACACCCCCATGTCGGCAGGTTCGTCGGACTGCTACGCTCGCCTCTGGCACGTGGAGTCGGGCACTCTGGAGCGCGAGTACTGCGGCCACCAGAAGCCCATCACCGCGCTCGCCTTCCGCGACCAGGTCTTGTAGGCACCACGAGTAGGAGCTGTTAGCTGTAAATGTATGTTTATGCCTAGTTTTACCATAGTCTGTTAGATCATTAACACCCCTGTTGCATTGTATTGTCATCAATTATACGTCATCTCCTTCTTCTTTTTCTTAATACTAAACAGATGTGTCATAACCTATCAACCACTAATCCCTTGTTGTAATCTAACAGAGTATGGTGATGGTGAAACTGGGGCTATCCTGGCCTACCTATCTCGTGTTTGTTCGTGACTGAGCTCACCTTATAAGGGCCAGCTAAAAACCAGCACTGTGGCCTTATTGTCTACAGCACACGCTGAGACACCGTGTGTTGAAAACATGTAATATATACCTACTTTTATGTGAACAGTTGAGTTAAGAGTGGTTGGAATGAACTTCAAACTCTTGCTTCACTACGTACAAATAGCAGTAAGTATAGGCCTCATGTTCGTAATTTACACCTTATCTGAGTAATTATTAACAATTTACTGTCGTTATTGTTCAATTAAGGGTTCATTGTACAAGTAATAGTTTAGGTTTCGAAAGATTAGTACGAAAGAGTTGTGTTTGATCGCCGGAAAAATCGTAATATTTTTCCGATGAGTTTGAGAAAGGAAGTTTCTGCATTTGAGTCTTATTTGCATTTTTATAAATACTGTAAATAGTCATGTACATATTGTATTTAAGTGAAATAAACTTATAGCTTTATTACTTTACGCGATGTAGTTTTATTCCTCAAATCCATGTTGGATGTATCAACTAACCAATGCCCCTAAAATCTTTTTCATAAGTTTTTTTTAGTAACTGTCATCTGCATCTGCGATTAGTACCTACCTATATTTTTACTATATTATTATTGTGTGATAATGATGTGAATTAATGCACTCGTATAAAATATTTGCATACATTTATTTCTGTAAGTATTGATCAAAATTCACAAATATTAATTGAATTACAGACAGATCTTTTGATTAAGTATAATAAAATCATTTAATAAGTTGACTATTGGTATGAATATACATACACACTCGAGACATTTTTATAATGATGTATTGCACTAATAACATTTATATTTTTATCCAATTGCATAAAATTTTAATTAAATCTATACACCTATACTATCCTAACGATTTCGCTATTTTGTAAACATTTAAAATGCATCAAATACTGGAATATTGTTATTTTAAAGGTCAAATAAAAATATAAAATAAGTACTTAACTATGTGCGGTAGCAACATACTTTTAAAAGGACGAAATAAGGTTTGTGAACATTTATCTTGGAATGTTTTTTTGGAATGAAGCGCATTCTGTCATGTATTATGGCAATATTTTTTACCGCCGACTAGAATATATTTGTCAATTTCGTGTAAGTATAAAATAAAGCAATAGAATCTTGTGTAATTGCAAAACTTATGAAACTTATAATTAAGTTTGTTATCCGCAACTTTGGACTTTTACGCTGAAAAGCAATAGCTTTTACGTAGAATAAAGTTAGCAGGCTCTTAAAAACATATAGTTACGAGTTATTAAACATCGTGCTTTTAAACATTGAAAGCCTATATATTATACACCTTGTTGGATAGAGAAAATAAGCCCTTCACTTAAGAAGGTATTCAGCAACCGACTACACACGGCTACAATAGAGATCAATTAACTTTGTCAGTTTCTAACACACGCTTCTGCTCCTGAGTGCAGCGCATCCCGAACACCTGACGCGTATACGGCGAGTTGGAAAACAGCAACTAATCAGGCACATACAGCGCTTCCGAGTCTTAACACGTGTCAAAACGTGCTCCTCTGAATCCAGAAACCGCTCGATGCTAACGCTATCTAGCGGTTTCAGCTTCCACTAGAAGTTCGGAAGCGGCAGTGGGTTGAAGGAGCCGATTTCGGAGTAGGTGTCGCCCTCGCTGGTGTAGGTGATGACGAACTTGAGTTCGACTTGCGGGCGCGGGGGGCGTTGCGGGCGCGCGATGAGTAGCAGCTGTGTGATGGCGGGCGGCGGCCGGAAGGGGTTGCGCGCCGGCAGCGACGTGCCCGAGGGAGGGAGCAGGCGAGCCTTGCAGTTCTAAGGGTGAATAACATGGTCTATTTATAATATGTGGACAGATTGGGGTGATTCTTAGCAATGAAGCATATATGGAGAGCCAAATTACCTGCTAGGCCAAACTCAAAACTATATGAACGGTTAGCACATAATTATGCCCGTAATGTGGATGGAAAACCAAATCATAGATGGCGTTATGATAGTAATAGGAATCCAATAATCTTTAGATCTTTTACTGGCGATGAAAGTCATTGCAAACAGCTTTTTATAATAATGCACGCATGATTGCATGATAATTTCAAAATTAATAATTTATCTACATACCACACAGCCTAACATGCTCACCTTCGGCACAACAACCTGGAAATTATAATCTTCAAGAGGCGACGTCAGTTGACTGGTCGTAGTGAGCACTACAACATTGACATCAGGTCGTGGCTTCTCCACACAGACATATAGCACGACGGTCACTCCGCCCGGCTCAGAGAATAGCGTCACCGGGTCGTGACCGTCGGAGCTCACCATCTCCAGAGTCACATGTATATTTGTCAACGGCTTTATTTCTACATTTCCGTTCGCTTGTGCGTTTTGTTCTGTGCGCTTGTTATTTGATCCGGCGTTTGCGTTTGATGGTGAGGTTATATCTAGTATTTTGTCAACTGGGCTATTTGGGTTTCCATTGTGTGTGTCGTCTGTGCTTATATCCACCATGATGTCATCGTTGGAACCGACGGCGGTGGCGGGAGGTTTCGTCTCTGGCTGCGGTTTGTCGACAGGTTTCTGTGTGAAGAAGTCTAGGTCGAGGATGGCGCTGTTTGTCGGCTGCGCTTCGTGCTTCGGTGAGATCTTTTCTAGTGCGTTCATTGGTATCTTCTTTGTGGATTTGCTGGAAAAGTATTAATTTATAAATTGTTAATTTTGTGTTGTCAAATTAAGACTATATTTCAAAATAATATTTTGGCAGTTGGGATCATAGCATCAGAAAAGGCTGTAATAAGGCTTTTCCAACAGAGAGAGCTATGCTATGTTGCTATGGATCAGTTGCTCGTGGGAACGCATTTCTTTCATCGCAGCTTACAGCTACAAAGCTCTGGTGGAAAGGCACCCTAAGATTTATAAAATAAACTTACCTAACAAACCCGTCCACCCTGCGTGCGTTGTCTGGGAGAGATTGCTTGAGCAGCTGCTCCCCGAGCGAGTCGAGCTGGTCCCACCCCTCCGCTTTATCTTTACTCTCTCCTAATAAGTCTATATCATCTGAAATTTAATTTTAAATTATTAGTTAATAAAAAAAATAATATAATTACGACTATAACGGGTAGATATGGTGCACGGGTTCCCCTCATCTCGCCTAATCTTTATTGCCCGAAACTCGTTTCGCATAACTCGTATGGTCTAAACTTTTTTGGTCGAATAAAACTCTTTTGGCACAATCTTGAAACATCTAAGTCTCGTTTGCTCAAATTGATTTTCAAATCGGTAATCTTGTTTCTCCTTATTAAGTTATTAAATAATATATCAAGTAGTACATATACAAATTGTGGTATTATTATTTTCTTTAATTCCGAAAATCACGATATAAAATGATCACAATATCGAAAGTCCAAGACCATTATAGTTATTACAAACTCCATAGGATCGAAATCTAAAGATAGGTGCGACGACGAGCAAAGCGAGGAGGAGCGTGTTAGGTGCACATATTCGTCAAAAGCAAAGCGGAGCGCAGCGAAGCGGAGCGGAGCGTTTCCAACAATACAAGGCACCACTTTGCGCTATGTAGGTACAACTAGGTACGGAGACGTTCCGTTAAAGTGAAAGCCAAACGAATATTATTACTTTGTATACCTAGCCATTGCATTATTAGGCTATTCAAGATTTGACCAAAGCATTGTTAGGCTAAACGAGATTTATGCCCTACGATTTTCGCCGAAACGAGACTTTGACCAAACGTTACTATGCAATACGAGATTAGGCAAATAAATCTTAGGCCAAAAAAGGTAGAACCATGGTGCACTGTTGCACCCATTTAATGCTAGTGTAGTTTTTAAGATACATGCATGCATACAGTCGCGGGAGCTACTTTGCTTTATACAATGTAATAATACAGTGATATGAATGTACCACAAAACCACATACCTTGTGGCATTAAGCTAACAGGTTTCAGCGGCTCCACTATCGGCGTCGCAGCAGGTTCACTCGAGAATATATCTCCCAGTTCATCCATGGTGCTCTTCCCATCCCCTTGCGGCGCGGCGCCCGGCCCGGTTGATAGCTCTAGCAGGGTGTCTTCAGCCTTCCCCGCGTCCTTCTTGGCGGCTTGTCGCTTGCGCATCATCACGAACGCCTGGTACTTGTAGGCGCACTCGTCCATCATGTCGCTCACGTGAAGGATGTCGTCTGGAATTAGGAGAAAGAAATATTAAGGGTAAAGTTTAATAATGTGTTTTAAGGTGGGGAGGAATTAATAAAAATGTGATAATGATACAATGAAATGAAGAGGAGTAATTTGACAAGATGCACAAATCAGACTTGTTATAAGAAAAAGGCTTATTAGGTGACATGAAGTCTACTTATACTACATTGCAAAACACCGCTAACCACGAACATTCTACTAAAACAACTTCAATTAAGACTTAAATTATTGCAGCGTAGGAAAGAAAGTTGACAGAGCTAGATGGAGACAGTACAAGCCCAACCGTTTTCGCATTATTTCTTTTATGCCGAGTTGCAGGAAGAAACTTTAAGCTAATCAACATTATCTATCTCCAATCTGTCTCTTTCTGTCCAAGCAAGGTAGCAACAAAGTTAAGTTCGACATTAGTTTAAACTTCCTTTCTGCCAACGCAGCATTCAGCGCACACTTCACTTTCAGGAGGAAATTACCCAGTTCATCAGCCTCCCCCACATGGTCGGACGCGAGGCGCTGCAGCACGGTCCGCTGGCGCATGCAGCTGGTGAACAGCTCGTGGATGAGCTGCTCCTCGTCGGCGGAGGCGTCGGCGGCGGAGGCCAGCATGGACAGCAGCAGCCCGGCCGCGTCGCCCGCCGCCGCCACGTCGTGCGCGCGCCGGCACGACGCCTCCGAGCGACGCTCCTCCTGCACAAGTGTCAAGTTTTTAAAACACTACGACAATAAAATTTACAAGTAACATGTGTGATAATGTTAGTATATAAATCATCATCATCAGCCTATGAGTCCACTGCTGGATGTAGGCCTCTCCGAAAACCAAGATCCTATTACAATTTAAGAAGGTAGATTAGGGCTGAATGAGGTAGGTCTAGAAAAGTCCAACAGAGGATAGTTGTTGGACCTATTTTATGTCTAAACATTATTATTAGTATTTTCTTCAGTATGGTTAAGAAATAATTTATCAAATGTACCTACATGTAGATAGAATAAATAAATAAACCCACCTCGCGAACCATAGTCTTGATGAGTCTGTTAGCGTGCTGCACATCCTCCGGCTTCTTGCTCTGCAGCAGTGTCTTCAGTAGCTTGGACTTCTCCTCGTCCTCAAAGATGGCGTGTTTGACTCGAGGCTTCACAGGGGCTTCCTCCGAGGGCAGGGGGGCCGGGGTCTCCTTGATCACTCCCTGGTTCTTCAGCATCTCGTATGCCACTTTGAACTTGCTCTCCTTTGGGTATTCTATAGCCCAAGCATGGAAGAGTTGTAGCACCTGTTGAGTATTGGAGAGATTGTGTTAAGACTTCACATTATATAGCTTATAAATATGCTTTATATGTTGGCTTTGTACCCACCCCAACCTTCCAAATAACTGTACTACTTAATAATACTAAATAGGCCTTTAGGGACGACGCAATGCAGCAATGGGGTCTCACTGTAAGACCCCAATTGCTGCGTTCTGAGATATGAGACTCTCACCCTACGACTACAGTATGTTGTTTTTCGGACCCGACAAACTTCTAAGAGTAATTTCATCGAGAAAAAACCCCCATATGTGGGGGTCTAAGTAAGTTAACTTAGATTTTCTTCTTCTTTATAGAAAATCATATCTCGAGATTTAAACGCCTTACATACATGAAATAAAATGCTTTTATCCGCAGTCATTTCTATCCAATAAAAATATCCACAACTGCTTAAAAGTTACATAAAAAAAGTTCAAAGCAACTTTAAAATGGCCGCCATTTCTAGAATATTGAGATTTGACCCCACATATGGGGGTTTTTCTCGATGAAATTACTCGTAGATTCCACCCTTAAAGTTTGTCGGGTCCGAAAAACAACACACTGTATAAATAAGCCTATACCCCAACAAACTCCCATCCATGTTTTCCTCAGTATGCTGGTGACGACGTCGGGCGACTGCTCGGCGCGCGTGTGGCGCTGCGCGGACGGGGGGCTGCGGCGCGAGCTGCGACACGACGTGCAGCGCTGGGTGTGGGACGCCGCCTTTAGTGCTGACTCTACGTATCCAGGGGCGTATTTAAAGATTACGCGCCCTGGGCTCCTGTAGTTTTCCGCCCCATCAAGAAATGAAAAAAAAAAACAAAAAATATATGTTTTATATATTTTTCTGTGTACAAAATTCGTAACAAACTTGTACATCATCGTAATCAATTTGATTAGTTAAATCAGCTTCAATGTTCAAAATTGCCAAATTATTCAGCCCTCCTTCGATAAGACTCGATCTTAAATAGTTTTTATTCGTTTTAACACTGATAATGAGCGTTCTGCACTACAGTTTGTCACTGCAGTACTAAGAAAGCGGATTTAGAAATTTGCCGCCAGTAGGCCATTCAATTTTTGCCGCCCATACTGACTTCTAAAATTCAATATGTTAATCCCGTTATTAGTATGATTGTGATGTGAACTTAATGATATTTCTATCTGTCTGTCTGTCACCAACTTCTTCAGATCTTTCATCAAATCTTTTTTAAGGTTCCGTACCTCAAAAGGAAAAAAATAACTATTATAGGATCACTTTGTTGTCCGTCTATCTATCTGTCTGTCTGATACCACCAATTTTCTCGGATACGGGTTACGATAGCTGACATTTTGCAAAGATATACATTACGGTCTCGAAAAAGTAATAAAATTAAATATTTTTTTTTTCGGGTTTCTTCCATACACGTAAAGTGGCCCAGTTCAGTCATGTATTATTTAACGACTTTTTTGGCTTGTCGTCGACACGATAAGAAGAAGAAGAAGGTGGGGATGATTTTTTTTGTTGGTGTGGGGTATCGTTGTATAGTTCTTTCAAAAATATTAAAGGTCTGCTCAAATATTAAGCTTCAAAAAGCAAAAGGTAGACTCAAGTGTCCTCCCCCTAAATGTTTGGTCCAAAAATATATAAAAAAAATCACTGATTTAGTAATATGACAAAATTCCACACAACTACCATTACCGCCGTTTCTAGTTTCTCCAAATTCGAAACTATTCCCGCCGTTTCTTGTCGCGTTACAGGCTTTTCAGTAATTACATATAGTCCAGTCAATAAATGACTCAAAATTACGTGTAGAGTGCGTGAGCAGGTAACTAAGCGATTCCTTCAGAAACTTGTTCAGGGGGCTTAGGTTGTTAACATACCAAAAGTCCTGACTCCTAGGTGATGAGCGGGGGGGAGGAGGGGGGGATAAAGGTACGAATTTTTGGTTTTTAGCTTATATCTCGAAAACGGTGCATCGGAGAGAAATATTTTCAAATAATTAAATAAAGTTCTTAAAATCATCTAAAACTTTTATAAAATATCTTTTTTTCTAATTCCTAACCGTTTTCGAGCTATTACCCTCGGAAAAAGTTGAAATTTACAACAAAAATGTATTCATGTCAAAACATTCATAAACATTGCATCATATTGTCTAAACCTATTGTTGTTGTTGTTGCAGTCCTATGGCACCCCAGAGGTGCAGAGGGTCTCCACTAACGTCCGCCACTTCCGCCTATCTTCGGCTGTACTTTTGGCCTCACTCCAGCTTAGTCCAGCGGCTCGCAGCTCGTTTTCGACGCTTCGGCGCCATGTTTGGACAGGGCGACCCCGGGAGCGCTTGCCATTTGGTGGCCTCCAGTCAAAGGCTATAGTTGCGGCATTCGTAGCTCCTCTCCGTACAGTGTGCCCAATCCATCTCCACTTTCGCTTCGCAATTTCCTTGCCGATGGGAGATTGTCGGCACAGCTTCCACAGATCTTCGTTACGTATTGTCTTCGGCCAGAAAACGCGTAGGATCGACCTGAGGGACTTATTGACGAACACTTGCAGTTTGTTCGTCAGCCCTTTCGTCACTCTCCACGTTTCGCAACCAAAGAGCAATACGGACTTCACGATGGAGTCGAAGAGGGAGATTTTTATCCGCCTTGTGAGCACATTCGAGTCCCAAACAGGTTGGACATTGACCGGCATATGTAATATATTCTAAAAGGGAATAAAAAAATCTACAACTTTTTTCCTCTTAATTTTTTTCGTTTATGAATTGGTTAAGACAATATGATGCAATGTTTATGAATTTTTTGACATGAATACTTTTTCTTGTAAATTTCAATTTTTTCCGAGGGTAATAGCTCGAAAACGGTTAGTAATTAGAAAAAAACATATGATATAAAAGTTTTAGATAATTTTAAGACCTTCATTTTAGTAATTTATAATATTTGTCTCCGATGCACCGTTTTTGAGATATAAGCAAAAAACCAAAAATTTGTATCTTTATCCCCCCCTCCTCCCCCCGCTCATCACCTAGGAGTCAGGACTTTTGGTATGTTAACAACCTAAGCCCCCTGAACAAGTTTCTGAAGGAATCGCTGAGTTACCTGCTCACGCACTCTACACCTCATTCCTTGACTGGACTAATAATACAGGCTTTGATTGATTTCAAAGTCTGAATAACTGCGTGCCAATTGTACCATCGCCAATTGTACCATCTATGTTGTGTATTTCCTCGTGTAATTTCTGTGTTTGTGTGCAATAAAGAATTATGTATCTATCTATCTACATATTTATTTTCTGACTGACCAACGTCTCAAATTCACTCTATTCAGGGTTTTGCCTTTCCCGATTTTCACTCATTAATTTAAGCCAGCGTTGTGTCGAGTTTACAAAAAAAAAGTAAATTTCCTGTAGCAGCATGAAAAAGCGACAAGCTTCTGAGCATGATTCAGCAGCCGCAGCTCTTATACTTATTATATAATATATTACAGTGCGTTTATTTATATATGGATTGTGTACACGTAAATTTATGTTAAAAAAATCTGTAAATTTGTTTTTACTAAATTTGCCGCCCCTCTAAATCTGCCGCTCTAGGCACTGGCCTACTTGGCCTATTGGTAAATCCGCCACTGACTAATTTCGATGCAATGCAATTTCGATATAAGGAAATGCCACTTATAGTTTTTTCTTAATTAATAAGTTTAGTTCTCTTAAACTTTTTTCAGTTTTATGTCTCTCTCTCTTTAGTAAGATGCATTCGTCCATTAAATCATCCGTGAGATCTGTAGGATAACACTTTTGGAGTGATAATGCGTTTGATTTAATTTCCGCTTCAGAAAGTGTACCCAAATTGGATAAAAATATTCCGACTTCTGTTCCACTACTTTGCCGCCCCAGAGCCTGCCTATTATAGCAGTCAGTGTAGAGTACCTACCGACCTACATAATTATGTATAAGAACGTTGTGGTGATAAATTTGCATAGATAATGATATCTTCCTTCCAAAAAATACCGAGGCGGGAAAAAAAAACTATTCCACCGGTTCAGAAAAGAACAAAGGCCGGCTTTCATACTTTAAATCAAATTTCTTTAGACATGAAAACAACATGTGGAAAGATGGCTCAGGGCCGTTCTAGGCTTATGTCCTAAAATATTGTTCTGTACTTCTTTAATCCTCCAGCCAACATAAAGCCCAAGGGCGGCCTGCAGGCCGCCCCTGGGCCGCCCTTCGCCGCCTACCGCCCCGGGCTGTAGCCCTTTTAGCCCTAGGGTAAATACGCCCCTGTACGTATCTGTTCACTGGTGAGAGAATTGGGCCCTTCCGGCCGCTGCCGCTGTGGTAGATGAGTAGAAAGATGTTGTGGAAAACGGATAATTGTAATAACTTAAACTATAGCTTCAACAAGGTCAGATGCTATGGTGGCCTAAAACTTCGAACAAGCTATCCATTTCAATAAAAGTTGTCCCAATACATTTTTTTATGTATAAAGATTCGGTGTACGAGTGATGTAGAATAACCTTTTTATTATTATTATGCATGCCTGCCCACCTGCTTTGGCTTTTCTCATCGAAGCACTAAACACTTTTCCAAAAGTAGTTCACACTGAATAACTTTGTGGCCATTATTTCCTGTACCTGACCTCCCTCTCATAGAAACAATGCTTCTGAGGGGGGTCAGGTTTATCTGCCCCTTACTGTACCTACAGCATAAAAGTCTAATACAATTATCACCTTCGTAGCTATACAGTTATCTCAAAATAACAAACCATCAGCGAAGCCGTAGTTCCTTCAGAATCCACATAGGTAATGTGTATGTATAAAGCTGTATGTACAACTGCAACTCTATTAACACCTGTATCCCCCGCAGGTTCGTCGGACTGCTACGCGCGCCTCTGGCACGTGGAGTCGGGCACGCTGGAGCGCGAGTACTGCGGCCACCAGAAGCCCATCACGGCGCTCGCCTTCCGCGACCAGGTCTTGTAGGCGCCGGGAGTAGGAGCCCTGGTTCACTGTACATTTATGTTTATGCCTAGTTTCACCATAGTCTTTTTAGATCATTAATACCCCTATTACATTGCAGCATTGTATTGTTATCAATTATACGTCATCTCCTCATTCAATTACTGACAAATATGTCGAAAGTCAACAACTAATACCTTGTTATGATCTAACAGAGTATACTGAAACTGGGGCGTAACCTATATCTTGTTCGTTGGTGACTAAGGTCACCTTATAAGGGCCAGCTGAAAACCAGCACTGTGGCCTTATTGTCTACAGCACACGCTGAGACACCGTGTGTTGAAAACGTGTAATATATTTATATCTACTTTTATGTGACCAGTGTAATTGCGTACAGTTGAGTTAAGAGTGGTTGCAATGGACTTCGAACTCTATCGGTTTAAAGTGCTTCCCTACGTACAAATAGCAGTATATGATATGCCTCATGTTCGTAATTTGCACCTTATCTGAGTAATTATTAACAATAAACTGCCGTTATTGTTCAATTAAGGGTTCATTGTACAAGTAATAGTTTAGGTTTCGAAAGATTAGTACGAAAGAGTTGTGTTTGATCGCCGGAAAAATCGTAATATTTTTCCGATGAGTTTGAGAAAGGAAGTTTCTGCATTTGAGTCTTATTTGCATTTTTATAAATACTGTAAATAGTCATGTACATATTGTATTTAAGTGAAATAAACTTATAGCTTTATTACTTTACGCGATGTAGTTTTATTCGTTAAATCCATGTTGGATGTATCAACAAACCAATGCCCCTACAATCTTTTTCATAAGTTTTTTTTAGTAACTATCATCTGCGTCTGCGATTAGTACCTACCTATATTTTTACTATATTATTATTGTGTGATAATGATGTGAATTAATGAACTCGTATAAAATATTTGCATACATTTATTTCTGTAAGTATTGATCAAAATTCACAAATATTAATTGAATTACAGACAGATCTTTTGATTAAGTATAATAAAACCATTTAATAAGTTGACTATTGGTATGAATATACATACACACTCGAGACATTTTATAATTATGTATTGCACTAATAACATTTATATTTTTATCCAATTGCATAAAATTTTAATTAAATCTATACACCTATACTATCCTAACGATTTCGCTATTTTGTAAACATTTAAAATGCATCAAATACTGGAATATTGTTATTTTACAGGTCAAATAAAAACATAAAATAAGTACTTAACTATGTGCGGTAGCAACATACTTTTAAAATGACGAAATAAGGTTTGTGAACATTTATCTTGGAATGTTTTTTGGAATGAAGCACATTCTGTCATGTATTATGGCAATATTTTTTACCGCCGACTAGAATATATTTGTCAATTTTGTGTAAGTATAAAATAAAGCGATAGAATCTTGTGTAATTGCAAAACTTATGAAACTTACAATTAAGGATGTTATCCGCAACTTTGGACTTTAACGCTGGAAAGCAATAGCTTTTACGTATAATTAAGTTAGCAGGCTCTTAAAAAACATAGTTACGAGTTATTTAACATCGTGCTTTTAAACATTGAAAGCCTATATATTATACACCTTGTTGGATAGAGAAAATAAGTAAGCCCTTCAGTTAAGAAGGTATTCAGCAACCGACTACACACGGCTACAATAGAGATCAATTAACTTTGTCAGTTTCTAACACACGCTTCTGCTCCTGAGTGCAGCGCATCCCGAACACCTGACGCGTATACGGCGAGTTGGAAAACAGCAACTAATCAGGCACATACAGCGCTTCCGAGTCTTAACACGTGTCAAAACGTGTTCCTCTGAATCCAGAAACCGCTCGATGCTAACGCTATCTAGCGGTTTCAGCTTCCACTAGAAGTTCGGAAGCGGCAGTGGGTTGAAGGAGCCGATTTCGGAGTAGGTGTCGCCCTCGCTGGTGTAGGTGATGACGAACTTGAGTTCGACTTGGGGGCGCGGGGGGCGTTGCGGGCGCGCGATGAGTAGCAGCTGTGTGATGGCGGGCGGCGGGCGGAACGGGTTGCGCGCCGGCAGCGACGTGCCCGAGGGGGGGAGCAGGCGCGCCTTGCAGTTCTAAGGGTGAATAAGACGGTCTAGTTATAGTCAATATGTTGACAGGTTGGGATGATTCTCAGCAATGAAGCATTAATAACATGGAGAGCCAAATTAGTTGGCCAAAGGTAACTCAATGTAGCTATATGAATGGATAGCACATAATTATGCCCATAATGTGAATGGAAAAACCAAATCATAGATGGCGTTATGATAGTAATATAGGAATCCAATAATCTTTAGATCTTTTACTGGCAATGAAAGTCATTGGAAACAGCTTTTAAAATCAAATTAATTCATTAATTTATAATTTATCTACATTCCACGTAACATGCTTACCTTCGGCACAACAACCTGGAAATTATAATCTTCAAGAGGCGACGTCAGTTGACTGGTCGTAGTGAGCACTACAACATTGACATCAGGTCGTGGCTTCTCCACACAGACATATAGCACGACGGTCACTCCGCCCGGCTCAGAGAATAGCGTCACCGGGTCGTGACCGTCGGAGCTCACCATCTCCAGAGTCACATGTATATTTGTCAACGGCTTTAATTCTACATTTCCGTTCGCTTGTGGCGGACCGGCGTTTACGTTTGATGGTGAGGTTATATCTAGTATTTTATCAACTGGGCTATTTGTGTTTCCATTGCTCGTGTCGTCTGTGCTTATATCCACCATGATGTCGTCGTTGGAACCGACGGCGGTGGCGGGAGGTTTCGTCTCTGGTTGCGGTTTGTCGACAGGTTTCTGTGTGAAGAAGTCTAGGTCGAGGATGGCGCTGTTTGTCGGCTGCGCTTCGTGCTTCGGTGAGATCTTTTCTAGTGCGTTCATTGGTATCTTCTTTGTGGTTTTGCTGAAAAAGTATTAATATATATACCGTTAATTTCTTGTAGTGTTATACTACCAAAATAATATTTTGGGCATTATGGTCATAGCATCAGAAAAGGCTGTAAGGAGGCTTTTCCACCAGAGATGTGCTATGCTATGTTACTATGGATGCGTTGCTGGTGGGAACGTATTTCTTTCACATCATCGCAGCATACAGCTGCAAAGCACATCTCTGGTGGAAATGCACCCTAAGATTTAGAAATACAAACTTACCTAACAAACCCGTCCACCCTGCGTGCGTTGTCTGGGAGAGATTGCTTGAGCAGCTGCTCCCCGAGCGAGTCGAGCTGGTCCCACCCCTCCGCCTTGTCTTTACTCTCTCCTAATAAGTCTATATCATCTGAAATTTAATGTGAAATTACAAGTTAATAACAAACTTACAATCACGATTGTGACGGTTAGTTACGGTGCACTGTTGCATCCATTTTATGCTAGTGTTTTAGTATATTCATAGCTTGTCCCACCCTAAAAGGTTTTCCGGTAGGAATTCCGGGATAAAAATATCAACAATGTTCTACAAAAAAACACATAAAAATCAGTTGTATAGTTTTAAAGATTCACGCATGCAGTCACGGGAAGTTACTTTGCTTTACACTATGCAATGAAGACAGTGATACCAATGTAACACAAAACCACACACCTTTTGGCATTAAGCTAACAGGTTTCAGAGGCTCCGCTATCGGCGTGGAAGCAGTCTCAGTCGAGAATATATCTCCCAGTTCATCCATCGTGCTCTTCCCATCCCCTTGCGGCGCGGCGCTCGGCCCGGTTGATAGCTCTAACAGGGTGTCTTCAGTCTTCCCCGCTTCTTTCTTGGCGGCCTGTCGCTTGCGCATCATCACGAACGCCTGGTACTTGTAGGCACACTCGTCCATCATGTCGCTCACGTGGAGGATGTCGTCTGAAATTTGTGGATGAAAATGTTTAGGGAATGTAAATGTAAAGTGATAAGTTGGGGAGGAGTGAATAAAAACATTATGATTATGATACAATGAAAAGGAGTAATATGGTAAGATGCATAAATCAGACATAAGGACAGTTATGAGGAAAAGGCTTAATTATTAGGTGACATAAAGTCTATTAATATTACATAGCAAGACATGGTTAACAACCACCAACGTTGAATTAAAACAACTTGAAATAGGACTTATTAAATTCTAAGCTGTCCCCGCGAGCTCCGCTTCCGCTTAAAAAAAAATCCCTTGGGAATACCGCGATAAAAAGTAGCATATGTGTTAATCCAGGGTGTCAGCTAACTCCATACAAAAATTCGTTAAAATCGGTACAGCCGTTTTGACGTGAAGAAGTAACATACATATATAACCTATACACAATACTCAAAAACTTTCGCATTTATAATATTAGTAGGATTGCGGTTGCGGCGTAGGAAGGAGTGTTGATAGAGCCTGATTGAGATATAGTATGAGCCTAACAGTTTTCACATGATTTCTTTAAACACTTTCACGAACGTGATGAACTTACCGAGTTCATCAGCCTCCCCCACATGGTCGGACGCGAGCCGCTGCAGCACGGTCCGCTGGCGCATGCAGCTGGTGAACAGCTCGTGGATGAGCTGCTCCTCGTCGGCGGAGGCGTCGGCGGCGGAGGCCAGCATGGACAGCAGCAGGCCGGCCGCGTCGCCCGCCGCCGCCACGTCGTGCGCGCGCCGGCACGACGCCTCCGAGCGGCGCTCCTCCTGCAAGTTTATTTAACCGTTATTATGCTATGGTAATGGTACACCAACACGCACTAGGCCAGCGTGGTGAACTAGGCCTAGAATCCTTCATTTATTGGAAGGAAACCTGAGCCCCAGCAGTGGGGAAGTAATGGGTTGTGATGATGGTGATGAAGGCTATGGACTTATGAACTGTAACCCATTGAGTTAAGGACGAACCTAAAATAAATTTGAAAAATGCCATACCCTATTTAGGGTTATAGGGAGCCCATGTCTATTCAACTCTATTGGCGAGACATCAAAGCTGTGATTGCCACAGGATGTGAATGTCAAACAAATTTAATAGTTGAGACAAGACTTGTTATGCTCATGTTTTGGACTTGAAAATGTTAAGACAGGTAGATTGTGGCTGAATTAAATGTAAACCTAAGTCTAGAATTTCCAGCGTCCAAAGTAGTCTGCTAAGATCATGTACCTATTATATGTCTTAACATATATTTTCTTCAGTATGGCTAAGAAAGAATGCTTTTCCCAGTATGTAAACTATGTATGTTTAATCAAATATACATGTAGATAGTAAAATCAATTAACAAACCTCGCGGACCATAGTCTTGATCAGTCTGTTAGCGTGCTGCACATCCTCCGGCTTCTTGCTCTGCAGCAGTTTCTGCAATAGCTTGGACTTCTCCTCGTCCTCGAAGATGGCGTGTTTGACTCGAGGCTTCACAGGGGCTTCCTCCGAGGGCAGTGGGGCAGGGGTTTCCTTGATCACTCCCTGGTTCTTAAGCATCTCGTATGCCACTTTGAACTTGCTCTCCTTTGGGTATTCTATAGCCCAAGCATGGAAGAGTTGTAGCACCTGTTGAGTATTGGAGGGATTTTGTTGAGACTTCCCATGATATAGCTTTATATGTTGGCTTTGTGCCCATCCCAGCCTTTCAAATAACTGTAATACTATACTATAATGATGGATGGAGTGGCAGAGTACTTCTACCCCAGTATGCCCACATTAAAACATTAGAAGATGGTATAATTTACCCTAAGTGTTTCAATCATAACTTCAGTGTAAAGGCCTCTACACACCAAAGCCGCTGACCCGGCGGCTCAGGCCGCCGGCCTCATTTTGAACAATCATGCCTCATTTTGTACTATGTTAACCCGCCGGCACTAGGCCGCCGGGCTATGCCGCCGGGTCAGCGGCTTTGGTGTGTAGAGGCCCTAACAATGCAATTTAAATTTGGATTGATACATAGGAATATGATTAAATAATAGATTTAAAAAAATTAAATTCTGTAGGATTGATAGATCACTTCTATTTAATATAACACTTGACCTCAGAAGTAACTGAGTAAGTATTCCAAAAGTTGGATACAGAATACAAGATAATATGTAAGGGAAGATTTTTTCTATGATTTGGTGATGAGCAGCAGGAAAGGGTGACAGATATACACCTTAGATATTCCTATTAGAACTTTGAAAAAACATATGTTCTGACTCACCCTGGTCTTAACATCGGGCGCAGTGCGATCGGCGAAGTACTTGGGTGACACCAGCTTGATCATTTCGTTCAGGAAGCGGAACTTCCCCACTTCAGCCTGGAAGTTGGTGTCGCCGCGCCTCATGCAGCGGTCCAGCATGGTCAGCGCGAGCATCGCCTCCTTGGCGCTCGGCGAGTGGATCCGCGCCGCCAGCGCCTGCGCGCCGAGCTGCGGGCCCTCCGCCGAGTCCTTCATGATGGCGCAGAACGCCTCCAGAGCCGCCGGGTCGGGACATGGCAGCGATTCATTCGTCGCTTTTACTAAAAAAAAACAAACAACGTAACACGTACTGTATTTTTATGAATTAAAGTTTTTGAGATTAGGTACTTACGGATCAAAGCTTCAAGGCTGGTCAGTGTGATATTCATAGCACTGAAATATGCTTTGTTGTTTTGGAAAATTATAAATTCAAGAAAATCATCTTTCGATCGAAAACCGATAATGAAATGACAACAAAACTTCGACAAGTTCTTTTGACATTACATTTCTTTATCGTTATCTGTGGTGAAAGGGCTAGTTTCAGTGGTGCTTCGGTGTTGTGGTTGTGGTTGGGTTGTGGCTTGTGGCTTAGATGTGAATGCTTTTGTGTGGTCTTTTGTGGTTCCTGCTGACACGAGTCTCTCTCTACCCGTGGATAAGAATACAAAATTCGACGAGAGTGGACGAGAGTCTCGAAATCGTCGATAGGTTTGAAAGTACATAGAGTTATCTGCTTTTGCATTTGTCTCTGTGTGTCACCTGTCACTGTCACTTGTCAATCAAACAGCTGAGCAAGTGCTGCACTGCGTAAACTAGAAACGAAAAATTCTAAAAATAATTTGTGATTTGACTATTTTACGGTGGTGCCGTAAGAATAAAACGCAAAATGACGCTGTGGCGCCTATCCAGACTTGTTGCTCAAACAAAGAACTTGGCTAGACCTGAACAAATGTTGTCGAAGAGGCCCGCTACGACGACCCCAAGTGGGGCGATACTCCCGGAGCCCGAGAAGCAGCCGTTTGGTCTCCTCGGCATCGTGTGCGCGGTGGTGCCCGGCCTGCTCGTCGGGGCCGCTATTAGTAAAAACATTGCCAACTTCCTAGAAGAGAACGAATTGTTTGTGCCATCCGATGATGATGACGACGATGACTAATTATGATATTGTGAGTATGCGCCCGCTAAATTCTCATAGTGCCTGATAACCAATTTATGTAATTATACATATTAAGAAGTGGTCAATAATTGTTGGTTGTGTGCAGGCATCCTGAATCTATGCTGATTCCTTACCAGTCTTTAGTGCTACATCATATTTAAATGCTCAGAGATGTAGTACAATATTTATTTTATTCTCACTACTTTACTTTGTTGCAGATGACCAAGGTTATAAATAAGACTCAAAGTGTAAGTTATATTATTTTTAATGTTTACAATAATTTATAAGAATGTTAAAACTCAAAATATATTAAAAGTTTTGTGCTTACAATAAATTAGTTAAAATCTTCGGACATTACAAGGCAGATAGTAAATACTTCTTTACATAATGTGTATGTACCTAATATGTTATTTAAGTTTTAATTCAATCCATATTTACATGGTATAATTTACATAATAATACAATTGATGGTTACAAAGCTTTTTTTGATAAATGATAATAAAAATGCAGAAATTACTGTAACATAATAAAATGCAAACCCCACTACTGTGCTAGTCAAACCATTATCTCATAGAATACTTCTCATCACTTGTGCTTAATATTTTAAATGTAAAGATGAGAAAACACAAATAAATGACTTGAAAATGGTGTGAATCAGTCTTTTCTTTCCTATAGATCATCCGATCCTTTTAGCTTCAGGAAGCCCTTTATGGACAATTTTATTATTGTATACAATAGGCATAAAAATCAAAACAACTGTAAAAGGTGGTCCATTATGGCAGCCAAGGCAATAAAAGTTACACTATACATACATATTTATGGTAATATTACAAATAAATGGACAATGTTGGTAGCAAAATCTAATTAATTAATATGAAATGATCTGCAGTCATTAGGATATTAGAATTAGATTTCAATTAAGTATTTGCTAATTATGTTAAAATTTAAATAATTAGTTTATTTGTGTATTAGAACTTGAACTGATAATTAAGTGGATCTCATAAATTATTCCAGGTACAAAACATAATATTATTTACATTTCTTTAGGTAACAGGCATTAATTTCCAGCTTGTGTGTTATTGTATTGGGTCACCAAATCGCCTTTCATCTAGAAATTCGAAACATTTAAAACTACATGAAATTCTCCAATGCACACACATAGCGCCAACATCTAAAATAACTAAAAACAGGTCATATCCCAAACATGCTCTCGTCGCTAAATATTTTTAATGGCAAAACACGTCAAGGCTGGGACCGTCTATTAAAAAAAAGCCTGTAATAAGTTTGACGCAGTGTACTCGTATCTGTGTGATCAGCTCTCAAATCACTGCATTTTACTTTAGTAGATTATAAGTAAGCACCAAACAGTAGACAAACAGTTCCTACGCGCCACGGTAGCATGTTCGGAATGCAACCGCAATGATTATTCCAAGCTCCGCTACTGTCTCCATTACTCGGGGGGCCGCTTGTGCTCGCCCCAGCCGTGGAAGCACTTGGTGAATCGCTTGGACTCCTTGTTCTTGAGCGTGAGGAACAGCTTGCGCGGCCGCTCGGGCTGGACGGTCTTCATGTGCTGGATGTATACCTGGTGGGGAATTTAGTTGGCAGTTGTGAAGTGTGGTTTGGGATTGTGAATAAGGTTGTCATTATGGTAGTGTTAGCAGCATAGATTGTGCAATTTACATTATTAAACTCATCACACTTCCTTTCTTGATAATAAATAGCTAAATACTACTGTGATGGATACTGTCGACGATACGCGATGCGGAAAGAAATGATACAATTTCATTTTAATTAATATACTAATCCCATGTCAATCATAATTACATATAGAGGACTATTAATCTTCTTTATGTATGCTAGAAAATCAGACATGCATTGATTTGTCCTAAGCCTTCTAGTTTTTTTTCAGGAAGTGTTCCCCAGAATAAACAACGCCACAGATGAAATATGAATAAGGCGTTAACGTCATACCTGCGCAGACTTGTAGGCGAGCTTGATCTCGACCTCGGAGCACTTGGCGCCGAGCCACAGGAACACCTGCTCGCCGTTGTCCAGGATCATTATGTCGTCGTCCGCGAGGTCGTCCTGTGAATGCATCGAGACATCATTAGAATTACAATAATTATTAATATAAGATGTATAAATAATTGTTAAAGTTATCAGTAGTTATTCTTGAACGTAAAAAACTACTAAACGGATTCCGTAAATTCACACGGCAAAACGTTATCAAGTAATTCGAAATTTCTTTGCAGCACTGCAAAAAGCAATTTCAGCATTTGAGCGTGTTAGCTTTTGTTGCTATGATGCATGTCAAACGCAGGCTGATAAACTTATTGTTATGACCTATGTTAAATATGCATCTATTTAAACTTGTATATCTCATAAAATGCCTTTTACACATTTTATTCCTATCCACATCATAAATTAGTATTACTTTAGTACTGATTACTTCCATGGTATTACCTGACAGAAATCGGTGCATTTCTCCGAAACAGTAAAGTATCCCTTCTCATTGGAGCAGCGGAACAGTCTGGTGTAGTTGAGGAAGTCTGCGTCGGTGTCGTAGGGCTTCCGGCCGCCGAGCGCCACCCAGAAGAAGTTGTCCGGCTCGCTGCCCTCGTTTATCACCTGCGGGGAAGGTTGGTGTTATACGGTTTTAGACATTTATTTCTCAAAAAGAATTACAAATTCACTTACATGAGAAACAACATATTTTCTAAGTACTAAATTAATCTAAAATAACAGCAGGCGTAATTATAGTTAAGTACAAATATATAACTGCCCTCGTTTATAACCTGCGGAAGGTTGGTGTTATCATGTCGGGGTCACCAATGTGCACTATCATTCATAATAAAATTAGGCAAGGAAATAATTATAAGACTCCTGAGATTCCGAGTACTGGTGAGTGTTGTAAGTACCCCCTGGTTTCACGGTTTTAAAGTACTATTTGGGGTATTTGTTGATGGCCATAGCTATTGCCATTGAATGCATCATTTTTATAACTTGCATGTGTCTAACATGTGACTTGAAAGAACCTACTAGAATTCGGTAAGTTTACGTAAGCACTGCAACCTATTTTCTAAACAATTTTTTTTATTTTGCCACGTCTTTCTTATTTATTACTAGCTGTTCCCGCGCGCTTCGCTTCGCCTTAAAAACTTTTCCCGTGGGAATTCCGGGATAAAAAGTAGCCTATGTTCTTTCCCAGGGTCTATACCATATGTATACCAAATTTCATTCAAATCCGTTCAGTAGTTTTGGCGTGAAAGAGTAACAGACAGACAGACAGACACAGTTACTTTCGCATTTATAATATTAGTTAGGATTCCAAAACCGAAAGTCCTTTAGCAACACCTAGCCTACCTGCAGACTGGTCCACGGGTTGTTGAAGTACTTCTCGGCGAGCTGCTCGATGAGGCGCGCGCTCTCCGCGTCCGCCTTGCCGCCGACCCACACGTACACGATGGCGGACTCTTGTTCCGAGCCGGCGCTCTCTAGAGGCACGTAGAGGATGTAACTGTTGGAGAGGGATTATTATTATTATTATATATGAATAATGGCAAGGCCCCATTGGTGCGTTACATGGTTGCAGCCATGTGTTTGTTATTATTGTTCTTTAGGGCCCACGCGACGCAACGCACCAAAGAGGCCTTACGCTAACAGTTACATACAACATAATGTTTTTTATGCGATATCACAATTTGGTATATTGAAAGTTGCTCAGTATGTCCGGTACATTGAAAAGACAATGTGAATGACACAGGTAAATTTTTCCTTGTATATTATTGATCAGGTATAATTATCTTAAAGTGATGGGTTTACGTACACTTTCGCACTTATTAGAACCATATTTTACTGACAACAACAAGAATACAGGAAACAGTATAAGACAAAACAAAGAGCAACATAAAAGGTTTTTATGCACTATCCAGACCGTCAAAAAGTCACCAGCTCAGCATGTGCTGTATGAAGACGGTACATACCAGAAGGCGCTGTTAAGCTGCGAGGCGTCGGCCTTGACCTGCACGAGGCGCGTGCACAGCGGCGACCCGTTGCTGCGCAGCTCGAACAGCTCCACTTGCGGCTTGCCCTCCTGACAACACAAATGAGAAAGTTTAGTAAGGGGAAGGAACGTGAGTTATATTAGGTTAGGAAGTTAGATTAGGTAAGAAGGATGCAAGGTTTATTGTGGACTAAGATATTAAGTCTTCGCCAGTATTTGTCCATTGAACTTCGCAGATTTAAGTGGTGGAAAACTATAATAAGCACACTGATAAGAATTCGATAGTGTTGCAGCGTGTTTACCGCTAGACGGCACCCCAGCCGCGTTACTAAAAAAAATAATATCGAATTAGAAACTGGAAGTACTAACAATAGATGGCGACTATCTCGCATTCTAAAAAGCACAAATGCTTTAAAGTAGTAAATGTGGTGCATCAGTGCACAGTCGGTACCGGCTTGGCTGCGCGCGCGCCGCCCCGCACGAGGATCTGCTGGTGGAAGTGCGCGAGCAGCTTGAGCCCCTCCTGCTGCTGGTGCGTGCGGACCACCTCCAGGCGCCGGCACAGCTGCTTGAACTTGCGCTCTAGACCGAACGTGAAGGTTAGCCAACCCATGTTGGGGGCCAGGCGACCTGGTGACAGATTAAAGACTAGTTAGCAATCAGCTTAGAGCTTCTAAATATAATTCGGTAAGCTTAAAGTAAATATCCATAAGTATAGATCCCGCGAAGAGGTACCTACAGAGGTAGGTAGGTAGAGGGAGACTACCGACAGATGGCGTTGCAGCGAAAATACTCAAGTCCTACATCGCGGTATTAAAGCTTCAGCAACCGCAAATTCCCGACATGTAACCGTCGGGTAGAAGCACACGTTCGAGGATCTTTCGTTTTCAATATAGCTTCTCATCTTCTTTTCAATAAACCTACGCTAATCCACATCGGCATATACCTGAAGTATATAGCATAGACATGTATATGGGAAGGTTCATCTACGTCCGTTTTGTACATACCTTGCCAGAAGTAGACGACCCAGTTGGCGGCGTCGGCGTCCGAGTCCTCGGCGTCTGTCTCCTCTTCCTCGTCGTCCTAGTTATTTAAACAGAATTAATGTTAATTAGGCGGCAACCTTGCTGCGTTATTGAAATTGTCTATTAGATAGCAACAGTACATGGTTTTGTAAGCAGAAAATAAAACTCAGTCTAAAATTGGTGTGTATGGCCAGATAATACTTTTACGGTGAATTTGCAATTTTACCAAGTTGTTATAACTGAGCAAAATTCCAGTAAGTTTATTTTAACGTTGGTCAAAAAAACAATACAAGTAGCAATACCCACTCCAACCTTACCTGATTAGTATTAGTATAGCGGCACAACAGCACATAACAATCCTTCGAGTGGAACACTCCTAGCTCCTTCTCAGGTAAACGTGTGAATGTCCGGCCCTCCAGAACGAATGCCTCCATAGCTTCCAGGGACCCGTTCCACGCTTCGGCTAGAGCTGTGGCCTCGGCCAGGCTGACTGGCGGCTGCCGTGGGGTGAACAGGGCTGATAGGTCCGCTCTGGAATACAAGCAATGGTTAGGGGTTGTAAAGTTGCGACGAAGCAGGGGATAATTGACGTTGGAAAACTTGACGATTTCGATTACAAGGCTTTCACTGGCCGGTGGTGATGATTATTAATAAGGTATTAGAAGCCTCCTTAAATATGATTTGTGGAGGTATACAACAGACTGGACTACAGTAAAAAAAATACCCCGCCAAACGAGTACTGTCTCTCGCCCATGTATTATATTTACAGAGTGGTTCATTGTTAGGACCAATAGAAATGCAGTAATAAATTACTTAGATAAAATAGCAACACAGTAAAAAAGGTTCAGTACTCGTTTGTTAAAAAAAATATACTATAGGTGTTGTCACAGCTACGACCGGTACTGACTTGGTCTCCTGCTGCCTGGCCCAGCCGGCGAGGTCGGCGCCGGTGCGCGCCACGGACTCGGCTGTTCGCGTGAAGTCCACCGCGATCACCTCCTCCCAGCCGGGGAAGTATGTCTTGAACACCTGAGGGAGAGGAATGGTTATTAGAGTCCGACATTTTGCAAGAGATTTACTTACCCCCTTGTTGATAAAAAAGTTACAGGACGCTTTAGCTATTCAACTGTTTTGTCACTCTAACAGAGAACAATTGGTTCTTTGACAGAGAGGAACAAAACAGTTAAGGTCTTCGCACATTATTATTATTATTATTTATTTTTTATTATTATTTATTTAATTATAGGTAAAATACATAAGAAAAAACAGGCTTAAAGATACTACAATAATCCTCGCAGGATTGTGCGCAGCACCTTCATTCTGCGTTATAATTTATATACAATTAACAACTTGTGTCTATTAGTAGGTATCTATTTGAAAGTTTGTATAACATGATTCAATTAGGTAGGTACTTAACATTCATAGCAAGCAACAAATGTAGATATCGTAAGTAGGTAGGTATGTATAAGTAAAATATAATTTATACTACGTTTTACTCTGAGGCAGCAATATAGGTACTTAAGTAATAATTTATCACTCGAGCGTCGACATAAAGTATTTTTTAAGTTTAATTCTAATATTTGAGTGGGTCAGTGATTGTCTTGTGTCGGTGGGTAGGTTGTTGATGAGTCGCGGAACAAGATAAGAGCTGGTGCGCTCGCCGTACGAGTTATTTGCTCGCGTTGTAACCAGTTTCTTTTGTGTGACGCGTCGAGTTTGTACAGGATGATTAATTTCTTGTTGAATGTTTGTATTGAAAAACTGTTCTTTAAGAAGCATGAAGTTAACGTTAGTGTATACCGGAAGGGTTTGACAATACTTGAAAAGTTTGGTTTCATCATTTTTGGAAGAGTTTTTAATTTTAGTTGGTACTATTAATTTGAGAAGTCGTACTTGTAGTTTAAAAATGGAGTCAAGATACGTTTTAAATGTGCGACCATAGCTAGTTAAACCATAGTTTATGGTAGATTCACAGAATGATTTGTATATTAGGATTTTGGTTTTATGGGGAATTCTGTTTTTGATGACATAGAAGTTAGCGAGCAGGGCGCGTAGCTTATCACATACCCGTTGTACATGGGCCCCCCAGTTGAATCTGTTATCTATGACCAGGCCGAGGTACGTGTGGGACTTCACAACCTCAATGTGCGGGCAGTCGCACATGTCGCGATTGTCATGCATACATGCATGAGTATGTGCGATTAGTTTAGGCACTGTTTCGGCGCTTTTGAGGTATGGGGATCGAATATTGATTAGTTTGGTTTTGATTGAGTTGAGAACTAAACCTGCATCGTGGCACCATTTACTGATATTGTTGAAGTCCTCCTGTAGATTATTTAAAGCAACGTCAATATTGTGGTCTGCTGATATAAGGCATGTGTCATCTGCAAACTGGTAAAGCTGACACTCATTAGAAAAGTGGCTCATATTATTGACATAGGCCAAAAAATGTAGCGGCCCTAAAACTGATCCTTGAGCCGTTCCCTGCGTGATTTCAATAGGCTCACTCAGGTCATCCCCTACCTTAACGCGATACGATCTATTTGTTAGGTAGTCATTACACCATGTTAGGAGGGGTCCACGGATTCCGGTATAACTCAATGATTTAAGTAATTTTTTGTGGTCCAACGTATCGAAAGCTCGAGAAAAATCAATGAAGAGTGCAAGGACATTTTTTTTGGCATTTAGCGCACTATTAATATCATCCGTGAACTTTGAAAGAAGGGATGGGGCACTCTTTTTTGGTTGGAATTATAACAACTCCATGCCAACGCGGCAGCAACTCTACTCACACTCTCAATGAATAGTCAACGAGTGGACAACGCGGTGTCAACGAGTGGACAACGCGGTGCCAACGAGTGGGTTATTAAAGTATTTGCGGGTTAGCTTAGATAATAATAAATAATAGAAATATGTATTTGTTTGTTTGCCGCCATTTTATTAGTAATGTGACAAGAGGTGACCATAGACTACATAGAGGATGACCATAAACACATCATTCCTCCACCTTTAATTGTAAAAATAAAATATAACCTAAAAAACTTGTATACAAAAATATCATAGAAAATACTGTATAGAAAAACATGCACCTAATAAAATAACTAGCCACTTATCATGTCTCATCGTTATGACACATCTCCCCAAAGTCCCAACCCTAAAGTCGCGAACAGTCGTGGACGTTCAACCGCCTGATCGCGGCCAGTTATCCGCCGGGCGCGTCCACCGCGGCCGCAGCTGAGTCGCGCACCGCCTGGCGGCACACCGCCTGCTCCCTCCACGCACAGCGAGGGCCTCGGCCTCTGCTGCATACCGTCTGCTGTTGATGACTGCGGAACTTTCCTTCTTAGTGATTCAGCGGCCTGGCGCGCCTGTCGCACTCGCCGCCGCCTGCTGATCCACATCCGAAGTCTAGGGAAAGTATGTTGGCCGATTGCTCTTCGGGTATCTTCGCCGGTAGCTGATCGCGCGCCGGTCTCGTGCCTGTCGCTCGGTCCCGCCGCGCCTGCCCCTGCCGTCCTCGAAGTTGCAGCGAACCGCGAGCCTCTCGCCTCGCATCTCTCGCCCACTGCTGCCATTTGAGACTTGCCCACATACTTTATTAATAATTTCGCCCCCCGCCAAATAAACTTATTCACCTTTCACCCGTGGTGCGTAAATTTTATCCGTCCTCGTCGCCATTAAAGTATTTGCGGGTTAGCTTAGATAATAATAAATAATAGAAATATGTATTTGTTTGTTTGCCGCCATTTTATTAGTAATGTGACAAGAGGTGACCATAGACTACATAGAGGATGACCATAAACACATCATTGGACGCGCCCGGCGGATAACTGGCCGCGATCAGGCGGTTGAACGTCCACGACTGTTCGCGACTTTAGGGTTGGGACTTTGGGGAGATGTGTCATAACGATGAGACATGATAAGTGGCTAGTTATTTTATTAGGTGCATGTTTTTCTATTAAAGTATTTGCGGGTTAGCTTAGATAATAATAAATAATAGAAATATGTATTTGTTTGTTTGCCGCCATTTTATTAGTAATGTGACAAGAGGTGACCATAGACTACATAGAGGATGACCATAAACACATCAGTTATTCAACAGACAACTCGTCTAACCTCAGTTTTCGGTTGAATTTTGACCAATGCGGATATTTTCGCACTTCTTCTATCAACTTTTCTTTCTGCATGATTTTGAAAAATATCACCGTGTAGCCATTAAATAAGTTTAAATTTATGATGAAAGTTGTAGGCTCACCGGATTGTTCAGCATGTTCAGTAGTAGAGGACTTATATCATTTTTTGGTAGAATGTAAACAATATAATTCGGACAGAGCAATGTTATTTCGAAAACTTTGAGTCAATTTAATTGACGTTGGTGCATTTCAGACTATCCTTTCAAATCCATGTTCTATTGAGGCCAAAATATTGTATAGTTATGTAAAATATTGTTTAGATTTAAGACAACCCTAGATTAAGATTAATTTAAATAGTGTACATATGTCTCGATGAGACTGACATGGTCACAGTTTATTATTATTATTTTATTATTAAACATTTATTTTCAGATATAACATCCATAGTGAATTAGTAAAACATGTCGAAAATTGTTAGTCAAAATATTAACATCATAGGTAGGTACATGCAAAAATTAAATTAAATTAGATCCGAAATAATAAATAAATTGTATGTGACCTAAGTCTCTTTAATAAATAAAGATTCAAAAAATAAATAAATCACGTTGTACCGCTTATCAACGTGCACTCCGTCCTTCGATTCTATAGTGAATGATGGCGGGCCGGGGGAAGGCACAGGGCGGACGGTTGGGCTGGCAAATGGTTGCCCGTCACGCGTCAGTCGCAAACGCATAGTCGTTGCGTGGACGACGTGTAGTCATTGCGTGACAAACGTGTCGGGGTTGACCTTTATTGTACGATGCGAAGGACACTCGTTGTACACTACTTTATAATCATTTTTTGAAATTAGACCTTGAACATATACAGGGCTTAAATATCAATGTCTATCATAGAGTCGAGTCGCCGGTGAGTTGTTATAATGTGCGAAGACCTTTGGGCGTTATTAAACAAATAGGTCACTAAAAGAAAACGTGACATTACGCGAGTTTGCAATGTTGTGTACCTTACTACTTTTAGGGACCTAAGGTCTGATTTTTCTCCTCAGACAAAAGTCATCTGGGGATTAATTGTGATGCTGTCGCTTCCAATATTGTTTGCACAAGTATGTGTGTGTGTGAGAGAGACGGCACTATACCTGCGTCTCGGTGCCCTCCTGCAGGCGCGTGACGAGCGCGTGCGGCGGCCGCGGCACCATGTTGAACAACTCCTGGGCCAGCTTCACCGCGGCCGCTCGGACCAGGCGGGACGACTTCTTGCCGAACCTGGAAAAATTATGGAAACAAATTAGGGAGTGTCGGTTTCTTCGAGCAAAGATTGCCACTGGCTTGTTGCATTGAGTCAGCCAGTCATAACGCATAAACTGTTATACGTGGTTTCCGCGTTCAAATGGTAATATAATTATAGGGAAATAAAAAATAAGGTGGCTCCTCCGTTAAAAAGCTATATCTAATTATAAATTGTAAGGTGAAGAGAGGAATATTACCCGACTGAGCTATCACCGCTCGTATAGAATAGAATAGAAAGCTAGAGGCTTATAAAATGGAGGGGTAAGAGGCTCAAGTACCGTAACACTAACCTCTTAATTCACATTCTTCGTCCTCATCATTCTTTGAACACAATAAGGCAAACAAAAACTCACCATACAAACACGTCATTCTTCGCATCAAGTATGTACACATTCCTGGACGCAAGCACATCCCTGGTGAGCGCCTCCTCGGGCTGCGGCAGCTCCAGGTACCCCATCCCTAGTTCCACGCGGTAGAGGCGCGGCGGGGTTATCGCGAAGTCCTCGGGCACGTGCTCCTGAGGGTAGTAGAGTTGGGTGTGTTAGAGCAGACTAGTTTTGCTGGGTGGAATACGAAGTTCTGGAGAGATGTTAGGAAATTGGTACGATTAATGCAACGAGATAGAGTTTCAGTTAGTTTAGCAGAAGTCTAGAACTTTAAGAAAATAATAAACAATACGCGGCATAATCAGTAATCGTCATAGGTTGTACTAAAAACGAAATGGTTCGACAATAAACAAGATGCGGCCAGTTTTTGCTTAGTTATTTTCAGTGACACACCATCTATTCTATTCTCTATTCTCTGTGGGGGTGTAAGTACCTGCACCTGGCTCTCTCGAGTGGAACCTTTGTGCATATCCCCAAGGTCTAAGCTGCCTTCCTAAGCTTGGACCATTTCCCACCACGCTGGTCCACTGCGGGTTGGTGAGTTCACATATCTAGATGTGCTAAATCTAGATATGCAGGTTTCCTCACGATGTTTTCCTTCACCGTAGGAGCGATGGTATACATTGTACTTAAGTTAAAAGAACTCATTGGTACATGTCAGCGCCGGGATTCGAACCCGCATCTCTTGCGTGAGAAACGGGCGCTTACCCGACTGAGCTACCACCGCTCTCTGAGTGACACACCATCTTGTTCATATATTGTTAATCTAAGTAGCAGACCCATATTCTACAGTGTCTTACAACTAAACTCACGAGCAACGAAAAGATTCCAGTGACATATGGAACGTCAACGGCAGGTGGAACTCTTTGATTGCCCGTGAGTGTAGTTACGGGCTATAACCTCGTATAATTTCACTACAGAAATCTCACCGTAGGCACGAAGGGCGTATCCCCATCATACTCTAAGGTCTGCCAGAACTTCCTGGGCTCCTTGCCGTGGGGTTCCGCCACCAGCTCGCCCTTGTTCTTGCGCTCCTCCTTGTTGATCTTCTCGGCGAATAAGCGGGCTTTCGATTTGAGCGTGTTCTTAGCTTTTTTGCCGTTCCTGTAAGGTTTTTTTAAATTATTGTACTGTTTGATAAATGGGAGAATTATGTTTTGACTATTGTAAGATATAGACAGAGGAGACTACTGAAGTTGGAAACCGACATAAATCAAAAAAGTAAATGGTTACTATCGGAGTCGCGCGGAGTGTTGGGTCGCCACGGTCCGGCTCGAGGGACCATCTTTATTTCAATACCTACGCTTACCTACGGTCTACAATTCTCACCACAAGTAGATGACGAGCCCGGTGTCCAGTATGAACACGTGGCGGGGGTCGAGCGAGGAGGCGCGCGGCTCCACGGGCTGCAGGTAGGTGTATGTGTGTGTGTGTGTGTGTGTGTGTGTGTGTGAGAGAGACTCACCACAAGTAGATGACGAGCCCGGTGTCCAGTATGAACACGTGGCGGGGGTCCAGCGAGGAGGCGCGCGGCTCCACAGGCTGCAGATGGATGCTGTTGCCGGAGCCGTGGACTCGGTACAGGCGGGTCACGTAGTGCTGGGGGGGAGAGAGGCGTTTAGTAGTATACTTTTGATTGCATAAGAAGAGAAGAAGACCTTGAGGTGCATTAAAACCATTCTGACTTTGACTTTGCATTTAAATAGTGCCTCTATTTTATGTAAAATACACAATCGGTAGGGACTTTATAAATGGATGAAGTTATAGGTTTAATATCACACAAGATTGTGCATAGGTAGACTGAAAACTTTCCTGTTTCTAAAACCTTAAGGACTTGGCACTACAAGCGGCGTGTGGTACAGTAAAACTAGGCTATGGTTAACAGTTTTGGTATTCATATTTTCATACGGGTTATTGTAGTTATACTGAGCTCACTATCCCTAGCTGACGTCTATGACTAAAACCCCAAGGTACCTAACACAATACTCACCGGATCATCCACAGTATAGAACCCTGACGGCGTGTGGCTGCCCTGCAGGTACACGGGCGGGGTCGGGAACAGGGCCAGAAAGTCCGCACTTTCGTCCCCCTGCTCCTGTCGTCGCGTATTTATGAACTACTAGCTGTTCCCGCGCGCTTCGCTTCGCCTTAAAAAGTTTTCCCGCGGGAATTCCGGGATAAAAAGTAGCCTATGTTCTTTCCCAGGGTCTACACCGTATGTATACCAAATTTCATTCAAATCCGTTCAGTAGTTTTGGCGTGAAAGAGTAACAGACAGACAGACACAGTTACTTTCGCATTTATAATATTAGTTAGGATCCCTAAGTGACTAAGTTTATATCTATAACTATAACCTCAAGTTACCCAACACAATACTCACCGGATCATCCACAGTATAGAACCCTGACGGCGTGTGGCTGCCCTGCAGGTACACGGGCGGCGTCGGGAACAGGGCCAGAAAGTCCGCACTTTCGTCCCCCTGCTCGTGTCGCTGTGTGCGTCTCGCGCCGAGCAAGTTGCGCAGGTTTACTGCGTGCATGGCCGCGCAGGCGCCTTTGTCCAGCTAAGGGGTGAAAGGTTGTTTAGATTTATAGGTAAGATTGTGGGAGAAGTACCGTTAGAATAATTTACGGTTTGGAATGATGAAAATTACATAATCTAAATAGTAGAAATAAAAAAATAAAAAAACATACATATACATGAATTGAGAACCTCCTCCTTTTTTCAAAGTCGGTTAAAAAGCAATGCCACTGATTTATAAAACAATCAATTTTTAACCTTTAAATACATAATTTTAATATTTAACTTTTGTGCCATTAGCTAGCGTTGCAGACTGTTTTATTTATCATGTAAGTTAAGTTAAAAGTTAAGTTGTATCCTTACCGTAGCCTTCGACCCGATCCAGAAGTGTATGTCCCAAGTCAACTGCCCCTGCTCTTCCACCGATGTCTTCAGAATGATGTAGCAGTCGCCTTCGAAGAACTTGCCGTGGGCCACCTGATAAACAGACGGTTACTAAATACATAACTTGTTTACGTCAAGTTGGGGTATTTTGTTTGTAAACTTTTGGGTTGAATTTCGTGGATGTAAGTTTGTGGAATTGTTTGTTTACAAGCAAAATAAGTATTATTAGGATTTTCAAGTGGATTTGGAATACTGATGCGATTGAAATCTCTGAATGTTCACTATCAGACATTCACGTATTTTTACTTTACTCCATTGCAGGGTAGGCTAGACAGATTTTTTCCAGATTGGCGTCAGTTGGTCAACAGACAGAGACGTGTGGAATAAGCAAGGGGAGGCCTTTGCCCAGTGGGTACTGACCTCATCAACAGGCGCAGGTATGAAGTTCTCGATCTCCCAGACCTGCAGGCCGGGCGCCTGCCCCGTGTCCTCGTCGAAGAACTCCGAGTAGTCCAGCGGCGGCTTCTCCAGACTCTCGTCCCAGCGTTTGGGTCTGAAACATTGTTATTGTTTGTAAGTTTCGCTAGCCATAACTGGATAATGAAAAGGTTTTCAGTGCTGTTATTGTTTGGGAATCATACGAGACACCGAAAAATAGCTCTGCCTAACGGTTTTTTTCATCCTTTTACTAACTAGCGCCATCTAGCGGCGTTCTCTAGTAGTAGTTCCTTACTTAAGCTCACTATTCCTGCCATTTTCTGCAGAACTGTAGCACATAATTGCTGTGCTGGGTGTTGGCTTGCTCCTGTGCGCCCCATTCCTATAAAGACTAGCCCCATCTAACGACGTAATCTACTACTACTTCCTATTGCCATCTAGCGGCCCCCTCTAAAACTACTTCCTCACTTGAGCTCGCTGTTCCGGCAGTCTTGCAGCTCGTCGCTATGCTGGGTGTTGGCTTGCTCCTGCATGCCTTTGAGAATGAGGGCGGAGTCCTTCTGTTCGGGCTCCGGGCGGCCGCGGCGCAGGCGCAGCTTGCGAGCTATAGGGTCCGACTTCACACCTGGAAGGGGGAATGAAGGTTATTTTAACGAAGTGGAAATGTTGAAGTTGGCTAACGACTTATAAAAAATAATGTTTAGGTGCAGAGTTCTGGGTTCGTGAGGTCTACCTCAACGTGAACGTATATATATATATATATATATATATATATATATATATATATATATATATATAATATCCGAACGTACACAGACTACATGCCTTGACTGTTATGAACGTAAGTACATGAAGTGAGATAAACACAATATGAAAATCGCGGCACGTGGTTCTCCAGTACCTACCTAAACAGACAACATGCGCGAGTGAATGCCACACAAATAACACTGACAAACAAAGCACTCACTACTCTGATTAACGTTCTCATTGGTCACCGCTCCAGCCAATTGCAGTTGAGTTTGCAGCGAGAAGTCTATATTGTAGAACTGGACTCCAGACCCTCGAGTCCTCTCAACTGGCTTCGGAGGCATCACCAGGTCAGGGTTGTTGTGTAGTTGGAGACTCTCCAGGTCGCTCAGGAGGTGGATGGCATCCGGGAGAGTTATTAGCTTGTTGCTACTCAAGTTTAGGCGCTTTAGCGAGCCGCATCTGTGGATTTTATTGGTGCATTGGTGGTTTGTGTGGAAAAGCGTACTTATAAGGAGGGGTAGGACCAATAGTAAGCGAAATAAGGCTGATAATGATGAGGCGTACTTAATGTTTATAGTATTATTTCTATGAGTTAATCTTTGGGTTAGTGGTGAGTGATATCTCTAAACCTTTACTCTTTTTTGTAGATAAAGTTTCTTCTCTCCCGCCGACATAGCCGTACATTGAATTTAGGATTACTTATACAGGCTGTCTGTCTTGCTCAGTATGACACGCGTCAATACTTCTGCGAGGTATTATTGATTGAAATTGTGATTAAGCTGGTAAGTTATTTCATTATGGAATGATCTAAATCCGATACAGCTGAATCGGCAACATTATATCAACGATTTCACTTTTCCGTAACGAGACAAGTTAAGATGATTAAAATAACTCAATGATGCAAAGATCAAGAAATATGATCGCGCCTGGTGAAAATATCCAATCATAATAAATCTACTACCTGTAATCATATTAATACTTAGAATCCATATTTAGTACTCATTGAAGCGTGTCAGATAAAAATACATTTAAAAGTATAAACATAGCTCATTAGCGTTAATCATACTAAAAAAGTGAAAGTTGATAATATGACTAACCATTATACCACCGTGTTATTATTAGGAAAATGTTCACTGAATAATATTATGTTTCGTTCGTTGTACAATGAAAATAACTGTTTATGTAAAGTGGTAAAGTTATTTATGCAAATATGTTATTGCCTAGTGAACTCGACCTTTCGAAACATATTTTTACTTATATCCATAGTGCGTATACGCGTAGAAAGCTCGCCCAAATTTGACAGAGCTTAGCAGGTGTAGGCAGTATCTATGGAACTTATTCGCAATGATCTATGCTACTTTTCGGTAATGATTCCATTAGGCTAGTGAAGCTAGGAAGGCCTTCAAGCCCGCTGGACCGACGACCTACCTATAAACAGGTAGCCGGCATCGGAAGTGGCTAGATGATAAAGGAACTTATACGGCTGATGACCCAACCCCAACCTATATGAAAAGCCAACAGCATATACCTGCAAAGCCCCTCCGGTATCATCTCCAAGGCATTATTAGCCGCAGAGAAAACCTCTAGACTGCTCAGCTTGCCAATCCCTGACGGGATGCCCTCAAAGTCCAGGTTATTGTCATCCACGTGCAAACGACGCAGGTTTTGGAGCTTGCACAGGGACGCAGGAAGTGACGTCAGCTTGTTCCGTGATAGGTTTAGGCTCTCGAGCTTCTGCCACACGTCCATTACTGGAAGAAAACGGTGAGTGAGTTAAGGGTTTCAATGTTTGGTTGGAGGACTTTTTATAGAAAGAATAATGATGGTATTTAAGACTTTAGAAGCGCGTAAAAAGTAAAGTTGTTTTTTTTGATACAGGTTCAAAGATAATACATATGACTCAAATTTTCAATTTGCAACTATATCCAGGATGGATACAGGTACAAAGATATGACTAAATTTTTCAATTTGCAACTATACCATAGAGGCGACGTGACCGACTGAAGTGTTTATGCAGATTTGCATATCTGCAATCGCTTCATTTCTACGTCTGCGAACCGTGCGTGCGTAAATATGCTTATCGAGTATCAATCTAACTTTTTACTGAGCGAGTTTATTCAAACATGCTTTTTGTGAACAATCCGTCATTATTTTGTGTGAGCTAGTGCGGCGCACCAAAGTACCATCGAAGAAATCCAAGATGCCTCGAAACAATATCGTGCGACTCGTGCAAGATGTCTTTCCTCGATAGTACAATAAGCCCGATTTCAACGTTACATGGAGAATCGCAGCAAGTTTTGGATATCAAGACACGGCTCTTCTGTTGGGTACTGCAACTGAAACCTAGCCCAACATACCTAAATAGGTAAGGTAAATACCTACAGACTTCCTTTAGTGATAAAAAAAAACACACATTTAAAAAAATATACAGTTGGCTTAAAATTATAAATCACACAGCCTTATCGCTAAAAGCGATGTCTTCCACCCGACCTTTGGAAAAAGCCTTAACCAAACAACTCACCAGAAGAAATCTCAGTAATCTCATTGTCGCTCAAATTCAATCGCTTCAAGCTCTGCAACGAGTAGAGAGCGTCGGGGACCTTAGTTAACGCATTCATGGACAGATCCACGTCGGACAGGTTGCACAGGGTGTCCAGCGACGTCGGCAGATTCGCCACGGTCCGCTGAGTGTTGCGCATGTGAAGAGTCTCGAGACTCTGCAGAGAAGGCAGCTGTCTGCGTGGACAGTTGGAGTATGTTAGATTGTTGGGACAGATATGCGCGGTATGTAGTGAAATTGACGGTGATGGATGGCGAATGTTTGGTTTGGTGTTTTTTGTTTTACATTGTTTTGTGCGCTGTTTGTTTGGTTACTTGTAAAATATGTTTGGATGGGAAGTATGAAATTTTAATAATTATATACAAATACAAAATACAAATACAAATCGTTTATTTGGTGCTAAGTAAAAGTTCACACAAATGCATCTTATCTCTAGTCCCTACACTAGGATTCCCTGTGTTGTAGGGGCTAGCTTTCACTCTTCCACACTATTTTACAAACATTTAGAATATATATTAGAGTGTTACAAGAAAATATGTACAATTACAAGTACAGTTAGTAACTAAGTAAAATAAAATATAAACCCGTTTACATTTGAATTGATTATGATTATGTGTGTATGTATGTATGTGTGTGTGTGTTTGTGTGTGTGTGTGTATGTGAGTGTGTGATCACGTTAGTATAATTATGTTGTTGATTATGAGTATTAGTAAGATGTTGGTAGGTGGTGTATTGTATTGTCTGTATTATATACATATATAGATAAGTAAGGAAGTATGGTTAGCTCTGCGAAATAGTCTTGGGATGTTGGAATCAACCACTGATCTGTTTTTATTTCGGTATAAATGACTCAGTTGATTCATAATTGAGTCCAAGAAGCCAGGTGCATATTTTATTCTTACAAATGAATCTAGTGGAATTGACTATATCAATTAGATTATGTAGTTTTGTGTAAATGAAAGGTCCCATGTAGTTAAAGCATCTTTTGCCAAATTTTAGTTTGATAGTCGGTAGGGTCCATTTTAAACATCTTTGTGGACGATGTAGTTGCGGTAAGGTCAGTAAAGCTCCTTTATGGAATCTTAGCGCCGTGGCTAGTATAAATAGTCGACGAATGCTAAGTACCTTTGTTTCATTATATAGGGCATCAGTGCGATACTGCCTGGGTTTCTTATAAGAAACTTTAAGTAAAGCACGTTGTGCACGCTCAACTTTAAGTAGGCGCGATTTACATCCCGAACCCCAAGTAGTTATGCAGTAGTTGAATATTGATTGAGCTAGTGAGAAATAAATAGTTTTAATAATTGCTTCTGTAGCTATGTCCCTTAGCCGTCTAAATATATGCAACAGCTTCCTTGTACGGGATGAAATTGAGTCTATTTGCATAGCCCACGATAGGGAACTGTCAAGGAAAACGCCAAGGTATTTGATGCTATGGACACGTTGGAAGGAAGGACAGTTACATAAAAGGTCGTTTTCACAAGTATGTAAGCGAATTGCAAACAATGAGTGAGGGGCAGTACGCCTGGAGACACAGAATTCGATCACCTTTGTTATGTCGGCGTTTAATGTGAGAAGATTGTGTGCAAGCCATACATTCACTCTGTCAATTCCAGTTTGAGCTGCAGAATAAGCCTCTTCCCAACTTTTACCGCGGAATACAATCGCCGTATCATCAGCAAAGGTGAAGAGCTTTGCATTGGATAGGTTTATTGAGCAAAGATCATTAATGTAGAGTAGAAAGAGAGTAGGACCAAGCACACTGCCCTGAGGCACGCCAAAACCTATCGTTCTACTGTCACTGTAGTGCTCGCCAACCCGTAATCTTTGTTCACGTTCACTAAGGTAAGAGGTAAACCAGTCCAATGCAATACCGCGAATTCCATAGCATTCCATTTTTTTTAACAGAATTGGACGTGAAACTGTGTCGAATGCTTTCGCAAAATCGAGGAAAACACCTACGCACATTTTTTTTTTTTTTTTTTTTTTTCATATTTTGTTTGCCAACATGCAATCGGTTTAATATAACCATAAGCAGTTCATTTCGTGGTTTATGATTGGCTTTGCAGGCATACCCTCCCATTGTCAGGTTGCCTTCTAATGTATTATTGGTCTATGTTATCCCAGATGTTTTTTCTTTTTAGTCTTCTGGTGGGTACATTACTGGTAAGGTCAGTGGCCAGTTTGTTTGGGTGATTTACAATCCTGTCTCGGTAGGTTCTTGTAAGTTTTGCAACCTCCTCTCTCACGGTAGGCATTTTCAAATATTCATGCACCTCATCCATTCTGGTGAACCAGGGTGCATTTACAATGGCTTTGAGTACTCCGTTTTGAAATCTTTGTAGGATTTCAATATTTGTTTGGCTTGCTGTTCCCCACAGTTGAATACCGTAGGTCCACACGGGTTTCAGGACTGTTTTGTAAATTAACAATTTATTTTCAAGTGATACTCTGGATTTCCTACCCATAAGCCACTCCAGTGATCGGTATCTCTGATTTAGCTCGTCTCTTTTCTTCTGTATATGGCATTTCCAAGTTTGTTTCCTGTCTAAGTGGAAGCCCAGGTACTTTACAGTAGATTGATGGGGGAGCACTTCATTTCCAAGTTTCACTGGAGGGCAGTCTTTTTTCCTTAAGGTAAATGTGACATGATTCGACTTAGTTGCGCTAGCCATTATTCGCCAATCTCTCATCCATTTATTTACTTTATCTAAATGGCTCTGTAACATTTCAGATGCCAGATTGTGATTTTCATCGGAAGCAAGAACAGCGGTATCGTCTGCGAAGGTAGCGGTCATCACATTGTCTGATTCAGGCACATCAGCAGTATAGAGTAGGTACAGCGACGGTCCCAGCACTGAGCCCTGAGGAACTCCTGCATTGATCTCGTAGAACTCTGAGACTGAGTCATTAATCTTGACATAAAATATGCGATGTTCTAAATATGACTTTAGTAGTAGGTACAAGTTGTGGGGCAGTGACTTTTTCAACTTGTAGAGCAGGCCATTATGCCATACCTTGTCAAAGGCTTGTTGCACATCCAAAAATACTCCTGAGCAGTACTTCTTACATTCCAGAGCTTCCCTAATGTGTTCGCAGACCCTGTGTACTTGTTCAACAGTGGCATGGTTTTTTCTAAACCCAAACTGGTGGTCAGGGATAGTACTGGCGTCTTTTAGGCTTTGATTTAATCGAGCACTGATTATTTTTTCTAGTACTTTCGATAGCACTGGTAGCAAGCTGATTGGCCGGTACGAGGAAGTCAGATGCGGAGGTTTCCCAGGTTTAGGTACCATTTTTATCTGGGAAACTTTCCATACACGAGGAAAGTATGACATTCTTAATATAGCATTGAACAGTGTGGTTATGAATACTATTGCCTTTTTAGGAAGTTGTTTTAGTATCTCTGCTGTTATTAGATCAAATCCTGGTGCCTTTTTTAGTTCCAGTAGTTTTATTGTATTCCGGACCTCTGTCGGTGTGCAGTGTTGTAAGGGTAGACTGAGTTGTAGGTCAGATTCAAGAAACTTTCTAACTTCTTCATCTAATGTCTCTGTTCCCATGCTGCTGTTCGGTTGGAACACATCACTTAGAAATAAGCCATAGGCTTCAGCTCTTTCTGGGTCCGTTTTTGCCCACTCGCCACGATCCGTTTTTAGGGGATGTTGAGCCAGTTGTGGTTTGTTTCGTGATTTGACAGTTTGCCACAGGGAGTTTTCAACTTTTGCTGGAGTTTTGGCTGTCAAGTTTTCTAAGCGCTGTTGCAATGTGTCATTTTCAATTTCCACAAGAAACCTTTTGAGGCTTGCAGCTGACTTGTTGTATTCCCGTTTATCTGCTGGATGCCGGCTATTCTGCCAAATGCGTCGAAGTCTACGTTTTTCTAAAACTCTCTCCTTTACAATAAACGGAAGATTGGAGTGTGATTTATTGTTAGATGATTTCTTCTGGGATGGAGTACTTGCCCATGCTGCTCTTTGAATGGATGTTATGATGTGTTCGGTGGCAGTATCTATATCATCTTCACTTTTCAGACAAAGTTTGAGATTTAAGTTTTCATTAAGATGTCTCCTGAAGTTTTCCCAATCTGTGTGATTGTTGCACAGGTACGGATTGACGGGACGTTCAATAATGGTATAGCTCAGAGTCGCTATGACTGGTGTATGATCCGAGGATGAGTCATGGCAGCTTTCTACTGACAGAAAATGAGTCTGCACGCCTTTGTAGATGAAGAAGTCCAACAGATCTGGGAGTTTTTGTGGGTCAGTGGGCCAGTATGTGGGTTCACAAGTTGTCAGGGCATTAAGCTTGTGGTAGTCCATACTCTTTTTTAAGTTGCGTCCTCGTGTTGTGGTGAGGCGTGATCCCCATTGTAGATTCTTTGCATTCCAGTCCCCTCCGACAATAAATCTATGACCAAGTGACTCGAAGAATCTATTGAAATCCTCCTCTGTAGTCTCCGGATTCCTCTTTTGTTTTGGCGAGCAGTAGATGGATGTTATTGTGATTGGACTCTGTTTATCATGTATCATTATTGAAGTTGCCTGAATTTTTGTTGATCTATACTCTGGGAGTAATTGGTGCTGAAGAGTATTTTTTATAATAATTGCAGTGCCTGCATGAGAGGTGTTATCAGGGTGGTACGTAGCATAGGTACTATACCCCTCCAAATTAAAAGATGTTTTTTCTGTTAAGTGAGCTTCAGATATAAGAAGTATATCAAGTTTTTGAATATTAAGTAATATTTTAACTTCTTGTTTTTTACCAATCAGTCCGTTCACATTCCAAGTTGCAACTCGTAGGGCCATATTATTTGACTAACTTGTTCACGATGGTTGTCAAGAGTCCCATTAAGGTACTCATGTGATCAATAAGGCGATCTAGTTTCTTTGTTTGTTCTGAAAGTATTGTTTCAAGGCTGCCTGTTACTCCCGCTGTAGCTTGGGCATACGTTTTGTTTCCCAGATTTGGTGTGTATTCGTATGTGCCTGATTTTGGTTCCTCGGGGTTCTTACTTTCTTGTTGGTTTGGCTTGGCTGATTTGTTGTTTGGTCTAGAGCCAAATTTCCTCTTCTCAATTTCTTTAAAAACTCTGCATCCTCTGTAGTTGGCAGCATGATCTTCTAGGCACAGGGCGCACTTGGCTGGTTCTTGTCTGTCCTTTTTAGGACAATCCGCTGTGTTGTGGCTTTCAGCACACTTCACACACCTGTATGGCCGCATACAGTAGTTCTTGGTGTGACCATATTGTTGGCATCTCTTGCATTGGGGGATTGTGTTTTTCCGTATTGGATCTTCTATTTTGACACTTGTGTGATAGATATATTTAATATTTTTTACTTCACTATTATTGGGCCCAGGTTCTAGGTTAACAAACCAGGTTGACAGTGGTGTCTTAGTGGATCCATGACGTGCATTTATGATTTCCCCTTTAACTGTGTTTCCGGTTTCCTCTATGACGTCTTTTATGGCTTGAATAGGTGTTGAATGGTGAAGGTTTTTTATGACAATCCTACACGGTCTCTCACTTTTTGGTACAAAGGTGTGACCAATCAGTTGTTTTTCACGAACCACTGCCATTACCTTTTTGTATGCATCCATATTTTCAGTAGAAACTCTCATTTGATTTTTGGTGACAATCTTGAATGAGTATTGCGTTTTATCTAATACCACTTCAATGGTTTCTTTCAGTTTTGTTACATTTTTAATGCCATATAGCATAATTGGTGGCGGCTTAAGCGTTTTCGACGTAACTTCAACTTGAGGAGCATCATCAACATTGAGTGCAGAGTATCTATTGTGAGATTGTAGATCCTGCTTTTCTGGTGACGGTGTACTTAGTCTCTTCCTTTTGTACCTATTTTGATGTTGACGGAGTATTGGGATTGTTTGCCAGTCATTTTCATCCTCACTATTTTGATTCTGGGGATCGAGATTAATTTTGGCTGATCCCGAGCTTTTCAGCAGTTTGCCTGCGGCATCTTTTGGATTTTCACCAGTAGCTTTGACTTTCTCAGAGGCCTGGACAGCCACCTCCGAGAAAGAATCTACCATATGGGAGGTAATTTTATGCAATGGCAACACTAATACATTGACATGTCATTTTGACAGCTGATTTTTGAACGCACTCTCCTGACAATGGTAAATAAATGAGGGTAGAAAAATAAATTAGGCTTTTCAAGTGACTATCGCGAATTTTGTTTGCACTATTTTGGTTGAAATACGGCAAATCACACGCAGATAACACTTTCACAAATGTCCAAAGTATTTGTCTACACTTTTTTGTTGGTTTAATATCACAATATCACTGTTTGCACACAAAACTGAATTTAACTTCAAGAGCAGGTTATTGTTTGCTTGACAGTTGACAGTTGTACATATCGCCAGTATCGAGTTTGGTCACGATGTGATCTACAAGATTTGTTACTGCATCTTCAGTTGATCTATTGTTGCGGAATCCGTATTGGTTATCAGACAATAGGCCCAAATATACATTCAATAGAAAGGCAAGACAATCCATTTCATTTTCTTTAGCGAGTATAATTAAACAGAGGAAAAGTATGCATTTTTTTAAATACTATAAAAAAAATTTAATTCCTTCAAAACTCATGTAAATAATTATGCATAATTACTAAGTAACATATGAAAAGTGGAGGTCCAGTAGTGGAACCAGAATAGGCTCATTCAAAAAATACCTTCTTGTATATTTCTAAAGTATGCACTTATTTACAACTGTACTTATGTTGTCTTCGGCCATACCAAATCAATGCTCAATAACTTCACATGTCCCTCTAAAACACTGCACATGTAAACCTTACCTCAACTGGAACAACCCCAGTGGGTTATCATTCAGGATGAGGGTCTGGAGGTTGACTAGGCGCCGCATCTGCGGGGGCAGCGTCTCCAACATGTTGCCCGACAAGTCCAGGAACAACAGGTCCGTCAGTTGCACAAACAACGTTGGTGGTATGCTCTCTATTCTGAAATTGTTTGGTATTGTTTACTAAATAATGTTGTTGTGTTTGGTTTGATAAACTTTCTACAGTCTTTTGTGTACAATGATAGGCAATAGTATGACAGTAATGAACACTGCAAAAAACATGAAATGGGAAACTATTATTATGAAAGAAAACCTATCTAAGTCTATCATACAAAAAAACTCATAATTATTTCACAGCTGTATACATTTTGATTAACTCAGTATTCACATATCACATTTCCATCAGTTTCGGAGCTATGATGGTTATGAAGGTTGCCATCTCAACTCAAGACACAAGCACCAGAATATGAGCAACCCCATTTTATTGTCAGGTTTAAAAATACATTTTTACATCAATCATCAAAAAAATATCTTGTAAATCTTACTTGTTATTGCTAAGGTTGAGCACGAGCAGGGACTTGGCCCGCTCCAGTCCCTCGGGCACCTCCTTGAGCCGGTTGTGCGACAGGTCCAGCGTGGTCAGCTCCTCCAGGTGGAACAGCTCGGCCGGGATGCCGGAGCTCTTCACCCGGTTGTGCCGCACGTTCAGTGACCGCAGACATTTCAACTCCGTCAACTCACCAAATAGCTTCTCTAGGTTGTTCTTCTTTATGCTTAGATTTTCCTGGTTAAATTGTCAACTTTGTGTTAGGAGCTTCAGCTATATTGATATGCTGTATTACTGTTTTAAAGTTGGAATGTACAATAGGTTGCCTCATTGCTAAAAGAAGAGATTCCAGGAAACCTTTGGGTGGATACTTAGATAATACATGAGAGCAGCACATATACTGCACATAATATTTTATACTGTATACATACTTATTGTATTTGAATAAGTAATGATGTAGATTGTAAGATAGTTAGAGACCAGGGCATGAAATGTATACCACTGATGATGGACTACTCTCATTTAGGTACGTGGATTGCTTATTGTGAAACAGTTGTTAATTTGGACAGGAAAGTGTACGTATTTGATACCATTGAATGTATGAATCATAGTATAATTTTACTGATATGTACTTAAGTACACGTAAAAAATATGTAAGTTGTGTCTTTGTTTGACTTGCTATACTTATAGCAAGTAAGTATGAAGTCATAATTTGAAAATGCTATACTAATAGTAATAATTATTTACATGATTTAGCTACTTACCAATTTCATAAGTTTGCCTAATTCTTCAGGAATTTCTGCCAAACAGGTTTTATCAAGTCTAAGCCATTGTAACCCTGTCATATATCGAATAGCATCGGGGAATTGGTCATCCTGAAATACAAGTAAGTATAATTTAGGCCACAAAAACAAAAATAGGTTTATCAGGTTAGTACATCGAAGTTAAGTTTATATTTCAGAACTACTCACGCTGAAGTCGTTATTACTAAAGTCCACACCACGAACAAATGGTAATAGGCCTGTGTTAGCCATGTCTTCTGGGTATTTAAATTGGCTTGAGACTCATTTGTAAACTATTCGTTACAAATTCTAACAAAAACTGTGACTGTGAGTGAAAATTTTGCCCTCACGAGACGAGATGTCACCGTATAGTAAAATAAATAAATGTCGAATGGTGACACATGACAGATATAAAAATATAACCTAATCTGTGTTCGATAGTGATGTCTTGGTATACAAATACAACCGCACGATTTTGATTATGTTTTTTATTTTTAATCATTCTTCTGAGCTAGTATAGAGTATGACCGTGACCGCGGTCTTTTCGTTGATCCTTGATCGAGGACCTTGTCCAAGGAACATAAGTACTTGCTGGTCCTTCCTTCTCGTTAGAGAAGTTCTTAATAGGTGCTTATGGGCCTTATGGCCTATGACGCTGGGCAAGGAATCTATAAATTCCTTGAACTACGATTCTAAGTAGGCACTGAGCCACTGGGCAAGGAATCTATTCCTTGAACTACGATTCTAAGTAGGCACTGAGCCGCTGAGAGGTAGTCATGAATAAGATAGTCTTGGTCTTGATTGAGAACGGAAATCTTAGTTATGATAAAGAAACGCTGGTAGCATACAAGTACCTACTTAGGTACATAAAATACTTAGTTATAGTATGATAAAAATACTTAGTTAGATTCCAGGCTTCTCAGATCATTTTCTTTCTTTTATTAACTTGCATTGTACTGAATATTTTTGTTCTCTGATGCTTTATACTCGTAGGAGCTTTTAAAGCGCGATCGGTCCCGGCTTTGATTCCCATCCGGCGCGATGCAGTTATTTGTAAGAGAAATAAATAAACTATTCACCAGTGCTATTGATAAGTAAATTGGGGATGTGATATGTAGGGGAGGTTAATAATTTTCACAAATATAACTCAACATAACTTTATTCTATTTAGTTTGGATGTTAACAAATCATTATCTACAAAATTATTAGGTACATTTAAAACCATTATACACCATCGGTAATTATACAATTTATACCTACTCTCGGGATCGTAACCTAAAATAATAAGGTCAGCTAAATCCAGATAGAAAAAAAACAGAAAAGAAGGGGGAAAATGCAAATGATTTTTATTTCAATATTTTTGTGAAGTGATTGAAATATCATTTTTTAATCTGATGCTTTTAAATGCTTTTTAAAGCTTGGGAGTTAATTTTTTATGAAGACTAGAGATGATGAAAACTATTTCGCTTTTGCAAGGTTAGCGCCAAGAGTCATGGCAGTGGAATAATTTGTAGCAGATTGTGGTATTTGAATAATTATATTTATGTGTAAGTATTTTTCATTCATTACCAATGATATGTTGGCAGGTCACAAACTAGGCTAACAGTATTAGGAGCTAACCTTGAATAAATTTCATTAATATCTTTTCAATATGCATCATATTTAACTATGTGTGACTATAAAACTAATGGTTATTAACTTGTATGAGTAACATATTGTATACTTGTAGGTTGGTGTATATTGTGGTGTTGTCTATCGTGGCATGGGGGGCATCGCAGGCACTGGCCCAGAAAGTGCTGCATTTGTGCCCAGCAGAACCTGAAATAAATATTGAATATGCTTAGGATTTAAGTATACTCTTTATTACATAAGACATATTAGCATTACTAACATATTAGGAACATGGTCAGAAAAGCTTATGCTTTTATCTGGCAACTGCAAGTATAGAATCTAGTGTGCCTGTTACATTAGATAGTGGCCTAATTTGCTTAAATACAATGTCCTGTTTTGATGAAATAGCAATATTATTGAAAATGTAACCCACTAATGTCACATCATTAATAAAACATAATACTTATTATAATATTTATCATGCCTAATATTTATAAACTACAGACTTGATCTAAAAATAAATTGTACCTGTTTTTGTTGACTCTTTTGCATTTCTTCAACCTTTGCCCTCTCCACTTCAAATATAACTGGTGCAAACAGGATGACAGAGGAACTTGCTACAACCCACACTATGGAGCGGGACAGTCCATATAATGATTTGACTCCACACCTGCAAGTCACAATTATCATACTTGTATAGGCCTGTTAAATTACTATTAATCTTGATATTTGTCTTGATGCTAAAATACAGTTTCAAGTTTTTAATTCTAACTATACTACATATATTTAATGTTTTTTCATAAGAAACTTACCAGGACTTGGTGGTGATGGCGTAGGTGCCGTTGCGGATGCACTCGGGGAACATCTCAGTCAGGCCCCAGAGTCGTTCTGAGAGGGTCTCATCAGGTTCCTAAAAATATAATATTAGAGTATCAATTTATAATTATTATTTTCTACATGTATGAACTACATGTTGAATGTATGGAATTTATTGCAAAACACTGTTCATACATATATTATGTCTGTTCTATATTTTTAAAGTATAAACAAATTAGCAGAAATGTTCTAGTAAACACAATTACTTATTTCACCATAATTATGTAGATGGAGAATAAACAAAGCTTCCTACTTATAAATCAATTATCTCAAACTGCCTAATGCATTCTAGGAATTCGTTGATAAGAATCTCATTAAATAAAATAAAAAATATCAGAATTCAGAAAATTGCAGATTCAATATGAAGCACTATCAACATAACCTCTTCAGGTGACATAACCAAAATTATAATCAATGTGCATTGTTCTAACAAGATTAACAATACAAAGGAAATGTTGATACAGAAGCATTACTTACGTCGTCATATTCTTTGAGAGGGCCAGAACTAGGAACCAGTGAGTCAGATACTGCAGGCTCAGGACTGGGTTCTAACTGCAATGTGAAAGTTTTTGGTTAAGAAAATTGGAAAATTTCACTGTTCACCACACTAGAAGAATATGATAAAAAAAAACTGTACCGGGGGAGGGTTGAATATATCCTCGGGTCTACGTTCAGGTGTATCATCTTTACTGGCCGTGAGAGATTCCATCCCGCTATCGCTCTGTTCAAGCTCATCAGTCAAATCCATAAGCATGTTATGGATTTAAGAAACCTTTGTACTGAGCACTAAATGGGTTTATTCTAGCTGATTTAGCTATACCAAAATAGCTAAATTTAATGGAATATAATACAATTTATCCCAAAATTTCCAGTTCCACCACACACAGATTAGAAAGAGAAAAGAGATAAATAAATCATAGACGCGGTAGAGAAATTTGACAGGACAGTAATATCCACAGATTATGAATAACGTGATTTGTCTTTGCTAAGTATAATTGTTCTGAGTATAAAGAATCATCAGTCATCATAATCATTGGTCGAAGAATCATCACTGCCAAAATCACATAAAGATTGTGAAAAACACGAACACCGCAACTACAGCTAAATACTGATAATTGATCATTTAATCACCAAATCATTTTGTGTCATTTCTTCTTTAGGAGTGCTGCGAGCGCAGTTGCAAGAAGTATCTGTTGATATATATTGTATTACATAGTTCATTGTCACTACACACTATTTTAGATTATTACTAAATGCATTATCAAGACAAAATAGCCTTTGACAGTTGTAATTTGTAATTTTTGTATAAATAAATAAAACAATGAGTATACAACCACTACAATAAGTCCACAGAGTAGGTAATATAGTAATAAGTCATTGAATGGCCTACACGGAGATTCTACAGCTATATAGCAGCGTACACACCGGGCCAACGAAGGCCAACGAACGAATTACGTTGGCTTTCGTTGCTGCAATCTGCCCTGTATTATGTATGATAAATATCCATCGTTGAGATAACCGTTGGCGTTCGTTGGGCGTTCGTTGGCCCGGTGTGTACGCAGCTTATGGCAAGTGGCAAGTGCATGGCGCTGCAGCTGCTGTCTGCAGCACTGCAGGCATGCGCAGCCGGAATAATCAGATTTAGAGAGGTATGTTCCTAGAGTCAGATAAGATCACGGCGCGATAAGACTCTCACATAGGCCAACCAGTAAAAAAAAAAAATATTTTAAAATGCATAAACCAAGCACACTGCAATGCAAACGCAAGGCCTAAAAAACTATTCTAAAGAGAAGTCCAAAGCACACCCCACAGACAAAACCGTTATTATTCTGAGGGCAACAGAGTAAAATAATAATAAATTAAAAAAAATAAAAAGAAAAAATATGTCAACGTCAAGATTTTAATTTAAATTTTCCGAAATCAATTTTATTTTCTCTTTCCTACTTAAATGACCAAAAATTGATAGGAAATATATGAATCTAGCATAATTTTTTGGCTACTATCTTGTGTTCATGGTTTATGTAATTAAATGTTTAATTTCATTTAGTTTGCAAATTGTGGATGTTTTCTGTTTGTTGGTCCAGTTTTGTATCATTTGTTCGCTCCCGAAATCGCAAGGACGATACGGTAAGTCAGTTTTTACTACTCTGTAAAACTCCGGTAGGTAATAGAGACGAGACGATACGGGGGCGGCACCCAAACCACCATCCACCACGGAAGGTTAAAATCGCCCCACAGGTCACACATTCATAACTTAGCTCAACCAATGATGTTATGATGGAATATAGTAAAGAACACCATCTTTATACCATTAAGTAACAAGTTCATCCACCCATCCATGATTCCATATAACACGTAGTGTGCATAATATTTGCCATAAAACATGAAAGGGCATGTACATAGTTGGTACTGCATCTAGCTCTTTAACCATCAATCATTTATTCCATTGGGTTATGAGAGTGATGGAACAGAAAGTGCTGTCATGTACTGTGCATGTGTGCCCACACTTTGTCAGTGTTACTCTTCAGAGGTTGAAAATCTCATTGGGATTGCCTTCTGTGGACAAATTTCGGCCATGGTTTAGGATATGGTTTCATTTCAGTTAGTCACAGGGACACCCTCACCAATATATGTACTTATATAAAAAAATTATCAACTTCTTACTTACTCTCCCGTTTTATTACAGAACAACAAGTTACTCTACATTAATTTCAATTTTTAATACTGCATTATTACGTATTATCTTGTGCTAGTCAGTAAGATGCTCTGTACCCAGTGGTTTCCAAATACTTTTCGTTCAACATGCTTATTTGCAAAGCCCTTTGGCCTTGAACTTGTTTCCATACACCTATCTGCAGTACACACACTTAATTTCAGTATTGTTTAATTTTATCAGAACCCTTAGGACTTCTCATCGAACCTTTTGTTCCGCAGAACACTAATAATAACCGCTGCTTCATATTGTAATTGCTCCATTAAATACATTTAAATATAGGAAGGGTGTCTGGTTTACTAGTGATTACATAAAGTGAAGAGATTGCTTCCTATTTCAGTGTGAAGAGTTGTTATTGGCCGCTTGCCAGACCTTTTTATAATACCTGGATGCTGTTGTCAATCAAACATGTTATGATCAAACTTGTTTCTTTTTTGTTGACTTAAACTGATTTAGAACATAGCTAACATCATAAAGCTTCATATCCTCTAAACTCTAAACTAGAGAGCCTTCAACTTAAACTGCATTCTCGGTTATTAACTAGCTATCAATCTATGGGTCACACACAAAACCTACCAAAGCAAAGATTCAAGCACAATACAAATCTAGAGATAAAATATATAATTTTATATCCTTGATATTTTTTTATCATAAATTAGAATGTTGGAAACACCTTTGTGTAAAATTTTATCATCACATCACATCCATATCGCTGGGGCACAGGTCTCCTTGCAATGAAGTAAGGCTTTTAGGCCTGGTCCTCTTCTATCCTCTAAGCCTATTGCATTACCACTACCAAAGGTTAACTGGTAGAGAATGCATAAGAAGCAAATAGCATTAAGTTCGCCTTTCTAGTCTTTCTACCAATCAATTTAATAATTGTAATAATAATAATAAACACTGAGATATTATAAGCATACCCAGAGTTACCCCTTTTCATGCGGTTACGTCCTTTCTTATGGTTTCAACACAGTTCTGTATGTAACTATTGCATCATCTATGAGATGTCGCCAAGTCATTATGTGCATAATAAAGTTATGTTTATGTTTATAATAATGTGGATTTATATGTTGTCCCCTAGCTGTTCAAACATGCTTTGGTAGTTTTGCTTCGCAAAGTATATATATATCATTTTATTTTAATGTGGTAAAAGGACTAGTGATGTAAAAAAATTGTTGTCAGGTGGCTCCTTTTCCCATGTATTTTGCAAACAACTAAAATAATAAGGTAGCTTCCATGGTATGAAAATCAATTTAATGTTTAATCCTATTTAAGTTATTATTCCGGCAATAGAAAAATAGTAGGCACATATTTTATTTTTATTTTTTCAGTCACGATATCAAATTCCAAACTGTCTAAATGCATACCGTATTTAAAAGTAGTCTTATTTGTTTATTTATTAAAGATACCGTAAACATTAATTAGAATACAAGCGATATGCAGTGGCACGCGTGACATCATGTTTAGGTCTTCAGTCTCCACGGTTCACATTGAAATGGCGATGATAGTCAGGTATCGTTTATGATTGTGACCTATCACACCATTATTGCGTGATAGGCCATCGACTCATAACCATTGCTCTCTAAGCTTATTGAAGGCAATTATGTTGGGGCGTTTAACTGATACCTAAATACCTGTCTTATTCGATTTATTTTGCATTTATTCGCAAAAACCAATACACACGAAAATATTTCTGTTTGTTACATATTCAATTTCATTACATTTTATAGGTGGATATGATGAAGATATTACAAAAAGGTTGCTTGTTTATGTTTAGTAAATTATTTCTAACGATTTCCGTGATCAATAAGTTCAATAGACCAATTATTTTATATGATCCATCAGATGCATGTAAACAGTCTGCTGAAAACGTGATAGAGTATGTTATGTCTTGCTCTGACGTAAGATCCACTTAGTTATTCAGTAGCGAGTGCACCATCGATCTCTGCTAACTGTTTTCACGTGGTTTCCTTATTGAATTATGATCATACCGTTCAGGAGACGAGGTTTGTGTTACTGACTGTGTGAAACAGAACGATACAGGCTTATAAGACAAGTCATAACTTAATAAACGGTGTTAAATATGTTACTGTGATTTGTGGCGTGAATTAATAAGTGTGTGTATTTATATTTTAGTGTAATATATATGTCGGTGAAGTCATGATTACAGTCATGATACTGACACCGCTGACTCGCCCGGATACGAAGCGCAGCAGCGCCGCCTGGCGGCGCTCTACAGCGTCTATGGTGGGGCGCGTGGCAGCAGGTGGGAGCAGAGCTGCGCTCCCTCACTTGCCTTCCAACCGCCGAGCGCTATCGACCTGTACCCTACGTTTCGTATCATAGTTACTGTGTTATATTCTGTAAAGTGCACCTACCTAATAAATCAAGTGATTGCCTACAAAGAGTGTTTCCATCAAGCCCGGATCCCATTGCACGCCCACTATGTCTGATGGAGATGGAGAGCTACGGCCGAACCCCTCACCTTCGCCGACATCAGAAGTGGGATCCCAACGGGCGAATGCAGCATCAGCACCACTCAGCAGCGACCAAGGTGCCACGGAGCAGAACTGGCGCATGATGTTCGAGATGCAGAACGAGAACATGAAAGCCCTCATCGCCGCACTCAAGCAACCTGGACCGAGTGCTGGCTACAAGATCACGCTTCCAGAGTTCGACCCTGAAAAACCTGATGCAGACGCACGTGCATGGTGTGCGACTGCCGACGTGTGCTTCGCAGACAAGCCGCTAGAAGGAGGCCAGCTTGTTGTTGTAATCAGCAAGGCCTTGAAAGGCGTGGCATCGACATGGCTTGCCCAGATATCGTATGCAGGTATGACATGGACCCAATTTAAAGAAATGTTCGTTGCGCGATTCGTGTCTGTCGAAACTTCAGCTGCGACGCTCATTAACCTAAACAATAATAAGCCCAAGGACGGCGAGACACTAGCCTCTTATGGAAGCCGCCTAATCACTTCCCTACTGAACAACTGGAAAGGAAAAACTGTGGAGCAGATCGCCGTATCAACAGTGCTCGCTCACATGTCGCAATTCGATTCGAAATTACATCGTTTGGCATACACAACTGAAATCGGCACTCGTAATCGATTCCAGCAAGAGCTACAAGCGTTTTCCTTCCTAAAACGCAAGGCTAATTCATCCCTGGATCAGAAAATCGCACCAGAATTCAAACGTGCAAAATTTTCCACACTACCCCCTGTAAAGTGTTTTCACTGCGGAAAAATCGGACACAAGCAATCTGAGTGCTTTCACCGTGGCAAGGAGGTTCAAAGCAAGAAATGGACCAATCCTGCCGTGCCAACTACACGAAGTGGACCACAGCAGCAGCCAACTACATCGGGCAAGATCATCTGCTTTAAGTGCAACGAGCCAGGACACATCGCGAGTCGGTGTCCAGCGGCCCAGGGCGCCAGCAGAGGTGGCAGCGGTGGCGGGCCCAATGCTGAGCGTCGTGTCAACGTGTGCGTCGTAGAAGCACCAACAGGAAATTTAAATCATAAAGGTCAGTCTTTCGTTTTCCAATATGACTCTGGTGCTGAATGTTCTTTGATTAAAGAGAGTGTTTCACGTAAATTTTCTGGGAAACGTTATAATAACGTTGTTTACCTTAAGGGTATTGGTGAATCAAGAACAGTCAGCATCCAGCAAATTCTGTGTGTCATTGAGATAGGTGATAATGTGTTAGAAATTTTGCTACATGTTGTGCCTGACGCTATATTAGAAAATGAAATAATGATTGGTCGCGAAATTTTAAAACAAGGTTTTGCAGTTCATATGACGTCATCTGAGTTTAGGTTAGAAAAACACAAAGTGATAGCTAGCTGTGAAATCGAATTATCGGTCAAAAATGATTTTCAAAATGTGGACACGGATATTCCCGACAGTAATAAGCCGCAGTTGGTAGATATTTTAGAGCGTAATTCTGATTATTTTGTCACCGGTATGCCTAAGACTCGCGTAACTACAGGAGAACTTGAAATTCGGCTTGTTGACCCCACTCGTACCGTACAACGGCGTCCCTATCGCCTCAGCCCGGAGGAGCGAAAAATAATGCGTGACCGCGTAGACGAATTGTTGCAAGCGGATATTATCCGTCCGAGTAGTTCCCCATTCGCGAGCCCGGCTCTCTTGGTTAAAAAGCGCGATGGTAGTGATAGAATGTGCATTGACTACCGCGAACTAAACAGCAACACGGTACCTGATCGATTCCCATTACCGCTGATTTCTGACCTCATTGGTCGTCTACAGGGAGCTAATTACTACACTAAACTAGATTGCGCAAGTGGATTTCACTTAATTCCTATCAAATCGGAAGAATCTATCGAAAGAACCGCGTTTATTACACCTGACGGGCAGTTTGAGTACTTGTCCATGCCCTTTGGTCTTCGTAATGCTATTTCTGTCTTTCAAAGAGCGATAATTAAAGCGCTAGGCCCTCTGGCTTATGATTACGTCATTGTGTACGTTGATGACGTGTTAATTCCATCTGCAACGATCACTGAAGGGTTGGAAAGGCTTGAAGTCGTTTTAAACACACTTACGAAGGCGGGATTTTCTTTAAATTTAAAGAAATGCTCATTCCTAAAAACTGAACTAGAATTTTTAGGATATGAGATTAGTGCAGGTCAAATAAAACCTAATAAGCGTAAGGTTCGATCCCTTACCGAATTGCCACCACCAGAAACGGTAACTCAGTTAAGACAGTTTATAGGCTTAGCTACGTACTTCCGTCAGTTCATACCGCAATTTTCGCGCATTATGGGACCACTTTACAATCTTACCAGAGAAAATGTCCCGTTTATCTGGCAGCCGCGTCATGAAGAAATTAGACAGGAGATTATTTCGATTTTGACAAAAGAACCTGTGTTAATGATTTACAATCCAGAATACCCCGTCGAGTTGCATACTGACGCGAGTGCTAACGGCTATGGCACTATTTTATTCCAAATTGTGGACGGCAAGCGACACGTAATAGAGTACTTCAGCAAGCGTACCACCCCGGCGGAGTCGCGGTATCATAGTTACGAGCTTGAGACGCTAGCTATAGTTAATGCTATAAAGCATTTTCGACAATATTTACACGGGCGTAAATTTACAGTTGTAACAGATTGCAACTCTATAAGGTCCTCTAGTAAGAAAGCTGACTTGACACCGCGTGTCCAAAGATGGTGGGCTTATCTCCAATCTTTTGATTTTGACGTTGTTTATAAAGCCGGACAGTACATGAAACACGTAGATTTCTTTTCACGAAACCTCGGAAACGCAAACCAGGACAGCTGCGTTCAGTCAAGTTTAAGCGTTAGCGAAGTCCCGAGCATAGAGTCACAGGTAGAGTCGAGCGTAAAGTTACAACCGCAAGTAGCTTCAAATGTAGAGCAGAAACAAATTAACTTTACAGAAGTTACAAATAATTGGATAATTGCTGAACAAAAACGTGACCCCGAAATTAGCAAGTTAATAACTGATCTCAATGATGGTACACTGAGTGCGGACATTGCCAATACTTACGAGGTGCGAGCAGGGATTCTTCATAGGAAGGTTCAGCGTAATAGACGCACGAGATGTTTGCCTATTCTACCCAAAGCTCTACGCTGGTCTGTCGTAAACAATATCCATGAGTCTCTAGTACATTTAGGCTCCGACAAAACATTGGAAAAGTTGTACCAACATTATTGGTTCGAAGGCATGGCGCGATACGTAAAGAAGTACATCGATAGTTGCGTTACATGTAAGGTAGCTAAATCACATTCAGGCCGAGTTCAAGCGGAGCTCCATCCAATCCCTAAGATAACAACGCCATGGCACACTATCCACATTGATGCAACCGGTAAACTTAGCGGGAAGAACGACCAAAAAGAATACGCGTTCGTATTAGTTGACGGCTTCACAAAATACACTCTGCTGTTTCACACAACACGAATTGACACAGTTAGTAGCATACAGGCTGTTAAAGATAGCGTAGCGTTGTTTGGAGCGCCAACAAGGATCATAGCGGATCAAGGACGATGCTTTGCCAGTAAGGAGTTTAAAGAGTTCTGTGATGCTAGTAATATTTCGTTACACTTAATCGCAACCGGATCATCGCGTGCAAACGGGCAGGTAGAGAGAACTATGAGCGTACTAAAGTCTATGCTAACGGCGGTAGAAACTAGCGATACTCGATCCTGGCAAGACGCGTTAAGTGAAGTACAACTCGCCATTAATTGCACCGTAAACCGTACAACTCAAGCGAGTCCATTAGAACTCATGATTGGTAAAGTTGCGCGACCATTGACTCTTATGACATGTAATGACGAAACAGAGGTTGACTTACCTGCACTTAGAGTTGAAGCTGCTCAACTTATTGAGAATTCAGCTGTTTATGAGAAGCGTCGATTTGATTCTACAAAGGCCAAACTTAGCAAATTTTCAGTAGGAGATTTTGTATTACTGGCTAATGAAGAGAGAAACCAGACTAAGTTAGACCCTAAATATAAAGGCCCATTCCAAGTGATAGAGGTACTAGATTGTGACAGATACACCTTAAAGGCGTTGAATTCGAAACGTACTTACAAGTACGCACACGATAGGCTTAGAAAGATGCCCTCAGAACCTTGTATCATTGAAGAGTTTCAGGAAGATGAGACGGAGTTGAATGAAGAGGCTGTTGAGGAGCCTGTTGTAAATAATAATTAAGCTTGCATAAGTGATAATGAGTGATAATGAGACCGTACCAGAGACTGATACGTAGTCGTAGTCTAGTAGAAATCAGCATCTATGTTCGCATAGTCTGTGGGCAGGCGGCAGGCGTATAGTTCTGGCGGAGGTCGGGTTCATGATGAACCGTATGTGGAGAGTCAAAGGTTGACTCGGCGATCCCCTTGGAGGGAGGCGCGTAATGAGAATGCAACTGTGATTGCTTTGGCCGATGAGCCGTTGAGAGGTTGATTCGATTTGATTATGGTTTATGAAAGCTTAATGAAAGAGTACTGAAGATGTTAGTTTTTGAACTTAGAGATTGATTAGTCAATGATACAATGTGTCTGTGTGGCAAGAAGTTTATTCATTCCTGTTAATAAAGAAGTTGATTAGTTTTCTTTTAAGATACCTACTATAAGCATAGTGTTAATGTAGAGCATTGTAAATAGTAGTAGGCTAAGTAATTTGTGAAGATACTGTTCGCTGTGTCTTGTTACAGAATAACACACACGAGGACGTGTGCATCACAGGATGGCCGTGTCGGTGAAGTCATGATTACAGTCATGATACTGACACCGCTGACTCGCCCGGATACGAAGCGCAGCAGCGCCGCCTGGCGGCGCTCTACAGCGTCTATGGTGGGGCGCGTGGCAGCAGGTGGGAGCAGAGCTGCGCTCCCTCACTTGCCTTCCAACCGCCGAGCGCTATCGACCTGTACCCTACGTTTCGTATCATAGTTACTGTGTTATATTCTGTAAAGTGCACCTACCTAATAAATCAAGTGATTGCCTACAAAGAGTGTTTCCATCAAGCCCGGATCCCATTGCACGCCCACTATGTCTGATGGAGATGGAGAGCTACGGCCGAACCCCTCACCTTCGCCGACATATATAAAGTTATAAATGTATCTTTTGATGGAAATGATGCGGTGCTTTGAAGGTGTAAGTACCTACTCATAATCAAATCAGTGTGATTTCTATAATAGATGGAATAAAATTACGATAGGTACGGGTAGGCGGTAAAAAGTACACGAGCAAGCAATGGATCAAAATTTTGATTAGACCTACCTATTATAAATTAACCGTCGCATTAAAATCAAAAGTATGATCGCGTCCTTTCACACTTGAAATAAATAGCCTGAATAATAATTGTAATGGCAGTCATCCAGGTTATTTCCAATGGTTATGGTATGCACTGACTGATTCATACATTATACTGATTTATTTCTGTATTACCGGCTGGATGCTTTCCGGGAGTGTCATCATCATCAAGTACATACTTACAGCAATTTTCAGAATATACAGTTAACAAAAGAGTCATGTATGCACCCAAGTGTAAACAGTTTGATCATAAGAATCACAGGTAGAGAGGTAAATGATTTGAAGAATATTTAAATACAGTGAAACCTGGTTAAGTGAGACTTCAAGGGTCCTGCAATATCGTTTCACTTATAAAGGTATTCCACTTACCCAGTGTCTCAGATATACAGGTATAAATAAATATCTGTCTCATTTATAGAGGGTTCCGTTAATAGAGGTGAGAATACAGGTTATTTCAGTTATACAGGTGCGATCATTAAATAAAATTAATTTAATATATAATTTTTATTAATTAATAAAAAATCAGCACAAACTTCGCGTGTCTTCCCACTTTCATAAACGGATATTAACTTCAGTTTTTCACGTAATGATAACAATTGTAGCTTTCGTTTTGGCATTTTTCAAATTTAAACATCTGTATGATAGAAAAGCGAAACTAAAACTGAAGGTAATTGATTAATAAATACATTGAACTGAACTGAACTGAAGCTAAAAATTTGTACTTTGTGGGTACAATAAGAATGAGTAAAACAATGTTATCTCAGTTACAGAGGTTTATGCATATAAAATTTACTCGCTGTCTCAGTTATAGAGGTAACTAAGATGATAAATCGAAAGAACAAATCCCAGATATAGAGGCTTTCCTCGTCCCACTAACAGAGGTAATTCAGTGCCAAAGTGTTGGGACCTCAGCATGAGTTCCAGCTATGGAGGTTTCTCACTTATCCAGGTCCCACTTAACCAGGTTTCACTGTACATCTAAGCTCTATTCAAAATTACCTACTGTACGAACTGTCTATCATTCGTCTAAACATTTAATGTGAAAGTATAAGCACTTCGGGTATAATTTTATCTGTTTTGCTGACTGTACCTCTTGTAGAGAGAGAATCGCATTCTTGGGGAAATTTGTGAACGCAACCTTGCTTGATTATTTGGATGGCTTCAGTTGTTTTTGAGAAGTTTGTGGCAAGGTTGGATTGCTCACTGCATACTCGAATGTGTACGTTCTTGTATTGTAACTGAAGGGTTTCATCTTCTTATTAATCATTTTATGGTTCTATTCTCGTTCACTCGTTATTGCCATGTATTTCTGAAACCGTCCAAACGGTCATCTTTCGTGAATCGTACCGATGAGTCTCTATATATTTCATGATACCTATATTTTTTCATTGGTACGTATTCATCGTATAGAATTATTTATTTATTTATTAAACATTTATTTTCAGATATAACTAATATATATATATATATATTATGTTTCCCTATCGATTCAATAAACGAAGTAGGTTTAACTTTATCCACGCCACGTCTAGTTGGTCGGTTTCAACATCTTGTGTTTGTGCTTTTGTTTTCTTGCGAATACAGTAGACACATTTCATACGGATGTTATTGACTTATTTATCTTATCTCGAACCCTATTTTTTTGCAATCGAGAAATTAATCGAATTACAATCAGTGTTAGTCACTGTGTTCATTATTTCAAAAACTCATAAGTAATATTGATATATCTGCGTCAAGGTATTTACGAGCACTTCAGTTTTTATATCCCATTCCTAGATGAGAGAATCCGTAATATACATATTATTATTACTTACCTTTACCATTTAATAGTATTCCTTATGATCATGAGTAATGAATAAGAGTTTGAATACAATTAGAATACACAATAGTCGGCTTTGCTTTGTCATTGTTGATAGAAGTGGTATTGGTTACACGTTCCAGATAAGTAATACAAAGTGCGTAGTTGCTAGTGATTGGCCGCGTCACCAACGGTTCAGTGCCTCTGGGAAGGCATGCCTACAACAACGATTGGGTTCTCGCCTCAGCTTCGGGCCTTTGAAGGTGTCCGGCTTTCTGCTCCAGGGCCTTCCATCTCCTGGGTCAAAGGTGGTCGCTTGTTGGCTTCGTCTTCTCAATAGCCGTCGCATCAACGGGTTGCCGACAGCAGCAGCTCCCGAGGAATGTTTCCGGTCCTAAGGCATGCCTCGCGATCCAATGCTCGGTCTCTATGGACGGGAACGTTGGCGAGCCTGTAAATGCCGCCTCGGGTCGGGGTTGTGTCTTCGGCAAACACGACACGCTCAAAGGAAGTTGCGCGGTCAGTGTGCGCGGTTCGTTCGGAGTGGACTGATGCTGCTCGATTGTTTATGATGGCTCCACCCGCAACGCCAGGCTGAACGTGAGCCACCCCAGACCTGCGTTGATGGCTTCATCATAAAACTTCTAGCAGCATCAGTCGAACCGAATAGTTCCTAGGAGAAACCCCGAAGTATATGCCTCTCCGTGCAGTCGATCGGGACTACTTGGGACTCGCCTATTTTCTAATAACAGATACCCAATTCCCCTTATGTCTTTACAATTGTACCCATATCACCGAAAGATTTCCCGTTACAAATCGCCTTTAGCGATAAGGTCACATATTGTGCATTGTTTCTAGCTCCAGTATTATCCCCATTGTATTAGATGTTGGATGATTGAATCGTATGTTAACTATGGTTACCATATACTCAGTATAATGTATATGTATGACTAGTCATACATAATTGTGTCCATTGTGTTGTCGGCGTCAAGCTGGCTGCAGGTCTGTCTCGATCTATACTGTAATTTTTAATTCCGCGGAATTCTGACATTTCATTAGTGATACCACTAAAAAAGCTCTTCACCAAAAAAAGGTAAAATTTGGATCAATTTAAAGGCAATACTTTTTTTTTAATGTTTTCATAGAAAAACATAAATCTAAATATTAACTTGCTCAAGTGAAGTAGGTAATACAAAAATAACAAATATTTCAATACTAGCTGTTGCCACGAGCTTCACTTCACCTTAATTAGTTTTCCCGTAAACTGTAACGTAACGTAACGTAGTTTCCCATAAAAAGGCTACTTTTTATCGCGGAATTCCCTGGATTAACACATAAGCTATTATCTGTTAATCCAGGGTGTCAGCTAACTCCATTCCAAATTTCATTAAAATCAGTTCAGTTGTTTTGACGTGAAGAAGTAACAAAGGTACACACATACATACATACACGCATACTCACAAACTTTCGCATTTATAATATTAAGTAAAATCACGACTCACGACCATTGTATCTGTATAGAATTAATTTTAATTACTTTATTTTATTCTTTAGCATGGCATCACTTGCTACTGAATTCAGGGATAACAAACCTTTTCAATCGATTTCAAATAAAAGATTCTCAATTCGGTAAGTAGGTACATAATATGTTCGGTATATAGGTATTAGGTACCTATGTAAGATTATTGGAACTGCACCATATTAACATATGACAATCCATTAAGCCTAATAAACAAATATGAATTTTTTTATTGTATAAGTATGTTTATATGTTTGTTGGTATGTATTTTTGTCCACGAATATCTCGAAAACGATTGATCCGATTGTTACTATTCTTTTTTAGAGTTCCGTACCTGAAAAGTAAAAAAGGAACCCTTATTGTTGTCCGTCTGTCTGTCACCACCCTTTTTCTCAGAAACGGTTAAAGATATCAAGCTAATATTTCATATAGATGTACATAATGATGAAATTAAAAGGTAAAATATCTCAGGTAAGTAGACTTGTACGGAACCCTCAGTGCGCGAGTCCAACTGGCACTTGGCCGGTTTCTTATCGTTGACCTTTCGCGTTGTGATAGTTTGTTGATTTTTATAAACGTTATGGAGCCACAACCTGGCCCTTCCCAGGAAGCGGCCCCATCTGACAGAGCACAAGAGTCAGACTTTCTCTCTGCCAGAAAGAAGCGTCCTCGTGATTCTTTTGCGCCTAACGTAAAGACCATCATTCTAAATATTTAAAAATGTAATATAGAAAATTGTCCGGACACAACTTATGTTCAGACTCGTATTGAAAAAAGTACCCAGCCAAAAAAGGTTTGTGATCTCTGACATGTCAAAAATTGATAACTGTCAGAATTCCGTGAGATTAAAGATTAGAGATTAGATTGTCATCTCGTGATATATTTGATAACGTCAGTGTGGCGGTGATATAATGGGGACTACCGTTTTTTTGCTCACCAGTTGGCGCCACTGTCGACCGAGGTAAAGAGGTACCATAGCTGTCAAACTTATCAAAGGAGACTGTATCAAATTGGCGCGAAATAAAGTTTTAAAATTTTGAATCTTATAAGCTTATTAATTATAAAATAACTATCATCACATCGAGTTACTATGCCGCAATGTAGTGTAGATCCGTTATGTTCGGAAAGAAAAGGAGGACTTATGTTAACAAGTGATAAAACTGTTCTAAAACAGTGGCTTGTGAAATAATTATTATCCGACAATCTCGTGTTTGTGAAAATCATTATAACCAATTTCAGAAAGAACATAATGTAAATAAGGATTAGGCATTTAATAAATACAATAAAAATAAAAGAATTACACACTGATTTAACTTTTATTTATCCTTTCCGTTTAAACACACTGCTATACAAAAAATATAACATATTAGTAATCCACACAATGAATGCTGGCTGGTAGTTGTTAGTTGAAACTAAATAATGGTAGTATTCTATTATTTGTGGGGGTGTCAGTACCTGCACCTGGCTCACTCGAATGGAGCCTTTGTGCATATCGCCTTAAGGTCTAAACTCCACTCCTAAGCTTGGACCATTTCCTACCACGCTGGTCCTCTGCAGGTTGGTGGGTTCGAAAATCTAGATGTGCAGGTTTTATCACGATGTTTTGATTAACCGTAAGAGCGATGGTATACATTGTACATAAATTCCAAAGTACTCATTGGTGACAATATCTAGATCTGGAGTTTAATTATTAGTGTTCACACTGCTATACAAAGTTTCTGAAGGCCACTCAACAGTAAGTATACACTGACAGGGTGTCCACTTTCTGGAAAGTCAGGGATAGTCAGGGAAAAGTCAGGGAAGCTCAAGGTGGTCATGGAAAGTCAGGGAAATTGATGGGCCACCTGGAAAGTCAGGGAAAAATGACTAGTAAAGCATATATTTTTTCTAAATTGTAGTTCTTTCCTTTACAAATTATTATTTTTTTTCTATTTTATACGTAAAATACGTTAGACATAAAATAAAATCTCGTAAGCCAGGTTCCAGACTCAGTTCATAGTTTGTTCAATAGTAAAATTATGTTCCCTTAGTTAAATTTCATTCAAAAGAGTGTGACTCAGCTTTGCCTTTCTGAACCACTGTTGTTTTAAGAGTTTGTGATGAAAAATAAGTCTTCACATAAAGTGTTGGTGCAGACGCTCTGTATCTGCGCTCATTTCACTCAACAATTCTCATAATTTGCTACGGCAGCGGGAGCGCTTGCAGAAGCGTTTCCTCCTCGCGGCACCTAATGATTTTTTTTAAAGCGTCGCGCCCATAGCGGTATTTCTTCAAAGCACTCTGTACTAATCCTACCATCAATAAGTGTGCTTAAATAAAATTAACTAGGTCAAACTAACGTCTTTTGCAATAATAACCAGTGGATCCCGCTTGGGTTTCCAAGCTTTAAATGACTTTTTTCAAAAGTAAAATGACATTTTGAAAATAAAAAAAAATATACCTCTTTCTAAAATATAAGAATTTAAACTTTGTTGTACAAAAAAATTAAGTAGGTACTTATTTATCATTGCTTTCTATAGGTACATAATGTTGCAATAGTAGTAGATGTACGGTGGCCTGCGCCTAAAAGTATACAGGCGGAGTTTTTAAAATAGCGATCTCAAGCTCACATGCTGCTCAAGCACATCCACATAAACACCACTGCTACACACATCACACAAAACACGTCCCCGGATTTATAACAGATGTAGCTGGTCCCTTCATCATCAGGGATCGCTATTTTAAAAACTCCGCCTGTATACTTTAAGGCGCAGGCCACCGTACATAGCCGAAATAGGGTGACTCAGGGATCACTCGAAACAACTTTTGTTTTACGTGTTTTTGAAATTCGCGTTTTTTTCTCATATAACTTCACCTGTCTAGCAAAGTTTGTATGGTTTTTTTTTTAAATTTCTTGTTGCTCAAAATGCCTGATCACTCTCGTCTCTTTCGGCTTAATATACACTTTTTACAGCCAAATATTTTACGCAGTCGAAGTTTTTTTAATTAGTCTCGCAAATGAATGGAAAACAAGCTTTTGTTTATTTTGATCTCTGGTCAGGGAAAATATCTGAAATGGTCAGGGAAAGTCAGGGAAAAGTCAGGGAAATTTTTGGAGGATTCTGAGTGGACACCCTGACTGAATCATTTTGTTGTATGATGCTGTCCTCTACGTTTCCAACCAAGTTACTGTTACGGTCACAGTCTTGGTGTCTGTAAAAAGAAAAAACATAGCTGTTACCTAAGCAAACAAGCATACACTTCGTAAAAAATAAGTTTGTAAACAGTAAACAAACTAACCTCGGAATTAGCTGCTCTTTGAGACTGCTTATTTTTGCGCCTCTTTTCCTTAATTATTCAGCTTTCAACGACAAATAATCCATATTTGCGATAATTTTGCAAAAAGAGATCACTTTTCAACAGGGAAATGAACGAAAATATAATTTATCACGAAGCCCGCCAAACAAATTATATGAAAAGTAAAATGTCACTTGACCTCAGTGAACACCAGCGCCCCTAGCGGCAAATTCACACGCGTTAGCCCCCATTATCTAATGATGATGATAAATGATTGGAAAACGCAGCTGAGATCAAACAGGATACCTCCTTTTCAATAAAAAAGTGACATAAGTAACTCTTCATTCTGTATATATGCATAATGTTTTAAGCTTATATGTAGTATAGTAATAGGAAACTACAGAATCCTCAATCGTACCTCATACTCATATTTGTAATAGCCTCGTAATTGTTACCATAATGGCAGGATTTCGGGTATACATATAATTTGTAATGTTTGATTGAGTGCAGTGGACCGTTTGAAGCTGCGATCGTGACTTCCACTTCCTGATTTAAGTTCTGGGTTCATTCAAGGTAGGTACCTACATGATCCGTATCGTTTGATTCATTGATAAAAAAATGTTTGCGGAAGTAGACTAGACTGCTTTGTAAACGGTTTGTTGTCGGACCAACAAAGTACATAATATTCCGATTTTAATAGCTAAATAAGTTGCCCTTGTTGCAAAAAGGACAAAGGTAAGTTAATACTGAGCCAAAAAGGGGGTCATACTGAACAACTATTATTCTACGACTTATGATAATTTGCTAAATCAAATCACTCCATTCTGTTTATAATCTACAACATGTTGTTTTTCGAACCCGACAAACTTTAAGGGGGGATTCTACGAGTAATTTCATCGAGAAAAAACCCCCATATGTGGGGTCAAACCTCAATATTCTAGAAATGGCGGCCATTTTGCTTATGCTTATGCCATAGGTGCTTGTAACTTATTTTATGTAATTTTTAGCAGTTTTGCATATTTTTATTCGATAGAGATGACTTTTTGCGGATAAAAGCATTTTATTTCATGTCCGTAAGCCGTTTGAATCTAGTGATATGAATTTTTATGAAAACTACGAATCAAATACTTTAAAATGGCCGCCATCTCTAGAATATTGAGATTTGACCCCACATATGGGGGTGTTTTCTCGATGAAATCACTCGTAGAATACACCCTTAAAGTTTGTCGGGTTCGAAAAACAACACATTGTATACACTTGAGTAGTTGAATCACCAGCGCTCGTAGAGTATCAGTTATTTTCCACCGGCAGCGGCCACGGTACACCGTGTAATTACGGTTACTGTGGAAAGTTTTATTTTACAACATGTTTTCGTTATGGAATTATCTTATCTGCCGCAACTTGCTTTATGTGGTTTGGTTTTGTTATGTGGTTGAAGCAAAGCTGCCTCCTCCTGGTCAAAGTGGTCAACTGGGCATTCATCTAATGAAAACTAATGGTTAATCCTTTTTCAACGGCGACAAGCGCTAGTCCAGTATAGTTTTTCTACCGAAACGCTACAATGAATACAACTCAACGTGTAATCAAATATTATTTTATACCTACTTATTTGTATTTTGAATGCAACTCTAGATCCCCTCTAGATCAACATGAACTGTTAGTGTAAAAACTGCCACTGTATTTACAAAAGAAATCCATTTATAATTACTATCTACGGTAGCAGGATTACAGATAATTATGTGCATTTATCTTAATATTCATAATCATAGCAATAAGAACTAATCGTAACCTTGAGTAGGTCATGTCACAATCGGCCATTACGAAGTGTGTGTGAAACAGCAGATAATAGAGATAAGGATTTTGGCAGTGCTTGGGTTTACGAGTGTCGGGAATCCGTTTTCTTTGCCCCAGTACGTTTCAGGGAGACACAAGATGTCGCGGCCCGCCCTAGTTGGCTCGTCGCCAGTGCTTAGGGCATAGTTAAACCCGAGTTGGGGTCTGTACGCGTTTGGCAACTTAACCTGTTTCGTGGCTGTTGAACAAAATCTACACTGATTAGAATAAACGCTTTTGTGTTTATAATTTCGCAACTGCCTGGTCCAATTTGTATTTCGGAGAAAAATATTCTCTTGTTGTTCCAGTTATTCTTTAATTTGCGACTTACATTATTTATAGTTTCTTAAATTCTTAGATAATTTATTAGATCTGTTACATAGTAATATGAACATGAGCAACCCACTCCTCTGTACTCCTCAGTATCTTTCACTATCCTCTCCATAGATCTCAATTTAAGTTTTACCACGGTATAATAACATGGTTCTATGTCTTAGACATATGTATTATGAATATTATTATGGTTGATTTATGTTATCCAATATGGTTCCTACAACCTTTTCATTAATTTTCGGACGGTCACATTCAGTTTCTTAGTAAGCCATACGTGGCTCCCTATATAAGCTAGTCGGAGAAACTTCGTTTCTACATCATCATGGGGGAAACATACTAGGCCATAGAAATAGAAGGCTGATCACCTGCCGTCGGAGAAGTGAAGTGATCCGTGCTGTCGGTCGGGCATGTAACAGTCGGTCCAGCGCCATTCACTCCAGTCGAGTCGGTTATTCGTTCCATGGGTTGTAAGAATTATGACATTATACATCAAAACCAGCGCAGATCGTATCTGATTAATTCGTAATATAATAACTACCTATCCAGATTTATCTGTAGTATCGATCAGAGCAAAGAGGACCATCCCACAAATTTGTTTGTATTCTGTTTCCTATAATGCCATTCGCTGCGGCGAGTAAATGATAGAATCTGCGCGAGCGTGGCGCCACTGCGTCAGCGTGGAAATATGAAATACTTGCGACACGGGTTTCTAAAATCGAATAATGGTCACTATTTCCGGCGCTATCGTTTATAAAATAATGGCGTTTTAGCGCTCCCTATCGCTATTTATTGCATTTGTTTGGATCGATTCCAAGTGTCGCTCGATATCCACTCCCTGCCGATATCTGTGCCAAAAGAAAGTCAAAGTTCGATGGCATGATTTGCGGGAAGACTGCTACCAGTCACTCGGTGACAGCCTAACCTAGGTATTACGATTTACTGCCGCCGCAAAACTGCTAACGAACTATACGAACTTGCCTACAGCATGTGCAGTATTCGGTTTCATTTCCTCTACTACCATCATCATGATATATTCCTCACCATCTATCATCATCATCTCATGAACAGCCTGTATGTGTATGTTTAATGTTCATTGAATACTGAAATGATCCGAGACCATTGATATACGAGGAGAAAAAATGCATACATAAGTAGTGACGACATGTTTTTAGTTCCATAGGTATTTGGCACATTATCATGTAGAGACGCTGTTGCTTGCAAGCGTTAAAAATTAGAATCCTGATGTTGCTATGTACTCTATGTTTAAATTTAGTCATCTACTTTTATTTTAGTAGGTACTTTATATGTAAGTTCTCGAACAGTATCGAGTTAGTTTTGATGCTCGTAATATCCTGCTGATTTAAGATGAAGTTGTACCAATATGTAGTCTTGAATGTTGACCACTTATGCGCTTTGTATACTCTGTGCTAATATTTGACTATAACAGAACTAGACTGTAGTTACAACATAGCTTCTTAGTTTATACACTGCACTTAGTACGTGCATATTTACAAGACAGTTTAATAAGCAAACAAAACTATAGTCCTCTCTACATATAAAGCAAATATATCGTATAAAGGTAGTAGAGGCTTTATACTTATATACATATAAATCTTTAAAATAGTTGTTGAGACATAATGCTTTTGATTCGTGATTCGTAAATCACTTTCATATCAAAAATCAAAAGAAACGGCAGTCGAGTTTAGTTTAGAGATTTATTAATATAATTCAAATAATTTCTGCAGTACCAAACGAACTCCGTACAAGTCACGGTCAAGTTACTCTACGTGAAAATAAATCAGGCGAAAATAATACGTGGACACTCACGCACTGCGCACTTGACCGGCGCCTGGAACTCGAGATTAAAAATACTTCTCGAAATAAACTCTGGAACGCTTCAGATACGAGTATTACGGTACTTAAATATTTTTAATGCGCTATGCGCTGCGCAAAATATTACGAACTTTTCCGTGAGTGAAATGTCAAATATTTTTGAACTTGACCTGCGGAAATTTTAGACAGCAACCTAATAAAATACATACTGCCACTATTTATAGTGCGACAAACTTATCTGTTCCGGTGAGAGCAAACTAAATTGATCCATATCTCATTATATACTAATGAATTATATATTGATATAGATTAGATGGGTTTATTGAAACCACAAGAGCGAATTACCACTACTGGCAAACTTAAAAACTTATAGAGTGAAGAAATATTACACATTTACGTGAGCTGTCACCGGAACAGATAAGTTTGTGGCACTGTACATAAAGAGCTTTCTACAATATTTCGGTTGCTTGCACAGTAGAACGTGCCTGCCAAGTGTTTTAAAAAGGATAAGAGCCGAGGCTGGCATATCCCCAGGGAACTAACAGCCTTGAACGTTGCGTGCGTTAGAAGTGTGGAGGGTGAGGGACGTCGAAGGTCGAGTAGACGGGGTCTGCGGGCCCAGCGAGGGGCGGGGGCGGCTCATTGAGCCCCAGTGACGTCACCGCCTGCGTGACGCCTCCCCGCAACCCTCACCCTCTGCCAAGGTGAAGTCCAAGTACAAGGCTTTCTTATATTTCATTGGTGACACTCGATAACCCTCACATTGAATTTCGGAAATCACTGACTCGTGCTCTATCATCAGGTTGTTCGCACTATGACGCCAGCCGCAGACTCCAATTGTGTTTGTTTAATGTTATTGTGTAACGGGTATCAATTGCTGTATGACGTTATTATGCATACGCACACGATTGGTACTGCGCAATTTTATAAAAAATAAACAGACCAATAAACTTTGACGACCGAATGGCGTAGTGGTTAGTGACCTGACTACTGAGCCGATGGTCCCGGGTTCGATTCCCGGCTGGGGCAGATATTTGTTTAAAGACAGATATTTGTACTCGGGTCTTGGGTGTTGATATTTATATTTAGTATCTATCTATCTATGTATTTGTGTAGATATATCAGCTGTCCGACACCCATAACACAGGTTCTGCCTAGCTTGGGGTCGGATGGCCGTGTGTGAGATGTCCCCACATATTTATTTATATTTATTTATTATTTATTTAAACTTTTCTCGTCAGTCTCTACAGTAACAAAGTGCCCATGAATTGGGAGAGGGGCGAGGGGCTATTCGTCTGTGCGTTAATGCGAACGTCCCCACCCCTCGAATCCCGCGTGACCTTGGTCTGGTGAGATTTATGGCTGGAGAGGGAGGAGGAGGAGACGCTATGCGGCACTCCGGGAAACTGACGTCAGATCCGGAAAAGTTCCCAGCACGAATTACATAATTTACAGAACTTTTATCATTGTAAAGTTCTTCTTAGCGTGACCGTGACAAACACTACAGCTGAGTGTTTGCCCCTGTGCTGAAGAGTGTAGTGAGATTAAATCAGCCAAGCTAATCCTGCCGATTTTACCTCGGTCATTAATATCTGATCAGTACTGTAAAATGTAAAGGTTTTTAAAATTCTTTGAAAACAAGTAGTTTTAGATGGTGAATGAAGCAGCAGTAAATCAATAACACAATTATCAATAACTGTGTGGGCGTAAAAAAAGCTGTCTACGACGTTGTAGCAAAGTGCTGATAGAAAAAGATACTTATATATTTTTTCTTTTATATTATTTTAAATCGAATGAAAGCACCAGACAATCAGAAATTATGGAAAACGTGCAGACACAGGGCGGCTGTCCAATTTCAAAACACAGTAACAGCCAAGAGACAAAATGTTCAGGAGAGCCAAAAAACGTTTTTGTCCCTTCATTTCAATGCCCTGGTAAAACTATGATACATATCTAAACGAATGTAAGCTTAAAAGAACCGGCAGAACCTAGGCTTTACATACAATACTATTTCATTTAAATATGACTAATATTGTTGCTGTAATGCACAAAAGAAAACATTAACTAGGTTTTAAATGGTTTTCTCACCCTAAAACCGCCCTCACTGACCATTTTATAACCTAGTAAGAGCCATTATTGTGTAATTTAAGACAAGTAAAGTATATTGAAATTGCAATAATAACGTAATAATTTATATGTTTTTTATTTTTTTATATGTTTTGGATCCTTCACATAATATAAATCAAATTTTGCAGCACTTTTACACGACCGCACTAAGTAATAGCTGTAATACCGGCATATTTTTAAGTTTTATCTAAATGAACCAAATCGCCATATTAAGAAGGCATGTCTGACACGAACATTATTTATGGCTGCCTTAAATTAGACAATATTTCCTAAATTTTGATCTAAAATTAGTTTACAATGTTTGAGTTTTTTTTGGTTTATGCAAAATAGGGCTAGTAGAAAGGTTCTGACGAGAAAGGTCTCTATGGCTTTTATAAAGAAGACAAAATTTCCTTATGTTCTACTTTTAATTCACCTCTCTAGGTCTCATTGGTTCAAAGATACAGGTTCTGAAATATCTGATATTTTTTCGAAAAAAGTGTTTGTAATAATGTATGCCATTTGTGACTTACTAAAATTAACGGGCAAAAATTGACCTTTGCTGACCATTTCAAAACCTAGTAAGCGCCATTGACAATTTTAAAACCTAGTAAGTCATTTTGACTTACTGTGTTTTAAAATGGTTGGTGGCTCTTACTGCGTTTTAAAATGGTTTTCGTGGCATCTTTGATTTCGCAGGGTGGAGTTACTAGGTTTTTAGAAATTTTATTTTCGTTTCTAAGCCGTTTTTTGATATTTTGACAATGCAGGAATGTGCGGAATCGCCTAAAATAATGTATAAATCAAAGACCCGTTTTTTTTTAAAGTTGGCGCTTACTGTGTTTTGAAATTGGACAGCCGAGGGGTTGCAGTGGGCGAGTGTGGGCGTCACATAATATTACGTGGGCGGAAAAATGCTTTCAGAGATCAAATAAGGGCTTCTATTATGTAAGCCCCTTTTACCACAAGGGTATGTGGTTACGATTCTCAACCTAATTGCTCGTTAGTTCTCGACTCTCGACAAATAATGCCTATCGTTCAGATTATTTTGTTGATAGTTGGAATATGTTTTTACTTATTCATTTAATTATTGATTTTATGTATCCAATCTACACTCGCTATTTCTTTTATATGTTTCTCTATCTACTGTGTTATGTTGATATAACTTTGTCAAAAATATATTTTCTTTCATTATAATCATTTGCAACGGAATCAAACAATACCTTTATACATTTATTTTTTGGATAAGGTTATCGATGGATGTTTCCAGTGACCATGAATGTTTTAATGTTTTTAATGTCGAAATTTAAAAAAGTAATATCTGCGGTCTGATTTTACTAATACTACTACTGTGTATACTTCGTAATACAGTGTGTTTTTAGCCATTTCTGTTTTGTAAATCTCTACCTGAATGACAGCAAGAAACCATATTGTTTTTCATCTCGGCCATGACATGATACAGTATGCAGTGTTGACGTTTTGTATTCTCGTGAGCATTTATTTACACATGAACGATTTTTAGCCCTAGAGTGGTTCCAGCCAATCGAAGGTCGGTTATATCCGTTCAGTAAACACACGGGCGATTGATTCTGCTGATCCCCGGAATTCTATTTTGAAATAATCTAAATTCAATATTCAGCCATCTGCCCATTCGCTCCATATTTATGATGCTAATTTTAGGATTTATATGTTTGTGTTGGACTCCGAATTTAAATGATTTGAGATTGAGTTAGATCATAGATAATTACAAATAGTGATAATTATAACTTTACCATCACCTCCGTCCAATGAATTAGATTTTAGGCGTAAATGCCTAAACTACATAAGTTTTTTTAATAATTATTGTTATAAAAATGGGGAGTAAGTACTCCCCAAACGCTATAAATTGAGATGTTTTGTTCGGCTGCCAAGCACGTTTTAATAAACACGAGACTTTTAATGTAGGTACTTTAGCAAAATCACAAATTAAGGGTCAACACACTCGGTGATTCATTCAAGTAGAATTCTGCCTCCAGAGATTCCTCCTAAATGTTTCAGTTCTTAACAAAAAATATGTAATATAAACGGTGATCTCATCCCTTGCACGATTCCTCACTAGGTAGGACAGAGGTTTAAACTATAAAGACTATGCTATACATAATAATATAGAACAAATTGTTGTGTTATCTGAAAAATTATCACATGATTAATTATTTTATTCAAGAAAACTGTGCTTAAAAGGACGTGCGTGAGTGTGTTACCCTCTTCCCAGGTGTGCTATCTTAAATGTATACGACTCTTCACTTTAGCATGGAATATGGTTTTAGTCTACCCCATAAACATGACATGATAGAAAATAAACTTGCATCTTTATTGACATTTCGTGCCTACACAACATTTTGGTGCTGATAAAGGCAACGGTCGTGGAAATATATTCCGAAATAGGGAATATGCGTAATTTTTTTTAATACTTTTATTGGATAGTTTTACATCACTTTATTATAGTAAAAAAAAATTCAACGCCAAAATAAGTAATTTAAGGTATTTTAAAGAAAGTTAAAAAATTACAACCATCACGACCACTTTGAAATTCCCGTCAGGATGGCGGGCTGTCGTGACGTCATAATCGTTTAATTTCACGGCTCAGAATAATGAGTCCCGTCAGTCGGCATAGATTTTTTACCGAATCAAGTAATCACAGAGTATTTTTGTATTTTCAACAAACCAATGTTGTCATGGTAACAAACGAAAAAGGAAGTGTATAAAGTGTGATCAGTGGCTGTTTTGTAATGGTAATAAAGTGTGACCAGTGGCTGTTTTGTAATGGGAGCTCGTAAATAGCTGCTAGTAGCTCTTTTGAAATGGGAGCGCGCAAACCAGAGGACCTTTGTACACAATATTACGCTATTATGGCAATATGAATATAAAGTAATATTTGTATTGTATGTAAGTACTTACTGTAACTTTGGTTCTCAGTAAGAGAGACTAGGGTTAGTGGGTCATTCTATTCTATTATCTGTGGGGGTGTAAGAACCTGCACCTGGCTCTCTTGAATGGAACCATTGTGCATATCTCAAAGGTCTAAACCCCCTTATCTAAACTATCGAATAAGAGTATAAAAATATATGCATATTCCCTAATATTTGGGCACACGGCTCTCGACTTTTCAATAGTCTTTGCTGTCCTTTTCCGCAGCTGGTCACAGTTTACTCGTTCATACTGCGTAATAAATTTAATGTGTCCAGTTCTTCTGATTACGAGAAGTCTTCCATAACTTAATTTAGAAAAAAATAACAACTTTTGAAATATACTAACGACTGCCATTATAACCTAAAAGTAGAAAGAGCAACTTGTGTCATGTTCGTGTCATAATACTTACAATACAAATTTAATTTTATTGTGTTGCAATATGGAGCATATTTGAGTGGCTCGTTGACTAGCGAATGGCTGTTTACGCCTCATTACAATAGAACAACTAGTGGCAGCCCATACACTACCAACAAAAAATATAAAAAGTCCGAAACTTTGCAAACAAACAAGCATATCAAACAAGAAGTGGAGAGGTTATAGGAGGCTAGGATCTACTCGTATTGGAAGAATTTTTATGTGATCCATCGTATCTGATCACAACGAGCATCACAAATACTCGGTGACATTAACATTTCTTTGTTTACACTTGACATTTATTTAACTATACGCAAACGCAAAGAAGTTATTATTCTGAGATTGATATATAAAGAATTATGACGTCACATCCGCCCTAAGAAAATGGGTGACGTTTCTCGGAAGTTAGAATTTACCGAAGTTTTTTTGTACTTTTCAACTTCATTTACTTGCTCAAAAATAAATTATAATCAAAAATAATGATGGAGTCGTAGTTATGAAACAACAAAGTTTATTATAAATAATATTTGACCTTTATTTGAACCACTTGCATATTCCCTATTATACGGTCCCATTATTTTAAATAACTTATGGAATTGAATCATAAGATTTCTTAGTCTGTATTTCAAATTATAATTGAAAATGATCAAAAGTTACATGATATACATATATTTGAAGCTAAGTTACGCTACGAACCTGCATCATTTCTAATGGAAATTTTATAATAGCCGTTAATCCTTATGCTATGAACGTGTTATCACAAAACACCGTAATCAGCCTGGTGTGTTGGCTGAGCTAACATCCAGCACTAGATTTATTGTTCATCATAATATTTAATTACCATGAGGGCATACTTCTCCGAAATTAGAGGTAGGCAATGCAGAGCGTAAACAATCGTGTTTGCTGACCTTTCATGTTTTGCCTACGTTGGTAGGGATTGCAATCCGGTCTGGCGTATCCATAACAAAGGTTTAATTAATTCCTAATTATAAATGTGTGAGTATGTAGAAATATAATATGTAAAATTTTCTGAACTAACCTACCACCAGAGTGTAATCAATGAAACCATTTGCTGGTTAAATTATGTATAGTACCTATAAAGTTTCGGCAGACGTCATTTGTAAACATGCCTCTTTGTCTGTGTTTTCTTTTTGTTATGTTTTAACGATTTTGTGTACGTACGTCACCATCTTTCGAGTAATTGATTGATTGAATATTATTATTTATCAATCAGTAATCTTCCATTACAATAAATCTTCATATATTACAGTGTGTTCTTTCCTTTGTATTATAATATCATCGACATGGCTTTCTTCGTAAAACATTTTATCCAATTTACTATCTTATAATTGCTGAACTATGCGGATAATAAATAAATCAGCCTATACGTTCCGCGTTATCTAATCTACCTAAGTACTGGAAAGGTGTTTTGCTTTTGTATACAGTGGCTAGTTCTGTTATACATTATAATGTATATTTTGTGTGTTTGTCGGTAGGTCCGCAGCAGACGCCTTCCCGAGCTTCACCAAACTGCCCTCTCCGTGCGCTCCGCTTCACTGCAACCCAGATATTTTGACGAGGTAACCAAAGTATTACATATTATTCTAATCTATTATAAAGGCGAAATTCCTCTTGTCTCTAAAATAAAACTTCTATGCCTGTTGAATCTTTGGAGGATTTATATTCATCATATAGGTTGAATGTTGAAAAGTAATTAACAGCAGTGAATTAAAGCTACTATGTTAGATGGTGATGATGGCTGGTATTGTTGTTGTATGTCAGTGGACGTGGAGCCCGATCGATATTGTGTAATCTAAATTACCTCATCAAATGTGATTCAGGCTCGGTTATCTCATATCTGATCTGATAGTCATGTTTATTTTAGGCTTCGATACGGTATGGCAATTCCAAAATTTATCATCCCGCTTATAAGTAAAATACAATATTTAAAAAAATTGACCTCCAAAAAGTCTGAGATACCCGTCATATCCTCCTTGGGTTTGTACTTTGATTATAAAAAGAGGAGTACTTACTTTTTTGTTGGTATGTTCCACGAAAACTCTAAACATGCATGGATTTTTAATCCTTTTTTGTATGGCAGAAAAATCTTCAAATCAATCAATCACAAATCATTCAATCTTTGAAGCGTCCGTAGTCGAGCGGGCCTCAGTGATCGTAACTGATCGCTGAGGTTAAGCAACAACTGACACGGTCAGCCATTGGATGGGTGACCAATTTCAAGTGGTGCTTTTCTGGACGCTTCCGTGCTTCGGACGGCACGTTAAGCCGTGGGTCCCGGTTGCTGCTTCAGCACAAGCTTGCTTGTGTTGGGGTCCACCAACCCGCACTTGGCCAGCGTGGTGGACTACGCCAAAAACCCTTCCTTCATTGGAAGGAGACCCGTGCCCCAGCAGTGGGGACGTAATGGGTCGTGATGAGAAAAATCTTCAGGGGTATAAATGTAGATAATGTAGATATGATTTGAATATTTAAGTTGGTTGTTTTTTAAGTTTATCAATATTGATGATGATGAGTCGGTTCTTTTTACTTTTTAACCTTTAAAGATTATTTTGTACTACTCGTATATTTGTACACGTTAAGTATTTTTTGCATTTTCCTACCACTTCTTGGTTTTATTTTTATTCCTTGGGCCTTGTATGATAATTTTAAAATCTGCATTTCGGAAAGTGTTCCATGAAGTCGTAAACAAGGTGTGTTTATTACTGCCGAACCCTGGGCCAGGGTCAACATTCTGCGGTTCATATAAATTATTGTGTGCAGGCAGTTACAGTTTGCTCCGATATTTTTAGTTGATGTGCTCGAACCAGCTGCGTTGTCGGCTGCTCCGTAAATCTACTTCAAACTGGTCATTATCTTCGTTATTATGAGTACACGGTTATCTACTACTAGTTCTTTGACTGAGCACTTTGTACTCGTCAAGGAATTTGATTGACATTTCCAGAAACAACGCTCTTTGTCCTATAAATACGCAGTTTCGCTCCATATGGTCACCATTTTATAGAAGCTTTGAAACAAAGATAAGTTGTACTTACCGTTTGGTGAATAATAAACATATCTTTGTTGAGATGTGGTGCCAAGAAGGCCTTTGATACGCTGAAAACTGCTGAGCGCTTTTATGTGCGAGTTTTATAGCGCTTCGGTCTTGTGTGGTGATGTGGAGGAGGTCAAGTGGAGTTCATTCACTGAGAGTGGTTGAGCAGGTACCAGGGTGGACCCTCGGCAGCAGCAGGCGGGGACAATGGCGGCGTCCCCGCGCGCGCCTGTGTGCGTGCGTGCACAGACACACACAGCGAGCGGCCCGGGCCGCGCAACATTGATTTACTCGTGGGCCGTGCCATCGCCTCAGTCACCAGTGCGCAACGCCAAGAGAAGCAAGTGTTCAGTGTCGTCAACCTCTTTTTACTTTGAGTTACATTTTTTTTGTGCTGTTCTTAGCTCCAACAAAGAAAACCTGTTTGAAACTGTCTGTGCAATATCCCCCGTGAACTTGTTTGATACAGCGTTTGTATTTTTAGTGATTTTGGTCGCCTGGTACGCTCTACCTACATAGTCGGTTCCCGTGTTGAGTAACATTGAGTGTTAGTGTGGTGATCGTGTCTGTTAAAAGAATCGGAAGGTTTAACTGTGAACGTGTCCCAATTAAGGATTTCATCACGAGCGGGTTAAAGGAAATTTATTGTCAAGTGAGTATAACTTCTAATATATCTTAATTCTATATTTTAATACCAGCATGTATTTTGAAAATTAGCTCATCATGATTTTCACAACATGGAAAGTATTTGCTGATTCTTGAGACACCAATATTCTCATTGACTTGCTAATTTAACAAAGATACAACGCTTATGGCTCCAAACATTTTGCTCTTTATGCTATTTCGTCTCAAAGATTTGGGATACTTTACAGTTACATCCGTAGCTTGCGTGCAATAGAAAATTTAGTTCCTTCTCTAACTGTAATAATTTATATGTATACATAATTATCTTAACTTGATATATTAACTTAAAATCTATTTATTACTGTATTTTATCTGAATCTTTTGAATTTTTCCAATATTCTCGAACCATTGAATTTAAACGATTGTTTTGTTAACGCCAATTGTCAGGTGATTTGACGTCATCAGTAGATATTCAGCACAGAATTTAAAACAAAAAAAACAATAATTGTAGAGCACAAGCAAACGACAATCTGACTTGGCAACAGGCTTCCAAAGCTTTCTTGGACCGATCAGCTGATCTCGAATGAAGGGAAAGTTATAGAGATATCGTGTGATTTATTGTATATTGAAGAGTGTGGCCTTGGAACATGTGACGCTACCACGATTGGCTGTATTTGGGAAAATACGCATGTTGTCTCAGTTGTTTTGCATAAATAAACCTATTCTTGTTTTATACTGATAATATTTTATATCACCATAGTGGTTATCTAATAAGGAAATCATCACTGTGTGTTGCATGAATGCATACTCGTGTTCTCTACAACGCCGTCTTCACTACACGTTTTTAAATATTATGCTTTACCAAAAACGTGACCTACAACAAGGTCTCAACGCAGAATCCAACTGGTATTTTCGTTCACATAATGAATATTCAATGCGCATTTATTATGGTTTGCCTTTCCTGTCGTTTGCACTCACGAGTCACTTTACTCCACTAGCTCGGCTACCGTATCCGGTTTCTTGCACGAGGGCAATGTTATACTCCAGTTTGTGTAGAGTCTGCAAGTGCGTGGATGGTTATCATGTTTGTCCGACATATTGGTGCGGTGGTGGGCTGCGTACACGCAGTGAAAGTGGTGCCGCGGCCGCGTCCGTGTGTCGCAAGTCCACTGCGCCTGCCTCTAGAAAGCTCCACGGAATATTCCACTCGGAGGCTGCTCGCCGTTCTACTGGGTTCCGCTGTAATTGCATTTACGACGGGCAATTCAAGGAGACCACTAAGTTCAGCATTCACTTTTACGCGTTGATTAGCGTTAATTGCTTGGAGCAATAAATAAGCTGCATCAACTAGCCAAAACGCTACAATGAAGTTTCGTCGGGTGATAAAGCCTGACTCTCCACACTTGGCTGCCGGAGCCGGCAACGCGTGTAAATCCACGTGAGCGAGTCATCGTCTCACCGTTTTTATAACACACTGTCGTATTTGTACCAGAGTTAAAATTATTATTGTGATATAGTTCATAAAATAATTATAAAGCTCAACATGAACACATGCGCTTGCCAACCACGCGTGGGAATACATCTAACTGGTGTCTGTCTGAATAAAGCCAACACGATTCTCTCAGCGTTTGTTAAATAATGACATGCCACTGATGCCACCTGTCTCGAATTATGCAATAGCTTTTAGCTCAAGCTGTTTTATTTTTCAACGTGTGGTCGCACATGTCTACATTGGCAGGTCAAGCTCATGGCAAAGTACAAATGAGTACTTCTCATATATTTAACCAAACTGGTTCTGCTCTGCTAGCGGCCGAATTAAACATAGTTTATTTCCTTATTCCGAGTCTCATCCAATCGAATGATAAAGATAAAGATAAAGAAACATTTATTCGACACATAGACAGCAACAACAACAAAAAGAAAAATACAGACTTAAAGAAAAGAAAGAAATACATATACAAGATAACAAGGCCAAAAAAATAATAATAAAAAATGAACATGAGGCAAAAAATACAGGCAAAATATAAAAACAATAACACAACGGGTTGCTGTCCGGAGTGTCGAAACGGCACCAGCTCAGCATGAGCTGTGGACAGTAAGGCCACAGCGCTGATTTTCAGCTGGCCCTTTTAAGTGACCTCAGTCACGTACACGAGTACCTACTTAACTATGTACAAACAAAAAAAAAAAAAAAAAAAATAATAATAATAATATATAAGTATAGGTATATGGGACGTGTGTGTTGTGTGAATTACTGTTATGAGTGTGTATGGTAAGTAAATAAATAATGCAGCTTACATTAAAAATATATAAGTATGTGTGTGTAAAATCTGTAAAAAATAAATAGTACTTGTTAAAAAATAATAATAATATATATACTAGAAATGTTGAAGTGAATGAAAATGGTGAGTCAGTAAAATTGGCTGGCACTGGCGTCTTCATTCATGAAGTAACAGCAAAGGAACATCGACAGTGTGTTGATCTTTACACCGCAGTACTGTGGTAAAGGTAGATGTAGAGGTATCAGATATATGCACTAGGAAGCAAACCTAAGGGCTTGTTCCACAATGTCTGGTTAGTGGCTACCTGTGAGATAAAATACATGCTGTCACTGTCAAAAAAATAATAACAGAAAGTGACAGCATGTATTTTATCTCACAGGTAGCCACTAACCAGACATTGTGGAACAGGGGCTATGTGTAAGGCTCAGTTTAAAAAAAAAAACAAAATATTTACGGTCACCGAGTCATATATATATATATATATAAATTCCAATCAACATTTAATAGTACATCGTACAAGCAGTATTTAATTATGTAAACAGCAGCAGGTACAAATTTAAAAATAAAATTATTAGGTTATAAATGTCTGTTTTGTTGTGATGTGGCACCGTTGTGGACCTCGTTGAATGGGAAGTCGGACATGTTTTGTTCAGTTTTATTTTCATCGATTTTTACGTTATAAATAGCCGCTGCATGAAGCGTTTCACGTGATCCTGAATCAGTCACAGTTTCTTCACCACTGTCGTCAACGCACACACACAAAATTATTTCTCATTTAGTTCTTTAGCTTTACCGTCGTGGTAGCGTTTGGCATTGTTGCATGTAGCATGTTTTCCCATGTAATAACGAGCTCAGTGTTGCAAGACGCAGTTATCTAGTGCGGCACGCCATCTGGAACCATCTGTCCCAGTGACCTGAATGTTGGCTACATTCGGAGGTTCGCCGCTACGCACTCGCTCCTATGCGCCCGAGGCCCGCCCCTGTCGATAACAAACGACATTTCCTGTCAATGACTTCTGAACCCGAGCGGTGATAGCTGCTGAATCACTGACACAAATATCCTTGACCGAGATCTTGAAATTCTTTCAAGTGTTTCAATAATGAACATGTTAAATGAGGTTGACGATTTTACAAATTCATAGTATAGTAAATGTCAATGTTTGCGTAGTAGAAACACATTGCCGTAAGTTTTATTATTCTGGGCGTGCAAAAGGACCCCGATGAATTCACTGAAGTACAGCTGAATGTCATGTATTCTTGGGACAAGAGGTCGGATGGCCTCGTCTGCCATTCCAAACATGCTTATACGAAAATAATTAGTTATTTTATAAATCTTGAGCTATCAACTATGTCCCGGATTGTCATCGGTAGTTGAAACGATGATGTCACTAACCTTAATTTTATCAAAGACGAAGATAAGTTACCTTATTCGTTTGTTGCATAACTCGGATGATGCAAGATAGGCTATCTGCCACACTGTGTACAATCAAAAGCATTATGTCCATGTGCGGTGTAGCCAATGCGTAATTCTATGTGCATATGCGATTAAACATCGCATGCTAATATTTTGAAATTAGGTCGAATGAAAAATATATGTTCTGTAAATCCTAGTGGTTTATTCTATCGTTTATTGTTCCTTTCAAAGCCGCAGCTGTTCTTTCTTTACGAACTAAATGTTCATATCAAATCATTTAGGTTATGCATTTACTATATTCTATTAGTTTTTCACATAATAATATTTTATGTAAGTATGTCATTATTGAACAATTATACTATACTGTGTGTTCAATTTGCTTACTCGCGAGGGTCATGGCTATAAGGAAAATAGTTAGTTTCAGTAGTTGTAACATTGACAGCGTCCCCTGTTTCCTGAGTGAGTGCTTCCTCTTCCTTATACTCGTACATATTATGTATCTGCTGAATTTGAATCTTAAATGCTTTAGTTTCACGATATTCTATTTTCATTGTGTGAAAAAACTCTTTTCCAAATCCATTGATTTTCAAGTAACATTATTTATGCGTCCATCAAAATTATCAGTTCGTCCTATCCAGAATTTACCAGATTTGTTTGATTGTGACACTGCTGACCTTATTATCTACGTCCAAATAAATGGCTTGTTGTGAGCATGTCTAAACGGGCATTCGCTTTATCAAATGTTTAGGTCTTGACTAGACTGACGCCATAAAGCAAATGTTTTAATTCTGACGCCCATAATTTCATATCAGTTATTTTGTATGTATAAATTGGGCAACTAAGTCGGATCAGGAAGATTGCCAGAATAGATACAGGCTGGTACGCAGTTGCCGGAGACTATTTGTGTACATTTATTTGAGGCTGCCTGTAGTTATACTACACCAGTAACCAAGGTTTTGTGCAACATCTTGCTCCATGTTTAATCCTTGCGATAGAATTGTAGGGAAAGTTTTATGTGGTCGCCGGCAGGACTAATTTCTAAGTTATTGTTTTTTCATTTTCTATTTACGAATATCTGTAGTGTTAGGTTTATTATCATGTTCTTCCCGTACCTTTATGATGCTAGAAAAGAAAAACAGCATATTGAGCATGTGCCGCTTTTATAATACGTGCGATGTAAAAGGCATTGTACCTTTGCACATCAAACATAACATTAAAGATTTCCACTGCTCTTTCAGAAACATATTATGCCTTTTAACAGATGTTATGGTTGTAAAAGAAACTATATGGGTAGTAAACAAATATTGACGGGTTTAAACTACATATTACGCGAGCGCACTGGCAGCTGTAAATATTGTTTGATAAATCGGGCCGGGTAGTGGTGGAGCGTCACACAGCCGGCGTAGTGTCGGGATCGCGATCGCGTCTAATTTGGTGACGAGTGGTGGTCGCGACGTGGCCAAGTTGGTCGACGCACTGAGGCCCGCCCGCCGCCCGGCGCGCGCGTCACAGAGGCTCGTCGTGCTCCCCATAACATTCTCATAAATACTACCACTTTGTTGGCACCCAACGTGTTTGCTCCAAGAACGGAAGTGGTGGGCGCCCCGATCTTTGCATTGTTTTTACCAGACAAATGCCGCTATCTGATCCAGCTGCTTATTAATAGATGCAGCTGACACTCTTAATACATTTCTTTCTATTACTCAGACTGTGCTTGTAAACAAATCTTTATAAGGTCATCACCACCAGTTTTTGATTGCTTTAATAGGTTCTGAACGTGATGCGGGTGCGTGCTGTCATGTTGAATGCGCCGAAATTAGATTTAAACCGGTCTTTATCGGCTTTAGATGAGTATTAATTTATATGTAGAGGTCAAATAACTCTCCAGGGCAGTGTCTCGAATGTTCTGCACCCTTGTCCTCGATGGTGGACGTGACAGCTGCGAGCAAAAAGTAAAGTGGTCCGATTGGTTGCCGACCAACTCGATCCTGTCCGTAGTACATGAGTTTTTGTTACTGGTGAAGTGAGGGGGCCACTGTCTACACCGGACAGAGTTTACAGTAGCGTTTCGACAGGTTTCCCCTCGTTGTCACCATCAGGCATATCCTTGATGATGTGTGTATTGAGCCACTTTTACCAAGTCCGGTTTCATGACCTTACTGTTTATTGTGATCTAGGTCGGCTCTAGTTTCTGTCATATTAGTCAAATCCTCAAGTATTCAATTAGTTTTCATATTAAACACTTATAAAATTATGCTGTGCTGACTTGTTTATACAGCTAGCGATATCAAACGGTCGTGTTTATTAATGAGTGTGTTAGTTGCTAAGTGAAGGCAACTGCATTGTACTGTTGTGTCACTGCTTTCAAATCAAAATACATCGCAATTTGTGAACATTGTTGAATACATCCTAAATAGGAATCATTGTTCTGGTTTCAATGGCGAGCCTTTGTTTTGTTTCATTTGTTCAGCGCAACTCAGTACTAAACTTATTAACTAGCTAGTTGTATTATGTATCTTAGTTATAACGTGAATCTATAATAAGAATTTCGAAACTATTTATAGCTTCTTTGAGCTGCTAAAAGTGGAGTACCCATTGTTATGCTTTATTTCTGTATTGTTATCGAACTGTTGTTTTCTCAATCAATGTTTTTGTATTCAGATGATATCGGCCACATTTATGACGACTCACCTTTATATTTACGTCTGAATTATTGTTAATATTATCACCCTATAAATACATAGCTGTATGACGTATTACCAACGCTAGCGGGGGGTATATTTGTTTGCTCTTAGATTTGCTTTCCTGTGTTTTCGTTTCTGGTATGTTACTACGTGTTCGAGATACGACCTCGTTTTGTTTGTTTTGATCATTTATAGTTTGTAACATTCCACTTCCACGCTTGCGATAATTTTCTTTGTCAATATGGCAACAAGTTGCAAGTCTACATGATATTTCATAATTTGTCATAACATTATTATAATTTATAATAATCCAACGCATTAAACATTCTTGACTTGCTAAGTCATAGCTAGTCTTTGTTTTATGATTTTTCCATCAAATGGTAGGGATCTCTATATGCTTATGTCGTAGGATGGTTTGATTTGAATTGACGAAGGATATTGCGGATGAAATTATTTAATTCGACGACGAAATATATGTGGTGGCCTTACGGAATGTCTGTTCTGTGTTGCAGGTGGACAGCGGCGGCGGCGGGTCTGCCGAAGTGATGGTGTACTCGCTCGGCTGGGGCATGGGCGAGCCGGAGCGGCGCGGCGCAGAGCGCAAGCGGCAGAGCTCCTCGCACGCGCTGCTGTCGCCCACCTCGCCCTGCGACGACGTGGTGGACGTGCTGCCGCTGCACAACCAGGTGTGTAGCGCATCGACAGTATTGTCACTCTGCTAAAACCAGGCCAGGTGGGTAGCACATCATCCGTATTGTCACCCTGATAAAACCAGGTGTGTAGCACATCGTCTCAATGCGGTTTGTCTGCCGTGCTGTCTGATCTGTACTATAGAGGGAAGGTGCGTACCTAAGTGTAAATTGTCGCTGGCATTCCGTGGAACAAGGAGTTGGGCAGCGGGGCGGTGGCGATCTCTTTGCTCTATGTCACAGCCACAGCCAACATCCCCATTTCCTCGAACATTTCTTCAACCCAGCTAGAACTTATAACTACATACTTAACTACTTTGTTTAATACTACGACGCTTTCCAGTATGGATATGTAGTACGATTTGCATTTTCTACGCATCCAAATTCCGATCACAACTCGTGCTACTGTATGGTTTTAAATTTGAAGAGTTATGAATACATAACTTTCACATCATGGCTACACGCCAATTATTCCAGAATTTCCACAAATATGAGTCATTCCATTTCGGTCAACTGGTTGCATTCTCTATGACTGTAAAGTGGCTCAGTGAATCCACAGCATTTCGCTGTTGCGACTTCCGAGACATGGTCTAATAAAGATTGATACCAGTTTGTTGATGAATTTGTTTCTTCAGATCGTCTTGAAATTCCTATGCAAAATGTATTGCACTTCGGTACGCTAAGCTCGTCAAGATTGTCTGTTCGCATTTATAGTGCATTTGATCCGCATATTGATTTAAATCGGTCAATGAAACGTGATTCTTAGATCGTTAACTTTGTAACTGTTATGATTTTCAATACTTCCGTGCTACAAAACAGGGCTGTATTCGAGAACATCGCCAAATCGATAGTTCTATATTTTAATTCAGTTGGACAACCTCCAGATGTAAGTCCATTTGCATTAGTGAATATTGTGATCGCTCCATTAGTATGTTGAAAGAGTGATTTTATTTATTATGGCGACATGCTTTCGGTGTTTTATTATTGGAATACATATTTTTATATCACTTATATTTATTGTAGTAGGTAGAAGACAACATAAGTGTTTGTTAACCTACAGTTTGCAATTCTTCCTTCTTAAAGACCTTTATAACTCTATCTTATAACTTTACTGAGTTGGATTTAAGCCATTATTACTCTATCTTATAACTTTACTGAGTTGGATTTAAGGCATTATTATAGATCTGTTTTTGAGTAGGTTTCATGAGAAGTGGTTAATGTGTTAGGTCAAGAACCTATGGAGTGTGCGGCAGAAACATTATTTAGTTCACCCGTTGACAAATCATTCATAAAAAGGCGATAATCTATTTTTGTGCTCACTATTATATTTAAAAAGCAATCGATGAATCATTTTAATTGAAAAGATATAGAAATTTCGCGTCACTGTTATAAACACATTGTGATAAACATGTTTTGGTCACGAATCAGGAGAAACCCACGCGTTTCTTCCAATCTATATTTAACTAACGGATATAGAATATAAATGAAACCTCCAACCGAAAAGGCTGAATTGATTAAAACGAGTCTGGTGCCCAAAGTGACTCGGATGCCCTAGAGAGTGACTGTGGGGTCGACGCTCCAAGTGTGTACGAGTGTAGGGTCAGTGTACCAACAGCTGTTCAACATACATGTAAATGCACCATTTATCAATATAATAATAAATACATTTGTAATACTTAACAGCAGTCGTGAAAGTAGGCGTAGTTGTAGCTGCGGTGTTTTAATTTTAAATTAGCTTTAAAGCTAGCTGCTGCTAGCTTTAAATGCGTAGTTCCAACAATGTTGTTGTCATAAATCATTATTTGATTGATGAATTGATTTGCTGACTATTTACAATGGCCGCCTGAAGTTAGTTGGGTGTGTAAAGTGTTATTACTAAATAGAAGTCGATGTTATTTTATTCTATGAAGTAACAGCGTAGTTTCTACCATGTTTCCACGCTGTAGCAATAACTATTAGGATGGTTTTTAGATCACAGAACTCAAAGTAGCAATTCTGTGGGTTGTTATTCATAACATGTTATTTGTTTGATAATGCGTAATATCACGTAAAGAAAGAATAATAAAATCAACTGTTTGGAAATAGGTGGTGGTAGCTATCGGTTTTAAGTTTCAGTAGCTCTAAAATAGTATTCGATCAATTGCAAGTTTTTCATTAGTAGCCAACTAGCCACTTATAAGCGAACAAGTCACAAGGCACAAATATAAATAATGATCCACAATAGCATAAGCTAGCTAGCTTTGAGGTGTGGGTCATCATCACGTCCCCACTGCTGGGGCACGGGTCTCCTTCCAATGAAGGAAGGGTTTTAGGCCTAGTCCATCACTTGAGGTGTGGGTAATGTTCTTTAACGCTTAGCATCATCAGGATACACATTGCACACCTAGGAGGTTACAGCGAAAAGTTTCTCCCGTCTACGTCTTTTATAAATAGAAATAAGCGCTCTCTGAAATTTAATATTGTGGTTAATGAGCATCTACTCGCTGATAGATAGACGTAGGTACTTATAGTCTTTATTGACAAACTACAAATACCATAAAAATATAAGAGAGCCATCAATGTTAATATTTTTATGATATTAGATACGGACAAGCTGTTTGCCTTCCATCAAATAAAAACCGGCCAAGTGCGAGTCGGGCTCGCGCACAAAGGGTTCCGTAGCAGCAAATAGTTAAATCAACCTATCTCAAAAACTATAAGAGATACTTTGATCAAACCAAAAATCGTTGAAAGAGTTAATTAGCATGCATCACCTCTATTTTTTTTAGAATTTTATACCCCGTAGTTATAAAAATAGAGGGGGGGGGACATACTTTTTACGACTTTGAGAGCTGATATCTCAAAAACCGTTCACTTTAAGAAAAATGTTTTTTAGAAAACTTTATATCATTTTAAAAGACCTTTCCATTGATACCCCACACGGGTATGTACATCGAAAAAAAAAATTTCATCCCTCAGTTACATGTATGGGGGGCCCCACCCCCAATTCTTTTTTTTACTATTTAGTGTCATATTTTTGTAGCGGTTCATACAACACATATTCCCATCAAATTTCATCACTGTAGTACTTATAGTTTCCGAGTAAATCGGCTGTGACAGACGGACAGACGGACAGACGGACAGACGGACATGACGAAACTATAAGGGTTCCGTTTTTGCCATTTTGGCTACGGAACCCTAAAAAGGCTAAGGAAACGTTTTAGTAACTTAATGAATCTAGATTCTCGACCTTTTTTGATTGCAATTTTAATTAGATTGGTACACCTTGACATTCTCAGTGCAATTAACTTGATAAACCTGCGTGGATCTAGACCGCAGCTGCGTGTGCAATGGCCTACTTTATTTCACTAAATCAGCTGTTCATGAACGTTTCAACGTTATTTTAGAATGCATTGTAAAACAACGTAATCTTACAGTTACACTATAGATGCAACATATTATTGTGGTGTGGTGTATGTACAGTATTCTTGAAAGGTGAATGCTTCGTTCGTAGTAAGCAAGCAACACAGAAATAGAAAAGTCTAGATTAAAGTGTTACAATTCACTATCTTATATCAACACGTGTTTTTAGAGCTATGTCCTTGCCTTGTTTTCAGTACAACGTACTCTTATCAAAAGATAATAGAGTTACGTGGTTTGTTTTGGCAACATCTTCGATTGTTGTAAATAGTTGTAATACTCACTAGCCGATGTAGCTATTACTAATGCAGTACCAAGCACTCCTGCACGTTTTGCATAATGATAAGCCACTTTCAGCTGCTCATTTCATACCTTATTCGCCGAAACGATTGTATAGGTTGAAGTATGTACTTGCTGTAAGTACATAAAATGACGTGTTCTAAAGGTGGCGTGATTTCATCGCCGCTCTACAAAAAATATAGAGTAAGTACCTGAGTAGATACATGTGTATCAATTCAAACTTTATCTACAGTAGAGTAAATGGGTATTTACCTGTTCGTATATTTTATATTTTTAAACACGTGTATATGTATGAATACATACGTAATTATCATTTATACTTACCTGTATCATTACTAATTATTTTAATTAGTCATCATTACTTTGCTTATACCACTTATTGTTACAAAGAATACCCATTGATAAATAATTTATAATTGGTTCTTAATAATAGTTGTGTCTTTTTCCAACATACAATGAAACAATTGGAGATTCGTTATCGGTTATAAAAGGGGTGACTAAAACTTCTGTGAAACACCAACGATATGTTTTGATACTACAATTAGGTATCTTATTCTGCTTTCAACTGGAATTTATCAATTTAATTATATTGATTATTAATGCTCAACGAGGGTTTATTAAAAGAATAAAACTTTAGGGAATTTGTATTTACTAACGGTACTCAAGTACTTTGTACTTTATACTTTATGATTATAAAATCGGTACAGATGTAGAGAAGTATCCCACTCATCCTAACCTAATCAGCTGCAGATCCCAGTTATTTGTCCCACTGCTGTTGCACTATATATATTTTGAAAAGATGCTCGAGGAGTTTCTTTCGCCATTTCATTATTATTGAATGAGCCTTTGTGAAATGGTGGTAGAGAAATATTTATGACTATACTAAACCTTTCCTTCATTGGAAGGAGGCCCGTGCCCCAGCATTGGGGACGAGATGGGTCACGATGATGATGGTGATGACGTCGAATAAAATGATATTCCTTCTTCTTTTATTTAATAGAGTGTTGTTGTTTTCCAGGTGGGCGGGCACACGCGGCTGCTCGTGCTGAATGACAGCACGGTCATAAAGCCCCTCAATATTCGAGAATTGCATTTCTACCAGAACATTCCCGAAGACATCAAGAGCTTCGTGCCCCGGTATAAAGGTGAGCATCGACACTTACACCCCTCAGGTGCAAATTTGCTCGAATCAAATGCTTTTAAGTTTCGCTGAATGCATTATTCATTCATTGCATCTTTGACCTTCATTATTTTTATTTTTCTTTTTAAACAAACCTTTTAATTGAACGTTTTTGTTACACTTTAGTTGTTTTCGTTTGATCTAATTGCATTTGAGGGCGCCAAGGAACTTTAATTGTTATTTTTTGACACAGTTCTGTACGCCGTCCGTGGTATTGATAAATGAATAATCAGTGAACACGATTATATCGCTTCACCGACTGAGAATCATATCTTATCGCGTATGATACCCAGTTAATAAAAAGAATATAGTTTCCTTGGTGGCCGAGATTCTTTGATCATCAATGTTATTTTAATGTGCGTGCGATGGATGAATGTCGATTTTTATGCAAACCCACCAATCGTTTAAAAACTTCCCTGAAGTATTCAGTTGCACGGAAAATATATGTTTTATTCAGCAGTCATAATAGCGGTCGATACATTTAACTAGGTTATTTTAAATATTGAAACAGAAGCTGATCATATCAACCTACATGCAATAACACAACATAGTTCATCTAGTTTTGCAATACTTAGGAACGGAAAGAGCAGTTAGCAAATTGAATTATCATCCAATGGGAGTACCTAATGGTAAATCTTATACTTTGCAATGGGAATGAATACTTATTTAGCAGATATATGCCTATCGCCCATGTCCCATGTAATGTAAATATTTTGAAATGTTTTTTGCTTAGACTTGCTTTGATATTTTTGCTGGCTGCACTTTGCAACAATGTTCTAATAATAAATATGTTCCATAGGTAGTTTTTTTAAGGAATTAAGCATACCTAAATACCTGGTAAGTACAGCATCAACCACATTAATCTCTAACCTCCTAAAATATTGCTTTCTATAAATTGGGATAGTGTCGAATGATAAGCTAATACAAACCGTTTTTAAACCGGTAAGAGTAGTATCTTCACAATAATAATAGCCAGATAAGTTTTCGTCTGAGAAAACAAAATGACAAATTAGCATAAAATGTACGTCACACTTATTTACGTTTAAAAACTATTTTCCGAAAACTGGAACAGACTTCATTAAATAAAGTACCTACCTATTACCTTTTTTTTTCTTTAAATAAATAGCGTCATAATTCTTTAAACAACTTACGATACGTAACTTTCGATATCTGCCATAAATACATTAAAATATTATTATACTGTACCAACTGTACGCTAAATCAATAAGTGGATATGAACTATAGCGAAAGCAATGTTTTGTGGGTTGGAAATTAAAGTGGTTTCAGTTTTAAATTGGCATAATATGATATGGTTGTTTATCAAATATTAATGTAAGTTTCGTTTGTTATACTTACTAAAGTTGTGATATTGCATGTGATGTGAACCATTCTATATATTTTTTAGGAAGAAAAATATAATAATAAATCTATAAACTTTAAAACTTTTCTCTGGTTCATCTAGCATCTATTTGAGCTCTATGCGACTATTATATTTTAATGAAAATATCGTTGTTACCTACTGCAAACCCGGAGGTTGCCTTAAGCATCTTATAAACTATCCTTCAGAGCACAGCAGAAGAAAAAGAAACTGCTAGAAAGTATTAGTGTTAGGTCGGTTGGTGGGTTTGCGCGCGAGAGGGACGGGTGCAGGCGCGCGGGGGGGGAGGGAGAGGAACACAATATTAGTTTGGTTGTTTCCGCAAGGCGGCGAGCCGGCGCGGCGGAGCGGCGCGGCGGCCGGACCATCGCCCCACTAGCCCTACCGGTAACATTTACATACAGGGTTTGTAAATCTTTACTTAAACTACACACACACAACATACACACACACCGACACTGCAGATACGTTCCACACGCTCACACGACACGTACACGATAAACAAACCCTTTTTAACCGTGTAATCAAGTATTCATTTATCATCATTAATTTAATTATAATAAATTGTCACAAAGCTAACCGTGTTGGCAGCATGCAGCGGGCGCGCCGGGTTCGATCCCGGCGGAGACCCCGCGCACCGAGCCGCGTGTGTTGTGAGCCCTGTACTTATGAGGAGGCGTTGTTTGTTGCAGGCGTGATGCAGGCGTCCAGCGCGGGCGGCGCCAAGCCCGACAAGCGCTACTCGCCGTGCTTCCGCGACGACGGCCGCAAGCCCTCGCTCACCGGCAAGCGCAAGCGAGACGACGTGTTCAAGTGCGTATCTGTCCCCCTCGCACCCACCCCCACCCGCACCCCGCCTCGCCTCGACAACTGTCATGTGTCCTTTGTCATATTTCAGGGCGCTGAGCCAGCATTATTTACTTACATGACATGACATTAGCCACTAGCGAACGATGCGCGGTCGGATGCCGACGACGCCCGTCACGTGGTAATTCTATAATCATTCTTTTATAATAATAAATTATAAGAGATTGCAACTACCTGTGTGTTTCAATTCGATCCTTAACTTAAGCCGCTTGCGGGCCAGTTGGACAGTGGACTAACGTGATGTTTTACCTTCGCAGATTTAAGGTGCACCGAAATGGCAATGCGAGCGAGGTGCTCAAAAGCATTGCTCACATGGACAACTCTAACAAACAATGTAAGTTGATTCTTGCTACTTTTCTTAAGTCATTATTTTGTACTCACTCCTCATCACAGCTCCTCTGGAGCAAGTAATTTTATTTATGTTCATACAATACATTCATATTGAATTTCAGCCCGAATTAGATAAGTACTCGCTGTATTTTTGTATGTGACTATACAATATAAAACATAAACAATGTTTTATGTTTTTGATAGTCACATAAAGTCAGCGAGTGTATAAAAAAAATACATTTATAGCGTTTATCTCGTGTCTCCGTTTGATAGTAAGACCCTCGCTCGGCATCTTTAACTCACCTCAACACTTCCACTTCCAGACTTCCTAATGATGGAGAACATAACCTCCTCCTACAGTCGTCCGTGCGTGCTGGACGTGAAGATGGGCACGCGGCAGCATGGCGACGACGCCAGCGCGGAGAAGCGCAGCAAGCAGATCGCCAAGTGCCAGGCGTCCACCAGCGCCGCGCTCGGGGTCAGGCTGTGCGGGATGCAGGTACTACACTTGACCAATGGACCAAGGCCAACCCTAATTGGCCTTACTCAACCTAGTTAGGCTGCTTGGCCACTGAAGGACATAGGGGAGCTAATCTATTCTATTTCTCTGTGGGGGTGTAAGCACCTGCACCTGGCTCTCGAGTGGAACCTACATAGGGGAGCAGTGGATCAAGCAAAAAATCCACCTATCATCATCTCAGCCACAGGACGTCCACTTCTAATTAGACTACGTAGAGACACGCTGAGCAATCTCAACATATCCCTTCCCATAGCTCGCTGATTGCCTTCGAGCCTATTTAAGAAGCCCAAAGTTAGGTATCACTCTTGGCACTGTAGGTCTTCGCTGGCAACACGCACTGTTCGAATACTTTCGTCTTGAGACACTGGGAAATTTTGGACGTGAAAACGCTTAGTAATCATGTTTATTCTGTATCCCTATCCCATCCATGGTTTTTTTTTTCTACAACACACCTAATAGTAAAAAATAATGTTTTTTTTGTCTATACAGGGTTGGTTTGACCAGTAGATCACGTGATTTCAGTTTTCGGGAGCATGTCATTTACATCCTGTATATTTGTGTACTAACCCTATTATTATTTTCCTCTCCCCCGCAGGTATACGACGGCAGCGGCTCATGCGTGCGCCGCGACAAGTACTGGGGCCGCTCGCTCTCCGAAGCCGGGCTACGCGACGCCCTCCGCGCCTTCTTCGCCACGGGCGCGCCACTGCGCCGCCGCGTCGTGCGCCGCGTCTTGCAGGACTTGGATGAGTTGAGGCATGCTGTTGCCAAGCAGACCAACTATAGGTTCTATTCGTGGTTAGTTGAAATGTTGTTGTTGAATTTTTTGTTGAGACAGTTCAACAGAAGAGTGAGATACCTAAAATATGTATTATGATCAAGTTTTGAAATGGTTTTAACATTCATTGCTACTTATTCTGCCCATTAAAGCTTATAATAACAAATCCCTAACAAGCGCACCCGTTTTGTTTCCAGCTCACTACTGATAGTGTACGAGGGCGGGTCGGAGGAGGAGTCTCCGCCGCCGCCCAGCGCGCCGGCGGCGGCGGAGGGCGAGCGCGAGCCCTTCCAGCCGCACAGCGAGGAGACCATGGGCGGCTACGAGGAGCCCACGGCGGGCGAGCTGCGGCGCGCGCCCAGCCCCGACTCGGCCGACAGCTGGACCGCCTACTGCAGCACGTCCGGCGAGTCCTGGCCCGACAAGCGCGCGCCGCCCGAGCCGCGCGTCGACATCCGCATGATCGACTTCGCGCACACGGCCCTCGCCGGCGCCGACGCCGCGTCGCCGCTCGCCACGGCCGCGCCGCACCACGGGCCCGACTGCGGCTTCCTCACCGGCGTCGACTCGCTCAAGCGCCTGCTCACAGAGATCCTGCAGCAGCCCTACAGCTAATGAGACACGCGAGCGCCGCGGACACTACCCACACGCCGCCCGGCCGCCGCCGGAGCCGTTGTATATTTCGAAAATGAAAATATAAACTATATTTTTCCTTAAAATTAAACCGTTCGACTGATGTAATTTTATTGTAGAGTAATATTCGATATTACTGTGTGATTACATGCGGGGGACTCACGCAGGGTATTTTTTGTATTATTTACGCCCACCATTACAACGCTGTTAGTCGTAAAGATTCATCTGTTGTGTAACTGCACGGTAAAGTCGCACTTAGTGAATGTTGGCGGTACAAACTATGTTACTTTGTTAAATATAATTTGATGTGGGACCCAGTAAGTATACTTAAAACATACGTTTAAGTATTACTTTTAAGTTATTCCATGCTGACGTGCTTTTGATGTGTTTGAAATCTAGCAGCCATAATGTTTCTAGGTTTGGAATGTGACGTGTGTGGTTTTTAACCTAAAACTTAGTAGACATTCCTCTGCCACTTAGCTGTACTTATGTATTTTGAAGGTATATTACTATGACACAGTGTCTACATGACGAATAGGGCACAAGACAATGACCTGTAAATAGTGGTATACATTGCCCATCTCAAGAGAACTTATCCTTATGGAAGAAGTATAATCGTGAAACCCAAAAAGATTATTAAAATGTTGTTAAGTAATGTAATAGCTTTGGAGGAGAAGCAGTTACGCAAACAGTATTATGAAGTAATTATATTTTGTTTTGTTTCTAATGTAAGACTCCACATCTTATTTAAAATTCATAAACAATATTTATATTTTAATGACAAGTCGGCAAACTAATATTTGTGAGTAAAGATTGTGTTGGTCGAGTTTTATTTAAGTTTGTAGATGTTGTAAGCGATCGTTGTCTGCAAGGCTAGTGTTCCGAACGGAGATAGGCGACGCTTGACCGTGTATAGTTTAGATTTAGCCAACATTCCTTCGTGCTGCATTCGTCGATGATTGTTCTTTATTTTCTGTTAGTGGGAGAAATTTATGAAAAGTACCTGGTTTAATTAGGATGCTAGGTTGTATTGCAAATTATCATTTACGTCTGTTATTTTGAATAACTGTATGACACTATTTTGTTAAATAAATTTTAGGTATTTAAGCAGTCGTTTTTTTTCCTCTACGTACTAGCCTTTTATACCCTTTTTGCAACACCATATACATCAACTAAATGGCAGTTTAACTATTAGGCATAGAACATTGGTACTCAACCTTTTTTATATAAGGGCCACAAACACGTTTAAGTCATGGTGTCGCGGGCCGCAAGCAATTTTTTTTTTAACTATCAAGCGATGTAAACTATTGAATAATAATATAAAAACATATGCATATACTAACTCTGTGTAAAAAGTATCGGGATTAGATCAATAAAACAAAAAATGATTGTTATTCATCCAAATTTATTTTATCTCCTTCAAAGTATGCTCCTTCAGAAACGATAGGTAGGGTAACGTAACGTACCTTGGGACGCTTGTACCTCGGGACATTGATTGTATTTTAAAAACCGGCTGAATAAACACATTAAAATTCTACCCTAGGCATAGTATTTTACTCGCTTGGCAAAACTAGTGAGTCTCGTGATCATACCAGCATCGAGTGTGTGGTGAAGACAATATGAAGTTTTTTGGAGTCAAAAGTAGCTTTTGTATAGTTTTTTGAGTTGCGTTATCTCATTGAGGCATGCCCAAAATAGAGACATGGATGTCACGTATAAATTTTCAGTTATTTAATTTTATGACATGGCAATTATCTGAAAGATTTCTAAATTAAAAATAAACATATTTAAATTTTGGTTAAATATTGCTTTTTTGTACCTTGGGACACGATTAAATTTGTACCTTGGGACACTGTTTCCTATGGCTTTATACTATGGAAAATGCAAACTTCTAAATAACGCCTTATATCTCTGTTCTTATTACTTCTTATTAGTGGCAGAGTGAAACTGGACAGAAGAGAGATGCAGTCAATCAATAAGAACAGAGATATAAGGCGTTATTTAGAAGTTTGCATTTTCCATAGTACAAAGCCATAGGAAACAGTGTCCCAAGGTACAAACGTGTAACGTACCTTGGGTCAAAACAAGCATTTTTACTTTTATCTTAATTTAATAAAATCTGGCCACACCAAAGCTCCAGCACAAATACTAGTGATAATAGATTATATATCCTACCGAATAAAGAAAATTTCACATTAATATCTTAGTTGTACGCTGCGATAGCTTTATTCAAAGTTGGGGTAGTCGAAAATGTCCCTAGGTACGTTACGTTACCCTACACATACGCCAAAGAATTATCTAATCATCACAACATTTTTTTAAACGCTGTTTCCAGAGTTGTGTTTTGCACTCACGGCGAATTTTCCATTTTGTCTTCTATCGATTGTTAGTTAAAGTCATGTTGACTGTTTTCTTTGACTATCGTGGTGTTGTTCACTCGGAATTTTTGCCAGAAAGTCAAACGGTAGGAAAATAATATTATTTGCGGGTTATATAGAATTTCATTCAGCAAATTTGACGAAAAAAGCCAGATTTGAGGAAAAAAAATCGAGAAAAGATTTTGCACCACATCATCATTGTGAATGAATTTGTGAGCAAACACTCAACAAATACCATCGAGCATTAACTATATTAACCAGATATAGCTGCAGCTCACGGCTTTAGCTTATTATTTTTTTTAACTCAAATTACCACTTTGAGGCACTGTTTTCAATCGATAGAAGACAATAAGGAGAAATCGCCGTGAGTACTAAACACAACTCTGAAAACAGCGTTTAAAAAATGGCATCAGTATGTTGTATCGTTTCTGAAGGAGCAAATAAATTTCGATAATAACAATCATTTTTTGTTTTATGGATATAATCCCGATACTTTTACACAGAATGTATATTCTCTATTATGTAGTCTGAGCCTATCTGAAACCTAGTTAAACATTGTGGAGATATGGCGTTTCGACTTTCTCCGTGTTCGGCATCATAAGGGTCACAGTGACAGTTAAATAAAGTCAATTTTTCTCTCCACCTTTAGTTTGCAAGGTGCGGGTGTCTATATAAATAGAGTGAGTCGCCCGCGCGCCTCAGTTGGTTTTTGATTTTTGAAGTGAACACTTCGGCAAAATGGCTCAATGTAGCCACGGTTCTCGTCGGCTTCGCTCCGACGGGGAAAAATATAATATTGAATTTGCGGAGTCCTCGCTGCCGGGAGCTGTAGCGTGATGCGGACCAGGCGGCGCGGGGCCTGCCGGCTGCTGCGCACGCAGCCATTGCTGAGGATTTCGCAACGAAGGTTTGAGTTGATAAGCCGTGAGTAAAATGCTATTATTTACTGCTTTTAAAAGCTCAGCCACTGGTCATAATGCTCCGGCGCTTGGGGTTTTTATCCCACGCAGTAGGGTCCGATTCAATAGTCGTGGTGATGATTGATCACATATTCCGGTCCTACTAGTGGCGCTTGAGCTAGATACTTACATTAATGACCGCTTTAAGTAAAGCATATGTTAATTTTATACAGGAAAAAATAGTAAAAATATATTTTTCTACCCTCAATTTCTAATATTTTTAGAAAAGAATTGATAAAAACTTTGCTATTACAATAATGCACTTACAGCTTATGTAAGGCTTTACAAACAGGAGCTTTCCAGGACCGTCATAGGATTTTTTACAGGAAGTACGTGGCTCCGAGTTTCAGTATGTTGGGACATTGTGGCATGTGCGGCGAGTAATGTGATCCGCCGGTACCTACCCGCTGAGGGTAGGCAGGCCGATTCGGTGAAATTGAAGTTTCGTGTAACCTGCACCCGGCCCTGTGCTCCTGCGCTGGCCGCCGTCTCGTGGCACCTGCATCGCAGCGTACACCCGGCCCTGCGCTCCTGCCCTGGCCACCGGTTCGTGCCACCTGCATCGCAGCATACACCCGGCCCTGTGCTCCTGCGCTGGCCGTCGTCTCGTGCCACCTGCATCGCAGCGTACACCCGGTCCTGGCCCTGGCCACCGGTTTGTGGTACCTGCATCGCTGCATAGACCCAGCCATGCACTCCTGCCCTGGCGGCTGTACACCCGGTCCTGGCCCTGGCCACCGGTTTGTGGTACCTGCATCGCTGCATAGACCCAGCCATGCACTCCTGCCCTGGCGGCTGTACACCCGGTCCTGGCCCTGGCCACCGGTTTGTGGTACCTGCATCGCTGCATAGACCCAGCCATGTACTCCTGCCCTGGCGGCTGTGTTGTCCCACCTGCATCGCTGCGCACACCTGGCACTCCTGTTCTGGTTGCCAGATCCAAACGCCCCCTGTCTGGGAAGAGATTTTATGCTCAGCGGAACCGCCTGCACTATTGCTAGCACGGTCATCATCATCATCAGCCATCATTATGAGTGACTTATTTAGATGGTATCGAGTAACGTGCGCTATTCATCAGTGATTATGGCATATGCAGACGAACGTTTACTGCCAAGGTTGGTCATGTTAGCCATACAAGGGCACACCAACGAAGCATGAGTAACCACCTGCAGTCGCCGTAGCCGCATCGGCATGGATGACGACAAATCGGGTAACGTGCACCGCTTCTAAAAGTGTTATAGCACTTCAATTTGATACCTCCGCTGAGGTAGGGTATTCTATTAAAGCAGCTTTCTTCTGAACTCCCCAAAGTGACCTGTAGACTGCTCCTGGGGATAGTTGTGCAATCAATTTTTTATTTCGATGTCTCTGCTGAAGAAACTGTCTAATGCAGCTTTTGTTCTAAGGCCTTGGTCTCCTATTTACGCCGTAGTTCGCGTCCAGCGTCACGCCGTAGGCCGCGTCACAATGCTCACTATAGAAATGTACTGATGCGGTCTCCCTCACACAGCGAAGCCGACGAGAACCGTGGCTACATTGAGCCATTTTGCCGAAGTGTTCACTTCAAAAATCAAAAACCAACTGAGGCGCGCGGGCGACTCACTCTATTTATATAGGCACCCGCACCTTGCAAACTAAAGGTGGAGAGAAAAATGGACTTTATTTAACTGTCACTGTGACCCTTATGATGCCGAACACGGAGAAAGTCGAAACGCCATATCTCCACAATGTTTAACTAGGTTTCAGATAGGCTAGATACATAATATGTCATTTTTATTTCAGGAAAAATGCGTCTATTATCTCTCATGGCACGCGGGCCACTGATAAAGGCCCGGCGGGCCACATGCGGCCCGCGGGCCGCAGTTTGAGTATAGCTGGCATAGAACAACGTATGATTTAATGAAGTTACTTTATAATTATAAAATTCTTTAACATAAAACAAATCAGTACACATGTATAGGCGAATTTAACGCTAGTAGCATTATCTAGCAGTTAACCTACTTGAGGTATTTCTTTACACGATGAAGTGAGTGGGAAAATCATTCAGTACGAGAATAGAGTATTCATCTATTCTACAGCATTATGAAATACGATAGGGGGGCTGATGCTGCGATTCTCAGGAGTCCACGGAGATGTGCGATGTGAAAATCGTATCACAAAGAACATAATATTATGTTTCATATTATTTAATATCTGAACATAAATCCTTATTCTGAGTATTTTTCCATAGTAAAGGTAGATTTTCGTAAAAAAATATTCCGGTTCCCGGCCCCGCTTCCCGCCATTTTGCATTTTCCGCCGCGAACTTTCAATATTTATTGAAAGTTATTTAAAAGTAAATTCATTTGATTGAAAACTTCAGTTTTAAAGAGCTGAACATGACGGATTGTAATGATTTACGAGCTTTGAGCAAAATTACTGCAGAGGTTGATGAATCCCAAGTCAAAATAATATTATCGAGTCATTGCATTAAAGGTAAATTGTTTTGATACTTTCAACTTCAACCTATCAATATGCTTCAATACATATTTCTACATACAGTAGTAGTATTACCAGAGTATTTAGAATCTACATACAGGTACATTTTTAAGTCCAACCTCTAATTGAACCCGGGACCTCTGATGTTGAAGTAGAGGCAGTTTTTTAGTATCTACGTAAATAATAAGTAAAGGGCCAGCTAGACGTACGAGTAAGCTACCTACTTAAATAAAGCTCGACGAACTTTTTTGTTTGTGAAGTACGCGAATTTAAAGTGCAAACCATACATAATGTCTTCGAGGCATAAGTGCAGATAGACGTGCCAGTAAGTAAGTAGTTATTAAGAGAGAGAAACTTATCTAAAATAAATAATAATCCAATAACTATTTCATATTTAGCACAACTATTTCTTGTTGACCGCCTAAGAAAGGAGACGGAACGGCAAAAACAAATTTGCAAATACATCAGCGGTGGAAATATTAAACTAGAAGCTGAAATAAAGCACGCCGAACAAGAATTTCGAAGGTAATATTTGAATAAGTAATTTATTTTAGGTAAGTATCTTAGTAGATACCTACATATAACAACTTATCATAGTAGGTATATAGGTACCATTGATAATAATATTACTTATTTATGATAACAAAGAAAAATCATTTTCCAGTTTACTTACCGCCAATGAAACCATTAAATCTTCTAACATTGAAATAAGGAAGGATTTGTTATTAGCTAGAGAAAAGAAAGTCGAAGTACTAAAAAGAGTTCAATTTGGGGAGAAAAAATATGAAGACCTTTGGATACAGTGCAAAAATAGATACGAAAGCATCCCGTTTGTGCAGAAATGGTTTGAGATTACTGAGAAAAATAAAGAGTTTCAAGAACGTATCAAATTCCTAACGCAAGAAGTTCAAACTCTAACTAAGGAAGTAAGAACTAGAAAGGAGTCAATCAAAGAAATGGACAAGAAACACTTGATTCAAATGGTCCAATATCTAGTGTCTGAAAGACCCAAAATAATCAATGCTATTAAAGAAGAAATGGCTAAGGTAAAGGGTCTGAATGCAGAAATACAAGATTACTTGAAAGAACAGGATGTCAGAAGTTATAAAGAGGAAATAAGACCAGGATTTAAATCTGGCGACAAATTCCAAAAAGATAATATGATGGTGCTTGATACTGACTGGCCGAGTCTATGTGACAATTTCAGCAAAGATCAAGATCGTTTACGGGTAAATTACTAAACTACCTACATAAAAAGACGGTATTTACTTTTAAGTATATATATCATTCAAACTTATTTCAGATGCCAAGACTTCAGTTAGCCTCAGGCGATATGGATTTGTTAACAGTTAATCTGGAGCAGGTAAGTAATAAGTAGAAGTATTTTACCTACTTAAATTTTTCGTCTTCGTCACCCTTAAGTAAGACATAATCACTGTCGTCAGCCAATCACAGTCCACTGCTGGGACTAGATATGAGTTGTTGCATCTTTACATCCTATATGGGTACCTTATACCAACCCTTGTCCACTCCAGTTTATTGCCCCACTGGGCCTTGTCGTTTACTTTAGTTCTCTGTCGGATCACTTAAAGTTTCAGATCAAGAAGAACTCTGTGGCTCAAGTCAAGCGCACGGACTCCAACTCCATGACCCTGCATGGCGTCCCCAGCGTGAGACCTGAGGAAAAGAAGGATGCTTACTACTCCTCCTTCTTCAACAAGTCGTATCTCGACGAGAATGAGGCAGGCACGTCAGACACCAGGAGCTACGCTAACAAGAAACTCATAAACATCCTAGATGACATTAATATCGACCGGAATGATGCTAAGAAAATCGTCTCCGGCGTGAACCCTAATGCGTTGAAAATAGTCAATATTGGCAGCTGCATCTCCAAAACCGGCGATGGTGTTGTCGCTAAGAATAGTCAGGTAAACAGTTTTCACTTTGTTATTTCGTTAGCATTATTATCCACTTAATCCATATCCCTGTTCGCAATGTGTTTGTTTAAATACCTATACATATAATTACCTAATATATTGATGAATCTCAATATATTGATCTGGAGTGATAACAAAATCCTTAAAAAAATACCTAGGTAAGTACTTATATAAACAGACACACATTGTAAACAGGTGGGTTTTACTTACCTATATGTGTTGGACAATGTAACATCTAAGATCAATACCTATGTATATAATAGTATTAGTTAGGCATAACCGTAACTATATATGGTATATAGCTATAACGGTATACCAACCTCAAGTTTAACTTATAGCCACAGACTGAGTCCACGAACCCTGAACCAATGGAGCAAGAGGAAGAGCTAGTAGTAGCCTCGGGCTCTACCAATATATTGATGCCGCCATCTCAATTTTTGGACATGACTCAAGTAAGTCTACATTATTTTTTAATCATCAATCATGGTTATAGGTGAAGATCAAGTTTTAAATTGTAATCTGTTACCTGGGTCTCAGACGCGAGCTAAAGATCGCCTACGGCCAGCAGTGGACTGCCATAGGCTGATGACCTATGACCTACCTGGGTCATAGACTAATATAGTCTATGCCTTGGTTAATACCTAAAATATGCCTAAAATATTGCAACACAATTTCTACCGCTAACCAACGAACTTTACTTAACTTCTAATTTACTAGTAAATAAAATAATATACTTATACTTATTTAAATTATACAATACAAGATAAAATTATAATTATTAATCCCTAACTAAAACTAACTAATATAAAATTAAAATTAAACTAAAAAGAAGATGCTGGCCAGATCGCTGCCACTGTCGGGTATATGGCCGTAATTTGCTTAAATAATTTATTGTACCTAGGGCAGCAGCAGTGTCGTAGTTGAAGAACTGATGGACCAAGAGGAAAATCGAAAAGAAACTGAGATGCCCCGCCTAAAGGCAAGTAATTCTGATAAATTTCTGATAGAATAGAATATGTGTCATGTTACTGAATAAGTATATATATATATATATATATTATTACCTATAAGTATTTTATAAAGTTTGTGTAATATGTATTTGTAATTTTAACAAAGTCTTACAACTATATGTGACTCAGAATTCTCAGGAGAAGAAAGTATCGTTTGGGCTACCAGTCATCGAGGAAGTACCAGAAGAATCCGCCCCGGAGCCCGAGGCAGCCGAGGACTGTGACGTCACAGTGTCCAGCCAACTGGACGTCAGCACCGCCAGCCATGAGAACGACAGCTTCAGTCGGATGAAGGACAGGATCCTGAAGAAATACAGCCTTGATCTGTCACCGGACTTTGTTTATGAGAAGGTTGTACTTACTGGATTTATTTATTTTTACATACCATCAATCACCACCCGTCCTCACAAGCGAAGTTCATTCGTCAAGATAAATATGGGTACTTACCTAAGTATTCGTGTGTGAAAGAGTTGAGGCTTTCTAGCCAGTGGGTGGCCAATGGGACATTAAATTGCATATGGGATAATAATATAACACGGGTCAAAACTTTCTAGACCTGTGCTTAAAAGAGTAGCAATAGTAATATGTACCTACTAACAAGGTGTTAGTGGTTAAAAGTTATGTTTAAATAAATAATAAATAATCATCATTTATTTCAGGTCATCATTTGTTACATTAAAATTAAAATCACAAAATAAACCCATATGTAAATACAATAAAAGTACAATAATTAAAACTGAATAAACATAAAAATATAATTAAGTGCTGTATAGGGGCAATAAAACTATGGACAAATTACAATTAAAATTATAAAAATGTTAAATGCATTCGCCTACTTCTTATTCCCCGACTGGTGCATGAAAAGCCAGTGCTTAATGAACCCATTTCCATAAATATCGTCGCCGACAGCTGCTATCAGCTCATTGCTGGAGCTCCGGACTCGGTCCCAGAACGACGCCGCCCGGAGCCGCAGCACGGCGAAGTAGTCGGGGACCCCGGCGTCGGCGAACATGGCCTTCGCACTGCAGTAGCGCGGTTGTCTCAGCAATATGCGTAGTGCGTCATTGTATTGTACTCTAAGGGTGCTGTATGCTCTCCTTGTGTAATTAATCCATAGTTGGCAGGTATAAAACGTTTGACAAAAGGCCTTGAAGAGCACAATTTTTACATCCTTAGAGCACTTGGCAAACCTGCGTGCGAGCATGTTGCACCGCACCGCCAGGGCCCGCCGCTCGCGCTCCATGTCGGCGTCGTCACTCAGAGTCTCCGTCAGCACATGACCCAAGTACCTGAACTTATCTACAACCCGAATCGATGAGCCATACATGTAGACCGGGGGTATCCTCTCCGGACCTCTCCCCACTCTAAATACCATTACTTCACATTTCTTGGCGTTATATTTTAAACCATTACTATTAGCGAATCTCTCACACACAGCAATGAGCTTTCTTAATCCGCCGACCGAGGGGCTGAGGAGCACCATATCATCTGCGTAGCTCAAGTTGTTGAAGCATACATCCCCTACGTGACACCCGATGCCGGTGCTCCTCAACTCCTCGATCAGGTCATTTACATAAAGGTTGAAGAGGTCCGGAGAGGTCAGCCCTCCCTGACGAACGCCACACTCTAGTCTATATTCACTAGAGTGTGCGTCGCCCCATCGTACAGAGTTAGTTTGGTTCTCATACCAGTGTCTCAACAGACCCACTAGGTCAGAAGGAACCTTAGACTTTAACATCTTCGACCAGAGCAGGTTATAGTTTACCAAGTCAAAAGCACGACTTAGGTCTAAAAAGCATGCATAGACCGAAGTTTCTCTATGTTTGTAGTAATTGACTGCGTGCTTAAGACTCAGTATCGCAGAGTCTGTTGAGAGACCGGGACGAAAACCAAACTGCGCATCACTGATCTTAACATTCCTCATCAACTCGGGCTGCAGAAGCCGTTCAAGCACCTTGCCAGCGACGGTACCCAAGGAAATAGGTCTATAGTTTGACACACTCGAGAGATCTCCTGTTTTATTTTTGATGACTGGAACCACCACCGTCCTCATCATAAGATCCGGTAGGTACTGAAGCTCTAAGCAATAATTAAATATTAAAGCCAATATTTTATATACCTCATCACTAGCGTACAGAATATGCTCGATGCTGAGAGAGTCATGCCCGGGGGACTTTCCCCGGGTCATGCAGCGCACCGCGCGAGCCACGCCCGCCGCCGTCACACGCAGCTCGGCCGCTGGGGGCTGCGGGGCGGGGGCGGGGGCGGGCGCGGCCGGCGCGGGCGACGGGGCTGCCCCCGCACCGGGCACACACTGTACCTTGAGAGGAGCGACTTTGAAATGGTTTGCGAAAATGTCCGCAATGGCCGCTTCATTACTTTCATTCTCTACAGATACTGGCAACCCTCGTTTGTAGCTTAGAGCTTTAGTACCCTTCCAAAACTTATTAAAGTCTTTGTTTCGTTTCTGTAGTGCTAGTATGTTCATTTTAATTATCTCTTCGTTATTTTGGCACCAGCGTAATTTACTCTTAAATATTTTCCGGCTAGCGTGCATTTCATCATAAATTTTACCCGTATTGGGTTTACCAAAATTTATCCACATCTTAAAACAAATTCTAGCCCGCTCATGATGATGTTGAACGTGGTAGTTCCAGCCGGTTACCTGGCATTTTCGTTTTCGTGCACCAGCCTTGGTTATATTAGAACTAAGGATAGAAGCAGACTGTAAAATATCAATAAAATTAATATACAAATTATCAATACACTTAGCAGTAATATCACATGTTTGACTAGTTGCATTATACAATTGACTTAATTTATCTTTACAATATTTCCCATATTTATCAATTTGATCCTGATCTCGGGTACCCCATCTGATGCCATGAGATATTTTAGACTTATTTTTATACACTTTATTACAACCTGTACCTATATTACACTGTACAAACATTGGGAAATGGTCCGAGGTGGTGACGTCGTGGTGGACGCGCACGCGGCGCACCGTGGCCCGCGCGGCGCAGCTGGTTACGCAGTGGTCCAGCCAGCGCCGGGCGCCATTGGCCTCGCTGATGAAGGTGAACGTGCCCGAGTCTGCCCCGAGCATGTCGATGTCAGTGCAATTCCACAATTGCTCACGACAGAATGCCAGGAGCTCCTCACTGAAGCGGGTGCCAGGGTGGGCGTTGTAGTCTCCCATCATGTAGACCGCCTCGGCGTCACACTCCTCCACCACGGCACTCATGTTCGACAGTGTATCGGTGAACTCTGGCACATTTTCATCTTTGTCACACGGCATGTAGACATTTAACACTAGATATTGCCGGCCATCAAACTCAATTTGAATGGCCGCCAATCGGTCACTCACACAATCTATCACACGCACATTAGCACACTTAGACTTACGCCACATGATCGCTAAGCCACCGTACGGCCGACCACGGAGTATTCCTGCTGAGGTGTCCACTGAAGACTTCGCGAAGGTACTGAAGTCAGGATCAATCAGGTCAGTGAACCCGAGGTCATGCTGCAGCAGCCATGTCTCCTGCAGCAGCACGATGTCCGCGGCGCGGCACAGCTCTCGAACATGATGGACTGATCGCTTTATGTTCTTGCAGTTAAACGTAACGATTTCGATCTTAGTTCGTACATCCATTACGGTTTACTGGTGGCGCGGTAGGCATTACTTTCGACGTACTTTCTGTACACCAAGTGTAAAGGCCAGAAGTTCTTATCTAAGAAGACATTCAATTTAGCAGTCGGTATAACCACTTTGAAGGAGTTAAAAGAAGTCTCGGTACGCTGCTTAAGTTGTTCTACACATATGGCTTCCTCCCCGAGATCTTTTATATGGGCTTCTATATCGCTACTTTGTATGTGTTTTTGTAGACGAGAAATATATATAGAACTTCTCGGTTCCGCCACTTGTAGCCGCGCACATTGCTCCAAAGAACCGCGCATGTTCCTTTGTTTCGTACGTTTTTTACGAACTACGGGAGTAAACCCATCATCCCCGTTAATAAGGCTTCTGGTTTCGACGTCATTGAGCGGTCTGGCGTGAACCGTTGAGATCTGACTCATCGCAATATCCCGATAGCTAAGTCGCTGCGCTGTGGGCCGGTGATCAGTTGATAGCGGGCGGGGAGGGCGCGGCGCGAGGGGAGAGCGCTGCGCGGGAGGAGAGCGGGGCGCGGGAGGCGGGCTCGCGGCAGCGGCTGAGCCGGCCGCCACTGAGTCCTCCTCGAAAACCGGTTGCGAGTTCGATTGCGGCGTCCGTCGCACGGCAGGCTTGCCTTTATTTTTTGCGCCGATACAATTTTGCCGCTTCGTTATGTTAATTGTGTTATTATCACTATAGGTCTGAACTGTATGAGTCAAATTACATTGCGGAGTTAAATCTCTTTGTTGTAGGTCTGACTTGATTTGTCGCAACTCGGATAGAATATTGTGCAATTCGTCTTTGGAAACTGTATTCCGGCGTATCTCTTGCATGTCTGCATTTATACATGTCATTTTTTTAATAAGACACGTAACGTCAATATGGTCTAGGGTTACGGGCGGTAGCCGGTCTAGATTCTTAGCTACGAAATGCGGATGCATTTCGGGTTCAGTTTCTTTCATTCTTTTTAAGACGTCCTTTACATTTTTTTTTCTTTTTGTCCTCACCTTTTCTAGTAATACAGCGGGCTCCGTCATGAAGAACATTGCTGTATAGAATGTTCTTACCCGTCTCGATTTCTTCGTCAGTAAAATGCGACACACAAATCTGTGTCATTGTCAAGTCGTCCAGCTTGTCTATTCGATTTTGAATAAACGTCAGGAATTCGTTCACTATGATAGGATTTTTATCATTATCACTCTTATCAGCGCTGGTCGTCATTATGAATCACAGTGAGGTATATGAACCTACGCAGGCGCGCTCGCACTATGAATAAATAACAAAACGCATGACCATGCGTGGACACGGTACGGTGAGGACTGTTTAAATTTACAGAAAACCTCTGACAAGATTGTAACTTCCAAGTTCTTCAATAAAACTAAGGAAACTGATAGAAAAGCTGAGGTGGATACCCCGAAGGAGGCTGACAAGCAAAATGCAGTGGAAGTTATCAACACTCAATGTGAACAAACGGCTCGGGACGAAATTAACAAAGGCGACGCTGATTTAGACTACATTGGGAATAACGCCACTGGAGATGTAAGTACGAGTATTGTTGGCAAACGCCCTGTACGTATATGGCTATGGGTATGGACCGAGGTCATTGGACAGGTGTCTGCTAGTGACTAGATGAGGAAGGCCGAGCCATAGTATTTGATGCCGCTTATTAGAAGATCCCTATGTCCGGCAGTTGACGATTGCGGGCTGTCGATGAAAAACTGTCTATAATTAACAAAACGTATTTAAAATATTAATAAAATCTTTAAAATTACAGATAAACAATACCAAGAAAGAAGATAAATCCATTACTGGATTTTTATTTACTCATGGACCTAATGGTATTCCGGATTCTCTCGACGTGTCTATGAGTACGACGGGCTTTGACGACGGCGATGCAGACTTCCCGCACGGTATAGGTACATATATCAACTTCTTTGATGCTATTTCCTTTAATCCTCAAAGTCCTCAAACCCGATTCAATTTAATAATGGTCAACTGCGTTTTGGATATCATGATGCAACTCGACAAACGGCATAAAATATATAGGTAGGTACCTACATTATTATGTGCCGGTAGTAAATGCAGATGACACGGGGCGCAAGAGTCGCTCTCGAAGCCACGCGATGTGAGTGAGCGCAACTCAAAACTTTTGTTTGTCACATCTAGGCGTGCGCCCCGTGCAAAAAAAAATGTAGGCACTTACCAGGTAAATGTTAATTCAACAGATTCTTCCCTCTTGTTGTCACCGAAGGCTGATGTCCCTATGCAGATATCTGGAGATAATGCTGAAGTGTTTTCACAGGAGGTTCCAAACTTCTTATCAGGTGAATAATCATGTTAATTACTAATGCAAAGAGCATAGATATTGCATGAAATTTTGCAACGATGGCGCAGTGGCCTTACACCTTGACATATTAAAAACCTTGATGCATTTTCAGGTCTACGTAAAACTGGCCTATCCTTTTTTGGAAAATCTTCAGGGAGCGAGCCTAAAGCAGATGCAGGTTTGAACCAACAAGGAAATAATTTCAATTTTACTTTTGGAGGAGAGAGCAGCAAGAGCCGTGGAGGATTATTTAGTATGTTCCAGTAATTTTATAGCACCCAAGTTGATTTTTAAGTAAAAAAATATCTATATAGTAAAGAGATGTTTATTTGGTAAGTAGTATAAAAGTTATTGATGTAACTGGCAGGCCCTAACTGCTATTAATTGTAACAGAATAAACAATGGGGCAAATACTTCGCTGAACTCAATGTTTGAATCTCCTTGAAGTTTCCTACACAAGAGAAACTTAAACACAAAAGTCAGTCCGAGAAATATTGCACTCCACAGTGCTCTGTAAAGTGAGGCCTTATATGAACTTTCCAAGTTCATTCTAATACAAACAATGCAACAAAAATATGCATTCATAGCATCACTTACAAACAAAGGGGCAAACACTGTCCACCAAGCACTATTCACTAGATTGTCTATTTTCAATGCAAGTAGAACAGAGAATATTGTGATTGTTATCAAATTGATCCAAATTTCAAATACAGTCAGTCCAATCCATTGCACAATTTCTGTTAGTGAGAAAAACATTTTGTAGCCAGGTAGTTACTGATTGGCACCAAGCATTGCTGTTCTGAATACTCGGATGTGGATAGATGATGAATGTCTGACTTGAGAGTCAAAGTCTAAATCATCTTGCAGAGGCTCCAAATCATCTGTAATTTAATATATGAATATGTCAGTATGGATTGGTTAAATATTCAGTACAATAATTAACAGAAATATTAAATAAAGATTTCTATGCGGTATTTACAAGTGTGAAAGATACTCACCAACTAAGTCAACAGTCCCTGTGTTTACTTCAACTTGACATGTTCCTGAGAACAATATCTCCAACTGCAATGCCAGGTTACAGCACCTCTGTATAGCGGCTCCTAGGCCATGCAAGATTATCTCCTTTTCACCTTTAGTTATGAGATCGCAGCATTTGTCTAGCTGAGCCTGTAGAAATATTGATACAATGAGTAGGTTATTAGGTACAGGATGTTAGTTCTCGGGCAGGTAGAAGTATAACTCCATAGTGTTATGAACAAGAACATTTTCATGTTACCACATGTTTATTTTTACCTTGAAATTTGTCTTTTTGGTGATAAATATAACATTGTCTCCATCTATAGGTCTTAGGGGAAGCCTTTTTTTAACAGCGTAGTTTTTGTTTGGGTAACGTTTAGGCTTTTTCTTTGATTCTTCTTTTCTTGAGTTGGTTGTTTTCCCGTTTTCATCTGCCATTTTGACACTTGACTTGAAAATGAAATGTGAGCGAGACAATGAGATGACAGTTGACAGCAACGATGGTTGTCTGTGAACATGTTTTTTGCTCAGTTTGCTCATATTATTTTGTCTCTGAAACGTGTAAGTACCTAAGTTATCGGAATAATAATGTAAGATAAGTATCAGAACAATGATTTATCACGCAGGCTTTCATTCATATTCTCAAGGATACCTTGTATAATTAATTTGTAACATTACTGTAGTCGACCACCCAAATCCCCTCCAGCCAGCGTAGACTACGCTGCCTTCTTAACAATAGTAAATAGCGGTCGCCACTGGTACCTATAATAGCGACGACGGCGACGCCGACAAGTCAGTTAAGTACAAAATAGTTTCAATTCAATAACTAGTTTCTCCGCTTTCCCCGCTGACGCCTTACATGTATCTTCATCACCACAACACCATCACTATATCGTAGTTTATTTTCTCTATGACCATCACCACCGACAAGTGGAACTCTGCAAGTAGGTGTAGGACCCGAGTCCCACGTTGTGCTTGCTTGGATGATGTTTTTTTCCGGAAAGCGTCGGACGGTTGGTTGGAAGATTCTGCTATAACGTAGTTAATTTTCTCTATGGTAGGACCTAGAATGGATCACTACCAGACAGCTAGGTGGTTATACCGTGGTGGTACCTTGTTTAAAATAAAAATAAATACTTAAATAAAAGATACCTAGTTAATTACATAATTATGTTTATTTTATGTTTAATAAAATATTCTTAACAAAAAGTACATAAACATCTAAAAGTATTCGGTTACTATAACGTCACAGGTACACATTCTTCAATCAGGATGGCTTAGTTGAAGTTAGTTCTTCTTCTTCAGTGCGTTTGAAACGATTCATTAATTTATAGAGATTAAAAGGTGGCCTGTAACATAAAGGGATACCTATAGGTATACGACGATGACCTAGACCCAGTCTGAATAGGTGCCTAGGTAGGTATACTATCTGGTAGACGGAGAAACCGCTGGACGCTTGAAGCCTTTCCACGTGATCAAGACAAAATAAATACACAAAGAGTTGCGCACGGCTTATTATTTTGGAATCGGTCCAGAATGGATTTTCCCGATGGAGTTCACAAGCATTAGAAGCTCAAAAGCAACATCTGATAGGGTCAATTTGGTAGTAACTACATAGCTTTATGAAGGAATTAGGTAGGTATTTTTCTGACGGGATAAAAGTGCACACTATTATTTATTAGGTATATAATGTAAGTACCTACCTTTCTGTGGATGGTGGTGAGACGGTGGTGGTGGTTCGTGGTGGTTTGGTCTCCATGTACTTATGCCACAGTGGTTTATTTTTTGTTGATCTCAAAGTAAAGTCTTGTGTCGGTGTTACTGCTGTTTTCACTTTGAATTCGTCTGAGGAAAAAACACTTCAGTCAAGGTAGTTATGTAATACTTTTGCTACGTAATGATCTATCCATATGAGTACCTAATACGTCTAATAATACCTATACCTTTATGAGGATCGCATAATATACTTACCTACCTGATTTTAGGATTGTCGAACTATAACTCTATGTAGTTAGTTACAGTAACTAACCTATGTTTTAACATGGAGTATAAGTACTTAGGTACTCCATGTTAAAACATAGGTACTTACATTCAGTAAACTTCGATGGAGGATTGTGACAACTATTATGTATTTCTAGGTCTAGGCGTCGGCAGTTCGGCATGATTAACTCCACAGACACAAACCTGTAGAGCCAGAGCCAGGCGAGGTGTTAGTCAAGTTGGTCAGGTAGCCCAGTGGCGCCTCCAGGTCGCCGTCAGTCCCCGGCAGCTGGCCATCCAGACCCGGGCTGAACGCCGGCTCACCCTCATCACCATTACTCCGAAGACCACTGCGGCGGCTGTACGGCATCCATTTTCTCTTATACGCCGTGTCTGTGAAATTATGAATAAAATGAAGAAGGAGATCTGGGAATCGGGCGGTTGAAGTTAGAACCGCTTGAAGTGTGCCCTCGTATTCACTACACTCACACATGTACACACGGCGAGTTGCATGGAGTGCCCAGATGGTGCGTAACTACAATATAATCACGCTTTTTCACTCGTAAATATATTCATAGGTTCACCTAAAGGTTGCCTGGAAGAAATAGCTTTAAGCGACAAGGCCGCCATTTGTACATACTTAAACTTATGCCATAATTCTCGCCGAAAAAAGTATAAGTAGAAGACGACCAACAGGACGATATCCTTACATGACCAGAGATTGATTTCCTTCTGCGCGTAGTGGTACCCCACGGAGATGCCGTACACCAGCAGGATCACCATCGTGAGCATCAGCACCAGCAGCACACAGGCACACACCGCCCACGTTAGCACTCTATAAATAATTGCATTATCAATTTGTAGTGTGTAAAATTGATGATGATAGCCAACCTTCGCTAGGAGACGGCGCTAGAAGAAGAAGTGTAGAAAAGTAGGTATAACTTCCAAACCCCCTTTTTTAAGCCAGTTAACCATCTTCGCTTGTGCTTGGTATTTCGCTGTTAATGGGCAAGGCCCTGGACACCCTATGGACGGTATAACATTAGGTACTGATACTGCAGCTCCTGGCAGTAAGCACTACTTACTGACTACGGCAGCTATCGAGGTAACAGTGGAACTTGGTTGCGAATGGCGGCCACCATTACCAACACCGACTGTACTTACACACGTACGGTGGCCTGCGCCTAAAAGTATACAGGCGGAGTTTTTAAAATAGCGATCCCTGATGATTAAGGGACCAGCTACATCCTTACTAATATTATAAATGCGAAAGTAACTGTGTCTGTCTGTCTGTCTGTCTGTCTGTCTGTTACGCTTTCACGCCAAAACTACTGAACGGATTTGAATGAAATTTGGTATACATATGGTCTAGACCCTGGGAAAGAACATAGGCTACTTTTTATCCCGGAATTCCCACGGGAAAACTTTTTAAGGCGAAGCGAAGCGCGCGGGAACAGCTAGTCTGTTATAAATCCGGGACGTGTTGTGTGTGATGTGTGTAGCAGTGGTGTTCATGTGGATGTGCTTGAGCAGCATGTGAGCTTGAGAACGCATTGTACCTACATGCATAGCTACAATGGTACTTAATTTATTAAAATAATAAATATACCTTTCAGCACAGAACGTCAGAGAACATATGAGGGAATGTATCACACCCATGACGACTCACTGTGTATAAATAAATATCTGAAAAAGGGTTACAGTGATCATTTTAAAAACCTAACATGCGGGAAGTCTACTTTATATTTTACAAAATTGGAACTATTGGGTTACTCACCTCTAAAAATACGATTTTATTACAAGTTTATAACTTTCAACATAAAAGCAAGTAAAATGACAAATAACATAGAGAAAATAAACTACGATATACCAAATAATAGTAACCATTTTCGTCTTCGTCTATGAACTGTTTCATTACTCAGAACAAGAATTTAAAAAATGCAAATTGAAAATGTTCGAGAGGCCTTTCAGGCGAGAATGGCTTGATGTAGCAGTCTTCAGGATTTCTCCAACCCATTTTGCCATTTTAAAAATATTCCAAATCATTATTGAATTTGTAGAGTGATCAATTTGATCGTTAATAATGATTTCCTATCAGATCGTGTAGCACAGACCGATAATCTATGTAGCTGTCGATTTTACTCATGTTCATCAGAATGGAAGAAATGCGGTGAAGTAATTAACCATTTTGTTTAAACCACTGAAAAACAAATATCGTCCAAGAGAGTAATAATTAATTTACTATGTAACAGGTATTAGGTATGTTTCTAGGAAGAAACATAGTCGTATGGATGCATAATTACGTACGTAGGGTTTACTTACGTTTCTGAAGTATTGTATAAGAACATTTCATTAGGATTAAAAATATTCCACTTTTCTTTATATTGCTTTAGTTGTGTCCGCGCCTCGTCTCCTTTCACCGCTGAAATAAATAAAAAACTTGATGAACTTATTAATAACTACTATCAGACCTTATACTCTTCTGACGAAAATATCTCTACCTAGGTTTGATATTATGATATACTTGCAAAATTAAGGGATCTTACCACCATTTTCCTTATCATCACTAACTGCAAGTGCAGTCGTTTCTTTTTCCCTGGTCAAAAATTCAGAACCTGTTTGATTTTCAGCGTTTACATTTGAAATTCCTTCCTTATGTAGATCATGAGCTACTGATGCATTTAGATTTAAAGTATCCAAGATTTCATTCTTTCTGGAGATGTTGTTATACTTCAGTAGGGTCGAGTTCATAGTTGAGGAGTCGTTGAGAGGTACGGCTTTTCTTCTCGTAAACTCAGGTTCAAAGTTTTTGTACTCTTGCTTGTGGTAGTATTTGAATGTCGCTGGAATTAAAGTAGGTATGGCTTTATCGATACAATACACACAACACAAGCTATTATTATCTCCAATGCTTAATGTTTTTTTAAAGTAAGGTTTCCACCTATTGCTGCATATACCTAACAGTTGGAAATATATATACAAGTCACATATCGCTCGTCAGTGAAACTTCACATAAGTAAATTAGAGTTTGCTCTACACGTTGACACCTATCTCTCTCGCCAACTGTACAAACACGTACCCTGCCACTGCGCTATCTCGCGCTGCGCGTAGTGGTACCCCGCCGACACGCCGTACATGCACATGGTCACCATGGCCACCAGCAGACAGGCCGACAGGCACGCGCACAGGAGCCAACTCAGGATCCTGGAAGGTAAAGACGACTGCTGCCGCTACACGGACTCGTTATCGACGTAGATACATGTCACTATATCGAAAATTGCCGTAACTGGTGGAAGGTCGAAAACGAACTCGTGTAGCGGCCGCTGGCCTTACAAAATCTTCTTAGGTTGGCGGTGCCAAATACGAAACGATAGGGGGGCGTCTAGGGTTTGTCACAGTGGTTGGTGAAAGGCTTTGCCAGTCAGAACAGCATCGGTCGCTTCGCTCCTGCCTAGGGAGCACCGGACGCATATAAATAGGCCGTTTGCATTAAGCTTAACTTACGTTACTTATAAAATTACCTTTCTATGACGAACGAAAAAGCACACATTGTAGAATGTATAATCCCCATTTTATAAGTCTAATTTGAGTAATTTACTTATCTGAAACAATAATTATAAAATAAGTAGGGAATTAAATAAAATTAATATTAAAAAAAAAACATTACCAAGTTGAAATTGCTTACAAAATCTTCACGTGAGCCTACGCCGGTCGTAGCAACCGGAAGTGCTACGCGATGCTACGCGGGCCTACGCCGTCGTAGTAGACTGAAGTGTTTACGCAAGAATGTGTGTGAAGCGGCAGTAGTGCCGCTTCACACACATTCAGCAGTAGGCTGTAGTGCCGCTTCTTTTATAAATATTTCAGTCGTCTTACCGTCTAAGGGCTAACATAGAGAAACGGGTTCCCGGTACAGGTAGAGTACCGGTAACCTGATTATGCGAAAGCGCTCATGACATTTAATTTAAATCCGGGAAATGCTCCGTGAGAGAGCGCTTTCGCATAAACAGGTTACCGGTACAGGTAGATGCAGGGAACCCGATTCTCTATGTAAGCACCCTAAGCGTTGCCATATACTAACACCAAAGTAAACAGCGGAGCGATGCAAGACTACTCTGTAGAACTAAAACTCTCTTTACCTATTGCCTATTATGGAATAGTAATATTATAAATTAAAATAGATAAACATCTGTAATGCTGATCAAAATTGTTAGGTAGGTACATCAGTAAACTGTTACGTTCTTCAGAATAACACATTAATTTAGTTTTTCTCAAAGGTACTTTAATTTATTTACAAACAATTTATAATCGTAAAGTAGGTATAGTGCCACAATCTTATCTGTTCCGGTGGCGACATCGCTGTGATCGAATCCAGTGTTGCTTTCGATTAAATTTTACCTATTTCTGGTTTAAACGACAATGCATTTCTGCTATTAGGTACCTATTGCAATTAGGTACATTCATAAGTATAGTACTATAGATAAATCAAAGTATAGGGTCGATAGTAAATGAAAGTGGATATAATATATCAAACGACATTTGTTTCAGTGTAGTTCTGATTATGTTCTGCTTCTGATATAGGAGATTAAATCTAGATTACAATGGTATAGGTAATATATTATATGTGGGTCGTGGGAATAACGAGATAGATAGACTTAAAAAAAACAATTGATTAAGTATTATTATTATTTTTGAACACTTTATTTTACATTTTCTAAAGTAACAAGAAACAAGAGCATACAATTAAAATAAATTCAGACATTGTGCAAAGGCTAATACATCATCATCATCATCATCTTGACCCATCACGTCCCCACTGCTGGGGCACGGGTCTCCTTCCAAAGGCTAATTGCCAAAAAGCAATTTCTATCAGCCAACTCTTGATTGGTTGGGAAAACAATGACATGTCATAAATCATCATTATTTCGTCTAAAATCGCTGCAAGTGCGCGAAATTCTTCTTGGTATACTGCCTAAGATTTAAAGTATCATGTCATGTCATCACACCTGCAATCAAAGAAAAATAAAGATTATATACTTTTCATCACGACTCATCCCGTCCCCACTGCTGGGGCACGGGCCTCTCTGGAAAATATTACATAAAATTACATGGAGTATATGGGTAAAATTATTCGTCATATTTGGCAACACTAACCTGTAGCCGCTGCAACTCGTTCTTCCAATTTTTCAAACGGAATTAAAGGCGCCTGAATACGTTATTCTTCCTGCATAAAAGCCAATAAATATAGTACTACTTTTCTTGCATTACATTACAGCGCTTTTGGCAGTATTTCACCCAGAAAATCACAAAACAAATTAAATAACAATAATTGAAATTGACAACTCAAATAACGCACAGAGTATGAAATGACGTTTGACAATGACGTTTCGTTAGTTGCACATTTTGACCACCGGAACAGATAAGATTGTGGCACTATACGTAAAATATGTGGCAGTTTTTTTTGTCTTCGTAACTTGGATTTGGATACCTAATCAATGAACCTCTCCGAAATCCTAGTCTTTGTCGCACCGAAACATCAGCAAAATGAATCGTGAGGCCATTATTCTGAGGCTATAATCAGCATTCCAGTCTGCGTTGTCCTCTACTGCCGAAGTTGGTGGACGTATCTGAATAATGTCCTCACGATTCATTTTGCTGATGTTTCGGTGCGACAAAGACTAGGATTTCTTTGCTGGACGACTATGGTATAATAATGTTTTAAGTATGAGACCCAACCGTCATTGATGAGACCATGCTGGACAACAAAGGTACAATGGTGAACCTATAATATGAACATGGCTGAGATGAGTGAGATAATGCAGGTAAGTATCTATTGTGGTACCTATGTAACTGTGGCAGTCAGGATGGTTCGTTCGTTTTTCGTCAGTATAGAGTAACCCTCCTACCTCCTGGCCCGAACTCAAAACACTATCGCGTGCGAGCGAGTTGGTGATGAACACGCAGGCAAGCTTCAAGTGTATTTACACTGGTCGATTCCCCGATACTACCTACCAACATTGCTAAAAACCATCATTAAGTAAGTACCTAATATTTTTACCACTACGTATTGATCTAAGTAGGTAAGTACATAATGAAACATGAAAGGACTCTTGGCCGAAGTCATCTTATTCTCAGTAGTCCTACTATTAATAAGTTAGTAGATATCAGTTTAATATTACCTTTCAATCAAGAACAATAAGCCACATAATGTAGAGTGTACGATACCCATTGTAGGTATTTATTTAGTTGTAAAACGTGGTAAAATATTTATGAAGAAGTTGTCATGCATGATGACGGAATGATAAATGACATACCGATTATAATAATTTTCTCAAACTTTCTTTATTAAAATTTGTAAGCAAGGAATTATAAAATATGTTTATGCCACTCTTATGCCATAACTCCTGTTGCTTCTGCAATGAAGTCATCAACGAGAGCGGCCCAGGGCCGTGGGTAGAATAATGCTCTGGGCATCTGGGTATGGCTTCCAGAAACTCCAGGCGTTACGTCACTAGCTAGGCTCGGCCTCTGCTATGCTGACTTTGAGATTCCCTGGAAATTTTTCTTCATGATTCTCTTATACAAATTCCAACAAACTACCTACTTAAATTTCTTTAATAGTGTACACTATCGGACGTGTTTTATACCTTGCCAAAATCCTGTGACTTCTGTTGGCCGCGTTATCTTCTGTGCCTTTACCAATAGAAATTGGTTTTCCTGTAATTCATGCCATTTCATTAGTTCATTTGATGATTGTAACCTTGTAGAATTTTGGATATTGTTTAAGTCTTGATTTAGGTACCTACCTGTTGATCTACATTACGTAAACCTAGAGCTAACACTTCGTCTACATCACTAACCATCTCCACTGCCGTCGGCGAGCTCAAACTTCTCAGTGGTATTATCAAACGCTTGGAACATGTCCGTGGTGACTTCAGTGCCGTTGCTTCCCTCTGGCTTCTCCGCCGGCTCGCCCATCGCGCCCTCCAGCCCGGGCGGCGCCCCCCGCGCCCAGGGGCCTACCCCGGGGCTGTCGGCGCCCCCGCGACGCACCTGGATGTAGTTGCGGGGGTGCATGGTCGCAGAGAACACTGTAAAATGGGTACGATTGTAAGAAAAACAGGATGGAATCACACATCTAGATGTACCTGTAGGTCCTGTGTCATTATGACAACGCGTAGTGGAGCAGCGCGGTGGGAAATGGTACAAGCTTAGCAATAGCAAGTCGAGAATGAGTCAGGTATACCTACGCACATAGGTACAGGTACAGGTCCTACAGTCGTACAGTCCTACACCGGCACAGATAATAATATAATATAACATTGGCTACAGGATAGCCTTGTAGGCCATTATTTAAAAAAAGCTTTCGTACTCCCGTTACGTTCAGTCTTTGGTTAGGGCTCTGAACGAAAACATAAGATGAGATAAAACAGATATGTATGATAGGGTAGGTATTTACTAAGATACAGCATGATCTCCTTGCGAGCATAGTAGTAGCCGACAGACACTCCGTACACAAACAGAATGATGAGAGCTATGGACAGGATCACGATCAGAAACGCGCAAGCGATCCATGCCATAAACCTGGAAATATATTGTATTAAGATAGTTAGGAAAGGCACTTTGAACTGTGTTGGGTAGACACTTTTATCTTTTGTTGACTGTACGTTGAGTTTAAAGTATTTATAGGTAGGTACTCATGAGGGCTAGTAGGTAAGTACTCTAAGGTATACTCATCGATTGTAGTAATCAGAATCGTAATAAATTATAGGATATGAGTTCCGGTTCGGAATATATCACATAAGAATATACACATGATGGCAATAAAATACCTATTTGATTCGATTTCTGCAAAAATGTACCTACAGTTCAAAGGGGTAAAGCTTACCTTTCAGCGCAGAATGCCAACGAACACACGACTGAATGTATCATACCCATCTTGCTTAGTTCAGTTATACAATTAGTTAAATTATTAAATAAAAACCTAACTAAATATTAAAAGTAAAAAAATCCCAAATATTTACTCCATCGCTGACAGTTTTGTGAACTTTTGTGGTGGGCTGGTCATCTGTGGTGCATTGCATTAGTTCTGTGTTAAGATTTAGGTAGTTTTAAAGGCGCACTTATTTCCGCCAATTTCTGCAACGTTTTTTTTTCCATGGCTCATTTTTTTTTATATCGATGTTAGGTTTTCCGGTAATCCTGCTGCCGATAGAGGTCGCTTCCATCCTCCATCAAAACCCACTTGCAATGTAAGTACCTACTTGTTATGACTACAACGACTTAAAACCTGTTTTTATGATTATTGGTGTTTAACACGTTATTTGATTTAGCACTGAAGCTAATAGAGTACTTGATTCTATGCTATTATTGTCTTAAACGAGGTGATAGAGCCACAAAAAAAAAAAATAATAATAAACAATTCAACATTTTTATTAAATAAAACTGGACAGTCTTACCATTTCAAATCCGTCACAACCGTCTCAATATAAAAAAAATATCTTTTTCACATGCACACATATGTATATATTAGTCGTTACACAAATACATAATATCAAAGTTTGTTGAATATAAATTTGATAGTCAATTAAAATATTTAAATATAGTTTACAAATCTTTTTTATCTATGGTAACATAACATAAAGTACGAAAATTAAAAACATTAATATTTATAATCATCTAATAGAATTCTAAAAATAAATACTTATGAAAAAATATATCCATAACAAACAAATATACAAAAAGATTATCAATTAATTAAAATCTGTCTGGCAGTCATTTACGCTAGGCATAAATTTAAATTACTTAGGTAAGGGCTGAATTTTCAATAGCCAGATAAGAGTCATCTGAGGAATAATATTCTGAAGCTATCGCGTCAGAATGTTTGTATTAGACAGTGACAGCAACAATGTTATTCGTCAGATAACATTTATCTGACTATTGAAAAATCAGGCCTAAAGCCGGTAAAGCATTATGTCAAGGAAGCTGGCAACATTATATTTTTTTATTGCGTCGTATTATAAGGCACATAACATAACAACGCACTTTGCAATATCGCGTACGTGAAAAGCGATAGCCGTGATGCATGTAGCGATTACTGCTGCCAAAGTCACTTTAACGTAACCGGTGATATTTATGTTTTTTAATCGTGTGTATTTCATATCAAGCTGAACACGGGATCACTCGTGCTTATAGAAGCATACGCATGTCTCTATAGACACCTTTTGTAATGCATGAAATACGTATGCGCAGTGCGACCATATTTTTAATAGCGTGCGGATTTCATCGAGCATGCGGGTTCGCATGCCATTTTCCCACGCATTACAATAAATAGTTGTATGAAAAAAACAATTGCGGCTGTCACGCGTGCGGGGCAATTCCGCGTGCGTGATCAAATCCGCACGCTATTAAAAAACACTCTCAGTGCGACAACAAATCCGCACGATATTAAAACACGCAGTACACAAAAGCGCGATGCTAAGTCCTTTTCAACTTCAACTCGTACGGTCTCCCTCCCACTCAGCATCTCATCGCCTCCTGCTATCGCCCCCCACTATCCGCGGTTCGCTCCCACATGGGCAGTCGAGCAAGGGCTACAGCGACCTCTCGGCGCAGCTGCTCGGTGATGACTGCGGCCGCGGGGGCGCGCGCCCAGCCCGCCGCCGCCGCCGCCAGCCAGGGTAAGCTGCCTAGCCCGGGCGCGTGGACTTCGGTGTTGCTGGAATAAGGGGAAATGTTAGGAGGTGTGTGGAGAAAATTATGGATGAGTAAGGGTGAGGATAGAAAGTTGTGGCGCTTCTTGGGAGAAGCCCTCGGCTAGCAGTGAACGATTATAATCTTCATCACGTCGATAGCAACTAAATAAAAAATGCGCGTATGGGGCTATTCTTGTGTGCAGTTTCATAGCATATAGTGTTTTAAAATAATCGTTTGATTGTTAGGTATTGGTATTTGGAGTTATGGAGAATGCTGTTAGCATTAAGTTCGCCTATGTACATATATTTATTATTGTGCAATAAAGAATTTTAATAATAATAATGGAGTCAGTAACTTAGCTAACCTGAAATCAGTGACTTCCTCTTAGCTTATTACCTAATAATGAGTTACAAACACTAGAGCCCATTAGAGCTGAAGTAGGGGTAATTCCTAAAGCTGATAAGTGACCCTATTGTGCACTCTTGATGATCATGACAACATAATTCACTTACTCCATAACTTCCAAGCTGAGTTCATCGAGCTGTGCGTAGGGCTCCCAGCGCGTGCGGCCCATGGTGACGCGCAGCGCGAGGCGGCTGCTGCAGCGCGCCGCCAGCCGCCCCGCGCACGCCGCGCCCGCAGCGCGCACGTGGTAGCTGTCGTAGCCTATCTGGAGATGAGGAGAGGTTTTGTGTGAATGTTAAGTGTATGTATACTGGTAACCGTCTAAAGCTCGCATAGCATTCAGTATTCTTTGTATAGAAATTTACACAAGTGCTTTCTCTTCATCGGCATTGCTGACGCCGCCGCCGCGCCGTTTAAGATATACATATATGTACGCTACCGATAGGTGGACGGTTACCTTAACTCGGCCATAAGGCTACCTTTCCACCAAATATGTGCTATGCAGTTAAGCTGCAAGGTGAGAAAGGAATCGTTTCCAACAGTAATATCCTATGTATAGCAATGAATATGATTGATCGATATCAAACGCATCCATAGCAATGCAGCCTAGCACATTTCTTATGGAAAAGCGCCGCTCTTGCTACAATAGATGATTCTATCTATACCATGCGGCGGTTTTGACACATTCAACCCTGTTATTTCAAGGGTAGGTATCTAAAAAGCTCATCCTGAATACCTTTCCTGAAGTAACGTCGTCCTGGTGTAAAATTGAACGAAGAAATTGGAGTAGGTGGAAAAAAATACTTTCACCATCTTTAACCCGGGTTCGAACCAGTTTGACTAGTACCTAATTACCTTTCAACTTCAAACATTCTCTGCACCAACCTGCAAGTCCTTAATGCTGAGCGTGGCTCTAAAGGTGGTCTTCAACTCATCCGGCCGGGTGACGCTGACGTCACCGACGCGATCCACCGTGGCCAGGTTCTTCACCCAGCCCGCGTCCGTCTCGAAGCGGCCGATGCACCATGTTGCACCTACCTACATATAGGAGAATTGTAGGTTAAATAGTTTATTGATGAGAGACTTTAAATTGGTGGACTAGTCCCACCGCCAGTGTCCACGTCACCTCTTTGTGGACGGCAGAATGGACATTTGGTTTAGGACTATAGAAAGAGGTATCTTTGATGGATCAAATCAGAGGTATTTCACAAGAGAAGAAAGTAACTTAGCTCTTAAAATCTGCAAGCAGAAGTAGCAGTGGGTAAACGAGATTTCGAGTGGAGACCATGAGCAGGCAAACATAGCGTAGGTTTCGCTCCAGCTTGCTGCATCGACAACCTTGGGTAGGTAGCCGGTAGTAGGATGGGCGAGCATAAGTGAGTAATACCGTCTTTTTGCACCTGCAGCTATTCTATACTATTCTATTCGAGAGGGGATGGTGTTCCTGTACATGGCTCTCTCGAGAGAACCTTAGTACATATCCCCTTGATTTCAGCTCAGCCAGCCTAGCTCCCGAGTAAACTGGAGCAGCAAGCCTGGGTGTTGCAATAGCTGAGATAGGCACTTACAGCTAGTGAGTGGCACCTTGTTGCACGTGCAGCTAGTGAGTATTACGCTCTGGAGAGCAACCTTGTTTGTTTATATTGTATTGTATTATTTTCTGTATTGTTATTTTTTTGTTGCATAATTTTTCAGTTTTTGTTGTTGAATGTGTCAAATAAATATTTTCTTTCTTTCTTTATTTCTAGTACCTTGTGCAGGAAGACGGCGGGCAACGGCGGCGCGGGCAGCAGCTCGCGGCGCGCCTGCAGCAGCGAGCGCCGCACGTCCATCAGCAGCGCGTCTATGGCTTTGTTCCCGAATGTGGCCAGACTATGCGCGCGCGCACTGCAACAATGTTGGATATGTTTAAAAAGGATTTAGACTTCTTTATATATCATCCAACAATCTTATATATGCTAGAAATAGGATTTAACGAGCCACACCGCTCTATGAGTTTGAAAACCAACTGCTACGCGACGTCACATCGCAAAAACGTATGTCTCCCACCACAAGTAATGTTGTTATTCTTAGATCGATTTTGCGTTATTTCGTCTAGTTTTTGGTAAGGGCTCTATCTGCGGTCCTCCTTATCAAATCATTACATTTCTAGCAAAATCCGTGGTCTAGTAAGCTGCCACATTGAGTTACCTGTAGGCGTCAAGCAACGCGGTGTCGCAGCGCATGAGTTGCGACACGCTGGCGGCGCGGCGCAGCGCCGTGTCCAGGTGCCGCCGCAGCCGCCGCGCCAGCAGCGCGCGCAGACTGAACGAGAGGCACGCTGATAGCGGCAGCTCGTCTGGGGGACACGGCTTTTATTAATTTTTAGTTAACTTGGCATATACGCAACTACATAAGTAGATTTGATTCTGAACGTACTCAAGGCTCAAATTTGAATTTCTGACAGTTATTAGTCTGTGTTTTAGGACGAGCCCGACACACACATTTAGGGTGGGTTGCACCATTTAACTTTAACTATTACAAACGTCAAATCCCTTGACGAGCTAGATCAATCTTCAAGAGATTTGACGTTTGTAATAGTTAAGGCTGTCACTAAAGCTAGAAGAAAATCAGAATCTGTCAAATCTAGTGAGGGGGGGTTGAGGTATGCGGGGCGTTCTCCGGACAATGACATGAAATTTTAACATAGTACTCGAAAACATTAAAGTGAAGACATGCCACTTTGTTAAACATATACTAAGTAAGTACTTGTTTTGTAAGTGATACGAAAATATTTATTTTTATTTGAAAGTATTTTTAATATTTAATCATTAATTATAAAAAGTCGTGCCCGTGCCGATATTTATACAGGTTGTTGCAAAAAGGGTATACTAAACTAAGCCGAAACCTACGTGTGCAGCATGTTATTGATGTTATGTCTAAAACCCTGGAAATGAAATCAGAATGTAAAAATTCGCGTTTTTTTTTTCGCGAATTAAGTATAGCCTCACTTGGGGGCAGATTTTAATATAAGAGGGACTACAGGGTGTTGTATTAAAAAAAGTATAGTTAGCCGAAAGGGCGTTACTCTGAATAACTTTTATCCTACGTATTTTTTTATATTCGTGAAAAAAAAAACGCTTCTCCATATATATTTTTTTGGTCACTTGACCTTTTAGTTAGACGACCTGTTTTATTTTGGTGTTTTAAGGGCCCGTACAGGGTGACGTGCCGCGCCAATTTTGGGTTTTCAATGCTCTTCACACAGCACACGCAGTGACACGCACACATGTAAGTTTGCACAGTGGGTCGATAAACTTTTACTCGCCAACTTTATTGACAATTATGTTCAAGTACATTTTGGGTGATTTTAGGGTAAGTAAGTATAATTCTTACTTACACTGGTAGGCACCAGGAAAGAGTAGAAATTAATAGGGGTGCCACTTTACTCTATACTCGGAACCCAATTAGCTTTCTCAAACAAATGTGGTATTTACTTGTAGAAAGGTAACTAAAAGTATTAAAGTGTAGATAATAAGTTTCGGGCATCCTCCAGCCAACTGAACCCCGACGACAAAGCAAAGTAAATACATAGTGTCGCAAAAGGGCTATACTAAGCCAAAAGGGGATGACTCAAGGGGTCATTCTGAACAACTTCTGTTCTACGAGATTTGCAAATTCGCGAAAAAAAATATTCGTTTTCCATGGTAAAAAGTCACATGTCCAACAAAGTTTCTATGAAAAAGGTTTTTTTTTGTTAATTTCCATAACTCGTAGAGCAAAAGTTCAGAATGACCCCCTGTCTTACTCCTTTTTACCCGACTGCCGAAGGAGGAGGGTAATGTTTTTTGATTGTATGTATGTATATATGTATGTTTGTCTGTTTCTTTGTTCCCTCCTGTAGCCTAAACGGCTTGATAGATTTTGATGTATGAGGTATTGTTAGAAGCGTATTAATGGCGCGATGGCTATAGGCTATGTGACGTTCCATTAAAATGTACATAGCGCCCTCTTGAGGACATACCGTGATGATCGAAAAAATAATAATTCAACTTTGCCGTGTAAGCTATCAAATGAAAGGACTTGATTTTCACATTACAAAAATATGCATATTGAAGGTATTTAAATAACAACACCAAAATTATTGAAATAAAAAATGATCATGAACTACCTACCGACGTAAAATTTCATAAAATAAAAACAACTAAAAAGTTACAAATAAAAAAATACAATTATAAAAAACTAAAAACCTGACTGCACGCTAAAAACATGAAAACGAGTCCCAATGTTAATGGAAAGTATCGCAGGCGGGGACCAACTTGACCGCCACTTAAGGCCGTTTTCTAAGTAACATTCAGCTAAATGGTGAACCCTCTGCTGGTATAATTTGTTTATATACCGCTTTTTCAATACCTGTAAGTACATTTTTTGGCAGCATAATATTTTTACTTAATTTTAGGGTTTCGAACGTCAAAAGAAAAAAAGCAACCGTTATAGGATCTCTTTGTTGTCCGTCTGTCTGACTGACTATCTGTCACCGCCCTTTTTCTCAGAAACGGGTAAAGATATCAAGCTTATATTTCGCATAGATGGGGAGTACCCCAAAAAAAATATTATGGTACTCCCTGTCCCACACAAGTAAATTGGGGCTTATATTTTTTCCAGTTATTTTGATGTGTATCCTTTTTTTTTCTTTGTTGTTTTGTATAAGTATGTGTTTCTTTTCTTTAAATCTGTATTTTTTTTGTTGTTGCTGTCTATGTGTCGAAAAAATGTATCTTTATCTTCAAATCACGCCATCTATCGTTTGTTTTTTTTGTGGCTACTGTCTATAGAAGAAATTCCGTCATTGACAATTTTACGTTACGAATTTATTTTTATTTATTTTATTTTTATTTTTACATTTTCGTGGAGAATCAACAGCATTTTGTTAATAAATAATTATTACTTATGAACACATAACAACTTGATGCCATTAACAGAATGAACTTAGTAAACCCAGTAAACCTAACACATCCAGAGGAAAAACAAAATCTCTTTCTCTCTCTCTGAAAAACATACTTAATAGCCCAAACTCGATGCTTTTAGCTATTAACATCTTTGAAATAAAATTGAGCCACCACCGTGTTACTGCCCTCATCAGATCCTCACGAGACCATACCTCAACCAGCACCAAGAGACTGTATTTTTGATCCCTAACCTAATGTTCGTGCGTATTGTCATCACTTAGATCCATTCGCTATATTCCTGCTCCTCATCAGACCTTTACGAGACTGTAATGTCACGAGAATATTGCACACTATCTAATTTAATTTAATGTATTGAATATACTGGAAGAATTATGCTTCCTCAATTTCAAATCAAATTATGTTGGTGTCATAAAAGTTGAAAAAGTGCAATGACAACCAATGTGCAGTGATTTTGTATCTGTACACGATAAGATCGCGAGCTGTCAGTGCTGCCTAAACCGACGTGACCCTTCTTTGGAGGCCAGCGGCCAACTGAGTCAAACGTCACTTGTGTTTATGATTTTATAACACAGAAAGCCGCCATAGATATTTGTATGAAGATTTGAGGGAAAAAAATTGCTCAAGGTTGGGATTAATTTACACAAAATAAGTGTGTGTTTATTAAAAAACAAGGTATTTAGCGCCTAGTCCAAGCCTTTAACTTTATAATATGATAAAAATCATATGAAAATTCTTAATAATTACGACACAGTTGTTACAATACGGGAGTGTGATTGACTGGTTTTTCTTGATATTCTGAAATTAATTTACAGTTATCCATAATCATTTACTTAAATTCGAATGATTCAGCACCTAGCTAGACTCTTCAACTACCTGTGTGATTTTTTTCAAGGCTGTAGAGCATCATTTACTACATAATTCTATGACAATGCCAACCCTCGATTCCCTATTGCAGACCCTTAAAAGCAGAACAGTAGTTTGCAGAACTCTGCATATACAGGGTGTCCCAAAAGGTTACGTAGCTGGCAAAGGTGGTGATATGGGGTGGTCTGGGTGAGGTATAATATGTACTTAAGTATGTGTATTTTGGATATGATAGAAATAATATTTTTGTTTCTTAAAACCAAAAAAAAATAAAACCTTGTTGCGCTCTTTTGCTCACTGTAAGTACCTACAAATATTGCTGTATTAAAAAAATTGCGGTTTTGTAATAACGATTATAAAAAAAGTTATTTTCAAGTCAAGGAGTCAGTACCTAATTACAATTTCAGTCAACACCAGGTGAACTGAAAAAAAATAGATAGTTCTAATTATTCTATAATCACTTTAGATCGCAAACATTGTAACTCCACTTTTCTCGGCGAAAAGTCAATTAGTGTCAGTTGGTGTCAATTAGGGCATGCAATACCGGAATAATTTTCAATACCGGTATTGAGTTTCGGTATTACTACTTCGGGATTCCGGTACTAATACCGGTATTAGACTTTCTTGTTGTTATAAATGGCAAATATTGTGTTTAAAGGACTATAGGCCAAATTTAAACAAGAAAAGGCAATCAAATTCTGTAATTATAGATATAGATTTCTACGACAATTGAGTATTAGAGTTAAAATGATGATTTGGTGTCGGTTTACGCATGGGCAACAGTAGATTTCCAACGGCCAAAAACTACATTAAACTATTGGAAACAAGTGCGCTTTCATAGTATATAAGAACACAAGGCTAACTATACCTTAATCGCTTTTTTTTTTTCCCTGGCAACCCTACAAACCGGGTGTCAAAAAAACCAGCTGATTTAAATTATTTTAATATTACTAAATTTAATGTCTAATTACGTTTAAAACTAGTGTTAACTTAAAGAATATAGTGTTATACAGCTGTGCAAATGAAGACAAGCCTTCAAACCCTGAAATAAAACACTTACGGGACTCGGATATTTGAAGCAGCGGCACCTGTCAAAGTTCGAATTTGCCAACGGATACCTATCAGGGGAGTATTGTTAAAATTACATATTTTTACTAGTATTACTCATTTAAAATCATAATCACTAAATTATTTAATCATTATTCATTAGTTTGCTGCATACGTGAAATGTTTTTCACACTTCCTTAACCCACTTTTAGACTTTGTCATTTTCAAACTCTGTTGTTTTCATTTCTAATTTTCAAACTTTCTATTAGCTTTTGTATCCCTTATTCCCTATTACTATACCATAGTCTCCACCTACTTAATTGCTATTAGTATTAGTACTTCATTGAATAATGATCAAGTGATTGTTTTTTTTGGCTTAAAGTTTACATAATTCTAAGTCAATAATACCACTGAGTACCTATTCATTTAAGTAACATATTATGCATATTACTCCCTCCCCACCCATAGTTTGTGTTCATGACTACATTGTATATGATAACTAACAAATAAGTTACCTTTTGATCATTTTTACATAGACTTACAATATATCAAGTTTTGATTGGTTTGATCAAGTTATACCTAAAGAGGGTTATTTTGTATATATCTTGGATAAACATCCTCTCAATTCTACCTATCAACATACTAACGGGTAACCCCGGGTGGTTTCAGACATGTCGAGGATGACGACCCGGAAGGTGCAGAGCCGTGACCTGGAGATCCAGCTGAGGACAGCTTTGGAGGATCTCAAGGCATCTCGTGACCTCTCAAGCCAACTGATGGCAGAGCGGGAGGACAATGAAAAGGAATTTGATTCCCTTTTAAAAAAGAACTCGGACTTAAAGAATGACATAGCTGAAATGGACATCCAATACCAAGACTTGCAAGGCAAATGTGATGAGCTACAGATTGTACTTAGATCATACAAAGAGTGTCAGGATTTACATGAAGCTGCCTTGTCTAAGATCTATAGCCTAGAGCAGCAATTGGCTGAAGCACACGCAGAGATCCAGCAAATAAATGAAGCACATGCAAGCGAGGAAACAGATAAGACAATGGCATTGTACGATGAATTAGTCACCCTACACCCCACCCCTATGCCAACAATAGACCTCACAACTCCAAGAAAATCAACCAATATCACAGGTGCAAACAGGCTTAAAAAATATATTAAAATAAAGAAATATATCAGGAAGTCTGAGCGAGCATTGAAAAAGCATAAGACGCACCTTCCATTGACAAAGGATAGAGTAAGACTTCAACTACTGGTGAATAAATATGAACAAGAGATGTCAGACTACAACCAGAAGCTCGCAGACAACAACCAGGAGTGTGAGTTCAACATTGCCATGCTACAGTCTAGGCTGGCCACACTGAAGTCTGCCCTAGAACAGAGAACTCTGGAATACGAAAACCAGCTGCTGGTGCTGAGTAGTGTGGGCTTAGTTCGGGTTGAGATGCTGCCGGAGAAGTCTTCACCTGCTGAAGCCACCACCGCATCTCCGGAGGCCACCACCACCACCTCGGAGGCCACAAACAGCATCCCGCTGGCCACCACTGGACTCTCGGGGACCACCACCATCCTCCCGAGGGCCACCACCACCTCGGAGGCCAAAAACAGCATCCCGCTGGCCACCACTGGACTCTCGGGGACCACCACCATCCTCCCGAGGGCCACCACCACCTCGGAGGCCACAAACAGCATCCCGTTGGCCACCACTGGACTCTCGGGGATCACCACCAGACTCTCGGGGACCACCACCATCCTCCCGAGGGCCACCACCATCCTCCCGAGGGCCACCACCAGCCTCCCGACGGCCACGCCATCCTCAAGGGTCATCCAGAGTAAATCGGCTACAGCAGATGTTTTTCCGACCTCCAATAATAAATTACATAGAATACCCACCTATGCTCAGGCAGCTAGTAGAATAGTAGGTAATAAGCAGTTACCTAAGATGTCACCCACTTACTTGACAAGGCTTACTACTGATACAAGTAGTAGCAGTTCAGCCAAGGATTACAGCACAGTTGTATACTCCGATAGGCTTGGCAAGGATTTCGGGCACATGTTGGGTAATCATGTAACTGGAAATGTTGTTAATCATTGTTACCCAGAACTTTCATTCGCACAAATAGTACAACTGATTTCAGAGAGGTCGTACACCGAAAAAACTACTATATTAATTATGGTGGGAAATAGTTTAGGTGTGTCAAATTCTGATATAAATAGAAGTTTTGCTATATTAGAAAGCATTCCTGCAAAACATATATTTGTTTGTGCATTTCCTTATTCTTGCACACTGCCTGACAAATACAATTATATGACATGTAGCCTAAATAAAAATATGTACAATGCGTGTTATAAATCTGACTGTATCAATTTCTTTGATACTAATTTGTATGTAGATAATTTTAAGTTGACCTGGGACAGTTTATTTCTGTCCTTAAATCAGAAACGACGTTTAGCTACAGAAGTAGCTCCTCTTATTAACTCAGTTATAAGCATTATAACGAAGAAAACTTGTGTCCCTATTGACACCGTCAGTAGTAATACTGAAAATAGTACAGTAGATTTAAATTAGATTTTCAGACAACGGGAGAGCATCATAGCGTTGATATAAAGATTGATTCAGTTCACTGCTCTCTCGGCTCAAAACTATCGAAGGACAAGACATTTAAGAATGAATTTAAATTGGTACATCAGAATATTCAGAGTATTTCTTCTAAATTGTTAGAAATAGAACTTTTTTCGGAAAAATTTAACATTGATTGTTTATGTATCACAGAACATTGGTTAGACGAGAATAAAATGATGTTCCAATTAAAAAATTACAAACTTATAAGCTGTTTTAACAGAAATATCAACGAGCATGGTGGGTCACTTATATTTCTTAAAGAAAATTGTAAATGTAAAGAACGAAAGGATATAGTTGCTCTTTCTGTTAAACACCATATAGAAATTTCATGTGCAGAGCTTAATAAGTATATAATAGTATGTACCTACAGGCCACCTACTGGTGATTTTATTACCTTTGAGACTGTCATGGAGGATGTTCTAAGGTTAGCTTCCAATAGTAAAAAGGAAGTAATAGTGTGTGGTGACTTTAATGTTGACCTATTAGGTGACTCTCCTAATAGGTCGAAATTGTTGTTACTTTTTAAATCATTTAATCTTTTTAATGTTTTTCTGGAACCAACTAGAATTACACCCACGTCAGCCACTTGTCTAGATAACATATTCTGTAACTGTGAGTTTAAAGACAGTAGTGTGATTAATTGTCTGAGGTCAGACCACAGTGGGCAGACCATTACCTTAGTAAACACTGACAAGACAAATAAAACTAAGGTGAGATGCAGACCGATTACTACAAAGAAAATTGACAATTACTTGAAGAAACTAGACGAAAAACTTCCGAATGTTAAATTAGATTGCAATTCTAATGAGATGTATAGTAACTTGTTTAAGATAATAGCTGATGAGTTTGAGAGTAATTTTGAAACGAAGGAAGTTTTGATTGACAATAAAATTAAATTTTGTGACTGGGCTACAGAGGGTATTCGCAAAAGCAGGGCGACATTATATGATCTGTATGAGATGAAAACATTCATACTCCGACCTGACTTTCAATCTTATGTGAAGAAATATAGCAAGATGTATAAATGTGTCTGTCACTGTGCGAAGACAATTTTTAAAGATTAAAGACTCTGCTAACAAATCTAAGGCCGTTTGGACTATTATTAATAACGAAACGGGGAAGAATCGAACACGCGAGACAAATTTATCTTTGAAGGTAGGCAATGACATTATAACATCGAATGATGCGGTGGCGAGGGTCTTTGAAGAGTTTTTTACGAACATTCCTTTAGAGACTACGTGTAACCTGGATTCTTCGGCTGCAGCAGCTGAAACCCTGACGAAGGAGAACGCACCTTCAACCGATAAGGAATTTAAATTCAGATATATTAATACATTAACTATTATAAAAACATTTAAGTCATTAAATATGAAGAAAACTGAAGACTTGTGGGGAATGTCAGTTAAATTTGTTCTTTCTATTATTAATAAAATCGCCCCAATTTTAGCTAACATCTTTAATAAATGTATCGCTGAAGGTGTGTTCCCAGATCTTATGAAATTTAGTAAAATTATACCTCTGTTCAAAAGTGGGGATATGGAGGACCCTGCAAATTTCAGGCCTGTCTCGGTTCTTCAGTTTTGAGTAAAATATTTGAGAGGGTCATACTCAGTCAGATGCTTTTGCATTTCAATGATGCTCGATTGTTTCATAGCCAGCAGTATGGTTTTACAAAAGGCAAATCAACAGCCGATGCCGGTACTGCGTTGATTAAGCACATATTTGACGCCTGGGAAGACCATCACGATGCTATTGGAGTCTTCTGTGATCTGTCGAAGGCGTTTGATTGTGTAGACCATCAGACTTTAATTTCGAAACTTAGATACTATGGAATAGGAGCAAAGGCTTTAGATTTGATATCTTCATATTTAGACAAGAGACAACAAAGGGTCGATATTAACAATACTAAATCACAGGGGGCTCATGTAAAAATAGGCGTCCCTCAAGGATCTATTCTAGGACCATTTTTATTAATGACTTGCCTTTTATGGTTGAAAAATTGACTAATATAGTTTTATTTGCTGACGATACTTCTTTGCTTTTTAAAGTTAAAAGAAGAGAAAATAATTTTAATGAAATTAATTCAATTCTATCTGACATACACGATTGGTTTACCGTTAATAATCTTCTATTGAATTCTAAGAAAACGAAATGTATTAAATTTACACTGCCGAATGTTAGACAATGCGATACTAACATTATTCTAGATGGGAATAAATTGGACCTAGTTAATGATACTGTCTTTCTTGGGATGACTATAGATTCAAAGTTACAGTGGGGACCTCACATTGAAAAATTGTCTGGAAGGTTGAGCTCCGCAGCTTTTGCTGTACGGAAAATTAGACAGCTGACCGACGTTGAAACCGCCAGATTAGTTTACTTTAGTTATTTCCACAGCTTATTATCGTATGGCATTTTGCTTTGGGGTAGAGCAGCTGATATTGAAACTATATTTGTATTACAGAAAAGAGCCATCCGCTCTATATACAAACTTGGTTCCAGGGATTCATTGAGAGAACTATTTAAAGAAATTAACATCCTTACAGTTCCATGTCAGTTCATTTTTTCCAATTTAATGTATGTACGAAAGAATATTTCAACTTTTGATACAATTGGCAGTAATCATGACATTAATACTAGGAACAAGCATAAGCTGGCTTTTCCAGCGATGCGTCTGGCGAAAGTTAATAAATCGTTTTTAGGGTACTGTATTAGATTTTATAATAAGCTTCCAGCAGAAGTTGCTCAAATGCCAGAGAATAAGTTTAAGTGTTACATTAAAGAGAAACTCAGTAAAAAAGCTTATTATAAAATTGATGATTACTTAGAGGACGTTAATGCATGGCTGTGATAAGTAGTTAGCTCTGCTCATATTATTATAATAATAATTATTAAGCTTATATGTATTGTATACCAACTAGTTTTAAGTCTTTTTTTGAAAAGATGGCTCAGGAGTTTCTTGCCTCCGTTCTTCTCCTTAGACAGAAAGAGCCCCCCCTTATCCGAACGGAGAGTAATTTGTAAAAATTGACGTTCATCAGAAAATTTTATATTTGTACGATGAATAAAAAAATTTGAGTTTGAGTTTGAGTTTGAGTTTATTTATAGCCTAAAAAGTCCGATTCCGGTATTACTTCAATACCGGTATTAACTTTCAATACTGGTATTGAAAAATACTTATTTTTTTTCCGGGTTCCCGGTATTGCGGTATTGTATGCCCTAGTGTCAATAGAAACGTTTTTTTAATTTACATGTTTTGTTTTACTCTTTATTCGAAAAAAAAATGTATTCCGCATTTTACAATTTGTTTTCCTCTAAACCAGAAACCGTGATTTTTAAACAAGAAAATTTAGTAATTCCCTTTATTCTCATATACAACGTGCGATGTAGGCGAGCGTGAACGAAAACTATGCAATAAGCCTTTGTTTTTATTACTACTTTACTAAAATAAAATAACATACTCAACAATGTTAATATTTTTTTTTGCAATATTGTAAAATTAAAATCTAATTATTAACATGAATTTCATCTTTTTTTTGACGGTATGACGGCTGCTGCAGCTCCGTGCTGTCCAGACCTCCAACCAATCCCACCAGTACTGCAGGTTGCGTCGAATACGAGCCATTCTCTTCGACTTGACAAAACAGGTGCTCCTGGAAGGGCCATAAATCGCACGGCACCCGTACCGTATAGAGGCAACGGACTCCTTTGCAACAGCCTCCCAGATTCCTAAGTAGCCCATGCACTGCATGGCGAGCACAGCTCCAGCTTTTCGTAATGAATCCTTGGGATGTCAGCCCTCTAGGAACGCGGTTACTATTTTTAAGCTAAGAGCTAGTTCTCATCCTGCTCCGACAGTGAACGAACGCAAAGTATTGTACCCACTATCGATCACGCATTTCGGATGCCAAACTGACTGTCCGAAAGGTCGAGACCGTACCACCACGTACTACAGAGGTATGACTCGTTCGAAGAGCTTGTCAGGCTCTTACAGCAGTTAGATGTGTCGGTCAACGGAAAGATAATCTACAGGCCTGCTTTATTTATTTAGGAGCACTAATGTGGCCTCCTTTCAGTCATTGAGAAACTCACTGGCACTCAGGCTGCGGTTGAACAGGAAGATAGACTGTCTAAACAAATCCTTTTTAGGCTAGTTAAAAAAAAACTTTAGGTAGGTAGTATGTTAACTAGAACTACAAATAAAACAGTATATGTGTCTCCTCTTAAAGTTGGTCACGAGGAGTTACGATGATTACGATCTGAGGTGACGCTGACGATATACAAGGTGTTGCAAAATGGGTATAAAGCTAAGCCAAAAGTGGATTTAGGGGTCATTCTGATCCACTTTTCTTCAACAATTTTGAAAATTCACAAAATAAAACCTTTTCCAAAGAAACTTATTCGATCACGTGACTTTTTACTATAAAGACCGAATTTATTTTTCGAGAATTTCCAAAACTAGTAGAACAAAAGTTGTTCAGAATAACTCCCTGAGTCACCGCCTGTTGGCATAGTATAATCTTTTTGCAACATCCTATATAGGTAATATCAGGTTTACCTGGACCTGTAGAGTGAGATTTGACCTGGCAAGGGGAGTCACAATAGATCTTTTAGGTTGCAGTGGCGAATGGGCACTGGTTTCCCTGCCCATTTCTATAACTATAACTATATGTAATTTTATGGCAATTCAATAATGGTATGACATTTACATATTTGAAAAAATAATAAAAAATATAGGTACATTACCTATAACCCTAATAAAAAAAAACTGGTTCAGCCCTTCCTTTAAACTTATAACACCCCTCTATTTCCTTCAGGAGTTCAAAAGCTGTGTTTAATACATATTTTTTATGAGTTTTTTTTAATACTAGACGACCGTATTGCGTAGTAGTTATTGACCCTGACTACTGAGCCGAAGTTCCCGGATTCGATTCCCGGCTGGACCAGATCTTTGTTTAAACACAGATATTTGTTCTCGGGTCTTGGATGTGCCCGTAAAATGGCAATAGGCCCGCCCCCTATTACATTGGGATTTAAACAACACTGGCGAAAAGTGGGTGCAGCAATGCACCTCTGCCTACCCCGCAAGGGAGTACATTAGTACAAGGCGTGAGAGTGTATGTATGTGTGTATATATGTAGATAAAGTCGCACTTAACCGCTTTTTTTGCAAAGCTTGTTAAATTTTTATTTATTTTTTTTTATTTTTATTTTATTTATTAACAGAAATCCACAGCATCTTAATTAACATAGTTTGCTAACATTGTTTATAAATAAGGCCATTAATGGATTTTACTATGTTAACTTAATATATAGTAATTTATTAGAACTAGAACTTAAACTAGGTAATTATTCAGGTTACAAAAGCAGACATGTTTTGTGTGTGTGTTCGTGTGTGTGTGTGTGTGTGTGTGTGTGTGTGTGTGTGTGTGTGTGTGTGTGTGTGTGTGTGTGTGTGTGTGTGTGTGAGTGTGTGTGTGTCATTATTAATAAAAGTGAATTATTAGGTAGGTACATCCTTAGTACACAAATATATATACTATATTATATATACATAAGCAGATGTGAAGGCATACACATAAATAGGTAGTACACAATAATATATACATAGGTAGACTGATAAATAAAGATTCACTGGATAAATAATTACACTCACAGTTATACAGTTAATAAAGTATTTAAGTAGGTAGTAAGATTGATTGTCGGTGGAGTCTAAATTTAACTTATACTTAATTACAAATTGATAAGAGTATAAGGGAGAGGTTACATTCACCGGGCGAATTTGATTGGATTTCAGGAGTTCGTATGGTTATAATTTGTTATTTAATATGGTGATTATTTGGTTTTTAAAAGCATTTTTAGACAAGTGGAAGATATCTACTACAGAGAATTTATTATTGTAAGTATTTGGTAATCTAAAATTTACACAGTTTGAGGCGTAGTTTGTACGCACAGTAGGGACGTAAAAAAGTTTTTGCTTTGTGTTTCTCGTACGCAGCGAAGGAGCTAGAAATCGCAATATGTTATTTACCAGTGTAGGGCAGTCTATGGCCCCAGAACAAATATCATGCAGGAGAGACATGTCACATAGTATAGTGCCACAATCTTATCTGTTCCGGTGGTCAAAATGTGCAACTAACGAAACGTCATTGTCAAACGTCATTTCATACTCTGTGCGGTATTTGAGTTGTCAATTTCAATTGTTGTTATTTAATTTGTTTTGTGATTTTCTGGGTGAAATACTGCCAAAAGCGCTGTAATGTAATGCAAGAAAAGTAGTACTATATATATTGGCTTTTATGCAGGAACAATAACGTATTCAGGCGCCTTTAATTCCGTTTGAAAAATTGGAAGAACGAGTTGCAGCGGCTACAGGTTAGTGTTGCCAAATATGACGAATTATTTTACCCATATACTCCATTTAATTTTATGTAATATTTTCCAGAGAGGCCCGTGCCCCAGCAGTGGGGACGGGATGAGTCGTGATGATACTCGTGATGAAAAGTATATAATCTTTATTTTTCTTTGATTACAGGTGTGATGACATGACATGATACTTTAAATCTTAGACAGTATACCAAGAAGAATTTCGCGCACCTGCAGCGATTTTAGACGAAATAATGATGATTTATGACATGTCATTGTTTTCCCAACCAATCAAGAGTTGGCTGAAAGAAATTGCTTTTTGGCAATTAGCCTTTGGAAGGAGACCCGTGCCCCAGCAGTGGGGACGTGATGGGTCAAGATGATGATGATGTATTAGCCTTTGCACACTGTCTGAATTTATTTTAATTGTATGCTATTGTTTCTTGTTACTTTAGAAAATGTAAAATAATAATAATACTTAATTAATTTTTTTTTAAGTCTATCTATCTCGTTATTCCTACGACCCACATATATTACCTATACCATTGTAATCTAGATTTAATCTCCTATATCAGAAGCAGAACATAATCAGAACTACATTGAAACAAATGTCGTTTGATATATTATATCCACTTTCATTTACTATCGACCCTATATTTTGATTTATCTATACTATACTTATGAATGTACCTAATTATTACAATAGGTAATAGCAGAAATGCATTGTCGTTTAAACCAGAAATAGGCAAAATTTAATCGAAAGCAACACTGGATTCGATCACAGCGATGTCGCCACCGGAACAGATAAGATTGTGGCACTATAACCGTCTATTATGAAGCGTCATTAACTTATGATGCATACATGATTCCGTGTAATCTTGGCTAACTTTGGTGAATTTAAAGTTTAAATATTTAACAAATTTCTGTTGAATACTTTCGATGCTGTGATCGTAAATTATATATTGGGGGTTCCAGATGGAACTACAGTATTCTAATGTACTACGTACATATGCAAAGTATAGCATTCTGACACACATTTCATCAGTAAACGGTTTACAAGTTCTAATAACGAAGCCAAGATTTCTGTACGCTCGATTGACTATTGATTCAATGTGTGCTGAGAAGGTGAGTTTAGCGTCCAGTATAACACCGAGATCTCTTACAGATGATATTTTAGTTAACTTGTTATTGTTTAGGGTGTAATTAAACTCTATAGTTTTATTGCGTCTACTGAAACTAATTTGTTGACATTTTGCCACATTCACACCGATTCTATTTTTATGGTAATACACGCTAAGATTATTCAGATCTCTTTGCAATTTAACGCAATCTTCGATGTTTTTGATTTCGAGATAGACCTTCTTATCATCAGCATAAAGCAGAAACTTTGAATGTACCTTCATAGATTTAAAAAAATATGTACATTTTAGTTCTTCAATTTTTAAAAGTACTTATACTTTTGAACACCCTTTAGTGTACAGACTACCACATCTTAAAATATATATTATAAAAAATTACGGTTTTTGGTTTCAAATAATACAAATTGAGAACTTAATTTTCAACACCCTGTATATTGTGTAGCTTACCTAGCATACACAACCGTTAAAATAAAATAAAGTTAAATTATTACCCCTCAGAATATAAACAGGCTCGCGCTTTGGCATACTGTATTGACCGTATAGTTCTTATTCGGAGAATCTAATAAGTGTCATTATGTATAATGTTTACCTTTATCTATGCATCTGTAACTCTATAGTAAAAAATGTAAACAAATCGAAAAGGCGAAATGTTTTCTAAGAATTTTCGGCTTTTCTCCATCTAAAATGTTTAGAAAATTAACTTTTCATAGCAAATGCATATGTATTATAATATTTGCAGTCATCATTTGTTGATTTAATCAGTTTTTGTGAAATATTTGATTAAAAATAAAATGGCGTGGGTATCGCTCCTACCAGGCCGCCACCAGGGCGACCAGGGGGGAGTCAGTGCCTTAATGGCTGAACTTTTAGTAGAAGGTAGTGCCATCTCTTTATATTACTCTTACTACCAAAAAAGATGTAAGATGGCGTTATCAACAAGACCATAGAACAATAACAAGACACATAGATAAGTAGTATTTGAATGTTAACATTGTCATGATCTATGGCTTTTATGAAGAAATTGCGTGTCAGTGTCAGTTCAGTTGTCTTACAATGTCTCGCAAATAACATTTTTGTAATAAAAATAAAAGCCTATACTCTCGGTATATCGTTATTTATAAATTTTATATACCTACAAATAAAAATAAACATGGTGTGTCAAGAAAAAGCATCTTTATCCGCAAAAAGTGTTTTTATGAAATTCTTGCGACCTGACAGATTCCATATGGATCCAGGTTCCATGTGGTTCCACGGGAACCGAGCTGAAATGGCGGCACTGGCAAAGAGCGATCGACATCTTCATATCCGCTGAAGATTAAAATACTATGTGTACCAAACTGATAAATGTCGTCAAAGATTTGCCTCGCGAGGATAAATGATGCACTATTGGACGAAATGACTTTATCACCACAAGTGACAAGATTTGCTTCTCTTGGGAAACATAAACTAGCAAAACATGAATTGGTTTTCATGGTGAAAGGAATACACACACCCACTCGCATATTATTTTACAAGTGACATGAACAAAACTGAACTGAAACATTGTTATATGCGAGGTAATAAAGAATTATATAATAATTTGTTTTTTATTTATTGTTGCATGTAGGTAGGTACATAAATAGATTGAACTTAAATTTAGCTGATAAATGTAATAACAGTTGTGTGGTGTAACTACGTCAACGCAAATATGTCTTATATCTTTATAGATTGAAGTTAATAGCCGGATCCCCACCAGACGATCCAACGCGATCCGATCGCGCGATCCAAGGAATCTTACATACTAAACTTCTTGGATCGGGCGATCGGATCGCATTGGATCGTTTGGTGGAGATCCGGCTATTAACTTGTGATAACAATATCTATATATACAGGGTGTCCCAACAGGGCACCCTGTATGTATGTACAATGAGGTTGAGCAATATAAAGAGATGGCGTTGTAGGCTCAGTATGACGTATAGAGTATGACAAAAAACTCCTCCAGATGGCACTCTTTACACAATTGTTTATTTTTTCTCTATGAGGGCGACGACTGAAGAAATCTGAAATCTGTCACGGCGTCATCATTTTTAAACCGGAATTTATTAGTTTTTTGCAAAAAAAGTTGACTTCTGGTCCATTAAATCCAACTCTTTAAGGTAACTTTGTTAAGAATTTAATTACCTACACATACATATAAGATTCCATGAAAATGGGCCCTCTGATTTCGAGGGTTTTTTCATAATAAGTCGAAAAATGGCAAAAGACATGGTCTGTTTGCAATTTTTTTTAACATACTTATTATAATCCTGCACCAATTTCTAAGCAAATATCAAGTTGAGTATACCCTCTGCTACAATATATATTTTTCTCAAAGTGATAGAAGCTACCGTTTTTCCAATCCAATCAAGTATATCAAACCGACTTTAGCATTTTAGGTTTCGTAATCCCCTTAAAGTTAAATGGTGCAACCCATCCTTACACTCAAAGTAAGTCATAAAGTCAGTTCGCCGCCACCTACGCTCCCTCACACTCTCATGTCACCGCCATTGTTATGCCTCATATTTTAGTTAGCGAGATTCCCTCCGTCTTTTTTCTACACTTCGATGGCTGTAAAATCTTAATTTTGAATATGGAAAGTGGCGTTTATGCAGCTAATCCTAAATTAGAATTGTAGTCATTAAAAAGTAACCGGTTCACTTTAAATAGGTAATTTGGTAACACTTAATGTTAATTAATAAAAAGACTCATTGTACCTTTTTATCACAACTTAATTGCACTTGAAACTCGATTAAACGTAAATTTATGGTATTTATGCCATGCTCGCCTAATGCTATACCTATTGATCAACAACGAACGGGAACATCAGTAATAAGAAAAACGGCACTGTATTGTATATGTACGTTCTCACAAACACACACACAGAGACACATACACAGCATGTTAGTTATTAGGTTTTTTATTTTATGTCTTTTTTTATGTCCTTCCTTCTGAGGGAACAAAAAAATATTGTTTGAACATTGAAAGATTGCTTAAAACATGAAGCCACCGATCACTGTTACGATCCTCATAAGACAGGCTACATGTGAGCCTAGTTATAGTTATGATAGTAGTCGAAGGTAGAAGTCGATTTTTGATTTAAAAAAAATATATGCCAATAGAATAGTAAATAAATCATAGTTATAGCGTGCGGTATAGCGAGCATGTCACCTTATTGTTCCAGCTACATTTGTAGGATAGATAGTAGTCACGCTTCAAAGCGCTCCTTTGTCATATCAACCGGAGGCGCGGCGCCGTGACACGGAGAAGGCTATTCATTACTCATGCAACAAGTTTAATGTAAAGCCATAGTAAGAATGAAATGCATCAGTGCAGAGTATAACTGCAGAATTTGTTTATTAGAGCAGCAATGTATGACATTATATCGCTTTGCAGTTTTATTGTTGTAGCCAGAAAGAATAGCCAGTTAGCTTAGTAGGATCTGTAAAAGTTGACATCCAAATCTGAACTATATAATTGTGGTTGATGAAAATAGACTGAAATACTTACCCATATGCTTGGCAACTTGTTCCGTGCTTTTAAACTCATAACCTCCACTTCTCTGCGGTGAAGGCCAAGATAACTGAAATGGAACAGTAATATAGATAAAAAAGTGTTTAGCATTTCAACTTAGGCCATTTATTCATTTAATGCTACTGAATACATTGGGTAGATGAATTATGTGCAGACAGAAAGGACTTATCACTCTTGTAACCCTGTTTTCAAATATTAATTTGGAAACCATAAATTAACATCATTTTTGGTTTGTGAATTGTGGGTTTTACTATGTCTGGCAATTAGGCATTAGCTGCTAAGAGTTGAGTGCATTGCAATGTAACTGTCTATTTTCTGTTTAAAATACTATAGAAGAGTTTGTATAATTTGCAAATAGTCTGTTTTGCCTATCCAGATTATGGAGGTCCGGCAGTTATACATACATACATACATATTTACCTTAATAAGAACCTCATCATGGTTGAACTCAATAGAGGGGTTGATGCATGAGAACTCATCGTTATCCACGGTCAGGCCAACCTGCACATCTGCAGTCATGTTCAACAGTGATATTCTGAAATTTTATAAGATAATAAATTATTGGATTCTTTTAATTCAAATGCACCAAAAATTATAACAATATTATAAGTAATCAATAAGTTTACTTCAGTTAGTTAATACATACCGATCCAGGGATTCCTATGAGCAGACCTAAGAATTAAATGTGATGGAATTTCAATGTGAACATATATATCCTTCACATACTTATCATAATAGTTAGAATTATTTTGATTAAATACTAATGACAAAAGCTACCTACATATTTTTATTATTTTTTATATTAACTCACAGCACATGCCCCTCCGACATGACAGGTATGAGGTTGTAAAGGTTCTCATTGAAGGCACTATACAGGCCCTTAATCTTCACTTCTCCGAGGGAACACCGTAATGTCATTGCCATTGATTTGACATCCACAGATATGTTCTGAACATGGAACGATGGAGGTTTGACCAGCTCCAGGCGAGATAAATTACTGGAATAAATTTAATATGGTCAAGTTCAGTTATAATTTAAATTATATTTAGGTAAGTAGATGTTATTTTTTGAATGCATGCATCCAAACAAAAATCCAAAAGCTTACAAATTAGTTTCAAATATTTTACTTACACTTGCGTATTCTTAGTGAAGTATGAGGTATCCTCCAAATTATCTGGTTTAGTTTGTTCCCCATTATTTAAGCCATTACTCGACAGCTGCAGGGCTACATTAGTGAAACTCTAAAAGCCAGGAGTAAAACAATATTATTATCTCGATTTTGGAATAGAAAGGACATCATATGAGTACAAGATAAATTTAGAGCTAGTATTTACCCTCTTGATAACGTCTTGTAGGTTGGGCTGCACCTTCGTCAGTAGCTCTTCGAGCTCCTGCTCAATATCTATGCTACTTTCTTCCGACATTATGAAACTAGCATCTTTATTTACTTTAGAGGTAGGTGTTATTTACTATAAATTTATTGTAAGTTTAGTTTTTTCTATAAATTTCTCTAACATATTGCAGACAAGACACCTCAACAAAGTTATGAAAACAACGGAACCAGTGTTGCGATCGTAAAAAAATAAACTGCCGTATCTAAGAACTGAAATTGCCGTATTTGTGAAAAAAAAACATGAAATTGCCGTAAATACTTTCTACGTGTAATGAAATGCAATGATTTTTTTTAGTCATAATAGTACTCTTCCACCATTTTACGAAGCCTCCATTATTCAATAAGGAGGAAAGAAATGGCGAAAGTACAATTTTACTTAAGCACGACCGTAATCCAAGTTCAATTTACTGACAATAGTAAATGCTACACAAACCAAAGTTCGATTTGCTACCCATGTCAGGATATCTATACAAAAGAGCGTAAAAATCTAAGTATGTATGTATTTCTTGCATTCACGTTAAACATGTATCATAAAATGAAATTCATAAAATGAAAGACGAAACGGTAATTCACCTAGCCATAAACAACCACACTCTAGAAGTCCATATTCTACCTATTTAAGAGTTGACGAAAGCGAAAAAAAGCGATATCGATATAGTTCGGTATATTTATGTTTTACGTGCTGCATTTCATAATCAAATAACTGATTAAAAATAGTATTTTTTCATAATTATCCATTGTGATTTGTCGCAAAGCTGAATTGCCGTATTATTTGATACGGTAATGAAAAGCCTGCCGTATGCCGTAAAATCTGAAAAAACATCCTGGAATGCCGTATATTACGGCAATTGCCGTATCAATCGCAACACTGAACGGAACTGTCAGTTCAGTTCAGTGCTGTCTTGACAATCATGATATCAGTCACCTGTCACGTCATCAGTCATTTACAACCACAGAGTAAAATATATGTTGGTTCTCAGAACAATAACGGGACGAAACTTCCCGAATATAGTCTGATGCGTCTTCCAACTCTTGCAGGTAAAATAAAATTAGTAAATGCAAAATAACTAACTTTTCTTTTAACACTAATACATACTATGAAAAACAAAGTTAGAAAACATGTTTGTGTTCAAAATGGGTAATGAAATTAATGGTATGTAGGTAGCAGTTTCTGAACGTAACCTTGTTACTCGTTGAAAACTGAAATATTTTTCCCGCCACCCGACAGGAGAACGATTTTTTTTCTTTTTTGTAGATTCAAAACATAATAATTAAAATTAAAACAGTCCTAAGTTCAAATCAAGTCAGTTCATTTATTAAGCGTCAATTCACACGTACCACAACCACACCACGTCGCAGCGACAAAATGTGGTCAAGCTGTGGTTACGTGTGAATTGTGTGACAGCGGCTTTTTGCAGTTGCGTTGTGGCAGCGACAAAATGTCGATGTGGTTGCGTTGTCGCTGTCATTGCGATGTGGTAACCACGTCGTCGTGTGCAGTTAATATGGAAAACAGGTTGCCGCGGTGCCGCCGCCGCGTGGCGGCGTTGCCGTTACGATGTGGTTGCGCTGTGGTTGCGATGTGGTTGCGATGTGGTCGTATTACACAGGTGGTCGATAACAACGGCAAAATGTGGCACGTGTGAATTGGATTATTCATTGTCAATACAAAATATACGCCCGACCACATCGCGTGGTTGTGGTGTGGTTGTGGCTGTGGTGTGGTTGTGGTACGTCTGAATTGACCCTAATACCATAGAACAACGCGGACTCGGGTGTACCCTTCATACTCAATGATTAATACCAGTGAAACTATTAAGTCCTGTAAACGGAAGTGGATCCTAAGTAATTGTTACAGACCGTATTTAATTGATGTATTAAGTAAGTATATTTATTAAAGTACAAATCCGTTAAAAAGCCGTAACCGAACGGTATTTTATTTTTAAAATGTAGGTAAGTAAATAACTGATAATGATAAAAACTTGTAAATAATTTGTTTAAGTAAGTAGCATAAGTTGTTCAATAATTAAGTTATTGGAATAGCACTAAGTTCATTTTTGTAAAAATTTAATTCTAATTTTTTATGCATGTTGTGCTCACTTCTAGTAGGGCTTATTCATTGTAAGGTAGTTAGGCAACTGTTTTTGAAAACTGTAAGAACTAAGCTCAGTTTAGTGAGCCAAATAAAAAAAAAAAAAAAAAAAAGCCAGCACCGCTGGTCAGTCGAATAGAGGCATTCAACTCTAATGGTTGTTTCACTTGTCCGCTCCCCACTACGTCACCTCGTCCCGACACACCGTAGCTAACACTGGCGACGGGCGGGTCCAAAGTTCAAGTGTAACCTCGTGCGTGCAATAATACTTAACCAAAATGGCAAAAATCTCGGTCGGATCCCTCTCCGTGTTTAATCATGAAGTGCAGGACTGGAGTCTATACAAGGATAGACTGGAGCAATGGTTTCTTGCCAATGATTTAGGGAGTGAAGTGGACAAATCGTTATGTAAACGACGTGGCGTGTTTTGAAACTATACAAGGCCAGAACGCAGAGGATGGGACTGCTCGCGTATATTTTCAAATTAAAATGGCGCCATGATTTACTTGAAAGTATACAAGGCCATTACGCACTAATCGCGTATATTTTCAAGTAAGTTAGGCCAAAATTATGGCTTGAAAATATACTGCAGCAGTTACCACTGCGTACTAATCGTGTATATTTTCAAGTGCCAAGTGGCAATGCGAGCACTTGAAACTATACGTGATTAGTTACCAGGTAGCACTTTTGAATTGTTGCTCTCTCTTTCTTTCATGCGAAATAGTAATAAGTCTATTGCTTTCTAAACATTGCATCATCATTCCGCACTTGGCATTGTTTTCGTAACGTGATTTTGTTTACATCGTACAGTTAAATTGATTTAAATTAAACTGTGGAACTGTTGTAAATAGTAAAAATTATCTCAGAAGAGGGTGTAGAACAATTCATAAAAGACAATTACGGTGAATTCAAAACTTGGTGAAAAATATGTCTGAGGTCTATAGGGTAATAGTTACCTACTACACTCACGAGCAATGAATTAGTCTAAGTAGCAAAAAGTCAACACCAAATGATCCCAATTTTTTAAAACATTTAATTTAGGTTTTGATCAAAATTTACGTTTTTAGTTGGTTATAATAATATTTTGATGCGCTGTTAAATTTACTTTAATATTACCGACGAAGTCATTAAGCTAGTCTTTTCCGTTCAGGAGCTATCGTCACTGGAACTTTTTCATTGCTCGCGAGTGTAGTAGGTATTACTCTTAATTCTTAAAAATAATAAGATAAGTACCTATTGTATTCCTACTTGCAAGTATGATTGCTATAAATATCAATTTATCAATCAAATTAGAGCTTGTTCATCTTTATTTATTAACATTCTATAGGTAGAACATTCTACAGGTAGGTAGGCAGAACAAGTAAATTGTAGTCATGTACATTTACCGAAATAGTTTAGTAAATCAGAATCAGCATGTAGGTATAAATTATATGCGACAAGTACGCCAATCAAGCAATGTGCGTAATAGCAATGTATATTTTCAAGAACGATTCAGTAAATCCCAACTTGAAAGTATACGCGATTAGTACGCACAAATCGTGTATATTTTCAAGTAAAATATTATTTTTTTTCACTTGAAAGTATACAGTGCTAGAACACTATGGGTGCGTTCTGGTCTTGTATAGTTTCAAAACACGCAACGACGTGCGATCCTTTTGTCTAGTTTGTCAGAGAATACCTATAAACTCGTACGCGATTTAGCATTGCCGAAAACAGTGGGGACTCTGAATTATTCTGAAGTGGTAAAACTTCTGGACGATCATTTCCAAACTACAAAATGTGGATTCGCGGAGCGGTACAAGTTTTATGCCGCGACTCAACACATGGCGGAAAGGGGAACACCCAAATATTCCGAAAAACTTTTTTCCGAATTTGATAACCCCGATTATGTAATTTACGAAATATTGCAATACCGATTTTTTTAAATACCGAATTATAATATTCACGAAAATTATAATTTCGAATGTTATAATCACGAATATTGTTATAACGATTGTTAAATATACGAATGTTAAAAAATACGATTACTTTAATATACGAAAAATAAAATACCGATTTATTATAATCACGAAAAAGTCAAATCCCGATCGGAAATATCATAATTCGTGATTTTGACAAAAAACATAAACGTCTTTAAAACTTTAGAACCAAAACCAAAAGATAGGTGCGACGACGAGCAAAGCGAGGAGGAGCGTGTTAGGTGCACATAGATAACGAAAAACAAAGCGGAGCGCAGCGAAGCGGAGCGGAGCGTTTCAAATATAGAGCAAAACAATTGCTAGGATTTTTGTGGTGTTTAAACTTAAAAACCTTAGGACCTAAACCTAAAGATAGGTGCGACGACGAGCAAAGCGAGGAGGAGCGTGTTAGGTGCACATAGATATCGAAAAACAAAGCGGAGCGCAGCGAAGCGGAGCGGAGCGTTTCAAATTTAGAGCAAAACAATTGCTAGGATTTTTGTGGTGTTTAAACTTAAAAACCTTAGGACCTAAACCTAAAGATAGGTGCGACGACGAGCAAAGCGAGGAGGAGCGTGTTAGGTGCACATAGATATCGAAAAACAAAGCGGAGCGCAGCGAAGCGGAGCGGAGCGTTTCAAATTTAGAGCAAAACAATTGCTAGGATTTTTATGGTGTTTAACTTAAAAACCTTAGGACCTAAACCTAAAGATAGGTGCGACGACGAGCAAAGCGAGGAGGAGCGTGTTAGGTGCACATAGATATCGAAAAACAAAGCGGAGCGCAGCGAAGCGGAGCGGAGCGTTTCACATAATATAGCTTAAAAAATATTGTTTTTACGCATTATGCTGCATTATTCATATAACCATTTCTTGTTAACTAAGAAACATTCGGGATTTTGTATTTTCGGAATATTAAAACTTCGGGATTCGTAATTTTAACAATTCGATATAATAAAAAATCGTACTTTTGAAACATCGAAATAATAATATTCGGAAAATTGACTTTCGTCATTTTAATGAATGTGTTGTTTGAAATTTCGTTTATAAACTATTCGTGATTTTCGTTATTCGGAAACTTAAAATTCGGGATTGTGAATTATTCGGAACTATGAAATTCGAAATTTTAAAAATCGTTATTTTCATATTCGTAAAAAAGTAATTCGGAATTATGTAGTGTACCCGGCGGAAAGCATGGCGGAATGGGCGGCGCGAGTCAGGGGACTCGCGATCCACTGCAGCTTCGTCTCTAGCAACCTGGATGAAACGCTACGGGATCGCTTCGTACTGGGCATGGTGTCCGGGCCAGAACGCGACAAGCTGTTCACCATGGACCTGTCGGACCTGACGCTCAGCAAGGCGTTGGCTCAGGCGGAGGGCATCCAGTCGGCGCGGCTAGGAGCTGCGCAGGCGTCGCCAGCCCCCGTGCAGGCCGCATTGCCTGTGCACAAGCTGGCAGCCGCGCGAGGCTCGCGAGGCGTCACGGACGGCGGCAGCCGTAACCAAGACCAGTGCGGAGGTCCTGTGCGTTGTTCGGCGTGTGGTTATGCTGGCCATGAAAGTGTAAATTGCAAGTTTGCAAAATATAAATGTGGCCGTTGTGGCGTCAAGGGTCACCTTAGGAAGGCGTGCCCTGGAAAAAGAGTGAATCATTTTATTGAGTGTTGCTCTGACGATGCCGACGGCGATGATGGTAAGCGTGTTATTTATAATATACGTAGCAGTCGTGGTGAACCTATGCGTGAATGTGTACTTGTGAATGGTGTGAGTTTAAACTTTGAAATTGACACAGGCTCAGCTGTGACTATCATCTCGGAGTTAGTTTATTTAAAATATTTTTCTGGCACTCCGTTACAACACAGTAGTGTATTTCTGCAGAGCTACAATGGTAGCAACATTGTAACTGTCGGAACTCTCAACCTGTCCTTTTCTTACAAGTCACGAACAGCTGATATAATTGTTTATGTGGTTCGCGATGGTGGTCCATCATTATTAGGCAGAGACTTCATAGCTAAGTTCAACTTACAGATATCCTCCGTAAACTCTTGCAATAGTTTGACAGACAAATTAATTGATAAATACCCGACTCTGTTCTCCGATTCGTTAGGATGTTGTAAGGATTTAATTGTTGATCTAAACCTAAAGCCAGGATCCAAACCAATTTATTATAAATCACGGCGTCTTCCCTTTGCCTTAAAGGAGAAAGTTGAAAATGAATTAAACAAATTAGTTGAGTTAGGGATACTGGTTCCAGTTACATCATCAGACTATGCTAGTCCTATAGTACCTGTCCTGAGGCAAGACGGTCGAGTTAGACTTTGTGCTGATTACTCAGTGTCATTGAATAAGCAGTTGATTGTAGACAAATATCCCCTGCCACTTGTGGATGAGTTGTTCACTAAGCTCCATGGGGGGGAGAAGTTCAGCAAACTTGATCTCTCCCGGGCTTATAATCAGCTGGTCCTGAGCCCAGCATCCCAAATGCTAACCTGCATCAATACCCACAAAGGGTTGTATAAGTTTACGCGTCTTGTGTTTGGTTTGTCAAGTGCAGCCGCTATTTTTCAGCGTACCATTGAAAAACTGCTATCGGGCCTAGATAAAGTTCTATTGTTCCAAGATGACATTTTAATCACAGGTACGGATGACACGGAGCATTTAGCTAACAGAAGAAGTTTTTAAAAGGTTAGAAAGTGCAGGGTTTGTGTTACAAAAGGAAAAATGTTCACTTTTTCAAAATTCTGTAGCTTATCTTGGATTCATCGTTGATAAGAATGGACTTCATAAGTGCCCTAGCAAGGTTAAGTCCATCTTACAAGCTAAAATTCCCACAAACGTGTCTGAACTTAAGTCCTTCCTAGGGCTTGTAAATTATTACAGAAGTTTTGTGAGAAATGCAGCTTCCATAATGAGCCCTCTTCATGAGTTGCTTCAAAAAAACGTCCCATGGCATTGGGGAAAACCTCAAGAAGACGCGGTTGCAGCGGTTAAACGTGTACTTTCGTCAGACGAAACGTTGGCCCATTTTAACCCAAACGCCACTCTCATTCTGACAGTGGACGCGTCGCCGACAGGGCTAGCCGCTATCCTGAGCCAGGTGGAGCCGGCGGCGGCCGGAGCGGCTGCTCCCGGCGTGGAGCGCCCCATCGCATATGCGTCGCGTTCCCTTACTTCGCCTGAGAAAGCCTACAGCCAAATTCAGAAAGAGGCCACGGCTATAATATTCGGTGTACGTAAGTATCACCAATATTTGTACGGCCGTTCTGAGCCGTTCATTCTCAAAATAGATCACAAGCCGTTACTTTCGATTTTTAATCCCGACAAAGGCATCCCGGAAGTCACCGCTAACCGTTTGCAGCGTTATGCTATTTACCTATCATCATATAACTTCAAATTAGAATATGTGCCTAGCGCGCATAATGCTGCGGACTACCTTAGTCGGGCTACTTCGTCACAGGATGATTCATCATCGATACAGTTAGATGCTCAGCTGGATAGCAACGTTGATAACGCGACCTATATAAATTTTGTGTATGATGGATGTACCTTCTTAAATTTGCAGGATATTAGCTGTGAGACTGACAAAGACTCCGTGTTATCGGCTATTTGTAAGTTTATTTTGAATGGTTGGCCAAAAGCCGTTACCGACAAGGCTTTCATTCCTTATTTTTCATGTAGGTATGAACTTTCGGTGGAAAACGGCTGCTTGTTAAGAGGTCACAAGTTAGTTGTCCCGTCCGTCTGTCGTAATAAGGTACTGTCTGAACTACATGTAGGTCATCTAGGTTCATATAAAATGAAATCAGATGCGCGAAACCGGTTTTATTGGCCGGGCATGTCAGCTGATATCGATTTGTTCGTCGCGCGCTGTGACGTATGCGCAGCGCTGCGGCCCTCCCCGCCCCGCGCGCCCCTCGCTCCCTGGCCGTTCCCGCCACGCGCATGGCATCGTGTGCATTTAGATTTTCTGGGTCCCATTAACGGTAAAACTTACCTAATCATAGTTGATGCCTACTCTAAATGGGTTGAGCTGTTTGATGTGTCTTCGGGATACAGTTCCCGTGTAGTTATAGACAAGCTATGTGAAGTGATGTCAAGGTTCGGATTGTTTCATACAATATGTTCCGATAATGGATCTTCTTTTGTGTCAGAAATGTTTAAACAGTTTTGTAGTCAGAATGGTATATTACTCGTGACTTCTCCACCTTACAATCCTAGTAGTAACGGACAGGCTGAGAGTTACGTAAAAATAATAAAAAGGGCAATAAAATCTATTGTTTTATCCGGCAGCAACCAACGGGATTTAAGTTCAAAATTAAATGAGTTTTTATTGCAATATCGTAACTCCCACCACAGTACAACTGATCGCTCGCCCGCTGAGGTGTTATTTGGGCACAAACTGAGGTGCCGGTTAGATTTAATAACCCCACACCAATCAATCTCGGCACCGTCAGACACAACACTCGATAAAGTTGTAAGAGATAATCAGTCCTTGCAGTGTAAATTCTATCGTGGCAAGCGTGTAGTGGACTTTAGTATTAATGAACTTGTATTAATTAAGTCATACCACAATCAAAGAACATCATGGATTAAAGGACGTATTGTTGCCAAGTTAGGCAAATTAGTGTATTTAGTGCGTAGTTTAGACGATAATAATGTGATTAAGAGACATTCTAATCAACTTTTGAAAATTCGGGAAGAGGAGTATTACGGTGACGTAAAGTGTTCCAATGCGTCAGAGAACGTATCCACCAGCAGACACACTGACGAGCAGCTGATGCCGCAAGTGCTGCTTCCCGAGCGTACCACACAAGATGTGAGCCAGATGATGACGTCAGCTACTGGAGAACAGGCAGAGGATGAAGGCGCAGCTCGCGCAGGGCCTAGCTCAGATGTGGCCCACACGGAGCACGACCCCGAGCCGTGGGCAGACTGCGAGGCGGCGACCTCGCCCGGCGGGCCGGCAGCGACGCGCCGCACCGACGACCGCCCAACCACTCTGCTTGAAGGACGCTCGAAAAGACCACGTGAACGCGTTAACTATAAAAAGTATTTTTAGGCTAAGGGTGGAGGGATGTTATATTATTGTAGGGTAAGCACCGCTGGTCAGTCGAATAGAGGCATTCAACTCTAATGGTTGTTTCACTTGTCCGCTCCCCACTACGTCACCTCGTCCCGACACACCGTAGCTAACACTTCTAGGTGCAGAGGTGTATGCTGAAATATTGCAAGATGGCTTGATTAAGCAATCTGAAGGGAGCCTACTAGCACAGAATACCATATTCGGATGGATTTTATCTGGAAGAGCGGCGAAAGGTCCTGAGGAACTAGCAAAGGCAAATGTTATGAGCATGCATACATGGGCAGTTCTTCTTTTTAACCTACATAACTTAGTCTCCATCAGTTGTGAAGAAAAAATCATGAGTTTTACAAATATTTATTTATTTATTTATATTTCGGCGTGCATTGTACTAAAAACGCAACGGCTGTACACGTTTACAAAAATATAAATTCATATTTTTGTATTTAAAATTACGTTACAGAGTGGTAAATCCGCGTGACAGAGGAGTATTTCATACGAATCTTGGCTGTCTCCCGCCACTTCATCCTGCGCATATTCGATAATGTTACAAAAAATATATATGACAACATAAAATATTAAAATTTATTTAAACTCCAGAAGATATTACCTATTTAGTAAAACAAAATATATATTTTTAAATGATTTCTGAAATATTTAAAAAAAATGTTGAAAATTTGTCTCTTACTACCTAATGTTTTAGTAGTAACATTCTGTCACGTAGGTTGCCATTTAAAATATTTGTTTGAGCCACTCGTCCTTATTGCCATCGATCTGAGTTTAAGGTCTCCTTTTCCCCTTGGTAAGATTTCTCCTTTGAGATCCAGACACCGCGTATCGGCCACCCGCAAATTGTGACAGGGGGTGCGTGTGTTTATTCGGCGACAGCTTCGTCACGTAGGTAATTGTTAAAATAAAATACAATGAAATTATTATTTTGTTATTTACTCATTGGTAATAACAATTACTTTGAAATCAAAATGTGAATATTACACTTTATGTTACTGTTTAAATGCTTATCGACTTTGCAACACATTTTACCCCTCTGTCACACGACAAATCTGTCACATTCTTACCAAACACTCCAACCTGAGAATATTCATCAAAGAAAAATTGAAGAGAAACTACACGTTTTGGTTAAAGTACGAAGCGAAAGGAACGTCCAATACACTTGCGCTGCAGTAATAAAAAGTTTCGTTAGTGAAAAAGCTAATTTCGTGCTATTGTTCTCAAGAACAGACGATGAATGTGGTAGACTGTTTAATATGGTGGAGAATGATTTATCGGATGTTTGATGATAACATTAAAGTCCTTCCAGCTTCTAAGGTAATTAAAAAAGGAAAGAGTATTTTTTTCAAGTTCTAAGAGCCACTGCTGTATTTTCGAAATATGGCTGATTAAAACTTTAACAAATTACGTAATTTTCATTATGTTACTTAAATTTTAGGTTGCCGAAAATATTAATTGTGCAGATAAACATTATTTTATGTAGCTGGAACAAATTTGTCCTTTAAGTTCCTGAAATACGGATATTTCACTCTCCAGAGGTTCTCAAGTGTGATTTCATTAGTTATACTAATAATAAAGATATCTCCAGTAAATTTTTTGACTAACTTGAAACCATAATGATTTATATGTAAGTTACTAAATTATTATTTTTAAATAAAACTGTTTTATTCCAAAACGCTGCCGCATATTTAATAGAATAACAACTATGTCACATCGTTTACCACTCTGTAACGATTGGTGTCTCCTTGTAGTCAACTTATTTTTGGTCGTTTATATGTTATGTTATAAATAGTGCAACTTTGGAAAAATCATATTAAATTTAGTCATTGATGTTAACGTCTATGCTGTTAATTTTTTACTGTAATAAGTAGCGAAAAAATATTTATAGCAAAAACAAGCTTAATTTTAGCTGAAATTGTGACAGAGTGGTAATAACTACTTAATAAATATTTTGTTATTACTAAAAATCCATTCTTTCATATGTTTTCTAAAATGGTATTTTGTTTATTAACGTATCAAAAAAGTTTCATTTTAATCGACGAAGACTATTTCGTTAAAATAAAATAAAAGATTCTGTGACGAAGGTGTAATTTTCTTTGCCTTATCCACGTATTATGTTCTGAAAATCTTGAAAAAATACTTAAACTTCGCGGCCAACCACCTTTTTCGATAGAATAGAAATGTAGCTATCATAAAAATTATAAGAGTTCACCAAAAAGCTAAAGTTATTTTTTTCAAATTCGGGATAATTTTTTATCCATTATGTAGGTTAAAAAGAAGAACTGCCCACTGTACAAGTGAAAGAAGATGACTTATTGAAGAAGTTTTGGGAGATGGAAAATGAGCCTAACACAATACACAAAGAGATGACCAAGAGTGAGAAAAGGTGTGAAGAGATTTTCGACGCAACGACAGTGAGAGATGATGAAGGAAGACTGGTGGTAAGGCTACCATTTACAACGGAGGATCCTAAGAGTCAATATGGTAATTCAAAAGAGATAGCTATCAAGAGACTAGAGATTTTAGAGAGAAAACTAAAGAGAGAACCTAAACTGAGAGAAGAGTACAATAAAGTGTTTGAAGAATATTTGAGTTTAACACATGAGAAAGGTGAATGAAAATGAGCTTGAGAATCCCAAGGCAGTCTACTTGCCTCACCACGCCGTAGTGAGAGAGGACAAGGAGACCACAAAGGTAAGAATCGTCTTTGATGCTTCGAGTAAAGGGACTAATAATGCCTCGCTGAATGACGATCTGCTCGTAGGTCCGAAGCTGCAGCAAGACTTGAGACACATACTAATGAGATGGAGAAGACACAAGGTGTGCATCGTCGCGGACATTGTGAAGATGTACAGGATGGTCCGTGTGGCTGATGAAGACACCGATTTTCAACGAATAGTTTGGAGATTTTCATCGGATGAGTCACAACCAATACAGCACTATAAGCTGTTACGGCTAACTTTTGGAACAGCATGTGCGCCATATTTGGCTGTTAAATGCCTACAGAGACTTGCTAAGTTAGAAGAATCTAAATATCCGTTAGCGGCAAAATTAACAAGGCAAGATTTCTATATGGACGATCTAATCACGGGAGCTGAAACAGAAGATGAAGTTATGAATATATACAATGAGATGAATGAACTATTGAGATCAGGAGGTTTTGAGCTACAAAAATGGAACAGTAATTCAGAGACAGTACTACAGAAGATTAGGAAAACAGAGAAGACAGGACAGGAGCAAGAAAAAGGATCTGATTCAATCAAACTAAACAAGAGTATAAAGGTTCTTGGAGTGAGTTGGAATAGAGACGCTGATGGTTTCGAGTACATGTTAAAGTTACCAGAGCCCACAGATTCGATATCAAAGCGGCAAGTGCTTTCTGATGTCGCAAGATTATATGACCCCTTAGGCTGGATCGCCCCTGTCATAGTTCTGGCGAAAATTCTGATACAAAAACTGTGGCAATCGGGTCTAGAGTGGGACGATAGTTTGACTGAAGATCTACTGACTGAGTGGCTTGCATATCGACGCGGGTTAGTAGATTTAACACAGCTAAAGCTACCGAGATGGTACAATGCTACTCAAAACTCGAAAATCGAGCTACACGTGTTTTCGGACGCTTCGAAGTCAGCTTTTGCAGCAGCAGTGTATGTTAGAGTGATAGACGAGTGCAACCAAGTACATGTACACCTGCTGACAGCAAAAACCAAAGTTGCCCCCATTGAAAAGGAGATTTCGATTCCCCGCCTCGAGCTGTGTGGGTCAACGTTGGCAGCAAAACTTATCAGCGAAGTGTCGCAAGTGATGGAAATACCTAAAGAGGATTTATATGGCTGGACTGACTCCACCATCGTTTTAGCATGGCTTAAGGGAGGCTCAAGTCGTTGGACGACTTTTGTGAGCAACCGAGTGTCCACGATATTAAACATCATGGAGTATGAGCAATGGGGCCATGTATCGTCGGAGACAAACCCCGCGGACTGCGCTTCGCGAGGCATGCAACCACATGAGTTGCTACGAAACTCATTGTGGTGGAATGGGCCGCAGTGGCTTTCTGAGCCTAACATCGAGAGTGATGGTACTAAGGTTGAGGACACACACGAGGAGGAAAGAGTCAAGGCTTTAACTGTTTTATCAAAGATAGATGAAGAAGAATTCGTTTGGACAAGATTTTCGTCATTATCGAGAATGCCAAGAGTACTAAGTTATTGCAGAAGAATTTTGAATTTAAAGATACCAGAAACCGAGAGAGCTAAATTAACAAAATTTGTTACAGTAGAGGAGACAAATGAAACATTACTTTGTTGTGTTAAAGAAGTTCAAAGGCGAGAATATAAAAGCGAGATAAAACAGTTAAAGACTCGAGGATGCGTTCCTAAAAAGAGTACGAGTAATTTACGTACTCTTTGCCCTTTTCTTGACGAAAAAGGAACATTAAGAGTTCAGGGACGTATAGCACAATCAGACGCATGTTATGACACGAGACATCCAATAATTATGCCTGCTAAGGATCACCTTACCAAGCTCATAATTGTTGATGCTCATCATCAAACTATGCATGGAGGTCCTCAGATTATGTTAAACTTTCTAAGAGCAAAATTTTGGATTATTCATGCCAAGGAACAAGTCAAGAAGGTTTATCGAGAATGTGTTATCTGCTTAAGATATACCACCAAGAAGACAACTCCATTCATGGGTCTTCTTCCTGAGGCGAGATTAAAACCAAGTAAACCATTCAGGTCTACTGGAGTGGATTACTGTGGTCCTATCAACATAAGATTTTCACCAGGCAGAGGAGCTAAATCGTATAAGGGCTACATATGCCTCTTCGTCTGCATGGTTACCCGAGCAGTTCACTTGGGCTTCCAAGACTGACTTAACTGCTAAAGGTTTCATAGCAGCATTCAGGCGTTTTACTGCTCGGCGAGGCCATTGTCAAGATTTATATAGCGACAATGGCACTAATTTTGTCGGAGCTGATAGAGAGATGCGAGACATGTTCAACAGTGCAAAATCATCACTGACGGAGGAAATTGCTTCGTTACTTACCCTGGAGCGTACAACGTGGCATTTTATCCCTCCCCACTCCCCAAATTTTGGAGGTTTGTGGGAGTCCGGCGTACGTAGTACAAAGACGCACCTGCGTAAAGTAGTTGGGAATAGTACACTTACCTATGAGGAGATGTCGACAGTTCTGGCGCAGGTGGAAGCGTGTCTAAATTCACGACCTATTTCCGTACTTAGTGACGATCCAAGCGACCCTCTCCCCTTGACACCAGGCCACTTCTTAGTAGGTGAACCTTTGTTAAATCTAGCTGATGATGATTATACTAAGTTTAATGTTCAAGGATTAGACAGATGGCGCTTAACGCAAAAAATTGTAAATGATTTTTGGAACCGATGGTATAAGGAGTACTTAGTTAATTTAAATCAACGGTACAAATGGATTACTAAAAGTGTTGAGCCCGAGATAGGAGATATTGTTATCCTGAAAGAAGACAATTTACCCCCTGCTAAATGGGTACTAGGTAAAATAATACTTAAACATACTGGGCCTGACAATATTACTCGTGTAGTATCAGTGAAATGTAAATCTGGAGTGTTCAAGCGTCCAGTAAGTAAATTTTGTGTAATTACTAAATAGTTAAGTTAAATAAATTGATAATTTCTTAGAGGCTATTTACTTTAAAGATTGTCAGTTTATGTCGGTTGTTAAATTAGAATAGTTAATGCTGAAGCTGGCAATTTCTACTTGTTATATTTAGTATTGTTTAAATGGTTAACATTTTGTTGTCAATATCTGAGTTTAAGTTATAAGCTAGAACTAATACTTACCTACCTGTTACAGTGAGCAATGTTATGTAATGGTGGGCGGCTAGCAAATACTTACGTTTTAAATAACTAGACGTATTATTATATTTTAGAGATACCTATTTCATTGTTAATACGTTAGGAATTTAGGATGTTGATACTAAAATGTGTTTTGCAGTCGTTAAGTTTATATCGAGTTCGTTCTAAGATATAAATTAGTTCTAAGTCTAGAGGTTTACCCTCTTATTCATAGAAAAGTTACAAGACGTTTTAACTAATAAACTGTTTTGTCCCTTTCCGACAAAGAACAATTTGTTCTTTGACAGAGAGGGACAAAACAGTTTATTAGTTAAAACGTCTTGTAACTTCTCTATGAATAAGGGGGTTAGTTTGCATTTATGATCTGATATTTTAAATGTACCTACTTAAGTAAGCGTCAATTCACACGTACCACAACCACACCACGTCGCAGCGACAAAATGTGGTCAAGCTGTGGTTACGTGTGAATTGTGTGACAGCGGCTTTTTGCAGTTGCGTTGTGGCAGCGACAAAATGTCGATGTGGTTGCGTTGTCGCTGTCATTGCGATGTGGTAACCACGTCGTCGTGTGCAGTTAATACGGAAAACAGGTTGCCGCGGTGCCGCAGCCGCGTGGCGGCGTTGCCGTTGCGATGTGGTTGCGTTGTGGTTGCGATGTGGTTGCGATGTGGTTGCGATGCGTGGTCGTATTACACAGGTGGTCGATAACAACGGCAAAATGTGGCACGTGTGAATTGGATTATTCATTGTCAATACAAAATATACGCCCGACCACATCGCGTGGTTGTGGTGTGGTTGTGGCTGTGGTGTGGTTGTGGTACGTCTGAATTGACCCTAAAAGAACTAAGTTCTTGGTGGGCGGAATGTCTATGGTTGTTATAATGGATTCCAGCCTAAAATAAATAAAAAAAAAACATGGCTGTCAAGTTGTAATCTGCCGCCCCGCTTATGATCGCATTATGAGTGTCTACCTATCTATACATACAGTCCACTTACCAGTTTAACATTTCTTATTAGACGCAAATAAAGATTCATACAGAACGTGACAGAACGCACGTTGTTTGAGTTTAAATAATCCCAGCAAGTAAAAGCCGACCTTATCATCCTATCAGTATTATTATAGTCAAAACTCTTAATCCTATCCGTCGTTTGGTTCCTCTGAGGTGTTTGAGTTACCGAAGATGTTATTACTAGGCTTCAGCTTGTTTATCCGGGGATAATCTGGAACAATTTACGTAGGTAGGTACATAGTTATACTTATAATAGTTGTTAGTATATTATAATGTTAGTTAGGTAAGTATAAATTAGGCGGATACCACATCGCACTGCGTTGTGCCGTGTAGGTCGGCTAAGATTTTTTAACTAGTTATAATTAATAAATCCTCAATGCCAATAGACTACCCTAAGAGCCGGCGCTAGAGCTGGCAGTTTGTTCGTCATCGTAAAAGGATTCGCCAATCTCACGATTGCCTAGGGTGCACCTACCCCTCGGCACACTTGCAATATAGAGTCGTAGTCGGCAGCAGCGCTCATAAACTTCGTTTATCTAAAGCTAGAGTGATCCCTGCAGCAGCCAAGTACTCACCGCACTCCGTGATATAGCGCATCTTCAGGATAACCTCCCTCAACAAATGCTTGAGGATCGTCTTCAGCTCATGTTCCACCAGGTACTTGAACCTTGCCACGTGCTGCTGGGCTTCACCGTCCACGGCTGCGGCCGGCTCGCTGGAAGTAGACCTCTACATGTGGGGCAGAAATGACAAATTGCCCCACCCTGCCCTTATGTGGCATGTCCATAGAACAACGCGGACTCGGGTGTACCCTCGGGAAGCGTCATAGCGATCTTTCTTGATACAAAAAAGTCTGCCAGTTTTTGCGGGGGGAAATTTTACCGTTTACCTTGATTATGTCTCATGGGACATGTCATTATGAGATTTAATTCCTAGCAATAAGGGTTATGTGAAGAGACATTTAATTATGAACACAGTATCGTCATTCTTTCTTGCCATGGATGTAACAATTATCGATAAGCGTTATCGATGAATTCGAGATCATATGTTGGAAATAATAATTTTAAATTAATTAAAATATGAAGCATTTATTTGTATATAATTAAAGTTTTTTCTTAAAATGTATAGAGTGTAAAAAGTCAACCATATGATTATTTTTTTTTGCTTTACGACTAAAATGTTTTTTTTGCTCCATAGAAACTTGCTTGGATTTTTACATCTTGAATTGTCCGAAAGCGATGACCAAAAAATATTCAGAATGACCCCCTAGTCAACCCTGTCGGCTTAAGTTCACCACTTTTGTAATATCTCGTATATCATAGCAATTTTTTGAAAAATAAAATAAACTATGTGTAACCTCCTTTAACTATGACCTTTTTGTCGATAACCATATATTTACATACCGCGGTACATCACTATGGCATTTTTCTGACATTGGTTGCTAGGCAACGTCTAATAACAATAAACCATGACCGAAGACGATCAAATCTGTGAACAAATCCGGAAATCCGAATATTCTATGCAATCAAGCTGTCATTTAGTATGTAAACAAGTCATTTTACATGAAACGAACGCTTTGCCAACTAGATTGATTCTAGTGAAAATTGAGACTGCAACTAGTTTTTGTAAATCGGTGGGCCTTTCTGGCCCACTACCCCGGCAGAGGGGAACGTCTGCCTATTTCGTCTCCAGACCATTCATACTCAATGGGCATGTCCATTGACCTCTATTATAATATTTATATGTGATAAGTCATAATGCGCGTGACGACAGTCAAGGCAGAGGGAAACGAGTACAGTTTTATTAACTTCTTGACGGTATCAGCAATCAGTCCACAGTCCTCAGAATGATGACGTTACGCTGGTACAGTGTGCGGAAAAGAAACCTGCTGACCCTTGTCAGAGTGACAATGCTACCTTGAGAGCTAATGATTGAGAGGGTTCAGGTTTCAGTGTCCCACACTGTACTTGGTAGTGTTTGGATGAGCAATTGAGCATGTATGACCAAGGAAAAAGTGAGTTGCGCTCAATCCAAGCCTGTACATCTGTGTGGTCTACAGTGACTACTGATGATGATGGCTTACCTCATTTCAATGTCATTGAAGTACAACTTGTGCTTTTGTTTCGAATTGTAGAGCATGAGGCACATATGCGATGTTATTTCATTGAACGTTAGGTGAAAGTTACCTCTCTTGGTTTTTTGGTCAAATTTAACTTCAAATTTATACGTTAACTGTAATAATGAAAAAATATTATTTTCTTAAAGGTAAAGCCAAAACAAAGTAAGTATTTAGTAGAACATATAGAGCGAGAGGTTTCAAGGGGGTGTCATGCGTAATACATGAGCTTCGACAAGAGGAGAATACAAGCTGCTCGTTTAAAAAGGAAACTAGATTGATGATAGCGTCATACAACGTGAAAACCCTAAGAACAGATGACCGAATGGAAGAACTTCTATATGAGTTAGATAAAATCAACTGGGATGTGGTCGGACTGTCTGAGGTCCGAAGACCGGGTGAAGAATGTCTCAAACTCAGCAATGGACATACAATGTACTACCGAGGATCCGACACAGACAAACACGAACATGGTGTGGCTCTCCTTATTAATAAACGGCTAAACAACAACATAAAAGAAATAAACTCGATCTCCGATAGAATTCTGTACACCATACTGCATATTAGTAAGAAAATTACCTTAAAAGTCATTCAGGTATATGCACCCACTAGGTCTGCTGCTGACGTTGACGTAGAACAATTGTATGAGGATATAAGTAAATGTATAAGAGATCACAAAACCACATATACAATTGTAACAGGTGATTTCAATGCTAAGATCGGGGTAAGAATAGACAGCTCAGAGAATGTATGTGGAAACTTCGGATATGGCAGTAGAAACGAAAGAGGATCCACACTTGTTAATTTTCTGGAAAAAGAGAAGATGTATCACATGAGCTCATTTTTCCAAAAAAGACCAGAAAGAAAATGGACATGGATATCACCAGGTGGAAGGTACAAGAATGAGATCGACTACATATTCAGCAGCCACAAATGCATAGTACAAGATGTAACGGTTTTAAACAGCTTCTGTACTGGAAGCGACCACCGTCTCATCCGAGCCTCTGTACTAATAAATACAAAACTTGAACGATATGCCACAATAACACGTAAAAAGCCCAAGGTGAATCCCATAAGTTTAGTGGTAAACAAAGAACCATATCAGAAGCAGATAAAAGAACAACTGAAACATGTGGACATCAAATCCAGTACAGATACACTTCTCAACTATCTTAGCAAGACCCTTTGTGATGTAGCAAGACAGCTGCAACCAAAGAACACAAGCCGGTCACAGAAGTTACAAGACCAAACTAAAAACCTGCTAGAGAAAAGAAGGTCTTTGTTAAAACAAGGAAAAAGCCACACAGACTTATTTAAAAACATCTGCAAGGAAACACGAAGGCACGTCGAAAAGGATCTCGAGGTATATCGCGAAAGAGTAGTACAGGAGATCATTAATAAGTATAAAGGTCCTAAAGTATTTAGAAAAGCTTTACAACCTGGTACACAGCAAGTCACCAAGCTTAATGATGAACAAGGGAACCTAGTCACTGAAAAACAGCAGCTATTACAAGTTGTAGAGGGTTATTACCGAGATTTATACAGGTCTAGGAACCCTAAACCACAAATACCAGTGACGCGGAAAATAACAAACGTTGGATCCGAAGATGTGCCAGAGATCACAGAAGCTGAAATACAATTCGCCTTGAGCAAGATGCACAATGGAAAAGCCCCTGGTGAAGACGATATCATAGTAGAAATGGTAAAAATGGGGGGTGATCCGGTCATACAGTTTCTGAAAGAAATCTTTAACAGGTGTCTAGAAGAAGGTCGAATACCTGAAAAATGGGAAAGTGCCACTGTCATCCTGTTATTCAAAAAAGGAAACAAATCAGACCTTAACAATTACCGACCCATCAGTTTGTTATCCCAGCTCTACAAACTACTGACAAAAATTATTACCAATCGTCTGACAAAAAAGCTGGACTTTTACCAACCAGTCGAACAGGCCGGCTTCAGAAGCGGATTTAGCACCATGGACCACCTACTATCTATGAGAGTAATAATCGAGAAGGTTACAGAATATCAGATACCCTTATGGATGGCATTCATAGATTATAAGAAAGCCTTTGATAGTGTGGAGTCTTGGGCAGTCATTCAGTCTCTGCAAAATGCCAGAATTGACCACCGCTATAGGCAACTCATAGAAAATATCTACCACAACGCAAGCTTAAAGGTAAACCTGCCACCAGAAACGAATCCAGTAAGGATAGAGAGAGGAGTAAGGCAAGGTGACACGATCTCTCCGAAGTTGTTTACACTGGTGCTTGAGGATATCTTTAAGTTGTTAAAGTGGGAAAATCGGGGTCTTAACATAGCAGGAAACAGGCTGAATAACCTAAGATTCGCTGATGACATTGTCTTGTTCTCGGACAACCCACATGACCTTGAGACCATGATACAAGAACTTGGCGATGCTTCAGGGCGGTTTGGGCTTGAGATGAACTTGGACACCATGGACATCAGAATAAACCAAACCGTCATAGAAAGGGTAGAGAAGTACGTTTATCTTGGTCAAGAAGTCGTCATGGGAAAGAAAAACCAGACCAATGAAATTGATCGGCGCATAAGACTAGCGTGGGCAGCCTACTCCAAAATTGAATTCGCTCTAAAGATGAACATCACGGCTGAGCAGAAAGCTCGTATACATGACCAGTGTATCCTACCTGTGCTCACATACGGGGCCGAAACCTGGGTTTTTACAAAAGAGATTCTCTCCAAGCTCAGAGTGGCACAAAGAGCAATTGAACGCAAGATGGTAGGAGTGACACTGAGAGACCGAAAGAGAAATGAATGGCTCAGAGAACAAAGCAAAGTCACTGACGTCATCAAACGTGTAGCGAACCTGAAGTGGCAATGGGCTGGTCACGTCGCCAGAAAACATGGCTCGTGGTGCAAAACGCTGCTGGAATGGAGACCGTATGGTGAGACACGCCCTCGTGGTCGTCCACAAATGCGATGGACCGACGATATAAGGAAAACATCTGGTAGCAAATGGATAGAGATAGCCCAAGATCGAGATGAGTGGCATAGACTGAAGGAGGCCTACACCTTTCAGGTTGAAAACGGCTGAGAAGAAGAAGAATAGAGCGAGATTATTATACTCGTAATGATTGAGTAGCTAAGCGTGGCCAGTAGGTCTAATTTCGTTACTTTTCATAGACACTTTCCGGTAAAATCTGGTGTGACGGCAGTGCATAAACTAGAAGGGTAAGTAGTACTTATAACTGACCCTCACGCCACTGAAGCCGACGACTGTTTCAACGACCCTCCTGTTGAACCTTGTGTCGAGGAAGTCGGTTGCCATAGACCGTCGGTGCAGCGAGTTCAAACCTTGTACTGTTCCACTGGTTAATGATATTCTCTGAAAAAAAATTGCTACAAACATAAATAATATTTTTTTTTTTATAAACAAACAAAAAACCCGACTGCACGCTAAAAAGATGAAAACAAGCCCCAGTGTTAATGGAAAGTATCGCAGGCGGGGACCAGCAGAGTGTTCACCATTTAGCTGAATGTTACTTAGATAGGTAGAAAGGTACCTTGTGTGGCGGTCAAATTGGCCCCGCCTGCGATACTTTCCATTAACGATGGGGCTTGTTTTCATCTTTTTAGCGTGCAGTCGGGTTTTTTGTTTGTTTCAACGACTTTTGAAAATTGGTGAAAAAATATAGTAATATAACTAGTAATATTTTTTCACCAATTTTCAAAAGTCGTAGAGCAATTAATGTTTTTCAGAATTTCCTCCCTGACTAATTCCGTTTTGGCATAACTGTATGTATACCCTTTTAGCAACATCCTGTATGGATATGGATGGATTCCGTTGTTAGTGGGTAGACAAGACAAGTATGAGAATAGACTCCTCCCTGCAATACGAACCATTGCATTAACCGTCGTGATGGTGAAGTCTGGAAGTTCCAAGACTCTCGGCAGCCGCTGCCTCAACGTCTTTATAACATTGTCGGTGTAGTTGTTTGTTAGCCCGATACGATCGTTGTCAAACTTTCTAAAATATTAAATAAAATTAATTGTAGGTGATTGTTAGCTATACTTATTGGAAAGAATCATGATCGGATGCTTGCGGAGTATCATAATATGAATTATTCGTTTTATGGTTTTGGTTAATTTAAAAGTTATGAAACATTTTAGTGCTTACTGGTATCTGTCATCGGCTAAATACTGAGGTCCGTGATACGCGTAGTAGTCGTTGAAGTAATCTTTAATCCACTCGTTTAGGTCATTTCTAATTTTGTCCTTCAAATTACCTAAAATTCGGTCCAGGTTATTATTTTTGTTTAAGTAGGTAGTTAAAAAAGCTTTATGTAAGGTTAACATTACAGGAGCTGCAGCTTTTTTTCTTACAAACGATGTAAGTACTTAATCTTTACTCACGTATTACGTTTGCAGTCAATGTTATCGTTTCAGGCTCTTTATTTGATTCATTATCGTCATACTATAAAAATAAATAAAATAATACAGATTAAAGCCTTCCATTGTCGAAATATACAATAACTAGCTGTCCCCGCGCGCTTCGCTTCGCCTTAAAAAGTTTTCCCGTGGGAATTCCAGGATAAAAAGTAGCCTATGTTCTTTCCCAGGGTCTAGACCATATGTATACCAAGTTTCATTCAAATCCGTTCAGTGGTTTTGGCGTGAAAGAGTAACAGACAGACAGACAGACAGACAGACACAGTTACTTTCGCATTTATAATATTAGTTAGGATATACCTCATCTAGAGACTGGCAAACAGCCAAATAAGGGCATCGATGTCATCGTCATCGTCACCGATACGCCAAGAGTTAACTAAGCACGCTCCCCCCCCCCCCCCCGACTGCCGACCCTAACCTTCATACTTCTCTCGCCATCGACTCAAGTTTAAATCAGCGAGCGCGGTTAAAGGTTAAGTCCCAAGACTATTCAAAGCATTGGTTTGACGTCCTTGTACCGATAACGAACGACCTTATTGAGGCAGTTAGCCGGTTTAAGTTTTTGAATGAGGTTAGCAACTGATACCGTGAGCCTGACGTTGTGGTCGTCCACTTGCAGCAGGTCCTGGCCGCTGGACTTCATGAGCTCGGCGCGCAGTCGGCCGGCGTCCAGCCGCAGCCGCGCCACCATCGTGCACCTCACGTCTTGCAGGAGGAGACTGGAACATCAGATTCAGGTATAGTTTATACTCAATATCTTATTTACTCATGAGCAATGAAAAAGTTATAGTGACATATGAAACGCCAATGGCAGGTGGAGCTTTTTCATTGCACGGGAGTAACACATAGGCCAATAATATTGGTCATTTGTTGGTCATAATTATATGAATCTGCTAAGAATTGTAAGATTGGTCGGCCCACGACCACGGCCTGTCAACCACTAGGTATCGGCTAGCTATTTATGATAATTGATAAAACAGAATGCTGAAGAATGTAACAGTACAGTATAGATACGTCACTTTTCGTCATTGGGTACACCATAGGGACCCTATGGTGTACCTATGATAGGGTACACCGTAACCCGAGTCTGCGTTCTATAATTTTCGTTCGTCCACGTCCCCAACAAAACAATAATATTGTTAGCTCTCACTCAGCAGTCCCAAACGTAGGCTGATAGAAGAAGCTTGCGCCAGGGTCCAGCATGAGTCTCTCGAAGGTGCCGCGCAGGCGCAGGTCTTGCAGGCGCAGGCGGCACGTCAGGCTGTTGAACGAGTAGCTCAGACCCTCCATCTGGAAGTGCGTCTTGTTGCGAAGCTTCATTCGGTGGAAGAATCTGCAAGGTGTAATGGGGAAAAGGTTTTGTGACGAGGTTAGAAACGTACGCTATCCGCATCATGCTTTAGGAAAATTATCGTTAACAAATATCATTTCTACTTTTAATAAATTTTCATAGATTTTCCATTTTGTTTTTATTTCGATTCTGTAATTCAACATTTAACGAATCCTCATCGCACTGGAGGTAACGAAAGTACTTACTTATAATGCATATTTATTTGAATTTTAGTAGTCCCAAAATCGCATAGATACCTACATACTTATAGGTCAAATCCTAATAAAAACAAAAGCTTACATAAGTACTTGAACCGAATGTAACCAGAAGTGTTTGTTTTCGACACTGCTCTTATATTCATGGGCGAACCGTTCCTTTATTTATTCATAATTTTGTGAGTCAGTAGTCACACAGTGTGATAGTTGCTTTCAGAAGTGTTTTTTCAGCCTTCAGTTTCATGTACTACCTTACTTACTAAATATTTATAGTTGGAAAGGTTCGTGAGGTCTGTGGGGGTTCCAGTTCCGATTTCCGTTTTTATATATTGTACCAATGGGTGTGACCTTTTCAATCGGTCGTTTTCGATTAGATTTCATACGTGCTCACCTCTATATACGAGGGTAACAATCAAGAATCGTTAGTTATTTTGGAAAGTTTCGGGCTTGCTGTAACCTTTGTAGTACTATTAAGTAAGTTTCCAAGAGACTATTTAAAGTTAAGTATTGATCTATTTGTTGAAAATAGAGCCATGATGGCGAAAAGCACAAGGTCTTCGAGGGTGATCGTGTGTTCTCTTGCGATATTCCAATAAAGTTATTCCTATTTATTACTAGTACTACCTAAGTAGGTTAGGTTAGTTGGCAGATTTTTTATTATGTTAGTACCTAATTCCAGTAGGTAGAAAATCTATACCATACCTACCATAAGTCGTAAATTGATTTGAAAACAAGCCCTTAGTTTGTTTGATATTCATTCGGAATTCCAATTAATTATCTCAGACAGTCTGTTTTGTCTACAAACCTATGTTGTACTTAACTAATGAAGCCTTTAATTACGAAATTCAGCGGTAAAATAATGTAAGCTCATTCAATGCTACTAATAATAAGGTTGTTATGTACCTACACGTACACGTACAGTTCGACTTAAAAAACAAGAGTTATAATTTGGACCTTGCAGCGTTTGCCGGTGTATGATGTAGCCTATTACGTTGTCATATATTATGAAAGTATCATAATAAGGGGGAGTCACTTAATAGCTGAGATAATGACAGTTCCAGAATTTAGTACGGGCAATAAAGCTTGTAAGTAGGTCAACTTTTAGGTCAAGCTATTTGATATGCCTCGCAGCGCAGGGAGCGCCTAATGTGGCCTAAACGTGAAATATTTGTTCTGGACTTGGGCATACGGCTATTTGTTACGAGAGCAATAATGATAATCATGAGAATAATGGTATTATCAAAAAAGCAGGAGGTCACACTAGCTTACAAGGAACCAATTGTAGGAACGCTGCTTCTTTAACAACTCTAGACTCTGCAGTAACCCGTCACTGAAGGGTTACTCTAACGTTGTCATGCCATCCATAATGTTAGAGTCGTTAAAGAAGCCCCTTCAGTCAATAGGAGAATAGGAGAGTAGCGTTGCACAATGAAGTTGTCCACTTTTCGTTTTATCTTACAATGTAATGACGAGCAGGTAATTGCTATTTGAGAGAAAGCAGTTACTTACTTACCTATTATTTGTAGGAAAAAACCTTAGTCAGCTATTAGATTCAGTCCTAGATAAGTTGATAGTGAACTTAAAGTAAAGTAGTTTTTTAAGAGTATGTGTTTAAGATATACGTTATAGGTACAATCTACATTGGAAAAATACAACTTTTCCTTTAATTAATGTTGCTCTCTTGTATCCAAAACTATTATACTGTATACGCATAAAAAAAAAACTTACAGCACCGAACGGTTGTCGGTCTGCATCCAGCGGTCGCCGCCGAGGTTGAGTCCGGCGGGCACGCTGTCGGGGTCGCCACCGAAACTTGTGGGCGCGCGTTTCGCCACCCCTCGACTCGCCACCAAGGCCTGAGAATACAGGTGGAAGTGGAAGTAACCAATTCATCACAACCCATCACGTCCCCACTGCTGGGGCATGGGTCTCCTTCCAATGGGTGGAGGGTTTTAGGCCCAGTCCACCACACGGGCCCAGTGCGAATTGGTGGACCCAAACAGAGAGCAAGCAAGCAAGCGCAAGCTTGTGCAAAGAGTGGTCGGGTAAGTGGGCAACCCGACTGTCAGAGGTTTTCAAGCTGCCTGAAGGCCTAGGCTTAACGGCTGCTTCCGAAATAGTAATCCAGAAAACAACCAACAACAACAAGTTGAAATCAGTCACCTATCCAATGGCTGACCATGCCACGTGTTGCTTAACTTCAATGATCAGTTACGATCGACTACGGACGCTTCAATCATCATTTCGGAAGAGTTTTTTAGGTTGTCTCAGTGTCGGTAGTCATCCACTGATGAAGTCTTTCAAGCAGCGCCAAAACATTCGGTCCTAGGCCCTCCTCTTCCAACTACTAGTCTACTTCTTTAAGGTTGACGATCCAGCAGGCCAGATGGCAATGACTTCCATAGTACCTACTTACTTCTTGAAATGATGCAATCTCATGTCTTACTGCATTTTCGTAATTATCTTTAATGGCCTTGTTTGCTTCTGAAATAAGAACATGATAGGTAAGTAGAGGTAGGTTGACGAAAAAACTAAATTGTGGATGGCTACTGCACAACACAACCCCAACTCTATCTCGCTAGGTATGTAGGTAGGTACTGATTGCATCACAGCTGCTTTCGCTCGTTTGATTTTTATCAAGCTGTAGGAATCCTCCAGGTAGTGTATATATGCACTTACTATATAGTTTATTCATCTGCGTAAAGAATTCTTTCCCATTGATATTTATGTAACATGTCTTCTCGCATTCATCATCAGCTCCCCCTTTTTGCCCTAGTTGAACTTCCGGCCGGTCGGTTTGTTTCGCAGGACCTTTAAAATTAGTTAAGTACTTATATTTTTTTTCATTGTTTACTGATGTGATAATTTTTATATTTGCATACTGGCAAGAAATTTATCAGATATTGTACGTGAATATATTTAACTACCTTAATATTGTTCCTATATATAACCCTACAATACGTACTTTAGTGCTCTTATTCTAGAATCTACGTATATAAACTTAAGTGAACATAAGGAAATACCTATATGATAATTACAAGATCACATACCGTCAGGTAAGTCGGGTAGTTTATTATCATTGTCTTCCTCATTTTCCTCTAAATGGCATGCGACTTCCATCTTACCTTGTAATTGTAAGAAGTAGAAAATAATAATTATCCATAAAAAGTTACACTCGGAAAGTCTATTGAACATAACTACGAAGTGTACGTATTTGTGTACAAATTTAGCTTTGAGATATTAATCCAAACAAAACCAATGTTTTCTGTAAGTTTTATTTTATTTTATTTATTTAATAACTTAAAACCTATCATTACAGCTTCTCCAATGCGATAGGCAAGCAAATAAGTTAGGTTTATTGCCCAAGTGTAATTAAAATTTTGCTATAAAAATCGTCTGCGGATGTTATCGATCGGTCGTTAAAATCTTAGATGCAGGAATTTCGATTAACCTTAGCTAACATCAAAATATTTAAATACTATCGTATGTTTTTGCTATAGTAAACGTATTTTAATTTATTAAAATAACGATATAACACAGTGCCATGTATATTTGGCTGTGTCTAGCCGCAGCGCTAGTACTAAATAACTGTGTGATGTGTTTCGATGATGTACCAGAAAAATTACATAGATATTTTAAGAGTGGTAAGCAAACATACTTATTACATTATATGTATATACTGCGCTGCAAAAATACATATAAGAAAGCGCGAATCCATAGGAGACATAATACTATTCTGATTTCCCGGTATATCTGAAAACACGGCATATACCTACGCTTATAAGCTGTTAATTTTATTTTATGGTTTTCTGATTTGAAGGGTGGCATGCCATCGGCATCATCAAAGCGTTAAGTCGTGGTTAGCATATCATCAACCTCTACCTGCCTTCGGGTAAATCGCTGATAAATTTCCTAACTGTATTATATAATTTACAGATATTGTCAAGACAATTTCTGCAGATAAAGTCAACGTGCAGATGAGACAGAAGTATGAATCTTTGATACGCGACGTAAGTATACTTACCGCAACCATTTGGTTGCTACACGATTGTTTTCACATCCACAAACCTGTGCCTGCGTTTGTTCTGTAGACCCCCCCCAAACATTGTTTATGGAAAAAAAATCAAATTAGAAAATCGCATATTGGGCACTGCCTCCTGATTAGACTACTGAAATTTAAGTACTGAGCGTGCACGTTCTTTATCAAGAGTTGAAAGTAATCATCATCTCAACCCATCACGTCCCCACAGCTGAGGCACGGGTCTCCTTCCAATAAAGGAAGGGTTTTAGGCCCAGTGCAGGATTGTTGAAGTAATATTTATCTTTAATATGATGTATCCACGTGTGCAGATGCTGGTGACCGGCGTGGACTACCGAATGATCCCTCGGGACGACAACAAGAAGCTCATATCTCGGGGGTTCCTCGTCAACGATGGATCTGTTCATCTGTATGTTTATTATTTACACCTTTCTTAGCGTTGGTGAGAATGAATAGAGCTGGGTTTGGCACTGTGGTGAAAGGATTCAAGTCAGATTAGTTGGTAGCCGCTGACTGCCCATGGTGGATTAGAAGTAAGTTATTGGGGCGTCTTTTCCCGTTTCAATTTAGATGCACAGATTTTAATAATTATCTGTATGTCTGTGAGATATTTGAATTACCTACTTATACATAAGTATCTAAAACTATCAAATGAATTGATTTTAATCATCAATTCTCCAGTTTCTTATTTTGTAATAAATGTGTCTAGAAAGTGTAAAAATACATTTGAAGAAGTTTAATCGTTCAAGGGATATTATCAACACAGTAACTACCTAAAACTGCCCTTTCCACCCTTATTTTAACATAATCTGGGTACCTCTTCGTATATAATAAAATGAGACCTTTATATACCATAAGCTGTTTTTTATGAATCCTAAAGATGCTTTCGTAATCCGTTATTTTCAATATCGGGCGTTTATATTGAAAAACTTATCTAAATAAACTAATATTCCTGTAACTCAACTCATATTAAGATCACAGAACAATCGAATGATGCTGTCCCGTATTGATCCCATAGATATTTTTTACTTATAGTGTAATTTCATTAAGATCTTCTTCAGCTGGTCGGTGAGAAACACTAGAACTGATCGAGGTATAGTCACCGTACTTATATAAGTAGTGGAAGGATTAGGTAGCCAGATAAGTTTTCTGTCGACACGTTATATTAGGTACTTCTTAGGTATACGATTGTTTCGTCACTCCTTTCGTGCAACCTACAAATGTAGGTACTATTTATAGATAACACGTACAAATAAAATACTCACATTATGTGTTTTTTAATTCCGCTCCCAGCCTAATGCACAACATGACTCTTCGCGGCGTCCGCCACTCGTCCTTCCTCAACAACGTGGCGCTGAGCGTGGCCTACAACCACCTGGCGCTGCGCGGCGCCGTGGTGAAGATGTTCCTCGACACCGACTACTTCCTGTTCCGCCCGCAGTCTCAGGTCCAGCTCTGGGCCGGGGAGAAGTCCGCGGATCAGTACTCGCCGTTTAACTTGGACCAGGTGCAGCCGAAAGGGAATTTCACGTAAGTAGCGATAGCAGAATAGCGGTTTTTTTTTGTTTAATACCTTTTTGGCAAAGCGAGTTTTTCCCTTGGGAATTCCGGGATAAAAGGAGCCTATGTGTCAAACGAGGGTTCAGCTCATACCAGCTTGCCGAATTTCATAAAAATGTCCCAGCCGTTTTCCGTATCATATTAGTAGGAAGGATAGGTTTTGCATTTGCAAGTCATGTTTCTTTAACGTATATTTATTAAACCGGTCACAAAAATGGGTGCCTACCAGATTTTATTAATTAAAAGATAACGAGAATGATCGTAACAGTAGGTAGTTGACTGGCTATAATATTTTCTATTCTCAAAATGTTTACTATTCTATACTTAAATAGTTAATATTTAAGTATGGAATAGTCAAAATTTTGTCTTTAAAATGTGTATTCTCATAAAACTCGTGTAGCTACTCGTAAAAGAATATTGAGATATTCAGTATTTTCAAGCATTTTGTTACACACAGCAACACACATCCACGATTAACATAATTATTTACTCGCAAACCTCTGAAAATTGAAAATTTAAATTCGGAAGCCGTTGTCTTTCATTAGCCTTAATAACCTAAATACGTGTTTTCTGTCGACTCAGACGTCTCAAATAAGCCTCGACATGCTGCCCTCAGCAAATGTGGCCGTTTCGCATCTCGTTACAGTAAACGTAAAAATGAATGTGTTTCAGGATTATAGCGCAAAACTGTAAGATTACGGGTAAAGTATTCACGAAGCTCGACGACCCTTCCATAGCGCTCGGGCACAGCGATTTCAGATTGGATGACTGCAAGTTTGATGTTGAGGTAAAAATAACTCTGCTTTAGAGTGCTTTTCCACCGCAGATGTGCTATGCTACGGTGCTATGGATGCGATGATAAGAACCAAAAATATTCGTTGGTCCACATAGCATAGCACTGGTGGGTGCGGATTTCTTTCAGATCATCGTAGCATATAGCTGCATAGCACATCTCTGATGAAAAAGGCACTCACACGTTTTTTTAAACGAAACTTTAGCATACAATAAGTAATCATTGTGAAATTTTGTTGATATATTCTGAAATAAATATATTACTTTGTTTATTATAGGTTTCAACTCCAGGACAAGGGATTGCACCGGTGATGGCACCTTATTTCCACGGAGAAAAAAGTGAGTAAATAATTACCCGTTAATCAGAACCCTGAATTTACTGGAAATTTTTATACAGGGCGTTGCAAAAAGGGTACTAAGCCGAAAGGGGGGTTGATGTTTCCAAAAGTCGTAAAACTACATTTGTGTAAAATGACCCCCACAGTCATCCCCTTTAGAACTTTACTTAGTGAACCACTGCTTGCAACATCAGTTTCGGTACAGATGGCTAAGCCTGATTGCTATTGTTATGTAGCTGTATCATGTGCTTTTATAAACTTGTCGATATGTAATTCGGTAGGCGGTATTACCTATCGATAACAGTCAATATTCTACGTAATACGGCCTCTGTACTGTCCAGCTACCGTAACAAAACCGACATTAGCAGTTAACAATCCATAAGCAGCATCGTTGGCCTGTCAAACATCTGTCGAATCCATACAAGTTCGTCAGATTTGACAAGCGAGCGACGGCGACGCTGCTAGGATTGTTAAATTGCTAATGTGTCGGTGGCGTCGTGATACGGCCACATAACAATAGCAAGCAGTAAGACAGTTTACATTTGGTTGCTAATATCCGGTGGTGGTAACCCCACAGGCGCGGAGCTGGCACGACTCTTCGGCGTGGTCTTCGGGGACATCCTCACGCTGCGCATGCAGCTCATCATCTACTTCTTCGTACTCATCGAAGATATTATAAAGATAGGGGATGTCAAACAGTTTAGGTAAGTAACGTTACATACCTGTATTGTTTATTTATCAGAATACGTGTTTGATAAATTTACTAAGCAGGTTTTACTTATTGTTGATGTCCTTTGGCACCCCAGAGATGCAGAGGGTTTTCACTCATCATTATCATCTCAGCCATAGGATGTCCACTGCTGGTCTTAGGCCTCCCCGCGGTTTTGACTATAGATCATCGCAGTCCATACGACGGCGCCGCCCAACGCTCGCCGCTATTTACTCACTCCAGCTAAATCCAGTGGCTCAGAGATCGTTTTCAAGGCCTCAAATTTGGACAGGGCATCGACGTCAGCGAATTCCATTATGTGGCTGCCAATCAAATGGAATATTCCGCATTCGCATATTGTACCCACTGCCCATGTTATAGTATCATCAGACTACTTATGTTCTAGTCTAGTATCATCGCCTAAAATTAAGCCTACCAATACATAAGTATTTGGTAGCACGGCTAACTGACTGGCATCCGAAGCACAAAGGAGTACTCGAGTGATCGCTATCGCCACGCCCCGCGCCGCGTCAGTCGCCTGTCATCTACACAAAAGCAGATTTACGCAATTTTCCGCAAAACGTTATAGTGAGCTATGAAATTGGTTCAAAAACTCTAAGTTAAAAATATTTGTGGTGAAATCTGGTATAAGTAATACATACATTATGCTCGCGAGTCACCCGTTTTTTGCTGCACATTTGTACTCACCTGGTTGGTCGCCAGCCGTATCACCGTTTTTGAATCAGTGCAATGCACTTAGGGTGCAGTAAGATGCAGCTAGTATAAGTAATATACTAACTTAAATTTTATTTTACAGTTCTGAACAAGAGAGCTTATTGAAGTATAGTGCAGATTTCATGAATGCCGTAGTAAATCAAGCTGATGCCACCATTGCGAATAAAATGAGTACATATGGACTACCGGATTTACATATTTTCGTTAAAGATCAGGTATGGTGTTAAAATGTTAGAAAGATAGAAAGAAATAACAAAAAAATATGTATTTTATCCCACAGGTAGTGATTATCCAGATAAAACTGTTTAAATACGCTACCCGCCTGTTTCTGGTTTTGCAAAACTATTTATTTTGTGCTTTACTTAACACTTTTTTTGTACCTAACGATTATTTTGCTTTGTTAACATATATCCTTTAAAATTTCAGGCTAACGGAAAACCAACAGTATTTGAGGTATCCCTGACGAACATCGTGGTGAACGGCTTAGACTCGATGTACTCCGCCAACTCCGGGGGGCCCCAGCTGTACCTGCAGAATGTGATGATCACTGAAGCCATTATGTTCCACTCTTTGACGGTAGGTTAGGTTAGGTTACACTCTAGCTTACGAAAAACGAGGTTTCGGAAAATTATAGTTATGAAATTCCTCGGAACTAGCAAAAATATGTACTAATGTTTTGAAAGTGTAATCTGGTACGGGAATCAAAAGTAGGTGGTGCTATTTACAAATATAACGTGAATCTAATAAAGTAACATAATAATATATTATGCTTTTTAGGTAAAAGGTCTCATAGAGTTGGAAAAACAAGAAGTAAGGGGTAACTACGAATATTTCGTTGAAATGAAAGACGTCCGGGTGGATGTCTCTATTGATTTTGGTGGCAATCCGAAATCCGCAGTCACTGTAGAAACAGCTCGCTTCGTCGGATGGAAGTGAGTATCAACATTTAAATGTATTACTGTAAACGACAGCGTGCAACGTGGGATGCCCTGCTGCTGCCCGATGGACCGACGACCTTATACGGCTTGCCGGTAGTGGCTGCATGAGGGAGGCCGAGGAACGAGTGTTGTGGCGCACCTTGGTAGAGGCCTATGTCCAGCTTCTTCTTCTTTGGGTACCATCTCCTATCGGAGGTCGGCAATCATCTGGCTTATTCTTTCCTTCGAGACTGCTGCTCGGAACAAGGATGTGGTGTCGGTGTTGTACCAGTCTTTCAGATTTTGGACCCAAGATGTTCTTTTTAGGGTTCCGTAGCCAAAATGGCAAAAACGGAACCCTTATAGTTTCGTCATGTCCGTCTGTCCGTCTGTCCGTCTGTCCGTCTGTCACAGCCGATTTACTCGGAAACTATAAGTACTACAGTGATGAAATTTGATGGGAATATGTGTTGTATGAACCGCTACAAAAATATGACACTAAATAGTAAAAAAAAGAATTGGGGGTGGGGCCCCCCATACATGTAACTGAGGGATGAAATTTTTTTTTTCGATGTACATACCCGTGTGGGGTATCAATGGAAAGGTCTTTTAAAATGATATAAAGTTTTCTAAAAAACATTTTTCTTAAAGTGAACGGTTTTTGAGATATCAGCTCTCAAAGTCGTAAAAAGTATGTCCCCCCCCCTCTATTTTTATAACTACGGGGTATAAAATTCTAAAAAAAATAGAGGTGATGCATGCTAATTAACTCTTTCAACGATTTTTGGTTTGATCAAAGTATCTCTTATAGTTTTTGAGATAGGTTGATTTAACTGTAATTTTGCTGCTACGGAACCCTTTGTGCGCGAGCCCGACTCGCACTTGGCCGGTTTTTTAATAATAAGATAATTATTTTTTACTTTGTTAAATTATTTTTTTTTGTATCACAAACTGTCAAATCTGTAATAGTTAAATTGAACCGGGAGCCCGCGTTACAGGTTTTTCCTAGTGCAGGTCCCACTGTGTATTTTCTTTTGTGAATACTTTTTTGGCTAAATAAAGAATTTATTATTTATTTATTCGACCGGGTCTTCGACGGCCTTGAATTTTCCCTTGTAGGAGAAGTTGCAATAAACCGTATTTACTGTTGCGCATAATATGTCCCAGGTACTGCAACTTTACTATGTCCAGCAGTGGATGATTATTGGCTGATGATGATGATGACTGTAAACGACTCCAAGGTCTTCTCTGTTATTAAAACAATTCAATAGTAAACACAAAGAAGGGTTAAAATTAAGCATTATATGATAAAGCATCTGTAAGAGTCAATTCACACGTACCACAACCACGGACCACGTGGTTACCACATCGCAGCGACAGCGAAAACACAACCACATCGACATTTTGTCGCTGCCACAACGCAACTGCAAAAAGCCGCTGCCACACTATCCACACGTAACCACAGCATGACCACATTATGTCGCTGCGACGTGGTGTGGTTGTGGTAGGTGTGAATTGACGCTTAGGAAGATCCTAGAACGTCATAGTCATAGCCATTGTTTTATTTTGTCTATTAGTCGAGTCGTTCACTTATATTCGCCAATAATGTTTACAGGACACTGGACCATTCAATTTTAATATTAGAACCGGGCAATAAAAGACGTGAAATGTTAAATGCATTGATTATAGCGCATCTATCCCAAGAATTGCCCAACATTTTAGAACATCATGTCAAAAAAACGCTACAAGATTCTATCACGGCTATGTTCAGGAAACAAAAAAGTCCGAAACCAATTAAAACCACAGCTAAAACCCAACCGATGAATACAATGAATACTAAGATACCTACAAAGAAGTATAGATCAGAAATAGTAACTGAATATACGGATTTGAAAACTGACAAATGTGATGAGAAAAATAATGTTGATTTCGTGGATGAGTCTGAAACTGCAGTGGAGCAAGCAGCACCAGTTACGATTGACCAAACAGATGTTGGTAAGCGAATTCATGTTGGCCGATTAAAATAAAACAAATGTGGTTCTAAGGGCGGATTCGGCCAACGTCGAGTAACTATTTACTCACGAGTAAACTACCAGTTACTCGCGAGTAAGCAGATTTTGCATTCTACCAAACCTGAAAACAAGATAACTAGCTTATCCCAAGAATAAAATGTTATACCGCCAAAATTGACCGTGTAACGAGCTTATCCGAGAGTAATTTTGTAATGGCGGCAGCACATCAGCTGATTAGAAAACCGTCATAATGACATATAAACACATCTGTCAAAACATAAACAAAAGTACGTTAAAAGGCAAAGTCTCAGAATAACAACAGCGAATAAAATTTTAAAACATAAACAATTTCATACTTTTATAATCCATTCAAAGTAAGTTGGCATGTCATTTCTATTGCATGCTTTGAAACGCAGCTATTTTTATTTTAGTTGCATTACAGTTTCGTTCCTCGTTCATTCAATTTAATCATGGTATAACTTGGTAGAATGCAAATGTACTTATCCTAGATATTTACTCGCGTATAATTTTAATTCCCCTTTAAACCCTTAGGGTGGATTCGTCCAAACATCACGTTACACGAGAATAACTATACCGGAATTAAAATTATACGCGAGTAAATATCTAGGATAAGTACATTTGCATTCTACCAAATTATACCATGATTAAATTGAATGAACGAGGAACGAAACTGTAATGCAACTAAAATAAAAATAGCTGCGTTTCAAAGCATGCAATAGAAATGACATGCCAACTTAGTTTGAATGGATTATAAAAGTATGAAATTGTTTATGTTTTAATATTTTATTCGCTGTTGTTATTCTGAGACTTTGCCTTTTAACGTACTTTTGTTTATGTTTTGACAGATGTGTTTATATGTCATTATGACAGTTTTCTAATCAGCTGATGTGTCGCCGCCATTACAAAATTACTCTCGGATAAGCTCGTTACACGGTCAATTTTGGCGGTATAACATTTTATTCTTGGGATAAGCTACTTATCTTGGTTTCAGGTTTGGTAGAATGCAAAATCTGCTTATAGTGCCACAATCTTATCTGTTCCGGTGACGGCTTCGCTGTGATCGAATCCAGTGATGCCATCGATTAAATTTTGCCTATTTGTGGTTTAAACGACAATGCATTTCTGCTATTGCCTATTTTATAATTAGGTAGGTAATTTATAAGTATAGATAAATCAAAATATTGGGTCGATAGTAAATGAACGTGGATATTATACAGGGTGTTGCAAAAAGGGTATACTAAGCCGAAACCTACATACATGCAGCATGGTACATCTAAGACCGAAACTGAAATCAGAATTTCAAAATTCATCGGCGGCATACGGCGAACAGAAATAAAATAAGCTCTGATGATATAGGAGATTAAATCTAGATTACAATGGTATAGGTAATATCATCTGTGGGTCGTGGAAATACCGAGATAAGACAAGTCTTAAAAAAATTATTTAGGTATTTATTTATGAACACTTTATTTTAAATTTTCTATAGTAACAAGAAATAAGAGCATAAAATTAAAAGAAATTCAGACAATGTGCAAAGGCTAATTGCCAAAAAACAATTTCTTCCAGCCAACCCTTGATAGATTGGGAGAACATGTCGTTAATCATCATTATTTCGTCTAAAATCGCTGCAGGTGCGCGAAATTCTTCTTGGTATACTGCCTAAGATTTAAAGTGTCATGTCACACCTGTAATCAAAGAAAAATAAAGATTATATACTTTTCATCATGACCCATCCCGTCCCCACTGCTGGGGTACGGGTCTCTCGGGAAAATATTAATAAAATTACATGTGAGTATATGGGTAAAATTATTCGTCATATTTGGCAACACTAACCTGTAGCCGTTGCAACTCGTTCTTCCAATTTTTCCAAACGGAATTAAAGGCGCCTGAATACGTTATTCTTGCTGCATAAAAGCCAATATATCTAGTATTACTTTTCTTGCATCACATTTTAGCGCTTTTGGCATTATTTTCACGCAGAAAATCACAAACAAATTAAATAATGTAGCGTCAGCCTCTTCGCAGAAATTGACAACTCAAATAACGCACAGAGTATGAAATGACGTTTGACAATGACGTCTCGTTAGTTGCACATTTTGACCACCGGAACAGATAAGATTGTGGCACTATACTCGCGAGTAACTGGTACTTTACTCGTGAGTAAACAGTTACTCGACGTTGGCCGAATCCGCCCTTAGTGTTCTAACATTCTATTATTATAAACACTTGTTTCTCTCGAAAGGGACCTTTGTATATGTTCCCAAAGTTTCAACTCCCTTCCTAAGCTTGGACCATTTCCACACTGATCCACTGCGGGTTGGTTCGCAAATCTAGATAATAATATTATTGTAATGGCCTGTTTCGTTTCAGATGAAAATGTTGTAGATGGGTCCACAGAGTGAGAAGAAGACCACAGCAATATTGTGCGCAGACGCAACCCAAAACATACCAATCTTTAATTACTAAGATAAAATGTTGGTTCCCTAAATGTCATGCTTTTATTGCCAGCAAGCTTCGAGCGTATACAATATGATCGAAGCCAGCAAAGGTGAAAAAAATAGGATCTGTCCTTTTGCTTACTATGCCTTTGTTACAGGTAATATGTATTTTTTTTAAATTGAACTGAATTAAGTACTTAATTGAATTAAAGTACCTGTCGACGCAAGTACCGACGTACACATAACAAATTTATATTTATTGTCAATAAACAAATAATATCTGTACCATCTATATAAAACCTAAATAAAGCTAAGTAAAATTAATGTAAATAAAAAGCATAAATTGGCTTATAAGTTATTAAAACGCTTAACAAAGCAGCGTGTAATAAATTTATAAAGGCCCATAAAAAAAATTGTAAAAAAAATATTTATAAAAAAAACTTTTGTAAAACGAAAAACTTATCAAAGTTCTTTAAAAAGATATAGATGCATACAAAATACCGGAAGCAATCATCATTCCAATGCTCTTAGCTAGATCCTGAAAAAGAAGGAATAATGAGGCAAAATGAACCACTGTGCTAGGGGGTCGAGGGTCGAGGGTCGAGGGCGGTAAAAATGCTATCAGGGTGTAATGTGCAGTTTGTGCCAGTGTCCACCATATTATTATTATAAATTCTTTATTGCACATAAAAAAATATTGTACAAAGGCGAACTAGTACTACTATGCTTGTAGCATTCTCTACCAGTTAACCTTTGGTGATGTCGAGAAACTGATAAGATAAAATTAAATATCGTCCTTTAATCTACAGGGTACATTTTCACGTGTTCGTGGTTAAATTTTGTAACACTCTGTTTAGGTAAGTAGCAGCTGGTGGAATGAAAACAAGGCATTATTACGTTAGGTGCAATATAAAAAACACAACACTACAGACACACGTTGACACTACAACAAGTCGCTTGCTGCGTCTTTATACAGTCAGGACTGTTAGCACGGACAGCATACCATACCAAAAATGATATATTGTGGTCATTATTGCTTAACCGGACATAAAGAAAGCTATAAGTAAAAAAACCTTACCTCACTGTGATAGTTTTGGAAGTAACATTGAGTTTCTGATAGTCGTTATCTTTGCCACTCGGTACGTCGATGCCACTTCTAGCCCTCGTGTTCGCTGTAAAGCATTAACTTTCGTCCCGCTAAATATGTCTACTGGTTCAAATTTCTTCATAAGCATAGAGCCCTCAGATGATGAGGAAACTTCAGAGTCTTCTGATTTAGATGGCTGAAAGAAAATTAAAATCAACATTAGCTTCACAAAACAAAATACTAGACCATATTAATATTGTATTATTTAAATAACCTACAAAAAAAAACAAAACGAATACGCTACCACATACATATATACTCTTACACAGACACGTTAAACTAATAGCACCCCTCTTTATCCGTCGGTTTAAAAATATTTTTACCTCGTGCTCCTGCACCTCTTGCGGCTCCCATTGGTCTTCTTCTTGTTCTTGTCCTTCTGCTGGTATGTTGCGTTCCGGATGTGATTCTGACCTTTCCTGGGTCTCAGTCAGTTTTATAGGTTCCACTGCTAGATTATCCAGGCCTGATGACTCTATAGGGACGATTTCAGCGGGCCTGGCCGGTCGATCTAACCCACGGACCCCAAAATCTTCGGGAATTTCTGTATCTGGTGTTACAGGCTTTTGTACCTTTGCAGGCCTAGCTTTTTTC